>NC_086318.1:101726310-102438810 GCF_036172605.1 Pelobates fuscus
ACCTGATGTATGATAGCAAAGGGATACGCCTACATTGTATATATATATATATATTTATATATATATTTTTATATATATATATATATATATATGTATATATATATATATATATATATATTGGAGCAAACTCATTCTTTAAGAGAGTTTGCCATGAGCTTTTGGAGGGGCTTGCTTGCCCGCCTCCTGCCATGTGACTATGGCCCTGGGGGTATTGCCCTTTAAAGACAGTATTTGGGCATATTGTATTGTACTGCACTGTTTCTGGCCCTTTAAGTACTTTGGGAAAAGAGCTGCAGCTTTGTTATGGCACTTCGGATGCAGTCGAAGTGCCGAAGTAATCAAAGTGGCCGCCAATCGACCGCCGAACACGTGGCGGTGGCCATTTTAGTTCTACTCGACGGCACGAACACCGCTGAAGTTAACCTTCTCATCCACTTGGACGCTTCGGCTAAAGTTGAAGTGCGTTCGACAATTCAAACGCCAGGTTATGCTGTACTATTTGCACGAACGGCCCCATGCGTGCATTCGAATGAGACTTAGATATTTTTCTTGTGTGAAATTGACCGACCGCACAACCCAAATCAGAAAAGGACTCCCGACTAACTTTTGAACTACTGGAGGGATTTGTATGATTTTTGAGTATGTGTATATTTCAAGTGTGCTGATTCTGAAAATGTATGTGAATTTATGTGAATGGCATGTATATTTTTGAAGTCATTAATATTTTGTAAAAACTGTATATTTTCTGCCTGTGATAATTAAGTTAGTCTATTGTGTTGAGATAATTGTATCACAAGCAGAGGGGAGGATTTCTGATGTCATAAATGTGAGTGTTTAGCTGTGTTGTAACGTATTGATTGGTTGTTCTTCAAAACCCTGTGGGCAGTCCTTTTTGTGTAAGAATGTGCATAAAAGCAGAGTGTTTGATTAAAAGTTTCAGTTCTGCTCCTGATACTGTGTGTCGTCCACTCATTGGGAAAGGTGATGGGATATTATTGGATTGTCTTTCTGATCGTGCCTGCTACTCTATGGGATTTACTACTTGTTCCTGAGCCACACCTGGACTACCATTGGAAATAGTCTGTGAGAGGCCGGCGTTCCGCTACACATATATATATATAAAATATAGATGCGTCCTTGCACTTAGGCCAGACAATAATATAAAAGCTGGGTGCTAAAAAGCCAAAGCCATCAATAATAAATACATGAAAAAAACGGCTTGCACTCACGGACTTGAAAAAGTGAAAACAGGAATTTCTTTATTCAACTAGCTGTCACAACATCGTCACACCAACGTTTCAGCCCTCGTCCGGGGCTTTCCTCAGGATAAACTGACAATACCACACCAAACTCCAATACTGTATTATATACCACAATAAGAAAAAGAAAATAACTCACCGCAGGTGAAGTGAACCATAGTGTCGGTGTCTCCCACCACCTTGTGCGCATGTGCCAGCGTGAGAAACCCAGAAGTGCTGTATGCGGACGTAACTGGTTGCTATAGTTACATTGGATCGCCAAACTCTCCATGGAAACACCAAACAGACCCCAACTAATGTGTAAAGAAAACGGGGTATGTGATCAATAGCAACCAATTTGAGTGTGGCCAAAGAGTGACCCAACTCTAAAAAATGTTTTGCCACCGGCTTGTCTGAGTGGCCATCACGGTAAGCAGTACGTATATTGGACCTATGTCCCCTAATGCGCTCGCATAGTGGGGTATCTGTTTTGCCTATATAGGCTAGCCCGCATGGGCAAGTGATTTTGTAAATGACAAACGGGGTCCGACATGTTATAGTATATCGTATGTTGTAGCGTTTATTACTGTGTGGGTGATTGAAGGTACATGACGGGACCATATGTTCACATGTCACGCAACTGAGACATCTAACACTTCCCCTAATCTGAATATTCTGTTCATTTTGGTATCTCAAAACTGGATCAGTCCTCACGAGAATATCACGAAGGATCATGGGTGGTTCCTTGAATGTAGATGGTAAAGAATCATCTGCTGACATCATATTCCAATATGTTGGTAACTTGGCTGGCCCTGTTGTGATACGTCATAGGGAAAACTAGCCTGGGTGGCACTTTTGGATTTGTTCAGATTAGCCACAACAGTAAAACCACTGACACCTATCAAGGGGTGGGATATATTAGGCAGCAAGTAAACAGTCCGTTCTTGAATTTCATTTGTTGGAAGCAGGAGAAATGGGCAAGCAACAAGATCTGAGTGACTTTGACAAGGGCCAAATAGTGATAGTTAGATGACTGTGTCAGGGCATCTCCCAAACAGCAAGCCTGGCACACTGCAAAAAAATGTTCATGAATGGATTGAGGAACTTGACAGAGATTTGAAGATGTTGCTTTTGCCTCCAAATTCCTCAGTTCTCAATCCGACTAAGCATCTGTGGTATGTGCTGGAACAAGAAATCTGATTCATGAAGGCTCCACCTCACAACCTGCTGGACTTAAAGGAACTGCTGCTAATGTCTATGTGCCAGATACCATAGTACACATTCAGAGGTCTTGTTGAGTCTATGCCTTGACGCATCAGAGCTGTTTGCACAGCATTAAGGGGACCTACACGATATTAGGCAGGTGGTTTTAATGGCTGTGGCTGATCAGTGTATATCTTCTACTATTGGGCAGTAACTATTGTGACTGACCATGATGCCTATGAGCTGCTAGCTGTAGAACTCTAATCGGTGATAGCCATATTTGCACAAGTATAAGGACTGCCATTTACACAGCACACATTACACAATCCAAATCCTCACCAGGCACAGAATCTAATTTACCCACTGGTGTTCTATTCCGGAAAGTGAAAAGAGAAGTCCTCATCTACATCAAATTATTGTAAATTTTTAATTGTGTAAATGTACATATTAAAAATGTGTAGGGATTACTGGACAGCAATATACAGTCATGGGAAAAAGGCTAGTATATAGTTTAATTTTATGGTTCTACATATCAGGACATAATAATCACCCGTTCCTTAATAGGTCTTAAAATTAGGCAAATATAGCCTCAGATGAACAACAACACATGACATATTACACTGTGTCATGATTTATTGAACAAAAATAAAGCTTTAGCGCCTATAGAATAGAATAATGACTGTATAAACAATCTATGCAACAATCAATACATTTGGTGTTTTGTCCAAACATTATGGACAACACACCATGCCATGGTGAAATATTACAGGGCAGTGTTGAAAAGGTTAAATGAATCCTCTGGTGTTGTTCCGACTAGCACCTACAAATAGTCCATCTTCATATCCTCGGATTTTATTTTACTGTTATTTCCAACATTAACGTTTACAGAGCATTTTTACTCCTACCCTGCCATGTCACATTCTGGCTATTCTAAAATAACATTCAAACAGACAAAACACTGCAATGAAAATATGCAGAAAATGGGTAATCTTCCCTTGTGGATTGCTTGTATCTCAGTAGAATAATAGCTAGTTGGTTTATGTTTCGGATAGAAGGTATCTGTTTTAGTTGTGTTATGATATGCAGGCCAGGAGGCAGCTCAGTGTTCTGTACTCCAAGTTTACACATTCCATGAATATTGAAAGACCACACGTTTTGCAATTAACTCTTTCAGCCATTTATGGTGACAGGTCCTAAAAAGCAAAAATCAGGGCACACAACAGAATGAAACATTTTCACACTTTAGACCATTCTCTTAACAGAATGCTGTACATATTCTGTGAGACGGATGTGACTGTAGGGAGGATTGTACTGAGGGAAGAATGTGACTGTGGAAAGCAATGGACTGGGTGAAAGTGTCAAAAAGACTTACACGTCTGCTGTGTGGCTGAAAACAAGGCCTATGTTCAAAAATGGATATTAGGGTGTAACAGATGGAAAAAAATACTGACATTTAAGAAACCGCATCAAACATTCACTGAAAATTAGTAACACTTTGATAAATCTCCCCCAAAGTGTCCCTGGAATCATTTTCAAATTTTGGCAACTAAATATCTATAGGCATTATATTTGCCCGTTTTAATTTTTATCTATTTTTGTCACAGCCTCCGTGTGTTACAAAAATTTTTTTGTTTCAGATCTTGACTGAAATATATTATCTCCAAGGATAATTTGTTAAAAAAAAAAAAAAAAAATTGTATTTATTCACGTATGTGTTTTGGGATCGCCAAACAGCAGTCAATACTTTTATATCACTATTTCATCTTCTGCTAATGGCTTTGTTATACCATATTTACAGTCGAAACAATATTAAGGTGTTTTTTTTCCAATAAAAAATAGCTTTGAAAGTGTTAAATGAGAACATGGTTCCATTCTTAGATATGTTTTGGTTTCGTAAAAGATAACTCTTAAAACATTTCTATTCGCCCTTATACTTAGTATGTTATTTAGAAATGGATTCTGAAAAATGCTAAGCCTTCTTCTAAGTTTCCTTACTCTATAATAATCCACTGAGCCGTCGACGAGGGAAATAGTTAAAATTATTTACATATTTCGTAATTTTGCTCCTTCTGTAAATGGCATTTCAGTTTATAAAATCTCTTTAAACTCTGCATGAAAATGGAAAATTGAAAGTGCCTTTTTTATTTTCCATTCTCAAAACAGAACTGTTACTTCAATTTAAACTAATTTTCAGATGTTAGACATAAAACGTATAAGAATAATTTTCACACATAATTAATGCAGCATGCATTTAATAATATACTAGTCTTATATGCAATATATATATATATATATATATATATATATATATATATATATATATATACTAAAATATAAAACTAAAATAAAATACTGTATATTGATTTTTATAATCGTATTTTCTTATTATTCATATTTCACATTATTTTGTAAAAGAGCATTTGCTTTTGAATAGTCAGTATCCACGTATGCAACATGCCTTTGATAGGATGCAAGCTTTTTTTGTAATGCAATGGGTAATCTGCAAAATAGAAGTGCCTCCTAAATGCCATAAAAAGGGATTTTCGATGGTGAGATAGCTTACTGGTTAGGCGTACAAGATTGAGCACTATTGAGTTGGCTTATATCCTAGCTTGCAGGTTCCCTAGGTTCGGCGGGACCCTTCCTGGGCAATTAGCACACTGCAAGCGTATCAATAGACATGCTCATGGCGTGCTAGGTAAACAATTCTCTTAGCCTGATCTTTCATGAGTGGGCTGGCCTGCCCCATCCCTTTTTCAAGCTTTTCAGTCCCTATTCACCACCTAATCCTGGATCCCATATATCCCATATACCGTATATACTCGAGTATAAGCCGACCCGAATATAAGCCGAGGTCCCTAATTTTACCCCAAAAAACTGGGAAAACTTATTGACTCGAGTATAAGACTAGGGTGGGAAATGCAACAGCTACTGGTAAATTTCTAAATAAAATTAGATCCTAAAAAATATATTGAATATTTATTTTACAGTGTGTGTATAAATGCAGTGTGTGTGTATGAGTGCAGTGTGTGTATGAGTGCAGCGTGTGTGTATGAGTGCAGCGTGTGTGTATGAGTGCAGCGTGTGTGTATGAGTGCAGCGTGTGTATGAGTGCAGCGTGTGTATGAATGCAGCGTACTTATGAGTGCAACGTACGTATGAGTGCAGTGTGTGTGTATGAATGCAGCGTGTGTATGAGTGCAGCGTGTGTATGAGTGCAGTGTGTGTATGAGTGCAGCGTGTATGAGTGCAGCGTGTGTATGAATGCAGCGTGTGTATGAATGCAGCCGTGGGGGATGGGCAATTCTATATTTATTTATTTTAATATTTTTTTTTATTATTATTTCTTTTATTATTATTTTTTATTATTATTAGTAACATCTCTCACAGCCCCCCTCTCCCCCAGTCTGTATTATGGCAATGTAAATTGCCATAATACAGACACTGACTCGAGTATCAGCCGAGTTGGGGTTTTTCAGCACAAAAAATATGCTGAAAAACTCGGCTTATACTCGAGTATATACGGTAACTTCAAACTGACATGTGGAGGACAAACATTTTTTTTTTTAACGATTTTTCATTTTCTAAAAGAAATAGTTACCCCAAGCCATTTCAAATTAATAGCAATGTGGCTTACGTAGTGGGATGTGCCCTGATCAGTTAAAGTAAGTTATTCACTGGATCACTGGATCCTATCCAACACAGACCTGAACGGCTTTGAAGTATGTGTCCATATTCATTCTTTTTCTAGTTACATTGTTATGCCTCACTCCAGTGACAATGTGGCATTCCTTTTTTCTATATTTAATCTTTTAAAAAGTTGGAATGTGTTTGACATGGACTCTGGTGGGCCACCAATTAGGCAGGATTATTCACTGCTTGAAATCACACCAAGTTCAATAAAAATGTTTTGAAATTTGGGATTTTTTTACTCCGTAACGTGCAAGAGAGTTCCACCAAGAACAGACACTGGGGGGGGCGGAGTCTAGCAACTGAAGCGATCAGACGCATGGCCGCGGAGCTCCGGGAGAAAAAGAGCGAAAATAATCAATTTGGGTGGGATTCACCACCCTACCCACACATCAGGGGGTACCCCAACACCCCACGACCAACATGGGCCGCAAAATGAAGAAACAAAAGCCCGACAAACCTCGGCAGGGCATGAACATTGGGGACTTATGGAAGCAGGCCCTGAGTGCCCCAGGCCCCAATATGGCGTCCCTACATGGAGGCTGCTCCGACTTTGAGGATGGAAAATCGGACGAAGCAGAGGGGGAGTACTTGGCAGAACCGCGGAGGCCCTCGATGGCACCGCTGAAACCTCCACTGCCCACGGCGACCTCCACGCCGGTAACAATGGAAGCGATCGGCAGGCTTATGGAGGACCACCATCAAAAAATCTCGGCAGAGGTGGCCGCAATCCGAGACGACTTACGCGGCCTGTCTAGCAGATTGAACCCATCTCAAGGAGCTGCAAAGGGCGGTCTCCGAGCTTCAACAACCAAACCTCCTCACGGAATGAAAGCTTGATGCCCAGGAAGATAGACGGCGCCAAAACAACCTAGAAGTGCGGGGAGTGGTAGAAACCATCTCAGATGCTGAGCTACCGCACTTCGCTAGGCGGCTGATAGCTGCACTTCTAAACCCCAAAGCGGCCAAAGCGACCCAAATAACTGGTATCTACCGAAATCAAGCAAAGCACCAACTTCAGCTCCTGGGTACCTGATTCTTCAATTCCTCAGCCGCACAGACAAAATGGCAGTACAAGCAGCCACCAGAGGCCAGCCTATCTACCTCTTTGAGGAGATGGAGCTTTCCTTCTATGCCGACCTCTCGGGAGGAACGTTGGCGTGGAGGAGAACGCTAAGACCATTTACCACCTTACTATGCACGCACCAGCTCCGGTACCGATGGGGCCCAGCCAACACACTGCACGCCACCAAAGGTGAAACAACGTATGTCATACATGACATGCAAGAAGCTACAGCGGCACTGAGAGACTTATATCTCCCTCTGGACTCCCTCGGAAGAGCACTACCTGCAACCCCTCGAGGCATTGACCCGGTACACTCTACAGAATTCAAGCCCAGGCAGAGAGCCACGGAGACTTATGCGGCGGCCACGACTTGAGCCTGACAAGCCCCTCACCGGGACACTATTTTACTATCCTCTCACAGAATGGACGAATCACGACCTTATTGTTATTGCTGTCTGCATAGCTTAACTCACTTTTTATTTTTTCTTTACTCTCTGTTAAGTCGGACTCCAACCCATGCGAACACGGCGAAGACCGCACGAGAACATAATGCGGCAATACGCACTGTTTAATGGACACTACAAACAATAGCCATATAAACGCTTATTATCGCTCTGCATTAGTACCACACTCCACACGAATTGCAATAAGGGGACACAGACATAATACTCCTGCTCCCATACGGCCCCTGGCGCGCAGAAGTACACAGACGCCTCTAGAGGTCACTTAGCATCAAAGGCCCACACACTTCGAACACGCTAGGCTAATGGCTACAGCACGGGGGACAACATTCTCCTACAGCTATTGTGTTTGATGTTTTTGTGTTTATTGTTCCTTTTTTTTGTTTTTTATCAGCATTGCTATTATGGAGCGGCACTGATAGGGTTGTAAACCTAGCCACTTGTAACACGAGCTACCACTCGCCCTTGATATCACAACAGTTAAACTAAACCAGCTAAACCTTTATCGTTCTCCCTGGGGTTTTTAAATCTGCCTACTCTGGCGGTATCAGCAGCTGAATATGCTGGCTAATATGCTTGTAACAACCTACCTGCTAATGTTTAACACGTAAGACTCTAATACTTGCCCATAACTTTCTATCGTAGGGAGCCTATAAGCAGACATGTATGCATATAAGAAAGCAAAATAGGGGGAAAAATAGAGGACAAGAGAAATGCATAAGCACCCATATTAGACCCTCACCGTACAGCTATGCCAAGTACTTAACCTAATTCTTAAACGAGACCAAACTAACTATAAACTTAACAAGCTGAACATGTCCAAACTGATCAACCATTATTCTTAAGCACGATGTTTGTATGTGTTATTCTTTTTTTTTTTTTTAAACTGTGTGTTGTTTATCCTGCCATGACCTACAATGTCAAAATGTTATGAAAAAGAATGCAGCTGTTGTTGTGGCCTGCACGCCGATTGTTATTACATGCACAATGAAAATAAAGAATAAAAAAAAAAAAAAGAACAGACACTAGTATGTTTGTCCAACAAGAACAGACAATAGTTTGTTTGTCCAACAAGAACAGACAATAGAATGTTTGTCCAACAAGAACAGACAATAGAATGTTTATCCAGCAATAGTTTGCCCTGTCTAAGAGTGCCAACTTGTGGCCTTAAACAAGGTTTAGTATGAGCACATCATAGCTGTCAAACCTGTAAGGAGTACTTTTGTTTATAAGTTGGCTAAGCATGATGTCATGAGAAATATGGATGGCTAGATAGGTAAATTATTGTTTTTAACAAAGGTCTTCCTTGTTACAATAGAAAGAGGACATGATCTAGGAAATAACTTAAAGGCCAACTCATCAAATTTTTACTTCTTTTTTTTTTTTTTTTAAGTTTCTACATTTAATAAAACAATAATATTTGTCTTAGTGTTGTATATATTTGTTGTTTTTTAAAATAATATTTCACTTTTTATCTGGTTGAGCAGCCATGTTGGAACAGACTTTACTCAATCTAACTTCCTGCTTCCTGCAGCAGTTTCGCACAGAACAATTAGAGCAGCAGGCAAGTTAGGTTGAGCAATTAGCAATGGCCAGATAACAGTAGCTGCTCAGCCAGATAAAAAAAAGGCGATGCTCTGATTTGGCTATAGTTATTGGGAGCAGAGAGCACAGAGAACAGCCAACAGTGTTAGAGGCACTCACGTAAAATAGATCAAAGAATATCAGCATGCTATATGTAGTGGAGCTAACTAGAGGTTAGCTCATGGGAATATCAGACTAGGTGAAATTTAAAAAATACTAATGGAATTATCAGATGTTCTCTAATTCAAAAATAGTCTTCATTTAAACCAAAAACTCAAGCAAAATTGACATTTAGTTTCATAGTAACAAATACATAATGGATTTTTCAAATTGTATTCCTTTCACGGTACCTCTGAGTTTGTGTGAGAATTATGCATCAAATATGTAAGTACCCTGCAGCATGGGCGTCCGCAGGTGGGGGTGTATTTTTCAGCTTGTGCCGGTATTTTTCTTTTGAGATTGATAAAACACTGCAATACTGGTGCAATATGTGTGTGGAGAGAGGCAGGGATAGGAAGCTACATCTTATCCCTGCTTCTTTCTCCTGACTGAATCTGCAGGGGAGCAGCACATGCAGCCAGCAACTCCCAGACGGTAGAGACAGCATACAGATCAGGTAAATGAAGGATGGGGGGCAGCCTACAGATTAGGTAAGTGAGGGATGGGGGCCAGCCTACAGATTAGGTAAGGGAGGGATGGCGGAGTGGGGCAGCCTACAGATCGGATAAGTGAGGAAGCACCCTACTGATCAGGTAAGTGAGGTCAGCAAGGAGCAAGAAGGTAAAGTAGGAGAAGGAACAGAAAGGAGAAGGAACAGAAATTAGCAGGAAGGGTCACCAAGGAGCAGAAAGGGTCAGCAATGAGCTGGAAGGGGCATAAGGAGCAGAAAGGTAAAGTAGGAGAAGGAGCAGAAAGGAATATAAATGAGCAGGGAGGGGCAGAAATGAGGAGGAAGGGTCTGCAAGGAGCAGAAAGAGCCAGCAAGGAGCAGAAAGTGTCTGCCAGGAGCAGAACGAGTCAGCAAGGAGCAGAAAGGGTCTGCAAGGAGAAGGAAGGGGTTGCAAGGTGCAGGAAGGGGCAGCAAGGAGCAAGAAGGGGCTGCAAGGAGAAGGAAGGGTCTGCAAGGAGCAGAAAGAGTCAGCAAGGGGCAGGAATAGACAGAAGGAGCACAAAGGTAAAGGAGCAGAAAGAATCAGAAGGAGCACAAAGGTAAAGTAGGAGATGGAGCAGAAAGGGCCAGCAATAAGCTGGAAAGGGCAGCAAGAAGCAGAAAGGGGCAGAAGGAGCACAAAGGTAAAGTAGGAGAAGGAACAGAAAGGAACAGAAATGAGCAGGAAGGGTCAGCAAGGAGCAGTAAGGTGCAGGAAAGAGCAGGAAGGGTCAGCAAAGAGCAGGAAGGTTCTGCAAGAAGGGTCAGCAATAAGTAGGAAGGGGCAGCAAGGAGCAGGAAGGGTCTGCAAGGAGCAGAAAGAGTCAACTAGGAGAAGGAAGGGGCTGCAAGAAGCAAAAAGGGGTAGCAAGGAGCAGTAAGGGTCTGCAAGGAGAAGGAAGGGTCTGCAAGGAGCAGAAAGGGGCAAAAAGGGACAGAAGGAGCACAAAGGTAAAGGAGCAAAATGAATCAGAATGAGCACAAAGGTAAAGTAGGAGATGGAGCAGAAAAGGGAAGCAAGGAGCTTGAAGGGGCAGAAGGAGCGCAAATGTAAAGTAAGAGAAGGAGCAGAAAAGAATAGAAATGAGCAGGAAGGGGCAGCAAGAAGCAGGAAGGGTCAGCAAAGAGCAGGAAGGGGCTGCAAGGAGAAGGAAGGGGCTGCAAGGAGCAGAAAGGGGCAGAAAGAATCAGAAGGAGCACAAAAGTAAAGTAGAAGAAGTAGCAGAAAGGGTCAGCAAGGAGCTGGAAAGGGCAGCATGGAGTAGAAAGGGGCAGGAAGGAGCTGGAAGGGGCATAAGGAGCGCAAAGGTAAAGTAGGGGAAGGAGCAGAAAGGAATAGAAATGAACAGGATATATGTGTTGGTGTGTGTATGAATCTGTGAGTTTGCACCTGTGTATCTGTACAAGCAAATACACCCATGCATTCAAATATCAACACTACATACAGACACACCTTCAAAGGCAAACAGTACACAGAAATACACCCCTACATTCACACACACATACTCCATTCAAAACATGCTTACAGCCAAACATACAAACACTGCTCGGGGCTAAGTACAGCCCTGCAAGGATGGGAAAATGGTAGATACCCATCTGGCAAAGTATTATTATTGTACGAAAGATGGGGATCTACTTTTTTTTCCATCCTTACAATAGGCGGACCTAAAAAAAAATCTTGCACCAGCACCCACTCTACGTTAGGTCAAAAGCGTGAATAAAATAACTTTTTAACGTGAGGAAATGGGGGCTGGGGACCTATTAACTAGCCCACTACAGCCCCTGTCCCCCACAACCACCCAACACAACAGTCTCTATTTGCGATTAGAACCCCTATACCCCTCTACAGCGCCTTTTCCCCCACTAGAGCCCCTGTTGCCCATTAGAGCACTTATCATCCCACTACAACCCCAGTCCCACACTCTACGACTGCTGTCCCCCACTGAAGCCTCTTCCCCCACATTACAACTCTTTCTGTAACACATGCATGCGGGCGTGATGTATATTTGCGTCTCTTGCAAGTTGGTGGGTACACGGGGGCCCAATGATCTCCTATTGCCCAGGGCCCAGGGGCCCCATGAGTTGTCAGTCCGCCCCTGGAAACTTTGGACCTTCTCATCTCCCCCCCTCTCCTACCCCCACCGCCCTCTCCCCCTCCCCCGAAAAATTCCTGCAGACGCCCATGCCCTGCAGTCTCCATTTTTATAATAATATCAACCCCCCTACATGATGCACGTTTGAGTATTTTAACCCCTTAAGGACCAAACTTCTGGAATAAAAGGGAATCGTGACATGTCACACATGTCGTGTCCTTAAGGGGTTAAAAAAACTTCGATATTACACCTTCAGCTCAGGCAGAAATTACTTACTCATAAAAACGTTTTTTATAAAATAAGTAGTTATTACTGCTTATTTATTATTATTATTATTTATAAAGCGTCAAGAAATTCCATAGTGCTATACAATAGGTGGACTAACAGACAAGCATTAGTAACAAGATGAGCTGGACACACAGGAATAGAGGGCGTTAGATTCTAGAGTGGGGTAAGTGGCATTGTAAGTATTGGAAAAAGAAGGTTACTAGAATAGTTAGTGAAGGGTTAGTTTACTGGATGACATAGTTGCAGGAGAGGAAACACGGTGCGGGGAGAGAAAGATATCAACAGTTTAATTGATATGCTTTCCTAAAGAAGTGAGTTTTTAATGATCATTTGAAGAAACTGAGACTGGGTGAGAGTCTAACCAAGCAGGGAAGGGAGTTCCACAGGGACAGCGCAGCCCTAGAGAAGTCTTGGAGGTGGGTGTCAGAGGTGCGAGGATAGACACAGATTTTTGGCAAAGAGTAGGGCCCTGCACAGGACATACTTGAGTATCCATGAGGATAGGTAGGTGGGAGCAGTATAGTGGAGAGATTTGTAAAAAAAAAAGCAACAGAATTTTAAATTAAGCTCTATTTCAAGTTACAAGAAGCAAGTGTAAAGAGAGGCATGGGAGATGCGGGCAGACAGGAAGATGAGCCTCACCACAGAAATCCTTATAGATTGTAACAGGGTCAGCTGTAAATGGTGAGACCACTGAGAAGTGGATTGCAATAGTCAAGGTGAGAAATTCTAGCAGCATGGACCAGCACCTTGGCCACGTCAGGCGTTATATAGGGGCGGATGCAAGCTATGTTTTTGAGATAGAAGCAGCAGGATTTGACAAGAGACTCAACTTGAGTGGTGAAAGAGAAATTATCTACCACTTTTGTTTTATTGACTATAACTGCTCACATTTAGTAAAGCTTAGGCTAATCTGCGTCGTTCTCAAAACACATGCATACACAATAATGCAAGCATGTCAAACTTAAAGTCTAGCACTAGCAAAAAAAAAGCAACCTTACATTTTCATAGAAACATACCGTATATACTCAAGTATAAGTCGAGTTTTTCAGCACATTTTTTGTGCTGAAAACCCCCCACTCATCTTATACTCGAGTCACTGTCTGTATTATGGCAACTTACATTGCCATAATACAGACAAGGACCGCCAGGCTCATTACAAGCCCGGCGGTCCTGTTGGGGGCTGGCAGCGAGCTGTAACTTACCTTTCCTGCAGCTCCTGTCATAATACAGACAGTGACTCGAGTATAAGACGAGTGGGGGGTTTTCAGCACAAAAAAGCCCCCCTCCTACACAGCCCATCCACTGGACCACCAGGGAATGTTAAAGCCACCCTCCCTGGCCAGCTAACAAGCAGGGAGGGGGGACAAAAAAATACAAATAAAAATGTAAATAATATTAAATAAAATAAAAATATTAAAATAAAATAAAAATATTAATATATATATAAAAAAAAATAATAATAATAATAAAAAAATAAAAAAAAATGCCCACCCCCCACCACACACACACTGCATTCATACACACACACACACACACTGCATTCATACGCACACACACTGCATTCATACAAACACACTACACATACTGCATTCATTATATACACACACTGTAAATAAATATTCAACTAATATAATTTTTGGGGGATCTAATTTTACTTAGGAATTTACCAGTAGCTGCTGCATTTCCCACCCTAGTCCCATTTCCCATTTTTGGGGGGTAAAATTAGGGGTCTCGACTTATATTCGGGTCGACTTATACTCGAGTATATACGGTAGGTTTATTTTGAAAAGTACAGTATAAAAAAAAACAGCATCCCTCTACTAAACCACAGCACCCCCCTGTACTAAATCCCAGTCCTCCCCCTCTATTAAATCCCAGCACCCCCCCTCTTGCTAACAAGCAGACTCCACTTTGGCGCTGCCAGTATACGACTCTGGAGTCCGGCCTCTTGTATACCCCAAATGACGCCATCCGCAACCTGTGCCAAATCTGATCCTCCTGTTACTTCTTGAAACCCTGTGAAGGTGGAGCACGTCGATGTCACATGGGAATGTGACATGGCGTTGCGTGCCTCCATGCACCTCCAGGTAACACTGACCAACAAACACACACACACTGACACTCACAGACAGACACACACTCACTGACAAATACACAGACAGAAACACTCACTAAAACACACAAACACACACACACTCACTGACACACACTCACTCACTGACAGACACACACAGACAGACTCACAGACACTCACTGACAGACACACACATTCACTGACACACTCACTGACACACTCACTCACTGACAGACACACACTCACTGACAGTCACACACTCACTCACACACACTCACTGACAGACACACACACACACTGACATACACACAAAACCTTTCTTGCACCCACATAATTTTCTTTATTGCTCCCTACCTTTGGGAGTCGATGTGGGGCCTCTTCCTGGGGTCCAGTGGAAATCTTCTATCTGCTCCTCACTGCTCCCTCGCACGCAGTTTAGTGATGCCGGGTGCCGGAATATGACGTCATATTCCGGCACCCGGCTTCACTACAAACGGCATGCAAGAGGGAGCAGTGAGGAGCTGGAACACTGAGCAAATTTACACCGGGTAAATTTTAGCAGAGTGTATTGTTTTGTATCTATTCCACTATACTCCATATATCCATATATTGATATATTATTTCTAGTAAATTGCTGTTAGATCTAATGGCTAGCAATTATCTTTTGAATATACAGAACACTAGAATGAGGAAATTTGAAGCTCTATTCAAAGACTGGGATAAACCAGAACCTTTCAAAAACTTTGATTTGTACTTTAAAACTAAAGAGAAATCGCTAATAGGTGAAACAAAAAAATGGTGGGAGGTGGCATTTCTAGAAACCTATGTTAAAGAGGGTTTGATCCCTAGAGGGTTACGGATAGATAAATCACCAGCTTTTGGTCTAGATAATGAAATTTTCTTAAAGAAATGGGACGAGATTTTGACTAATTGCTCGTTCCAATTAATGAATTTAATAATTGAATACTCTAAGGAAGTTAAATCTAAATTTGAAGAAGATCTAAATCGTATTGAAGTAGACATTCCAATAAATAAAAATGATAATGAATATAAAGAAAAAGAAGAATTACTACAAAACAAATTAAAAAATTTAGATGAAAAAATTGCAGAGACCAAAAATCAGAAGTATAAAAGAGATAAGGAAGATAAAAGACAAAATATGTTTTCCACAATAAATAAACTTCAACGTAACAACAACACTTCCTCTTCCCCACAGAGGAAACGACCTTTTAATATCCATCACCTAGGAATGAGAAGGGACAATGCATATTATAGGAAAACTTTGTCATCCTTCTCCCCTAGACCCAAAGAGGGATTTAGAAATAAATTTTCTTCAGTAAAGAACCAAGGAGCCATTCCTAAAGAAAGTCAGGGTGGATCTAATTATAGAAGTCATATCAGTAAAGGATCCTATGCAGAGGTGACCAATAGGGAAAGAAATAGGAATGAGGAGCCACGTGTGAGACCGTCCCAGGATAGTCGGGATAATTTTTTAGAGGAAGGTTTACCACCCCGGGAGAAAACAATAAGGAACTATTTTTTCCCAAAGAGAGCAAATTGGGAACACCCCAACCGGTTTGCACCTTTGCAAACAGAGTCCCCTGTCAAAAGAATGAGAGTGAACGAGGAATTACATCAGGACGAGGACTAAGATCCTTACCACCTAATGAAAAAGACAAGGGGATAGTTAACCTTTCAGGGTTCCCCTTATCTGATTTAGAAATACAAGTCCTAGAGAAAGGTATTAAATTTGCCCCAAATGAGGGGATTAACGATTTTGAGCTATACATAGATTTCAAAAAATTTGTGAGAGAACTCACGGTCAAGAGACATTTTTTGAAACAACCCAGTACCCCCTGTGTAGGTACTGATGGCATATTAACAAAACATGATCATTTCAAAAGGAAGTCCCATTTCTATCCTGTGTTTAATAAAGGGTCACATTTAGAAACTTTTGAAACAATGGTGGAGAAAGATCTAAAAACCATTAATAAGAAAAGGAAAAAAAGAGATATTCTAACACATCAGGAAAGATCTTGCCTTAAAACCATGATGAAAAGAGACAATATTGTTTACAAGGAGGCAGATAAAGGAGGGGCAATAGTGATTATGAGTAGGACTTATTATTTACAAGAATCTTCAAACATTCTTAATGATCAAGTGACATATCGAAAACTCAAGAATGATCCAACTAAACAATTTAATGAGATTTTAAAAACTATATTGATCAAAGCTGTTGCTGATCAAGTTATTTCCCAAAAGAATTTAGACTTCCTTCTAGAGAAAAATCCTATGATCCCCATTTTCTATTTTTTGCCCAAAATTCATAAAAATTTATTTTTTCCTCCGGGCCGTCCAATAATCAGTGGTATCAATTCCATAACAGCAAACCTCTCGGCCTTTATAGACTCATATTTACAGAAGTATGCACAGGAAGCTTTATCTTACGTGAGAGATACCAAATCTCTCTTACAAGAATTAGAAAATATCGAATGGCGAGATGAGTATAGCTGGGCAACTTTGGACGTGACGTCCCTATATAGTCATAGATCATAATCAGGGAATTGAAGCCATTCGGTATTTCATGGACCAAGATGAGACTATTTCTGATGACCTCAAGAAATTTATGATTAAAGGAGTTCAATTCATTCTAGAACAAAATTATTTTTTCTTTGAGGGTTCGTTTTATTTACAGATTAGAGGAACCGCCATGGGCACCAGGTTTGCCCCCAGCTATGCCAACACATTCATGAGGAAGTGGGAGGATCATTGTGTGTGGGCTGGTCATGGCTGGGGGGCATCCCTGGTGCTCTGGCGGCGATACATCGATGATGTTGTTATAATTTGGAATGGTGATAGGATTTCTTTTGACATTTTTTCAACATATTTAAACGGTAATAATTTAAACCTAAAATTCACTCCAACATGGGAGAAAAAATCCATCAATTTTCTGGATATAGTCCTGTTCAATGAACAAGAAAAGATACAAACTAGGTGTTATTTTAAACCAACAGATGGTAACAGTTATGTACACAAGACCAGTTGTCATCACCAACCATGGCTGAGAGGAATAGCCAAAAGCCAATTAACTAGAGTCAAACGTAACTGTTCCATACCCCAAGAATTCCAAACTCAGGCGGGCTATATCAAACAAAAACTAATCAAACAAGGCTATAACAAAAATAGCATAGAGAAAGAAATGAGAATTATTGGTACTGGTGAGAGAGATGAGTTACTTAAGGATACGGATAAATCTAAGAGGAATACAACATCTAAATTTAATTTTGCATTTAAGACAAGATTTAATACCCACCATAATGAAATTAAGAAAATATTTCGGAAGCATTGGCCTATTCTCCAAAATGATCCCGTTATGGGACAATTGTTGCCAGACAATCCGAGAATGATTTATAGGAAGAACAAGAATCTGAAGAATATGCTAGCACCAAGTTATATCAAACCCATTAATAAACCAATCCCCAGTACTATCATAAAGGGTTTTAGAGGTTGTAGAGGGTGTGTGGCATGTAGCACGGCCTCTCTACCAGATTCTAATACCTTTCAGAGTATCATCACAGGGAGATCATTCCCGATTAAATCTTTGATTGGCTGCCGCACGGACTTTGTAGTATATTTGCTGCAATGTCCGTGCGGCAAGCAATATGTGGGACGCACCAAGAGATTGCTGAAAGTTAGATTCATGGAGCATCTGAATAATATTAAAAAGCGTCTCACAACCCACTCGGTTCCATTGCACTGTCAATCATGTCCTGCATTTAATTTTAAGAATTTTTTGTGTAAAGGCATTGAATACATCCCCCCTCACTGGAGAGGAGGGGATAGATTAAAACAACTTCGACAGAAAGAAACCTATTGGATACATTGTTTACAGACACTGGAGCCGAAGGGGTTAAATGTAGATATTGATTTGGTTTGTTTCCTTGAATACTAGGGATTTATAGTATCATAATTATTGTTTGAGTTATATGGAGTATTTCTGTTTACAATTTATTTTATATTAACTATTATTAGTGTTTTTATGTTTTATTTATAATTTTTTTATTTATTTTGAGTGCATATTAGGATTATTATTACTATATATATCCTTCAATATTTATGCATTGGACGAGAGTTTCTAAAATCATTGAAAATAGACACTAAATTAATTAAATATGAGGTGATTGTGTTTTTGATGTCATTTCAATATATGCTTTTATGTTTTGATATTGATACTTCTTTCTTTTTTCCAATGCTGAGTGTTAGTCGCAAGATACCGACACATTTTTTCTAAGTATAGCTTTTTGCCCATTGCGCATGTGCATCCATTATTACGGGGACTCACGAAGGCCACTTTACTTGTGGACGCGAAGTTACAGCTGGAACGTACGGAAGTGCGATTTGGAACGCAGACGTCACTTCCGGTGACGTCTTGGAAACCCGAGAAGCGGGAAAAGAATACTACGATCAGCTGTGAGTCGGCAAGTTGATGATGAATCCGGAACCAAGTTCGAACACACCCACCACACCACCAATGGGGATTGAGAGTTGTCTTATATATTGGGACTGTGGGACGAGGGAGGGTATAGCGGGAATTTTTTATGTATGGAATTTGTATTACTATTTTAACCTGAGAGGTCCCTGATGAAGTTCTGATTGAACGAAACGCGTTGGACCAGTTCCTTTTATTGTATCTAAGAATAAATATATTTTTTTCTACCATACTTTGTTCCTGCTCTACCTTTGGTTTCCGGATTTTCAATATCCATCATATCCAGTGGATTCTATGTGTGACCCCCCTACAGGAGTAGGTGGTGGTAATTTCAAAGCGATTTTCCTACCTACATCTTGTGAGTGCACTCAAGAACGTGTCTGTTATTGTTATTGTTGTATATTTGTAACAGTCTTCACTATGTTTTATTAATTTTTTATATAGGTTCAGACAGCGTCTTCCCCTATCTGTGTATCCATTATCAGAGTATTTTAGCAGAGTTTTCCCCACAGAGCAATGTGGGGAAAGCAGGTGCCTACTCTGCTTTAACACCAAGCATGTATTCAAGGGTCGCCGGGCCACAAAGATGTCCATTGTGGGCTGCATGCGGCCTGCGGCCCACAAGTTTGACATGCTTGGTGTAGAAAGTTCGGTGATCTCCCTAAATATTTTTACAGTGGGGATGAAAATAGACAGCTCTCCCCAGTCATGATGATTCATAGAACATTCTATAGAACATTCTATAGAACATTCTACCACAAAATGCTTATGGAGATAAAAAGATCTTTCTGGACAAGCCAATTGAGAAGAGCAAGGAAGCAAGCTGTCTATGGTGGCAGGTTCACATAGGCTCCCACATGTGGTACCAAAGCAGTATGATGGGAGAAATTGTGGTATGGAAATACATGAGAGTTTTGAGAGCTGTCATTCCTGTTGGCAGACAGCACATTTCCCAAACTATACACCAAGAAAAATACTAGCGGTACTGCCCTCCTTCTTACATATTTACTAGTAAGAGTACATATTTGGCATTGTTTGACAGCACTGAGAAGTCATAGACCTCAATAATTAACCCCTTAAAGACACAGTTTCAAAAATAAAATGCACTCATGATGGAAAATTTACGTCATTTATCCTTATTAATTCAATTTCGTTAATGACAGGCCTGCTGTCATTGCTCCACTTCACAGTGCAGATTATGTTCTATCCACTCATTCTTATTCATACGGCAGGAAAATGTTATAAAAACTAAAGGGTATGAGCTACATAAGGATAATAAATGGGAGTTAGGATAAGGGAAATGTTGGGTACCGCCATTCTAAGGGCAAAAGGTCTGTGGTTTGAGTGAAGTGATGATAAAATATTGCAAGTAAAAGAGAAACACATGGAATTCCCGAATCTTTCATAGGTTCTAAAGAGGCGTGCTATTTAAAAAGGTGTAAAAGTGAGCTTATATTGCATAATTAAAAAGGGAAATCTATACACAATGCTTCCTTTTTGAAAATCCCTAATAGTCATATATAAACTAAAAAAAAAAAGCTCATCTCATCCCTGGTAGAAACGAATCCAAAAATATTGATTTCCTTACATTGGTAGTCTACCATTACTGTCTGTACAGCATGCATTGACCCATGTTTTTGTGGAGTTGGGTATACAGTGCATATGCTAAGTAAATATTTTCTGCCCAGATTACTGTGAATTCATATGCCCATGATTAATTATAAAGAACTATTCTGAGTCAAAATTTGAAGTTGAACATTCAGTTTCCATAGCGATTGCTCTACTTTTTGAACTTTGCCTACAGCTGTTTTATACACAACCCATAGAAATATGAACACAAACTAGCATTATTTACTTTATATTATGGTTTCACATAATCACCACAATTAACTGGCATTCTAGCACAGAAAGTACAGCATCTTCATAGCATAGCAAGTTATTCTCCTGGATGCTTTGGAGAAACCAAGATGTGATCTTCATCCACCTGAACTCAAGGTATAAACATTAGATTCATAGCTGTCCACAGTAGGAATCAATTGTCCATAGTTCATTGTTCATTGTCCATACGCATCATAAAAAACTATATATTTCTTAATTTTGTTTGATAAAGAAACTAATATAAACAGCTGACCACAATAATTAGTTGTATAATGATGTAATATGAAAACTAAAGAGGGAATGCACTTTGGGTTTAGTATAATCATGTTTCATTCTATTTTCTAGATTTTCATCACATTATACTAGAAGGTGGACATTTTCTAGATTGTATTGTGAACTGCATGAAACATGTTCTTTTCATTCAGGACGTTCAGGAATGGATATGGATACCATGATGATATTACCTTCTTTTAACATTTAAAATAAAACACCAGATTTAAATAATACAAATGTGCAAACATGACTTATAATACTGTGGGTGGAGGAAACCAACAGTTGAATGCTTTGTAGACAGAATACTCTTAATTCCATTTAAGGAATAATAATATCGACTTAGTTACGTGGATAAAACATTGCGTATTTTGAGGTCCGGAAGCCAAGCAGATCCCTCATTTCATTTCTGAATTTTGAGAGATCTTGTCGAAGCTCATTCAGGTTTTCCACGGTGGCCTGGTCTGTACTTTGCATTTTCTGCCTCATGGAGGTCAGATAACGATGGACAAGACAACACATGACCTTCTGGTAGTTCTCATCTCGTTTTTGCCTTAGACTTTTCCACTCCTATGAAGAGAAACAGGATATATAATACACTTTAATGACTCGCATAGACTTTCACATATATACTGCTTAGTCTATAAAAACTATAAATGCACACATTTTTATTGAGGGTTACCATTAGTACAGGATTATAAGTTTATACCCCGAGAACAGTTTATCTCCCACGAACAGTTCCACTCATCACTTGAGTGGAACTGCTCTGTAAACTGATAGCAAACATATCCCAGCTAATATCAGTTTGTACATAGCATGGTACAGTGTTGGTTTGCTCTTTCTCTGGTGATAAGAAATCTAAATCCTAATAAAGAGTGTTGCATGTACAACTTGGACAAAATTGATCTTCCCAAACCAAGAAGAGAAAGACAGTGCTGTTTGACTGACAATCTGGGGGAGCTAACTGAAAACAAAATGAGCTTTGAAATGTAAGTATAGCCTTACCCTTTAAGCATTCAACAGTTATATAAGTAAACTGAAACAAACAAATGTAAGATGAAAAAAACGTGGATTTGCCTTGATTATTTATAGCCATATTATACATTTAGCAGAGAGGTCTTCAGGTCCGCCATCAGGGGGTGACAACCATGACAACTGGCATGGGCCCGGCGGTCCTGCGCCCCACATTCTCTGTGTACACATACAAATAGCCGACTATCGCTATATGTATGTGCAATTGCAGGCCCCCGGCTACCTGCACACAGCAGAGGGGACCGCAGACCACTCAGTCTTTACTTCCTAGCTGATCTTCTATCTCTAACTCTTGGGAGCCCCGTGGCCATAAGAGCGTTGCCACGTGTTACCATGGCAACGTTCCGCATGCACGCAGGGAAGGCTTGCAAGAGTTAGAAGAGAGGATCAGCTGGGAAGTTAATATGGCGCTGGCTGTGCCC
The DNA here is from genome assembly GCF_036172605.1 of Pelobates fuscus. Lineage (NCBI taxonomy): Eukaryota > Metazoa > Chordata > Amphibia > Anura > Pelobatidae > Pelobates > Pelobates fuscus. Next base: position 101,748,751 of record NC_086318.1, read on the forward strand.
CCTCTGCTGTGTAGAGCACCCTGTACCTTGCACTGAGCCACCGGACCACCGGGGAATGTCATCTCCCCCCTCCCTGGCCACAGGTAAGAACCAGGGTGGGGGGAATAAAATAAATTAAAATAACTGAAAAGAAAAATGCTCAGTTTTCCCCACAGAATGCTGCCCCTATTTCACACAACATTTACACACACTACACAAATACACACTCTGCATTAACTATTATTATTATTATTGCCATTTATATAGCGCCAACAGATTCCATAGAGCTTTACAATATTATGAGAGGGGGATTTAACTATAAATAGGACAAAAACTTACAGGAACGATAGGTTGAAGAGGACCCTGCTCAATCGAGCTTACAGTCTATAGGAAGTGGGGTATAAAACACAATAGGACAGGAAGTAGCAATCAAATAAGGTGGGAGTGAAGCAGAGCTGGGGGAGAGAGTAAAGTGCTGCCCTTTAGGATAAAGCAAGAGACAGGTATGTGGGGTAGAGGGTACTCTGGGAGGCCATAAGCTTTCCTAAAGAGATGGGTTTTAAGGTACTTCTTAAACGATTAAAGACTAGGGGAGAGTCTGATGGTGGTAGGCAGGCTATTCCATAGGAAGGGAGCCGCCCGCGAGAAGTCCTGAAAGCGTGAGTTGGCAGTACGGGTGCGAGTAGCGGACAGGAGAAGGTCACGGGCAGAGCGTAGAAACCGAGAAGGGGCATACCTATGGATCTGTGAAGAGATATAAGATGGGCTAGAATTGTTCAGTGCTTTATAAGTATGGGTTAGCACTTTGAATTGACTCCTATAGGATACAGGAAGCCAATGTTAGGACTGACAGAGGGGTGAGGTGTGAGAGGACTGAGTAAAGAGGAAAATCAGTCTAGCGGCAGCATTCATTACAGACTGTAGCTGGGCAATATGGCTTTTGAGAAGACCAGTCAGGAGAGGGTTGCAATAATCCATGCGGGAAATTACTAGAGCATGGACAAGCTCCTTGGTAGCATCTTGTGTAAGAAAGGGGCAGATGCGGGCTATGTTTTTAAGATGGAATCTACAGGATTTGGCAACATACTGGATGTGAAGCTCAAAGGTGAGGCCAGAATCAAGTATGACGCCAAGACAGTGCGCTTGCAAGGATGGACTCATGTGAATACCACTAACTTGAAGGGAGGGCAAAAGAGGAGGATCAGTATTAGGAGGAGGAAAGACAAGGAGCTCAGTTTTAGAGAGATTGAGTTTCAGAAAGCGGGAAGACATCCAGTCAGTGATGGAAGAAAGGCAAGCAGTGACATGATGCACGATGGCAGGAGAGAGGTCCGGGGAGGAGAGATATATCTGGGTGTCATCAGCGTACAGGTCGTAGTAGAATCCAAAAGAGGTAATACGTTTGCCAAGAGAGACAGCATAAAGAGAAAATAGAAGGGGACCAACGGCAGAGCCAAGACAGGGTGAGAGGAGGAGGTATCATTAGAAAAGGAGACGCTGAATGAGCGTTGGGAGAGATAAGAGGAAAACCACGAGAGGACAGAGTCACAGAGACCGAGTGATTGAAGAGTTTAAAAAAGGAGAGCATGATCAACGGTGTCAAAGGCAGCAGAGAGGTCAAAAGAGGTCACTACATACAGACACTGCATCCCCTACACACACTGCATCTAATGCACACAAACAACACACACTCTGCATTCACTATACACACTCTGCATTCACTAACTACACACTACACATTCTGCATTCACTATACACACACACTGCATCCACTACACACACTGCGTATTCACTATGCACACTATATCCACTACACAAACACATACTCTGTATTCACTACACACACACACTTTGCATCCACTATACACACACACTCTGCATTCATTATAGACACACTGCATCCACTACACACACTGCGTATTCACTATGCACACTATATCCACTACACAAACACATACTCTGTATTCACCACACACACACACTTTGCATCCACTATACACACACACTCTGCATTCACTATAGACACACTGCATCCACTACACACACTGCGTATTCACTATGCACACTATATCCACTACACAAACAAATACTCTGTATTCACTATACACACACACTCAGTATTCACTATACATACACACTACATCCACTACACAAACACACACTCTGTATTCAATATACACACTAAATCCACAACACAAACACACACTCTGCATCCACTATACACACTGCATCCACCACACAAACACACACTCTGCATCCACTATACACACTGCATCCACCACACAAACACACACTATGCATCCACTACACACACACTACATCTTATACACACAAACACTACATCCACTACGCAAACACACACTCTACATACACTATACATACTGAATCCATCACACACACACACTGCATCCACCTCATCCGACTCTGCGTCCACTACACACATTCCACATCCTCTATACACACACCACATTCAGCACACTAGACACTCTGCATCCTTGTGGACGGACTTGGGGGCCCAGACCTTGAGCTGTGTCAGGGGCCTCAAAATTTCTGATGGCAGCCCTGGGCGTCTTCGTTGATATTGGAGGTGGGCTAATGATATTGCTTAAAAATGTGAATTGCTTTAATAAGATGAGAGTTATTACTCAGGTTTTTAAAGACCCATGACTCATATATATTCGTATTTGATTTTTATGCCATACGCAAACTGTAACTTTGGCATTCTTCAGGAGAATTTTCCAGTGGAAAAGTCAGAAAAAATAAGAAATTTTTCCATCATAATCAGCTGTGTTGCCCTACTGCTGCTTTTTTCATTTAAGCTAGTTTAGAAAGCCAAATACAAGGCAGCATTAGCTGTTTTTGAATCCCTTTAAGACTCATATCTAAGGAGGCGTATGTGGAGAAATGATTCCTTGACTCATTCAAAACACAGATGCTCCTATACTGCAGCATCTGGCCCTTCACTATGTATCTGAAATTTTTAGAAATCCACATTCCATCATCCCCTAAATACCAATCATTGTTTGTCATGTGTACACCAGAAAGCCCTTAAAACTTAGGAGGAGATGTAAAGCAAATGTTGTTTTAATTTACAACCTAATAAAATTGCATTTCCTCTTTCACAATGAAGTGATACACTTTCAAAGAGAGAGCTATTCCAGTTGCTGTGAATATTATTGTTTGCAAGGCATCCTTGAAAGGCACTGCCAACTAGCAACCTAAGGGTACATTTTCTCATTTTTTAACTGTTATGATCTTAGTACAGCTAAACGCCCCCTCCCCCCCCAAAAAACCCCAGCCTGGTATGTTTACCAGGCTTGCAAATACACAATGCCAGCAGATACCAAAGAATAGACGGACACTTTGCACTTCTACACTACAGCTAATGTCAAAGTGGAAACAGAATTTCACAGTGACAGGATGACAACTCCTGCAAAAGCACATACATCCCAAGTGTCCCTACTTTAAAGGGACAGTCCCTCTTTTCTAGGAGTTACAAATTGTTGATGTATCTGAGTGTTTAATAGATCTTTACAGCAATAATACTTACTGTATGTTTGATTATAAGACAAGATTTTTTTTCCCGAAAATTGGGGTTGTCTTATAATCAAGGCTAACTGACACTAACTGTGTCAGTTAGCCACATGGCAGACTGATGGGTTGAGTCTTCGGTCTCTGACCGAGGGTACGACACTGGAGGGGGTATGGCAGCTTGCCCTGTGTGCCGCCGGGAGCAGTGACCCTCAGCTCAGTCTGACTTTAGAGTGAAGAGAGAGAGAGCCTACGTCTAAGTGTCTCGCGATTCCAGCAAAATCAGAGCGTTGCCGTGGGTTGTCACGGCAACACTGAGACATTCGTGAGACACCACTCATTTGGTCTGCAGCTCTGCACCTGGCGGATAGAGCTGCCAACCGGATCACAAAGAAGGACACTGAAGAGCTGCCCACCGGACCACCAGGGAGGACACTGAAGAGCTGCCCACCGGACCACCAGGGAGGACACTGGACCACCAGGGAATTGATTAGAAGGTATTTCAATGTGGAGAGGCTAGGTACTAACCCCCCACCCACACACAATGCCACCCTCCCACACAATGCCCCCTATACACACACTGTACCACTCACACAGATACTGCACCCTTGACATACACACACAAATTGCACCCCTCACACTGCTCCCCTCATACACACGCACACTGCTCACCTCACACACACACACACACACACAGCATCCCTCACACACTGCTCCCCCACACACTGCATTCCTTACACGCACATTGCGCTCCCCTCACACACATACAGACACACACACTGCTCTCCTCGTACACACACCGCATCCCTCACACACACTTCACCCCTCACACGAACACCCACTTTACTCCTCACACACACACTGCACCTAACAGCCTGAGCTAGCCGTCTAGACCCCAGGAAAGCCACCCTCATGCACCCAAAAGGTAGGGAACAGGAGGGTGGCTTAAAATGTGTACCTTTTGCCTGTATGTGTGTATGTGTGTACCTTTTGCCTGTATGTGTGTATGTGTGTCTGTATGCGTGCATATGTGTATGTATATCTATCTGTGTCTGTATTTCTATCTGTATGTGTGCCAGTCGGTGTGCATATGTGTCTGTGTATCTGTGTCTGTATATCTATGTTTGCATATGTGTGTCTGTATGGATATATCTGTGTGTGTGTGTGTGTGTGTGTGTGTATGTGTCTGTCTATCTATCTGTGAGTGTATATGTCTGTATGTGTGTGTATCTGTATGTGTGCATGTGTGTGTGACTGTGTATTTGCATGTGTGTCAGTGTGTGTGTGTGTGTCTGTGCATCTGTATTCGTTAATGTATATTTTTATTTTTTTCTCATAGGATAGTCTTAAATTCATTTTTTTCCCAACAAGATCTAAAATTTGAGGGGGTCGTCTTATAATTAGGGTTGTCTTATAATCGAGCAAATATGGTACATTAATGTGTCTTTAAAATACAATAAATGTTTTTGGAAATCAGTCTTTTTAAATAAGATACATTGCTCTTTCTCTAAATTACACTTTAGCTGCATAAATTAAAGATACACAGATAGTGATATAATATGTCTGGCTGTACTCTCCTACTAATACAGGTTGTTTTGTAGCTCAGATACTCACTCAGTACTGTCAGTAGATGAGTGGTGTGTGTACGTTTGATAAGGAAGACTTTTTCTAAATTGTTGGCGTGGCCAAAGAGGCAGGCTTACGGTGCAAGATTCTGCAAAGCTTTTCTTTTTATGCTTTTTGAGCATGCAAAAAATACAGCATATTAAGGAGGCAAGTTATTTGGAAGGACCAGACCAGGAATTTGCGTCAATGGCTTGCTTCATTAATCTCCTCTTCTAAGGATGCGATATTGGTGGGGGTATGGTGACATGATCCCCCAAATTGTTATTCTCTTATATATACTAGTGAAAGACATTTTGTGAAGCACTAATACATTTCACAATGCAGTATATAAGCCAGTTTGCCATTACTGAATTCTAATAATCATAACAAAGTATTTGACCAGGAAAGGTACATTCAGATTACTTTGGTTTCCAAGTACATCCTTGGGATGTTACTATTACCCAATTTAATTGTACTCATTTTATCTACCTAAGAGGGGTGAAGGGCTGAGTCAACCCTGCCCCCCAAGGGTTAACCCACTGGTTAATAACCAATTACATTGTATTAACCCATATCATAAGCTGCTTGAATCTTTTAAAATACTATAATCCATGCAAACATAGGGTGGTCATTTGTACCATATTTTCTGCCCTGATATATGTGTATTTGTTTGCCACCAGAAGGGACTTAACTAATCAAGGCAGTTCCTTCATGATGCCTCCTTGCTGATACTACTCCTGCGGTCATGATACCACTCATACGGGTCTTGGTTCCAGGTGGTATTTTGGCATGGGCGACATTCTGCCACCCCTGATATTACCAAAGTGGGGGGAAAATACAATTGGGGAAAGCTCTCGCATTTCCCATTCAGCCTTTCCGCCAAGGCAGAGTGGGGCGGCATGGCCGCAAATAAATTCAAAAAGAATCAAGAGGAGGCTGATCTGGGACTCAAGTTATGTTCACATTCCCCACTGAAATTCCGGCACTCTGTGATTACTTGCCACTCATGCTGGAACTTCAGTGGTTATTGTACTTACAGTAATTAGTGGCATTGCTCTGTGGTTAAGCTGTCTCCCCGCTCAGAGGACAGGAGCCTTCTTAGTGTCTGGCTCTCTGTGTGCTGTGGCCACCCACAGCCAGGACTATGCAAGCAGTGGTGGAGTCAGTTCAGACTCCACTCCAGCTAGGAGCCACACCACAGCGGAGACAACAAAGGTAAGTGTCATGATTGGCTGTTGTGCACACATTGTGTGCTGCACATAGGACGCCAATCCCTAGCACACAGACATACTGCATCCCCAGCACACACACAGACACACAGTGCATCTCTTGTCTCATTCTACAAGCCCAACACACACTGCATCATCGGGGGGGCAAAGGCAGCATTTCATCCTTGAACCTCGGCAGCAAAACGTCTTGCAGCGGTATATGACTTTTACCCATTGCAACTCAGCACATTCTCATAGAGTGCGTAGCAGCATTTTGATGCCGATTCTGTGCAAACAGGATTCGCTTTTGATTTAATTAAATTCAAGGAGATTCCCAGGGATACTAAAAGCAGTTTCCATTTCTGGGGATGCCCATTCAGAGGTTGTTAAGGATTGCTTTACTCATTTATAGATTTAAAAAACACATTAAATCCATTAACATGAAAGAGGTGCCAGATCACATAAACAAACTGGAATAACTCTGTATTTGGCATAATACTCCAGTAAGCAGGCTACGTACAGAGCCTGTTTGTGACACTGAGTTGAATAAAAAGCCTCACTGACCAGGTTTAATCTTGCTACGTGACCATGAAAACTATTGCAATTATGTTTCAATAAATCCATGTTTACTTGAAAGTGAACACACAGAAATTTCGCTGGGTTGGGTTACCAGTCTTGAGTGTATAGGAAAAATAATCGCTTGTTAAACACACACACAGCAGCTTCTAACCATTTCTGAATATTTTACACACGCAAAGTACATTTAATGGCATTGGTAATAAAAGTTTAATTCCAGGTCTTTTTTTTTTATCTGTACATGTTTTAATGTAATTAATGTAGGGGTAAAATAGAAGGGGTAACACATTTATTCTAACTTGTAATATGCAATTACTAATACTACTGTAAAAAGTTCTAAAAATGAATTATGTAACTACTAGAAGAGTTAAAGAACCAATATGCATTAATAATAATTTAAGTGTTTGTTAACTTTCACTGTTATCTTGGCTAAAATAAATATTAAAGAGACAACTTAATTTCAGTCCCGTCCCCCCACCCCACGCCACCCCAAACCCCCTGTTTTAACCATACAGAAAGGCAATGTTTTCATTGCAAGGTAAAATGTATCTAGTGGCTGCCAGTCAGACAGCCACTAGAGGTGCTGCTGCCAAAATAGCTATTTCAATCAGATGGTCTCATAGAGACCAAGAAAGTGGGGCAAGACGCATTGACTGGCGGGCGAAGGAGAAGTGATAAGTAAAACTATTTTTTTTCTCTTAAAGTTGGGGCCAGTAACCTAAACGGCCACCAGGGCACTATTGCGTTAGAAATACACATTTGTATTCCTAATACTATAGTGTTCCTTTAAAGCACCACTATAGGCACACAGACCACTTCAGCTCAATGAAGTGGTCTGGGTGCCAGGTCCATCTAGGGTTAACCCTACATCTGTAAACATAGCAGTTTCAGAGAAACTGCTATGTTTCACTGAGGGTTAATTCAGCCTCTAGTTGCTGTCTCACTGACAGCCGCTAGAGGCGCTTCCGCGCTTCTCACTGTGATTTTCCCCGTGAGAAGACTCCAACGTCCATAGGAAAGCATTGAGAAATGCTTTCCTATGGACTGATTGAATGCGGGTGCGGCTCTTGCCGCGCATGCGCATTCGGCGGATGACGTCGGAAGAGGGAGGAGAGTCCCAGCGCCAAGGGAGCCCGGCGCTGGAAAAAAGGTAAGGGATTATCCCCTTCCTTCCCCTAGGCGGGAGGGGGGCCATGAGGGGGGGGGGGGGCTGACCCAAAGACCCTATTGTGCCAGGAAAGCGAGCTTGTTTTCCTGGCACTATAGTGGTCCTTTAAAATAAAAATCATTTAATGTTACCTTTAAACTGTTAACCAATGATATGCAAAATAAATTAAGATTGAAAAAATTTAAGTTTAATTTCAAAATATCAGCATGCCATATTAAAAGCTGAGCACCCCTAGAGTGTGAGATAGTGGGGTACATAAAACCCAAGAGGGCACTGGGGATTGGGGATAGTCTCTCTGTATGGTAGAGACTTGTAGTTAGAAAAAAAAATAAGTTTGGGATACCATTTTCATTGTAATATTAGTGATGCCGATTCCATATCAAACAAGATAGTTTTGTCAGATATCTTTGTGTGTTGAGTTATTTGGCAGAAAGCACTAAGGCAAGGGAGCAGGATCTACAGGGGAATATAGAAGAACTGTACTGAGAAATGCAGGACAAAATAGCTTTTTTAGAAAAAGGATACAAGTCAGCTTTAGTCACAGACTTGCTATATGAGCTTCAGTTTTGCAATTCAGTATTCAGTTCATCACATTCACGGTTTAGTGAAAGTATCAAACTCACCCCAGCTGTTCCGACATTCCATTTATTAACCCTCTTTCAGGTACACTAGTATATATATATGGTTTTTAATAACCTTGGATTGCATAGTTTCAGGTTGATGGCCACTGACTGTATTGGTAAAGGCTGCACTAACAATGGCTCATGGCTTAGCTGTTTTAAAATAATGGTGGATCACATTACTTAAAGGGAACAACTTTAGCTTAATGAAGCAGTTTTGGTGTATAGAACATGCCCCTGCAGCCTCACTGCTCAATCCTCTGCCATTTAGGAGTTAAATCCCTTTGTTTATGAACCCTAGTCACACCTCCCTGCATGTGACTTGCACAGCCTTCCATAAACACTTCCTGTAAAGAGAGCCCTATTTAGGCTTTCTTTATTGCAAGTTCTGTTTAATTAAGATTTTCTTATCCCCTGTTATGTTAATAGCGTGCTAGACCCTGCAAGAGCCTCCTGTATGTGATTAAAGTTCAATTTAGAGATTGAGATACAATTATTTAAGGTAAATTACATCTGTTTGAAAGTGAAACCAGTTTCTTTTTCATGCAGGCTCTGTCAGTCATAGCCAGGGGAGGTGTGGCTAGAGCTGCATAAACAGAAACAAAGTGATTTAACTCCTTAATGACCGTGAATTGAGCAGTGAAATTGCAGGGGAATGATCTATACACTAAAACTGCTTTATTTAGCTAAAGTAATTTAGGTGACTATAGTGTTCCTTTAAGGCTTGTTCATCTGACGGCTCAGGACTATGTAGGCTATACTAAAGGTTCGGAATTGTTCAGCGGATAAATTATTTCTTTAGACTAAAATCTGGTGCTTCTTACTAAAATGCTGATTTGAAAGTCCAAGATGGTAAAGGAATGTATTAAAAGTATTGGCTGATCGCATTGTCCAGTAAGGTACAAACAAGTCTTTGATAATGGTATACGGCGATGAGTGGTACTGGGAAGTTATATTAATAACTAATTACTTTAAATTGAACAAATTCATTGATATTATTAAGAGAATAAAATTTGCCTAATTTGACCATACAAAATTAGTAATATCCTGAGATTTTAGGTTTAAATTCCACATTTCAAAGATGAATTCAATTATGGTAACATCCAATACCTTGAGGCTGTTCTGCCTTTTCACTCTTCCTGTCGGAGTATGAGAACAGATCCATTTACTCATGCTGTTGAATAAATAGCAGATAGTCTTGGGAGATGGAACAACGTTGAAAGGTGGAGGCAATGTGCATTTGTCATCGAAATAGCTCAGCCATAGCTTGGCCCTGGCAAATTTCCACTCCTTATCCTCATGATTCTAAGACACCAGAGATAAAAAAGACTTCAGTCTCCAAAAGAAGATACATTGATCACTCAAGGGCATCTGGTAGAATGTTTTAACCTTGAGTATGTCTGTAGGGCTCCAATGTACTTCTAGACTGTAATGGATGAACAAAGGAATTTATTCAGCTTTGAAGCGGTGAAATTTAGCACAACACAGGGCATCCTCAGTTTAGAAGATAGTGACATGATATTCTGAATCCTTTGCTAGCTGCCAACGATCTGAGGTTCTTATATTAATGGTCTAAAATGCTTAATATATCTTTGTCATAATATACAATCATATTATCCATGCAAATAGAAGAAGAATAGAATATTTGCTGCAATTTAGAGGATTATTCACTAAACAGGGATTAGCAATTTATTCATAAGGGAATTTGTAAATTTTAGGGTGAATTAGCTAGAATTGGTAAAATAGCTAAGCTGGAGAATTAAAAAAAAAAAAAAAAAGAAGTCATTTTTACCTGACAAGTACCAGGGGAAAGGGACAGCAGGGCACTAAAAGACCTTAAATTATTCTGAATAAGGGTAATGAGAACTCTATTAAGATATTATTTGATGCTATAGTATATAGGACTCAGCAGACATGGTATATAGGGCACAAAAGGATTCTGTACATATGGTATATAGGAATCAGTAGATACAAGCACAAAATGTCTCACCGTGATTTGGGATAAATATACATTTTTTGATTGACGGCTGATATGATATGTGTGGACTCACCATCGTTGTAATACTGCTCATGGATTATCACATTCACACTTATATAGACTTACAGCTATGAGTTGGAAGCTCTTGTGAAGCATGGCTACTAGAAGCTTGGTGAGCACAATCACGACCACCACGTTGTACGTGCCAATAATAAGTGCTCCCACAAACGACTGAAGCTCTTCATTGCAACTGAACCTGGTCACAAACAGTGCTACATGCGCCAAAGAGAAGATGTACCAGAAGAGAGCAAAACAGGTCCCGATGAAGCTGCAACAAATACAATGAGATAAGACACATTAGAGTTTAATCTAACAGTATATTAGGAAATCTACTCGACCAATAGCAGTCTCAATTTATAAAGCAATTATGTTTAATGAATAGGAAGGTGTACACTTTTCTGATTGGCTGCTGACATCAAATGCTGTCTGCCGCTTTTTTTAAATTTATTTTTTAACCAATAACCATCACTGAGGCTTAGAAGTGACAATGAGTGAGTACACACTTACTGTATGAAAAGAGTGGGATACAATTTAACAATTTGGGTTTTATAGTTATATTTAATGTCTGTAGCAGACATGTTTTTTTGTTTTTTTTACATGGGGAATTGTTTAGTACATTTGTCTCTTCATTTTGTGCTAACAATGATGTGAGTGATATTACAGGCATCCAGTAAAAGGCTGATTTGTAAAATATCTTTTTAGGACATACTCCAGAACCAAGGCAATTTTTTTTTTATTTTTTTTTTTTGCGAAATACGTCTTTGTTATATGTTTTTTCTTTCCCCTTTCACAGGGAAATGGTCACTTCCCAGGATTTTTAAATTTACGTTTACTTACTCTTGCATGTAACAAATTGGTATTTATGATAATTAAAAAACAAGTCCACTTCTTTTTGTCTGCAATGAGACACCCTACACTTAGCTCCCTGCCAATCATTGTTAGAGACTGTCCTTTGCACCTAGTAGTCAGCACAGAGAGAGCATACAGAGAAGAGGAGAAATTAAACGATATTTCTACTTCTGCTCAATTGCAATGTTTACCCTGGTGTTGCCTGGGTTGGGCTGGATTATGATGTCATTTGCTAATTTTTTTTAATATAATTTTAACAGAAAATTAAGCATCTCATGAAAAAGATTTAAGATGCGTTATAGTTGATTTTAGATTTTTTTATCCCATGGCGGAATGACAATTCCCCTTTAATACCACAGTTTTTATTAACCTATTCAGATAAATCTTCCAAATTAGAGCACTTTGTTTTGTGGCCAGTGGAATGATGTTGTTAATTCGAGTTCTGAACTTACGAGTGGAAGGTGTCATTGCTTTGCCGCTCGCAGAAGATGCCCACGCAGTCCTTCTGTTCAGTAGTGACATAGCCCTTGTCGTACAGCTGTGTCAGACCAATGGTGAAGGAGAAGAGCACAAGAAGGAACATCCCAAGAAACTTCCCAAAGTCTTGCAACATTTGACCCATGGAAATCTGTACAAAACATGTTAGAACATATTTTTGAGAAGGCAGTTTTGTTGGGTTCTATCCAGTTCATTTTATTGTAGAAGAATCTACATAATGTGTTCTACATTGCAGGCTAGATAGAAAAAAGAGATTTCCTAAAATACCTCATTTTAATTTGGCTTTTCAGGAAGACGCCAAACACTGCGCATGCCTAACAAAAGATGCCTATTAGTATGGCGCAGCAATTTCCACTCAATTCACAGTAGGTCCTCCAATGCTTCTCGGTGGAGAAGAGAGCCCCTATATTGCTGAGTATGAGTCTGATTTGCACTCTGTTGCAATTCTTAATAGCTAGAAGGAGTAGGGGGTATATGGCAAGATGATAAAAAATTATAAAACACTAATGTGCAAGTCTCTAAGGTGTTCTAGTTCTGACATAGACATGCACTATTAAAATGTATATGTCGACAGTACCTTATGTAATTTCAATATAATGTGTTGCCATGGCTTAGCCAAGAATTCTTCCTATAATGTATTTTTTCAGCCTATACTGTTTTCAGCATCGTAGCCCCTACCTTGATCTATACTCCATGTTCTGAGGGCTCAGAATTTGCTTTATTATTCAGGGTTTGCTTTCTTTGTTACCAGAGGAAAGAATGGATGGCCAAGGCATCAGGTACCTCTGACATCTTGCTATTTAAATCACCTGAACTCAAGTAAGACTATCTGCTGTTATGTATGAAATCATCCATTTGCCTATTGCACACAGTTGTCAGCAGAAAGCTTTTCTGTTAGCGGATAGAGTTAATAAAACAGTCAAACAGAGGCACATTAATACTAATCTAATTTCGAAAATATAAAAGGGGTATGTACAAGATCACAAATTGGAATGGAAAATTTTATTAGTCTCCATTTACTGCTGCAATTTAAAACACATCTAGATATAGATTCCTTTTAAGAATTATACACAGCTTTTTGTCCTTTGTGAAAATAATGTGTTGAGGATACTTCTGGGTGGGCAATGGGTTAACCCATGTTTACGCACAAGAATAGCAATACACTGCAATACCACCTACATGAGAAAAATATGTTGACACCTCATGTTGTGCTTACAAAACTCCACTGGAAATAAAACTGTGTTAAATGGCAGACGTTCAAGAATAGCCAAATTAATTATGCAAGTTTTCTTCTTTCTTCAAACAGCTCCCATTTTAATATCTTGGTTATTAGTCAGCCATAAAGGCAAGACAAGCTTTGTTTCTAAAGCTCAGTACAGTCACGTCTTTCATGCCATGCCAGCAGCCGTTATAAGAAATTAGTATCAAAGGAAGAGACAGTAGAGTGGAAATTTTTAAAGTATGGCATCCAGTTCAGTTTATCTACAAAGAACACCAATACGATATTCAAACATCTACGCTCTATGTTTCATGCTGGGTCAACTCTGCCTTGTAGTTTTTTCAAGGCTACAGAGAAAGAAAAGGGAAATATTCTAGAAGTTGAGTATAAAAGATATATATATTGAATGCTAAATGTAGCGGTTACAGAAACAAGAGATGCAAGGTGAAGGTTTGCTGGAATGTACGATTATTTCTCCATTTCAAGACATCCTACGTAAATATATAGCAAAGGTTCTTACAACATACTAAATTAATGGAGAGCTACTAAATACCATCTAACTGTACATTACCCTCTACTATCTATCTACTATGGGGCGCCTTACAGAGTCCGCGGTCTGTGCTATGAAAGATACTCACATGTATCTGGTAACTAGATGCAATATCATGTTTATTCACTACACTGTGACACTGAGACCCTCAAAAAATCTTTCCTCAATTTTCTACTAACTGTTGGAGACATTGCTCCTTGACTGCAACAGATATCCTTCCAGGACCTCTAGAATGTAGGATACATTAACCATCATCATCAATACTGCCAACGAAACTCAAGCCAAAGTAACCTCGAAGCTACAAATACAGGTTAATATGACTAATTTGGCTGTATGTGGGATGTCCAACCCCAGTATGCAGGTAAATTCACAAAACAGATTAACTATTTCCACAGTGACACTCGGCTTGTACCAAAGGGCGTCATGCCTACCTCTCACTTCTGTATTTTCTTTCATTATCACATATTTATTGTGATATCTTCTGTGATGTCACATTCTTTCTATTTCATTTTCTCCATCTATTCCCTTCTTCAATTATTTATTTAGGTCAATAACAGCAATGTCTTGCATAGTATGTATGTATGCAAAATGTTATGTATTTCTGACTAAATATAAAAATATCTGCATTTTACTAAAACATCTTTATTGTATAACTCTAAATTATATACAATAAAGAAAATGAATGGTTAGCATGTTATCTTCATATGTTTGTTTTTAGATCCGTTTATCCCAAATTGCATAAACCATAAAAGAAAAAGGGAGCTTCCATTAAACCACACAAACATATAAATAGTTGTAACCATTTGAACTTGGAGTCCAGAGTATGGAAAGTCCCATAAAGAGAGTCCTTAGTTATATTGGTCACCAGTTAGTATACAAGCTACAGTGTTAGTGAGTGAATGGACTTACTGTTGACAATATCGAAGTGAAACTACAAGCAGCACACAGAGAGAAACAGACATATTTAAAAGAAGGTTTATATGTGTAAAATAACATATTACATAAAGACGTGGGCACAGAACAGGGGACCCTCTTGTGTTTCAGAAATTGATTTAATGCAATACTAAGCCTTTTAAACACTCATAAAGAATGATGAGGTTTATAAACGAAGGTACTGATGAAGTGGTTTTATCAGTAGGCGTTTATTTGCCGGTGTAACTCCTGGCATTAAACGGGCAAATCAGAACTGGCACAATTTTAATTTCATGTGACACGGAGCTGGCAACACACAAATGAATTTACTAATGTCAAAAGTAAACATGTTTTTCTTATTCAGGATAAATGTCAGAATATAGAAATGACATATCCTAAGCAGAATGGACAGTAGGCCATGTTGGGTGAAACATTTCATAGGTAAACGATGGTAACATTAACATTCACCTGAATTAGGTTAATCTTGTAGATGTCCATTTCTGTACGTAGGTGGACATAGCGTGAGCTTTAGTAATGATGTGCTCAATAACTTCAGTAAGGTATTGGCTACATCTGTAGAAGTACCAATGTTTGTTCCTTAGATCGGTCACCTCTTCTTTCACCTTCCCAAAATTAAACACTACTTTTGGAGAACATTGTACGTTTAACAATGTTTCCTTGTAAAATGTTCATGCTATTTTAAAAGAAAAAATCCTCTTATTGTATCACTTCCTGTTATTTGATAAAAAATAATACAAATTGTACTGTAAAAAAGATGGTTATAATTTCTGTTAATCATAAGACACTGTCACTGTTAGACAATACGGAGGTGGAACCATTATTCCAAATACAAGACGCAATTCAACGTCAGTAACCGGTTGATAATGTTTTTTTACTTTCTGCCAGAATCATAGGAGTGTTTTCAATAAGTTTACATCCTGAAAGTGTCAGAACTCATTTTTTGTTTGCTGTTATTGCTGCCAAAGTTAGTAATCATTATAAACTAAAACTGATACTTCAAAATAGTGAGATTTACAACTTATCGACAAACAAAATGAACCAATTTTGGAAATACCTGACCTGTATCTTTGACCCCATTTTATAGTGCAGTTGTGATGATAACAGATGGCATGTGTTTTACTAACCTTTTGGGTTCCAAATTGATTATTGGCATTTTCTTGATGCCATCTTATTCCGCAGTGCTTTACAATATTATAAAGTGGTAAATGTAACAATTAATGAGACAACTAAAGATTGCTACAAGAACAATAGGTTGACGAGGACCCTGCTTGAATGAGCTTACAAACTAGAGGTACACATGATATGCATGTATATTTCTTTAATAACGTTCAAATCAGACATGTTGAGTATAGTGTAGTTTGTATTGTTGTGCGTATGTTTTGTGTTATCACTTCATGTTGTTATTTTTTGTTACAGAACGTATTTTTACATTATTTGCTTTAATTGATTAATGAGGAATTGTTCATATAAGTGCTCTTATCAACATTATAAACTCAGGAGAGGTGTTTATGTTGTGAGATCTGCTCATTCCTAAACACTTTAACACTTTGGAGGAATTGAGTGTTAGTAAAGCGGTTTCTGTGGTTTATCAAGTCTTTTATAGAGTTCAATTTTCTGAGTGTCTGATGGTTCCAGTAATGTGTTGATAAAGTTTTTCACCAAACCAAAAATGGTAAAAATGAAAAAAATGTTTCAGAAAATTACTAGAATAAAGAGACTGAGATCCCTACAATATCATTAACTACTTATTGGCAGCCATTAACGCACTTTATGTGAAACATGACGCAAACAAATGCTTAGCAAATCCCCCGAGCCACTTTGGTAGCTTACATTTCACTTTAGCTCAATATTATTTGATTAATCGTTACAGCAGAGCATCAGGCAGTGCTGTAAGTGTTCAATAATTTCTAGCAAAATCTTAGTAAGAGTAGTGGATTTGTACAAGAGTGCCGAAAGAGATTGAGACGAGAACACTGAGAATGTACCTCAATGTGCAAAACACTGAGAATGAGCAAAATCATTATCTCTAAGGAAACAGTAAAAAATCAAAATGCAGGAGATAAGGAACCAAGACTATTGTTTTGGTCTCTCATAGGCCTTATCAGCTAATACCCCTTTAGGCATAGTGAGCAGGGGTCCAGAAGGAAAATCGTATACCAGTATAGTACTAATGGCTCTGGAAATGTACCTTCACTTCAAATCCAATGTAGTAAACCAGAGCTATGCCAAAACTATAATGTTAGATGACTTATCTTTCTTTTAAACAAACCTCTATGAATTGTAGTGTAATTGTGTACTGTAATTCAATTGATTTTTAAGTTACAGATAGCACTATACCTGCATTCTCTTCAGTAATAGAAAAAAAGAGATACTCCCTGACTTTATGCCAACAGACAGAAAGATAACATTTTAATGCAGCAGTGTTTGCGTATTTAATTATTATATTTATTATTCAGGTTTAAAATTCTCCTATTTTTTTTCCTTTCTGTTTATTTTTCTAAATAATTTAATTAATTAATTAATAGAAGCCTGATCCACTTTAATTTGAGCACAAAATACATTATTTATGTAATAAATTTAATGAATTAATAATAATAATCATAAAACAATACTAGTTATACTACAATAAATTAATCCATTAACAAGGATAGAAATTAACATACAATTGTTCCAGTTTAACAAAAGAGCTGCATACGCTTCAGTTATTTAAGATTTGTTTGAATGGGATCTGCAGAGCAATGACAACTAAAAATTGCTCCAATTTTGCCCAATGTATCCAATAACAGATTGATTTTAATAGCTCACATGTAGAAGATTTACCTGGAGGGGACCCAAGATCGAGCTGGTGGTATACATGAAGAAGAGACGGAGATAACTGAGAACATTGCCGAATGCAAAAAGCCCTTCTGCCACCAGCGTAGGGTGGAAAGCGTCCCAGTCTTTTCTCTCTGCAATGGAATGGAACTGGGACAGAAGACACACAAGATCACTTTAGCCTTTAAGACAATGATTCCACAAATCTGATCAGTACATACAATGATTAATCTGTCACAATGGAAAGGACATGTGTAACAAAAAAACAATCAAAAGAAAAAACATGACGTATAAAAAAAATATATATATATATTGCACGACTTCAACGTAGGTATTACACTAACCATTACAATGGTAAATGCGTTCTTACTATTAATATAAACAGACATTTTATCTTAACCCTTCACTACCAAGCGCCTATTGTGTTGAAAAAAAATTGCACATCATTTATTTGAAACATGGTATGTATAGATGGCACGTAAATGCAGAATAAAAAAGCAAAACCATGTACTGTATGTATGGCTGTTGAGACAAGGATTACCATTATGTAAATGTATACAGATATCATTTTTCATTTATATGTTCATCCTTTTAAGAAATATTGGAGAAATAAACATGTTAAAAGACTTATTTTGGTTGTTGATACAATAATACCCTCCTAGGACACGGATTGTGACGGGACAAATTAGATCTCTGATAAATTACATTTTTTTATTTATGACACAATTATTAAACTAATTAAGCCATCAGAGTGAACATTTTATGGGTTCTACCGTAGTCTATCATTTATTGAATAAGGCCAATTCTTTAAAGAAAAGTGGGCAATACTTTTAGTGCAGTTTTCAGCTATTTGTTACGTTTCCTTTTAATTTGAAAAACATATAACTTGCCAGATTTGTACTGGACATAACATTATGTCCAATATAAACATTCAAATATTAATTGATGAAAAGGTATGTATGTCTATACTAGAATATTCACCTTGCTGTGAGCCACCACCTTTAATGCGAAGGTTGCCAGGTATAAAGAATTCATTACAAAGCTCAGCTGATTTCTCGATTCTTCTAAAAAATCTTCCAAGCCATCATACCACAATCTCTTCACATCTGACCAAACCATTCCTTTAAAGAGAAAATACATATTATTTCACTTTGGAAACTCAAAGATTCTGAGAAACATATTTCCTTTAATCAAACGCAGCTGTCTACACATTGTTCTGGATGAAATATTCTATACATTCCTTCATGTATCATGGAATGTTAAGAATATATGCATTACAATATGCGCTCAGTTGGGATCCATTCTAAAAACTCCAGTTATGTTTGTATTGCTTATTCAAGGGGCTAAATTAATTTGTTAACATTTAAATACAATTTCCAAAAAACGCACTACACCCAATTTTGTTCCTTACTCCTTAGTAATTAGAATGAGGTACTTCTTATCATCACACAAGATTGCGTATTCTTAAAGTGCCTAAAAAATAACACAGCAAGATATTTACTAAGCTGTTGAGACTTCAGAAGTACTGAGCTGAATCTCAATTTCAGGCTGGCAAATATGTACCATATGATTATATTGAAATGTGAACTTTTCACCCTTCTTAAAATCCTCCTTTGTTGTATTTGTATCGGCCATTTGAATAGATAATGCATTTTAAAAAAATACAATAAAAGTAGGGAAAATATGGAAATTTATTTTAATGCCGCAAATAAAAAATAAAAGAATAAAACAAAAATAATCCCTTCCTTTTTCCCCATGTATTCTACCATACATAACATTGGGATTTTTTTTGTGTCCCGACTCGATAATATAAAGGGAGTTGTATGATACGGGTTACATTAGTTAGCAGTTAAAGTGCTATATGTAGGCACTGGATCAGATATCAGAAGTCAGATTTATTCATCCGACAGGAGATATGACAAATCTACCTACAACACAGATCATAATAAACTAACAGTGTTATATGTTTATCCCCTGGAGGGGGGAATAGACAACTGAAGACTTGACTATGAAAGGACCAAACTGATAGAGTGGATGTTTACATGTTTACTGATATTACCAAGGTGCCAGTAGTGGCCAGGTCAAGCTATTTTTGTTAAACTGATTAAAAACAAGGAGCTGCATAAATAGACTCCTAGCTCTATAAACTCGATTAATAAGCGCTAGTGGCTATGGTGCTTGAGGTTTCCCTTTAATGGGTTACAATTTAGACACTGTATCATTTGGGAAAATAGGATTTTAAGGTGGAGGTGATATTATGTTTGTAGCAACCTTATATTAGAATTTATATAAGCATCATTCCCTTGTTACTGTACAATACTTGTTCTGCAAACTTTACACCAGTGAAATCCAGACCACGTTAAAAACTATGAAAACCAAAATGAAATATAATTTAATATTAATAGTTAGATATTAAGCCAAAAAAATCTAAACAACCATTTCAAATTCCTACAATAAAATAGTGCAAATCACCGTGTTCATAACATACAAAATTAAGCCCTGCGCTCAAAGACACAGAGACGCTAACAATTCACTTTGCTTCTTTAGGCTAAAAGGCCAACGCTCTAATGAAACAGAGAGCAGTATTTTTCTAAATCCCTGCCTATCGTTTAGAAAAATAGCCCTCTCTGTCCTTGCCTTTTAGCTTAAAGAAGCAAAGTGAATTGTTAGTGTAGGACTCACCTAAGAGGTTTTGCTTGATGTGGCTGGTGAGCTTACATTTTAATGGCCATTTGAGTGATACTAAAATAAAAAAAATACAGTTATTAAAATGTGCATAGGGATTTGGAATAGTATGCAAATATGTTTTTGTTATTTTTATTGTATGTGTTGTGGCTGATGCGTACTATAGCCATTGGGAGTTTGTGTGTAGGGCTTTATTTTGTATGCTTGTATTTGCTTTTGTGTTACCCACTCATGTTACAGTGCTGCCGCCCACCCCATGTTCTCCCTATTAAGGGTTAATAAGTGTGTAGGTTTTCGAAAAAGCAACACAAATTGTTAGTGTAGGACACACCTAAGAGGTGCTTCCAGAGTGAGAACCAAGTTTTTTGACGTTCAACATCATGCATTGCATGTAGATGTCAAATAATAAATCAATGCTTCTCATATTTTTGGTAGAACTAAATACATTACTAACAACAGGTTTGGAAAATAAAATCATCAATCTAGATGAATTTAAATTCATCTACAATCCTAACTGCAAAGTGGCAGTTTTTTATTTTCTACCGAAAATTCACAAGAATATAAAAAAAAAACTCCCGGTCGCCCCATTATTAGTGGTATCAATTCTCTGTCTTGCAATTTATCTGAATATGTGGCTCTGTTCCTGCAACCATATGTTCCTTTACATAACACCTTCATTAAAGATACGAAACATATTTTGAAGGATTTACAATCCATATGTTGGAATTCTTCATATATTTTAGCCACTGCAGATATTACAGCCTTATATTCAAATATTCCCCATATAAAAGGTATCTCCTGTATCAAAGATACACTCAAGTTACAACAAGGCTTACAGGATGTTCAAATTGAGTTTTTGATTAGCTGTATACAATTTGTTCTTACTAGGATTTTTTTCTGGTTCAATGGACAGTTCTTTCTTCAGCGGTGTGGCGTCGCCATGGGAACCAAATTCGCCCCCAGTTTTGCCAATTTGTATGTGTCCCATTGGGAACAACAGCATATAAAGTTGGCGGACCACAATGGGGGTGGTTTGGTCCTATGGCGACGCTTCATAGATGATGTACTAATCATCTGGGATGGTACTTCAGAAGATCTTGATTCGTTTTTGAGTCAAGTTAATGATAACGACTATAATTTGAAATTTACTTCCGTATCTATTAATTCGACCATAAATTTCTTAGATCTAACTATATACATAGAACAAAATCAGTTGAAAACTAAAACATACTTTAAACCTACTGACTGTAACACAGCAATTGAATACACAAGCACCCATTACCCCCCGTGGCTTTCCAATATCCCCAAGAGACAGTTTACTCAGCTCAGAAGGAACTGCACAGACAATCAGATTTTTTTGGAACAATCTACAATTGTTAAACAAAGATATGCAGATAAGGGCTATAATGTTGAAAACATGGAGAAGGCAAAAATTGAGATACTAAATTTGGATAGATCACTACTTTTGGAAAATAGAAATAAAAGTGAAGAAGACCTTTTAACGGTCCAACAAAAAATGAAAAATAAATTCACATATGGCAATAAAAAAAAAAAAATATATAAGGATACCAACAATAGATTTGAATTCGCCTTTATAACACAATTTAATTCTCAAGCGAGAAGGGTAGAAAAAATACTTAAACACTGGTATATTTTGAAAAAGATGATATTTTGAAACATATGTTAGCCGAATTTCCAACAGTAATTTATAAGAAATCAAACAATTTAAAAAATAAGTTGGCACCTAGCTTATTACCTATAACCTCTCCTTGTAACAATGTCCTTAAGACCACAATACAGGGTTTTTATAGTTGTGGCCGCTGTTCTACATGTAAACATCAGAAAAGGAAAATTAATAATTTCGTGGGAACATATACCAAAAAAACCTACACTATAAAAAAAAAAATGTCCATTGTTCTTCTTCCTTTGTTATTTATTTATTACAGTGTGGCTATGGGGCCCAATATGTGGGCCGCACATCCAGAAAATTACATACTAGAATTCTGGAACACTTCAATAACATACGGAAAAACAAAATTGACCACAGTGTACCAAAACACTGCAACTCATGTCCCCTATTTTGCTGGAATACCTTCCAAGCCTTTGGGATTGATTCAGTCCAATTGGGCTGGAGGGGAGGAGATAAAATGCAGGAGTTGGTCAGAAAGGAAGCTCTATGGATCGTCAATCTTAAAACTTTACATTTAGGACTCAATCAAGAAATTGATTTACAAGGTCTCATTAAAAAATGCTGTTTTCTTTATGTTTTCTCTTTATGTGATTCTTTATATTTATGTATATACTTTCTCTTCCTTTTTTTTTATTTTCATATACATGATTATGTTTAATATTGGCTGTAATCTGTTTTCATGACTATGAATGTCACATCTACGATTGCATTCTTTCAATGGATGTTTGTATATATTGTTCAGTGTGATGCATCGGAGCATGATACATATGCAAATCGATATATATTTTTATACATGCCAAACTATTCCACCAATATTTGGAGTAATATAGCACAGAACTTATATTCATATTTTATATGATTTTTATATGGGCATACCTATATTTTTCGGGTATACTTAATTTTTATATGTTTATTATATGGTTTATTATGGGGTTTTATATATTTTTATTTTTATTTCAATTCTATTTCATTTTTCATTTTTATTTTTATTCACATTTATATTTATATTTATATTTATATTAATTTCATTTGTATTTTTATTTTATATTATTATTATTATTTACTCTTTATTCTATTCATTTATTTTTTTTTTACATTGTTTGTTATATATATATATATATATATATATAATTTTTGTTATATGTGCCCCAGGCTTTAATTGTACAGTGTATGAATTGCTCCGGTGTTATTACTCTGGTTTCTACCCTTTCCTGTGTATCAGACGTTTAGGCGAGTTTTCGCCCTTTGCTTTTTGTCCCTCTTAGGTTGCGGTCTTTTACGTTTACGCATGTGCGTCTGTCGCGCGCATGCGTTCTACAACCCGGAACTGTCTTTTCATATTTCGAACCACTTCGCGCCCTATTTGTGCGTTCCACAAGTGAAACGCACGCTATATACCAAGTGTTCCGGATCATTGGAGATTACCTACAGTGTATATATACCCACAAGGACAAACCCAGTGACATCCCTGACGAAACGCGTTGGATTCTTACCTTGTGTATTTTGATTTTGATTTTATTTGTATTTATTGTTTATTTGGATTTTGCTGCCTCTACACTGCTACCCCTGGCTTTCCATTGTGGATGTTTGATAACATCAGCCAGGAGTTCCATGTTTATATGGAGACATGCTTTTTTAATTCTTCTATGTGTAAGTGCAACCAATAAATGTGATTTTGTAATTTTATAACAAACTTCACTATATTCGATTTCCTTTATTTTCATATAGCTTACTGGAAGACATACACGCTCATATTCATCATACTACCCCTGAGAGGGTGAAAAGCCTGATTACACGTTCGTTTGTGAGTGTATCTAATATTTCACCTACTATTTTCTTATCTCATACTATTTTACGCTGTTAGTTGTCTGATTTTTTCCATACAGACCATATTCACGGATATTCCACCTAAATTCAGGTTGTCCTATTTTATACATATTTAACGTATTCTGGGTGTTTTCCACTTTTTGTTTGGTTGTATATTTGTATAGGTGGTTGTGAAGTACACCTGGGATTACTTCCAGCTATACGTTTTATAGATCTTTAGTGTATATATTTTGTTTTTATTTTCTCATAGAGAAGCACTGGCTTCACTACTTCTATATGAGAAGAATTTGATTGGAGGAGTGTGGTGCTTGTGCTTCTCATCCACAATGCTTCTCTATGAAAAGCATTGGATTAGACAATTAGACCATGAGGAGCCAGACAAGGCCTAGGCAGAACAGGGACATGTGAGTGTGAGGGTAGTTTGTACAGGTGAATGTGGTAAAGTAGCCCTGGGACAGTGGGTGGAGTAGTAAGGGGGTAGATAGGTGGGCTAGTATAAATAGGTTGTCGTCTTACGGGATAGCAACCATTTTAATTATCAGTTGGGAACAGCTTGGTAATTCCAAGTGCTGTTTGCGGCCAGGGTATGGATATCGAAGTTGTCCTCTCTGCCCTTAGGGCAGAGGCCTTACAAAATGGGGGTCTGCACCTGCAAGCCCAGCTGGCTCATCTTCAGGCCTCTGTGGCTGTTGCTGCCTCCCCTCACGGCGGTAGTGGAGGTTCCCGGAGGCAAGCTCGGCCACCAGAACGTTTCGCCTCACATGGGGAAGCAACGGGCCCTCCTGCAGGCCTGGCCTCCCGGATCCACCGGTCTGCATCCGGGAGACTTGCTTTGCCTCTTTTGCGGGGCGGTCCGCGGCTGCTTATCTTTCGGATGGTGTTCCAACGCAGGCTGATTCTCCTTCCGCGGCTGCTGAAGGCTTTTTGGCGGCCTTGTCATCGCCAGCGGACCCGCCAAATGGCTCCCACAGCCCAGGCAGATGGAGTGGTGGTCGGGCCTCCAGGCGGGGGACAGAGGCCTCCCCTCCTGAAATGGGGGTGGTGGCTGGGAGTAGTGTGAAGCGTCTGTCTCCTACCCCTTCCCGTGGTAGCTCTGCTTGCCCCCTGCCCTTCCTCGGGGTGCTGTCTGGACTTACCGGGCACCCCTTGCCTTCCCCGTCCCCGTGGGGTGGGCCTATTTTGCTGGGTCAAGGGGGGAAGGTGATAATTTCACCTGTTGTTTCTCCCCAGGTGGCTCCGGACCGAGCCATGTTCAGGCCTCATTGAGTGCGATGCCGGTTTTGTTCCCTATGGAGGTGGCTGCTCCAGCCCAGCCTCTGGTGGTTGCGGCTCAGCTACTCAAATCCACTCCTACTGAGTTTGGTTCTGCATTGGTAGCTGTAGTACCATGTAGTGCGGGTAGCCTGGGCGGTTCTGGAGCTTTAGGGTCTTTGATGGGCTGTCTGCTGGGACTCTTGGATAACTAGGAGCTTAGTTCTGCGGCCCCGTAACGCGCAGGTTAGGGCGGGGTGAGACCCTCCTTTGGTTACTTCGCCTGGGGGTGCCCATCCCGGGTGGGATGCCGTTAGCCTCTGCCCCAGTGATACCGCAAGCTTCCCGCATTTGGTGGCTCCACCAGGCAGGGAATTTGAGCCGGCCGCATATGGTGCGGCCTATTTGTGTTGGTCAGGTCCCCCTGGGGCTGCATTTGCACCAGGTGGTGGGGGACAAAATTTGCAAGGGGGAGTTTGTGGAGATCTTCTCCCTGCTCCCCTTGGAGGACTTGCTCCCTCCGGATAAGAAGGCTAAGGACTCCGCAAGGACAAAGAAAGGTTTAGGTGTCGCTTAAGGATCCTGGCCTTTTCGATCCTAGCCCGCGTCATGGGGAAAAGGCGCCCGAGAAGTGCACAGCCCTGTTCTGTTATCAGGAGACGGTCTGGACTGCATGTCGGGTGTATGGGGGGCTGAGCTGGTGGAGCTATAGTGAACAGTTTCGCCAGCGGATGGATATTGGTTTGAGGATATTGGTTTGTGGCTGGCGATTATGACTCGCATTAGGGTGGTCTGCCGTCCTTTCTCGGAGGGTGGCGGTGCAGTGGGACACTCCTCTGCATTAGTCTTGTCGCACTGGTTGCTGCTGGCAATACAATGAAAGTCCGTGCTCAAGGTGTGGGGGGATCACTCAGCCTCCAGCCATTTTTAAGTAGGGTAAGGCCGGGGAGCGTGGAGATACTGTGGTCGCCAAAGACGAGGACGCCAGTGGATGTCAGCATGATGCACCCATAGCTAAGCCATTATAGAAACCGCAGGGCGGCGGAGCTGCTCCTTGGGGGTTTCCGAGATGGGTTTTGGATTTCCCATTTGGTGAAGGATTCGCCAAAATCTCCAGTGGGTTCAGGACAAGTTCAATAAGAAGCTGTCTCTGGGATGGATGGCTGGCCTGTTCTCGGCCCCACCACTCCATAACCTACGTGTCTCCCCATTGGAAGTGGTGCCTAAGAAAGAGCTGGGTAAGTTTCGGCTGATTCACCATTTGTCCTACCCATTTGGGGGGTTCGGTGAATAGTGACATTGATGTAGGGTGTCGTACGCGCCATTTTACGCGGTGGTTCGGGTGGCAGGCCCAGGGGCTCTGATGGCAAAAGCAGATTTTCGGTTGCTTGCAGTCCACCCAGACTTCCACCATCTGTTGGGTTGTTTCTTCCAGGGCAGTTATTACGTGGACCTGTGTTTGCCCATGTTGTGCTATTTCCTGCTTCTATTTCGAATGTTTTAGTACATTTCTGGAACGGGTGGTGCGGAACTCGCTGTTGCATTATTTGGATGACTTCTTGTGTGTTGGTCCTGCTTAAATCGAATGTGTGTTCACACCTTCTCCAAACCCTGGAAGCGGTCTCTCAGTTCTTCGGGGTCCCGCTTGCCCCTGATAAGACTGTGGTGTCAGGATTACAGATGAGGCAGAATAGTATCAGACCTATGATGCAGCATGCAGAATAGTATCACACCTAGGACTTAGAATAGAATAGTCAATATACTAGCCAAGGTAAGGGACACAGAATGAGACACAGCGATAAGGAAAAGCCAATAGTCAAGGATAACATAAGTCAGGGAAGTAAGTCAAAAACCAGAAATACAAGATCAGGAACACACTACAGATACCCATCTAAGGGAAATCACGACAGGGCACTGAGCAAATGCTATTTTGAGTTTAAAAAACCCTCCGTAGGCTGTAATTGGTTGTTTCTGACCTCTGACCCCAAAACATACGTGCGCGTCTATGACGTGAAGCCGCACGCACGTCGGCGCCATCTTTGACGTGGGCGAAGGTAGGTTTCCTATAAAAGCCTGGTCTGCAGAGGCCGGCGCTCCTAGGAATGTCGCACCCGCTGGGGAACCGGAAAGGAGGGAGATAGGACAGCTACCTGCTGAACCCAAGGTAAGTTTAAATTATTTCTGACGGCGTGGCTGCTCTGTTTGAGTGCAGCCACATGGTCAGAAATGCCGGGAGCCATGATAGGTGGGTCACTCCACCTTTTTTTAGCTTCTTGGGGATTGAGATTGATTCGGTTGCTAGGGAATGTCGTTTGCTGGTGTATAAGGTTTTGGAACTGCTGTATGGTCTCTAACCGCCATGTCCATCAGGAAGATTCAGTTGCGACACCTGCAGTCGCTCTTGAGTAAGCTGCAATGTGCGTGCCGGTTTATTCCTATGGGAAGGTTGTTTAATCGCCACTTTGCAGTGGCAACCGTGGGGGTGGAGCGCTTCCATCATTACGTGCGTATCACTTGCCCATTGCGCGGTGACCTGGTGGTTTGGTCCGTCTTGGACGCGTTTAAAGGTCGGTCGTATTGCAGGCGCCTGAGGTGTCCAATGCCACTCCATCTTTTCACCAACACCTCAGGTGCGTTGGGTTCTGGGGCCACCTTTGGGGCCCATTGGTGTGCTGAAGCTTGGCATTTGGCAAAGTTGACCAGGAACCTGGCTCTACTAGAGCCTTTTCCTATCGTGGTAGCAGTGTGGAGATCTGGGGTGATCTCCTCAAGGATTGCAGGGTGGTCTTCCAGTGTTATAATATGGGGGGTAGTGCAGGCCATCAACAATTTGTCTGCTTCCTCTCCTCTGGTGGTTCGGCTTCGGTGGCACTTGGTGCTGCACTGTTTGCTTCTGAATGTATATTGTACAGCTGGTACATGTGCCTGGGGTTGCTAACATTACAGCAGATGCTCTCTCATTTTTAGTTGTGGGAATTCAGGGCGGCGGCGCCCAGGGAGGACGAAGTGGGCTTCCCGTGCCCAGTGGACCTGTGGGGCCTTGGGCTGAACGAATAATGTCTTGGATTCGGGGTTCAGTCTCGGAGGCTACTTTACAGTGTTATGGCAAGGCATGGAGCGAATGGGTGGAAATCGAGAGGCAGCTCGGGGTTTTTCGGTCAGATGGTGAGCGTGTGCAGGGTTTGTTACAGCTAATTTGATTTTGGGAAGCCTCGGGCTGGGACTTCCTGTTTAGTGACCGAGTAAAACTCAGCTCTTTGACCTTCATTTTTGTCACTCTTTGCATGCATCTCACCCTATATTCAATGTCGGCATCTCCATCTGAGCACACCTGCTTTGGACCCTATTTCCTGCTGGAGCCCCGTTGAAAAGCATTAATTTAATGTTGCTCTATGTTAAAAGTTTTAATGTGCACGCATGTGTATTTGGTCCCCAATGCTCTTCTCTGAGGAGCATTGGATTGTACCTTCGTAGAGGCGGCCATGCTACCTTCGTGATGTCGCTGACGGAGGAAATGTATGCAAAAGGTGTGTAAATCTAATTATTATTATTTTTTTTAATTTAGCAACTGAGAGGGACCAGAAATAGACTAGGGACCGCAAAAATACAGTGTTGGGAATGCGGATTTGTATACCTAGCGCTATAGTGTTCTGCATGATTGTTAGCAAAGACATGTTTAATATACAGTTGTGTTCAAAAGTTTGCATACCCTTGGAGAATTGGTAATATATGTACCATTTTTAAAGAAAACATGAGTAAGCAGGCAAAACACATTACTTTTATTTCTTATGGCATTCACATTTAATTGTAGGTTATAACAGAATAGCACAATCATGAACAAAACATGGCAACAAATAAACTAATGAAATGACCCCCGTTCAAAGTCTGCATACCCTTAATTCTTAATACGGTGTATTGCCCCCTTTAGCATCAATAACAGCGTGAGGTCTTTTGTAACAGTTGTCTATGGGGCCTCTAATTCTTGCAGTTGGTATAGCTGTCCATTCATCTTGGCAAGAGGCCTCCAGGTCATGCAAAGTCTTTGGTTGTCTTGCATGAACCGCACGTTTGAGATTTCCCCAGAGGGGCTCTATGATATTAAGTTTAGGAGACTGATGAACAAACCTTCACCTTTTTCTGCTGTAGTCACTGGAGGGTCAACTTGGCCTTATGCTTAGGGTCACCGTCATGTTGGAAAGTCCAAGAGCGTTTCACGCGCAGCCTTTGTGCAGAAGCATGCAAATTGTCTCCAGTATTTTCTGATAACATGCAGCATTCATCTTGCCATCAATTTTCACAAGATTCCCTGTGCCTTTTCAGCTCACACACCACCAAAACATCAGTGAGCCATCACCATGCTTTACAGTGAGGATGGTATTCTTTTTACTATAGGCATTGTTGACCCCTCTCCAAACATAGGTCTTGTCACTCCAAATTACAGTGTGCCAGGAGCTGTGAGGCATGTGTAGGTGTTATCAGGCATATTTTAACCAGACTTTTATGTGGCATTGGCACAGTAAAGTCTTCTTTCTGGCAACACGACCATGCAGCTCATTTTGGTTCAAGTATTGTCATATTGTGCCCCTTAAAACAACAACACTGTCTTTTTCAAGAGCAGCCTGTATTTCTCCTGAGGTTCCCCTGTGAGTTTTCTTTGTATCCCAAACAATTATTCTGCCAGTTGTGGCTGAAATCTTTCTTGGTCTACCTGACCTTGGCTTGGTATCAAGAGATCCCACTTCTTAAAAGGGACACTCCAGGCACCCAGACCACTTCTGCCCATTGGAGTGGTCTGGGTGCCAACTCCCACTACCCTTAACCCTGCAAGTGTAATTATTGCATTTTTTTAAAACTGCAATAATTACCTTGCAGGGTTAACTCCTCCTCGAGGCAAATTGTCTAGCAGGGTGTGGACTCTTACAGCAGGTTGAACTGATATGCTAGGCAGGTGAGAGAAAGTTTGTTCAGACTAGTGGCTAGTGAGGCCACTAGTGGAGAAAACTGAAACATTTTTTAAAGAAACAAATAGAAGAAACAAAATTCTTGTTTGTCAGGAAAGGATCCTGACATAAAATCTATATTTCTCAGTACACAAGATACTCATCTGTAATTTTCATTTCCTCCTTTGTCTTTATAATTTCACTTCCTTTTAGTACTGCTACTCATATTGTTTTCAAAACAAATCATGTCTAAGGTCAGGAGAGGTCTGGGGAGGAGAGATATATCTGGGTGTCATCAGCATACAGGTGGTAGTGGAATCCAAATGTGGTAATAAGTTTGCCAAGAGAGGCAGTATAAAGAAAAAATAGAAGGGGACCAAGGACAAAGCCTTGGGGTACTCCAACTGAGACATCACGAGGGGAGGAGGTATCATTAGAAAAGGAGACACTGAATAAATGTTGGGAGAGAAGAGGAAAACCACGAGAGGACAGTGTCACAGAGATGGTGTGATTGAAGAGTTTGAAGAAGGAGAGCATGGTCAACTGTGTCAAAGGCAGCAGAGAGGTCAAGAATAATTAGTATGGAGTAGTGGCCTTTGGATTTAGCTGTGATTAGGTCATTAGTAACTTTGATACAAGCAGTCTCAGCAGAGTGGAGAGGGGGGAAGCCAGATTGAAGAGGGTCAAGGAGAGAGTTGGAATTGAGGAAGAGAGACACTCGGGCAAAGACAAGTCTTTCCAGAAGCTTTGAGGAAAAAGGGAGCAGGGATATGGGACGATAGTTAGAGGGGGAGGATGGGTTAAGAGGTGTCTTTTTCAGGATAGGTACTACAGTGGCATGTTTAAGGTCAGCAGGGACAACGCCAGAAGAGAGAGAGCAATTGAAGATGTGTCTTAAGGAAGGCACAAGACAAGGGGAGAGAGATCTGATAAGGTGAGATGGGACAGGATCAAGTGGGCAAGTGGTGGGGTGAGTGGAAAGGAGATGCATAGAATGATAGGAAAGGCATGATCTGCAGCAAGGTAGGGAAAATTCTTTCCTTAGCTGTTCAATCTTGTCGGTAAATTAGCATGCAAAGCTATCAGCTGTAAGGTTAGTTTGGGGGGTGGCCACAGCAGGGCGAAGAAGAGAGTTAAAGGTGTCAAAGAGATCCCTGAGATTGCAGGAGCATGAACTAATGAGAGAGGAAAAGTATGATTGTTTGGCGAGGGCAAGGGCTGCGCTGTATGAACACAATATGATTCTATAATATAGAAAGTTTGCCTGGGTGCGAGACTTCCTCCAGGAGCGTTTAGAACAACAGGAGCAACTGTGCAGGTAGCGTGTTGATTTCGAATGCCACGGTTGGGGGAATGTCCTCCTCGAGGTGCTTGTTTGAAGCGGGGCTGCAGCATTCAAGGCAGAGGTGAGAGTAGTGTTATATGTGGAGATGGTCAGCGAGGGACAGGAGAGGGAAGGGATTGATAGCAGTTGTGAATCAATATCAGCTGCTGGTGGTCAATAGAATTAAGGTTCCTCCTGAGTTGAGGGGGGTCTAGGCTGAGGTTGTTAGGTTAGGGAATACTAAAGAGCAAACGATAAGAGGTGGTGATCAAAGAGAGGAAATGGAGTGTTGCAGATATTAGATACTGTACATGCATAAGAAAAAATTAGGTTGAGGGTATTGCCAGCTACATGGGAAATAGTTGAAAGTAGTTTAGAGGCTGCTGAGGTCAAAGGTGGGTTAATGGGAATATTGAAGTCCCTGAGAATTAGGGATGGAATATTAGAAGAGAGGATTGACTATTTATACACAGACACCAATTGCAATTTAAAAAGTCACAGGTGTGGAAAATTAACCTTTAATTGCCATTTTAACCTGTGTGTGTGTCACCTTGTTTGTCTGTAACAAGGCCAAATATGCAAGGGTATGTAAACTTTTAATCAGGGCCATTTGGATTATTTCTGTTATCATTATGATTTTAAAAGGAGCCAAAAAACTATGTGATAATAAATGGATTCATATCATCACTATCATTCAATAAAATACATTTTTCTGCATGATCAGTCATATTTACAAAATAAACACCAACATTTCACAATTTCTGCTAGGGTATACAAACTTTTGAGCACAACTATATTTCTAATATACAGCTGGTTTTATAACTGGGGCTATAGTGCTTCTTTTGTTATGAAACTATTTTCCTAGTAAGTATTACAACACTACTCCACGTCTCAAGTATTAAAAAATCAATTACAGAAAAATAAAGCATTAAGCAGTCTTTAGGGTGGGCCGTTAATACAGAATGCAAGCTGAAATCATAAATTTAAATGTAATAGGGAATACAAAGACTGGTAAATATAGCCAAGAACTGATTGAAAACAGGCCTACTTTAAGGGAGAAAGATCTATTTCTGAGTAAATAAATAAATACAAATATACATTTCCATCTTTGTAGCATCTGGCTTTTGTAAAATAGTTTGACTTATTTTGTGATTTCATTTTCATACTGATGCAAAACTGTGTTTCTAATGCTTAGATTCGAATAGTTTGAAAGCCAAAGATTCTGAAACAGTATTTTCATTATTAAGATATATACACAAAGAGAAAAGAATATAAGCTTAATTAAAAATATATATAGATAATCAATGTTTGTGTTATCTTGGAGAATTGACAAAGGACCAACACCATTTTAGGCTAAAAGAACAGATCTGGAAAACATTCTTACTAAACTGAGAATTCATAGTGAATTATCCATTGTACAGCGCTGCAGAATCTGTTGGCGCTTTATAAATAATAATAATTGCAAATTTAAGGCCAGAGTAGCTGAACTTAATCCGTAGGGGACTTATCTAATTTTTCAAATTTGGCTATATTGACCTTAACCCCTTAATGACACATGACATGTGTGACATGTCATGATTCCCTTTTATTCCAGAAGTTTGGTCCGTAAGGGGTTACATTTGAAATTCACTTTAAATTTACCTTGAATTCTCACTTTAGTGAATAACCATGTGAGATGGGATTCCAGTACTGCTCTTTAACCCCTTAATGCCGCAGATCATACTGTGCCGCTCTGCAGCAAGTGGGTTTTAACACCGCAGGGCAGCATAGAACGGATTGCAGACTCTCCTGCGCAGCCAAACTTAATTGGCGCAGTGATCGGCGGTCCCCCTGCTGCCAATCATGATCACATGGAAGGAATAGCTATCCAGGCTGCTGCCTGCAGGGGGACTGCCTGTGTTGTCAGTCAGTCCCCCTGCTGCTGAGAAAAAGTTACAACAATGGTTAGTCATATTCAAATATATATAAATATATAACCTTGTTGAAGTGCACTCACAGGAATCAGTAGTATTTCTAATCGTGCTTATTTATTGAAGCATCAAATATTACAAAAAAAATTGACGTTTCAGTCCTATCTGGACTTTTTTCAAGACCGTGAAAAAGTCCAGATAGGACTGAAACTTCGACATTTTGGGGTGAAGTTGAACTCTTCGTTCACACCCTGTGGTGTCAACGTTTGAAAGTCATGGATTTATTTGAATTCTTGTCACAACAATTTCAAATTGAAATTGTCCTTTCTAGAGTTAAGGGTGATTAGTTCGAGGGCCTGAAAGCTAGGATGGGAAACATCACTATTGTGTACTCTACGGACGTGGTTTGCCACTGGTGTGGTAATGTTTAGATTAGTAACTGTGTTTACATGCTGCAGGATTCGTCTCCTGAATTGTTGATATGTTTTCCCTACATACTGTAATCCACAGCTATAAGTTATAACATAAACTATCCGAATCGAGCTACAATTGATAAAGTGATTGTTGGAATATTGTTTTTTCGTTTGTGTGCATTCCACTACTTTGGATGGTTTCACAAAATCACACGCCTTACAATAACCACATCTGTATATTCCCTTTGTTGCAGAGAGCTAGGTTTTAGGAACTGACTCAGGTTCGAGATCACTGTGTACAAGAATGTCTCTCAGATTTTTATTGGTCTACGGGCTGTGATGCTAGGGAATTGTGGTAAATGATTCGCCAAATCACCATCATGCCTCAAGATTGGCCCAAGAAAATTTGTTTGATTGGATCCCATAGTCGATCAAATGTGCCAATACAGCATATTGTCGGTTTAACTGGTTTTTATCTGGTGGTTCTCAAGCAAGTGGCCCTCTCCATCAAAATAACACATTGGAATGCTCGTTTCAATACTCTATTGGGATATGCTTGTGATTTGAATCACATTTTCAGTTCCTTAGCTTCTTTTAGAAAAGACTCATCATTTGAGCAATTTCTTCTTGCTCTAAGATACTGGCCGTATGGTATACCTGCTTTCTGCTTATGATGGCTGTGCCAGTGTAGCAAATTGTTAGTTGAGGTCGTCTTTCAAAATAATTAAGTATCCACTTTCCCATCTAGAGCCACAGAGATTTTTAAGTCCAAGAATTCCAACTCTTTGTCATCAATTACAGAGGTTAACATCAACCCTATGTCATTGTGGTTTAAGTTCTGGACCAATTGTTGAAACATACTGATGGAACCTGTCCAGAACAGGAGGACATCTTCGATAGATCTGTACCAGTAAAGAATAGATGCACTATAGTTGGTGGCAATGACCTGACTTAGAAAAGACTCCTACCACCACCCCAGATAGAGGTTGGAATAGCTTGGGGCACAAGTCGTGCCCATGGCTGTACCCCTTGTTTGCAGATAATATTCACCGTTAGATACAAAGTAGTTATGTGTTAATACAAACTGGAGCAACTCCAAATATAAACTTTTTTTGAGAAGATGAAAATGTGTCAGATTTATTTAAGAAATATGAAGTTGCTTTTAGGCTCATCCCATGTGGAATATTGTTGTAGAGTGATACAACATCTAGGCTTGCCAGCAGGGTTTATAGGGGTACTATAAGGTCTTCCAGAATCAAAAGGGTCTGCTTCGTATCTTGTACATGGGAGAATAACTTAATGACAAATGGGTGTAAATGTTTCTCCACAAATTTATTCACGTTTTCAGTGAGAGATTCATTGCCAGATACAATGGGTCTCACGGGAGATTTGTGTCTGTTTTTGTGTACTTTGGGAAGACAATAAAAAGTGCTAATAATTGGAGTACAATTGGGTAAGATACATTTTAATTCTATTTTTGTAATCACCTCACCCTCCATTGCCCAATTTAAGACCTGTTTTAGATCTTCAATACATTTTGTGGTTGGATCTTTAGTAAGTTTTTCATAACAAAAGGTGTCCATAAGGTGGTCCATGCACATTGAGATGTACATGGCACGGTTTAGGAGGACCGTATTT
Organism: Pelobates fuscus; assembly: GCF_036172605.1. Lineage (NCBI taxonomy): Eukaryota > Metazoa > Chordata > Amphibia > Anura > Pelobatidae > Pelobates > Pelobates fuscus. The sequence continues at coordinate 101,784,017 of NC_086318.1, forward strand.
CCTCCTTTGTCTGAAGGCTTTATGATTAGGTTTTTGTGAGCTCCCGCATGGTTCTTCGTTCATTAGGAGATAGATTGTATTTCTGCATATTAGGTATCGGTAGTTTTTCAATCTTGTCTGTAGTCATTTAGATAAATAAATCTACGTTAGTTACTTCTTTGAAACTGGGAGTATACCAACTTGGAGGTCTCACGTTTGTGAGGGATGTGGTGTCTTCCTGTTCATCTAGTAGTTGTACTAAGGTTTGAAAATGGGGATGATCTTCAGAGGAAATGCCTATTTCTTTACATAGTTTGTGTTCGTTTCATTTTTGTAAAGCACATAGGGCTAATTTCCTACCAAAAAGATTGGTATCCTAGAGATAATCAAATCTATTGGCAACCGAAGTAGGGACAAATGATAGGCCTTTCTTTAATAGTAAAATATGTTCACTGGACAATATGAAGTCTAATAGGTTTATTATTATCGTTGTCATTATTGGTATTGTCTATTGCCTCTTTTTGGCCCCTTCTGGTTTGTATCCCCACTTTCCTCTGTCCCTTAGACAGCCTCTTTGTGGGGTCAGTCATTCCTGATCTAAAAAAGCTGTTGATTATGTTGATGTTGTAGGGGCAGAGGGAAGTGAAACAGATTTATCTTGTCCTCGGAGGATACCTTTAGTGCCCTGTTGTTGGGAGCATGATAAGGACTGAGAACCACTTCTGCTTGTGGTGTAACTTGAGTCTGAACCATCTGTATACCTGGACATAGAACTAGGTCTGCTGCTATAGCATCTTCTTGGTCGTTTTGTTACACGGAAAATATTGCCTTCCTTAAAATCTTTATGGTCCCTTAGAAACTTATGATGCTTTTTTTCTTTTATGTGGATTTTAAAAATCTCAAGGTTTTTCTGTAATTTGATTTCCATCAAAGGATATTCTGATTTGTTTTGAAATATTTTTACTTTATTAATCTCTTCTTGTAAATTTTGGTTTACTTGATTACAATTTTTTTGTTCCAATTCAATTAGATATGGTATAGGTATGGCCATATGGTAAAACTGAATCCCCATATTTGTTTGGTGATATAGGTGATTTTTGTTTGTAAATCTGCATTTATTCAATATGTTTTTCGGTGGAGTTACGATAAGAGAAAAGGAAAATATAGGGTACAATCGTTAGTACTACAGAGATTTCTAAGTACATCTTAGGGTAGTATATATGTGTGCATATATGCATAGGTTTATATGTTTGCCAAGGCAATTCACACTGTGGCAAAATTCAGCAGACACAATGGTCATACGTTTTCTCTGGTTATTAAGATTAAGAGAGGGAAAAGTATTGTTAAAAATAGAGATAGTAGAGGCGGGGCCTGACTGCCGAGCTAGATGGATGCATCGTTGCAGAGCTCCGGGGGTGAAACACTGACTCGCCAAGCCCTGTTTTAAGCTCTCCTCACCCAAGCTGTGCACTCTCAAGATCCCTTGTGACTACCCACCTGCGGTAATATCGCTGGCGGCTCAAGGCTCCATGACGGAACGTGGTTGTGGCCTACAGGTGGCTGGGGGGCCGAGATGGCCACTCTCCTCACTCCCCGGTGGTCGCAATGGACTCATCCTGTTCCTGCATCTGGCGGTTCCCATGGAGCTGACTCCTTATGACTAGCTGGCTAAGATGGCTGCCGAGGAAATACCCACAGCCCTCCAAACTCCCACGACATGGGCCTTGCATGTAGAACACCTGGATAGGGCATTTGAGCTCTTGTGGTCACAATTTTGGCTCAGAATTGAACACCGAAGGATGAGATCTGAGGCAACAGATGCAGTAACGCCTACTCACCTAAGGAGCAAGGCCAAGCTACAGCCCGCTAGGTGAATCTCTGCAACCTGGCTGAAAGCCAAAATGAGGAGGAAGTCTTTTAGACACGTTCCTGATGTGAACCAGCACCATCAGCACAACTCACACCCTTGGAGGGATCTTATCCATCGTATCATATGGAAAAGCAACATGGAGGAAGATCGCTGCCCCAGGTGATGCTGCATGGTAAACCACGCGACAGATAAAGCCTTGCAGCTCTGGCAGCTGTCACAGCAGCATGCACACAATCCCTGTCTCTCTCACCTGACTGGACACTCCACTGAATGGGACTGTGTACTGCCATTGATGGGCATTGGGTAGCTGAAGATGCATGGTCTTACTCAGCCACAGGTCTCTCTCTACACCAGCCCACACCGTAGCCAGTTACAGTGTGTCCTCTTGGCCATGTAACTCTATCTCAAAGAGAATTCTCAGATGAATCAGAATTGTTAATTATAAAGATGATTGTCCCTGTCATGATAACACCTTCTACATAGTTTACTGAAGAAAACTGGGACATACCATTCAGAAGCAACTATTGGTGCTATGTTTCAATAGTTTAAGAATGCGTTACAAGATATATACCTACACAGTTCTGGCTACTACATGAAATAATAAAGGAATGGTGGCAAGAATTAAAGACCAAAGACCAAAGAGGATGATTTAATGGGCAAAGACATGCTATATTATGAAGATGACATTGTTATTCTGACAGGTTTACTCATCACCAGGTTAAAAATAATGCTTCAGAAGACAACTCTGAATTGCTAACCAATGTTTAACTTCCTAGTAAATCTACAATAGAGAAGAGATCAAACCAGAGTACTTCCTGTTTAAAAATAACCCTCACCCAAAACAACTTGTAGACAGTCCAAGAAAGGCAATAAAATTATAGAATTCGATCTCGTTTGGTAACTTGTGTATTCTACATCTCTACAAACCTGTAATTTTGATTTTATTTTTAAAGAGCAAACTTGAATTAAATGATCATATAGCCATTTAATAAAAAAATATTATTTTGGTTTATGCTCATGAGATGTGTGCCTCCTTCTTCAGTGCAGAGATTTTAGTAAACACCCTGGTTTAGCTCCAAAGCCAAACACAGCTTAGAAAACAGTTGAGATCATTTAGAAAGAGTGAGAGTGAAGGCGTAGAGTGAGGTAGTGCTTGGCAGCAGAACATGTCTGCTATGTAGGTGGCTGACCAAGTTAAATCACTTATTGACTCTCGATGCCCCAACAAACCATACAGTCAACAAAACATAGCAGTCATTGAGAAATGTCCTAGAACATATGTACCAAAGCTTAGACTTAAAGAATGAAACAGCCAGGAGCAAGAGAAAAGCCACCATTTCTTACTGAACTTGAGTTTGAGAATATAACAGAGAGAATAATTTTTTGGAAAGGTGCAGGTCTGTCAACCATAGCACTATGCATCTTTATCAGCTTGGATAATTTAATATGGCAGCAACCCGATACTTTGTAGCCTCTTATTCTTCTGATCTAACCCTTATGTGAAAGGGAAGTACACTATACTATGAGAATTATGTATGGTCTACCTTTGTTTGCCTATTTGTTCAATATAAAACTGGCATTGTTATTTTTTCGTAAACAACTTTTTATCGAAAGTTTTGTAACATGTCTCATCTTAAAATCAGAAATATTTTAAAAACTTACCTATTAGCCATATAATAAGCAGGAAATCTATCCTCTCCAGAGCTGGTCCCATTGTGTTCTTTTTGTCTTCGTTGTAAACCAATGAATACAGGTTGAGAAGCAGGAGGAAAGTAAAGTAAGAGGCTCCATGAATTATGAACTTCATGAAAGGAGTGTGAATGATGCGTCCCACTTGGGATTTAGGGGCTAATAAATAACAGAAGGAGAGGACAGGCCAAAAAAGGCCCACAGTAAGAACAATCAGTATTTTGATACACGTGTGTTTTCTCCTGTACGCCGCCATTTGTCCAAACCAAACCGTGTTCAGGAACTGTTGGCAATTAGACTGCGACACAAACTAAAAATATAGAGAGAAAAAAAACACAATGAAACGTCACTTAAGATTTAAAAAAAAATGATGAAATAAATGTGAGTTAGAACAACATTGTTAATATGATGTTGAATAATACTTAGCACCAAGATGTTCCTTTTGTATTCCAATAAAGTATTATAAAACATAAACTAATACACAGTAGTGCAGAAAATCCTAATTTTGTTATTTATGTGTGTTAAAATAAATGTATTTAACATGAAATGGCCATTAGCAGCTCATCTTCACTTTCTAAATGTATTTATTAGACACCATTGTTTTTGTAAATTCGTTTCACTTAAACAGAGCCACAGTTCATCTGAATGTAATCCAATCTTTACCTTTAGAAGTAAGCAGGAAACAAAATAGATGTATCTAAAGTCTTGTTTTCATTTAAACATTACACTTGACTAAATAGTTCCTGAACAATATGTATAATTAAAAATGCCTAATCCCTCCAGAGGTTTTACAACTCCCAGAGGCTTAAGCTGTTTCCTGTGCCAAGGACAGAGCGCTTGTTACTTTGTATATAATGTTCTATTCTTGGAAGGTGTCTGTGTCTCTTATCTGAGAGGCTGGAGTTAAATCCTTGGTGGGCAGCTGGATTCAGAACATACGCTTAGTTTTGCTCTCTTATGTGACTAGCATGCAATTATTAAATGAAGAACTAGCTGAAAAAAAATAAAAAACTGTTTCAGTATTAAAACTGGTTATTTGCATATATATAAAAGGGACACTCCAAACACCACAACCACTATATAGGGCTTACTATAATGATCATGATGGCAGGAGAACCCTGGTGTCCCCCATTGTAAGTAGTCAAGATGTTTGCTAGTGGTTATGGTACTTATATATAATAATATATATAGAGAGAGTAGCATTATTTGAGTTCATATACAAAATGATGATGATTATGTTGCTTTGCTTTTTACAGATTTATACATTTAAAAATATATATATTTATTCAGCTTCAATCTTGCCTTTTAGATTTCAGTTTGCTACATTTCTGAGTTTAGTGATTAACGCTATCTTTTCTATGATAACATTACAGTAATGGCCACTTGAAGCCTAACGGTCAGTTCTGTATCGCCTGCTGCTAGCAGTAGACCAGTGCAGCTTATGTTGCAAATTACCTTTACTTTCTTCATTGTCCTTTACTGTGTAACACAACTCCTTCCTACTAGAACCTAGAAATATTCGGATATGTGGCTTCCCTCTCCTTGGTTATATCACAATTGCTAGAACATAATTCTGTCTAACCTTGATGCAAAGGCAATAAAACGTTTTAAATGTCATTCCGTGTCAGGCTGACAATTTTCTCATTTGGAGGTCAGATTCAACAGATTAGCAGGTTATATGTCCTCATAAAAATATATATAGACTACAAAGCACGATCTATGAACAGTAATTAGATTTGGCTTTTTTGAATATTATGCCGGCATGCATCACTATTGATTGTACAAACAGCCCAAATCAAAAAAACAAACATACAAACAAAAACAACAATGTATTGAGAACCAAATTAGTATTTTCCTAGTTGCTTCTGTGCCATTGGAGGTAACATAAAGAAAGGGTTAACTGTATAAGTCCTGCCAATATTATGTTGCTATTTAAACACCAGTTCTAGAGTTTAAATCTTTTATCTTAAAGGACCACTATAGGCACCCAGACCACTTCAGCTTAACCCCTTCAGGACGGGTGACAGACAAGGTCCGTCATCCTGGGGATACCCTTAACGACGGGTGACGGACCTTGTCCGTCACGCGGTAAAATTAACCGCAGATCGCGGCGATCGCAGGGTTAATGGTGCTCCGGTCTGCCTCTGTATTAGAGGCAGACCGGGAGCACCGGATCGGGCTGTCCCAGCACATGTGCCCGCTCTGACAGCATGTCAGAGCGGGCACATGTGCTGTGTATACTCACCTTCCGCCTCCCTGCACTTCCGGGTTCAGTGTGAAGTGCAGGGAGACGGATCAGTGCTGATCCTGCCCACTGTGTAAAAAAAAAATTAAAAAATATAAAAAAATATCCTTGTACACTAGTATCCCTCATTGTAAGGGGTTGAGAGCCATAAAGGAGATTTTGGTTTCAAAGCAGTTACTGAATACACATCAGATAGATTTTCTGATTGATTGTATTAATTTTGTATTAACCAAGAACTATTTTTGGTTCAATTCCACTTTTTTTCTGCAGCTATGTGGTGTCGCCATGGGGACCAGATTTGCCCCGAGCTTCACCAATCTGTACGTGTCCCATTGGGAGTCCCAGGCTATCGTGACAGATGGAGTGGCCGGGGGCGGTCTGGTCCTATGGCGACGCTACATAGACAATGTCTTAATTATATGGGAGGGGGAGACAGAGGGACTGGTATCTTTTATAAATAACATCAATAATAACGATTACAATTTACACTTCACATCAGTCATACATCCTACACTTATTGATTTTCTGGACCTTACCCTTTATATTGAAGAAGAACAACTAAAAAGCAAAACTTTTTTTAAAAGTACGGATTGCAACACAGCAATCAACAAATCTAGTTTACATCATGGTCCGTGGCTCACGAATGTGCCTAAGGGCCAAATGATGCGTCTAAGACGCAATTGTACAGACTTATCTACTTTTAAGGAACAAAACCAGATTATCAAAAAAAGATATTATGAAAAAGGGTATGATCTAGAAAAGATGAACCAAGATGAGGATAAAATAAAAAGTTTAGAAAGACAAACTCTATTAGAAAGTCAAGATAATTCCCCAAAAAACAAAATCAATAATAAAAAAATTGAGTATGCCTTCATTACTAGATTTAATTCTCAGGCCAAAAGAATGGAAAAAATCTTGAGAAAACATTGGCACATACTGAGGAAAGACGACATATTAGGAAAAGTTATCCCAGAAAAACCCACGGTAATATATAAAAAAGCAGAAAATTTGAAAAACCAGTTAGCGCCCAGTTTATTACGTATGAAAAAACCTGGCACTAATTTATTTGATTTACAAGGTTTTTATAGTTGTGGAAAATGTTCTACTTGTAAATTTCAAAAAAGAACCACACACGATTTCATAGGTACCTACACCAACAAAAAATACGAGATTAAAAAGTTTATTCAATGCTCTACTATGTTTGCCATCTATCTTTTACAATGTGGCTGTGGTGCACAATATGTAGGACGAACAACACGGAAATTACATACTAGATTAGCTGAACACTTTTACAACATCCGCACTAATAAAACGGAACACAGTGTCCCAAAACATTGCAACACATGTCCGTCCTTCTCGTGGGAGAATTTTATAGCAATTGGGATAGACAAAGCCGAAAAAAACTGGAGAGGAGGAAATAGATATACATCACTAAATAAAAAAGAAGCACAATGGATTTCTAACCTAGGTACACTTAAAAAAGGTCTTAATATGGATATAGATCTCACAGGACTAATCTGACTCTTTAGAATAGATATATACATAATCTTCCCTTCTTTTCCTCCCTTTGTTTGGTTTTCTTATTTACTAATTTTTCCTTTGTCTATTACATATTTGTATTCTTAATATATTTTGTGTTTTTTTTCTTGAATTTTAATTCTTGTTTTTTAAGTTTTCAGAAAATTTCTTGGGAGCAAGAATCTTTATACAATTATTTCTATTATTTTAGTTAATTATGTATTTATATTGGAGTGTTAATACATTTGGATTTACACATTAGCTATGATTTTATGTTTTTGACTGTTTTGTTTATAACAACATTTTGAGATGTACTCATATAATACCATAGTAAAAAGTGTCCCATTATCACTGGGTATATGTACACATTTTTTACTAGATTCTTTATTTTGACTTTTGTTTTTTAGTTTTTATTCAAACCTAGGCTCAGATAGACATGTACCCGTTTATTTTGGGACATTTTAAAGTAATTATGAAGTGGTCTTTTTTGTCCGAGGGGTTCTTTCCGTTTTTTGAGTTCCAGTGTGGAACGCATAGAAATTTTCGATCGCATGACCGGAACCGGAAGTCATGCCGGACGTACGTAATGCGTTCCAAGCTGAGACGCACACGACGGCGGAGTCACACAGGTGCATCACGTTCCGGTATGTTTGGCGGCACATTTAAATGGCGACCCCTGGAAGAGAACAACTATAATCCCTGAGGAAGTCACCTAGACAAAACGCGTCAGATTTCATCACTTTGGGGACTTACATTTGATGCTGTTGATACCACCTTAGAGTGGTTTTTATGCTGTTTTATTTGGATCCTTTTTCCATAAGAAGAGTCCTTGTTCCATATACTCTGAAGATCTTTTCTGACTGATAATGATGGGCCTGTTTTTCACTGTTATCCTGTGAGTTCCATACAATCATCCTGCGTGTCTTAATATTATTGTTCTGTAATACACTATGTGCGATCTATGTATTTTTATATAGATATCGCCCACTTCGTTATTACAAGTTTGTATACATATATTTTTATATTTACACCTTAGAAGTGCTTTTTCTCTTGCTGTGCATCCCTACTTCTTGTTTTGCATTTAAAAAAAAATAAAGTTTTAATAAAATCCCACCCCCCTTTACCCATTTTAATAAATAATTAACCTCTTCCCTGCCAATTGATCACTGACTACAGTGATCAATTGGCAGGGATTACATTTTACTGTCATCTGATTTTATTTTTTAACCCCTGAGGGTTAATTATTTTTTTTTAACCCTCAGGGGTTACATTTATTTTATTAATTAATTTACATATTTTAAAATTATATATTTAGCTAACTGGGGTGGGGGAATTTGGGGATTTTGAGTTAGGCTAACTAGGGGTTAACATTAAAAAAAAGTTTTAAAATAAGCTTTAAAAAGTTAAAAATTACTTTTTAAAAAAAAGTTTTAATAACGTTTAAGTAAAAAATAAAAAAAGACACCCGCCTTTACCCAGTCCAAATAACCCCTTCCCTGCCAGTCGATCACTGCCTACAGTGATCAAAATACAGATCACAGTATTATACTGTGATCTAATTTGTTTTAACCCCTGAGGATTAACTTTTATTTATTTATTAACTCTCAGGGGTTCAATTTATTTAATTAATTTAAATATTTTATAATTATATATTTTGCTAGCTGGGGTGGGTGGGAGTTATGGGCAAATGGGGAATTTACGGTTAGTGCTGCTTACTGCTAGGTAGGGGTTAACGGTAAAAAAAAAGCTTAGAAAAATGTTAAATCTGTAAAAAAAAAGTTTTAAGAAAGTTTAGAAAGTTTTTAAAAAATAATAAGCAAAACAAAAGTTTAAAAACTAGTTTTAAAAAGTTAAAAAAGTTAAAAAAAGTTAAAAAATACATTAAAAAATACTCATTACCACTACACCTGGAACAAACTAGAGAAAAAATTATCCCACGCTAAGGTTCAAAATATGCCTTTTGAATTACCCCAGGGTGTATTCTTTAATAAATAGTATGTGTTTGGGGGGAAGTTTCAATAACTAACCATCTAAACTACTCCAAAATGGAACATGGACACAGCGTAAAACTTCAAAGTTAGAAAAAAACTGAATGGCTGCGTCTCAAATGTGCCCCTTCAACATTCACATATACCTGGCAAAGGTACATACGGGGGTATTGCTGTACTCAGCCAACATAGCTGAGCAACATATGAAGTATTTTACAGTCGTAGCACACATAAGGTTTGCAAAATATACTGTGCAAACTAATTTTGTGTGTCAAAAAGGCAGAAAAAACGCTTATTACCACTACACTTGGTACAAGCTAGCGGAAAAATGATCCCACGCTAAGGTTCAAAATATGCCTTTTGAAATACCCTGGGATGTGTTCTTTAAGAAATGGTATGCTTTTATGGTGTAGTTGTAATATGTAGCCTGCTCAAGTGCTCCAAAGTGGAACATGGACACATCAAAACCCTCCATGAAAATTCACACTTAAAAACGTAAACTTGTCACGTCTCTTTTACAGCACTGTAACTTCACAAAATATTGCTAAAGACATACAATGGGGGTGTAATTTTACTCAGAAGACTTAGCTGAGCATAATTTGGGAGGTTTGAACTTAGTGGCACATATGAAATATACAAAAGGCCAAGCAAAAATGTAATCCGTATGTAAAAAATGCCCAAAATAATTTTTTACCACATACTTTGGCATATATTGGTGAAAAAATGGAGGCATGTTAAGGCACAATATGCACCATATGAGATACCCTGGAGTGTCTACTTTTACAAATGGTATGCCTTTGGCTTTGTGGGGTTTTTTTGAACTGTCAAACTGTTATAATACCCCAAATGGAAGCATTGGCTCATTAAATCCGTCTCTCAAAAATCTACTGTGAATACTGAAAAGGACAAGTCTCATATTGGGCACTGTAGCTTCACGAAATAGTGCCAAAGACATACAAAGGGGGTGTCATTTTACTCAGCAGGTGTAACTGAACACAAAATAAAACTTTGTAAAGGAATAGCACACACCAACTTTACACATGAGAAGTTCTTTGTTATAAGTTTGTGTGCCAAAAACCCCAAAAAACTAAATTTTTCTCCAATATTTAGCAGAGGTTGGCGGTGAAATGACAACATAGAAAGTGTCAAAACAACCTTAGGTAAATAGCCTATGATGTCTACTTTATATAAATATATACTTTTGTGTGGCAATTTTGTTTCTTTTGTGGCTATTAAGCTTACAAGACAAACATACCAAATTCTAAAATTGCTCCACATTAAAAGTTTATTTTACTTCTTGTGCTTTGTGACCTGTAACTACCAAAAAAAACGTAAAATCCCAGACACATTATATATTCTGTAAATCAGAACAACTAAATTAATTTATTTTTAATTGCTTTCTTTAACCTGCACTAATTATGCACACATTATTATTGCAAAAACTGTAAAAAAAATTATTTTTTTAAAATGTATTTTCATTTTTTTGATAATAAATAAGTATATATATATATATATATATATATATATATATATATATATATATATATATATATGTTACATCAAATTAAAGCCCTTTCTGTCCTTTAAAAAACTGTTATATTATATGTGTCAGTGCAATAAACGAGAGAGATGCAAATTGCAGTTGAACGCAAACAGCCAGAAAATGCAAAAATTGCTTGTGTCATTAAGCGTAAGACAAGCTTCTGAAGCTGTGTCCTTAAGGGGTTAATGAAGTGGTCTGGGTGCCAGGTCCAGCTTGGCTTAACAGTTTTTTTTTTTTTTTATAAACATAGCAGTTTCTCTGAAACTGCTATGTTTCTAAAAAAAAAAAAAAAGGGTTAAACCAGCCTCTAGTGGCTGCCTCATTGACAGCCGCTAGAGGTGCTTCCGCGCTTCTCACTGTGATTTTCACAGTGAGAAGACGCCAACGTCCATAGGAAAGCATTGTGAATCCTTTCCTATGGATTGGCTGAATGCGCGCGCGGCTCTTGCCGCGCATGCGCATTCAGCCGGTGACGGAAGAAGAGGGAGGAGAGGAGGAGGAGAGCTCCCCACCCGGCGTTGGAGAAAGAGGTAAGTTTAACCCCTTCCTCCCCCCAGAGCCTGGCGGGAGGGGGACCCTGAGGGTGGGGGCACCCTCAGGGCATTATAGTGCCAGGAAAACGAGTATGTTTTCCTGGCACTATAGTGGTCCTTTAATATGAATCACATAGCGTGGTGAATGCTGTATAGCAAGCAATTCAAACGGCCCACAATGAATATATTTGCAGCCCGCCGGCCCTGGGGCCACATTGTGTAGGAAAGATATTTTCTGTCTGTTTCTTGTCTTCCCTCCCATGGCCGCAAGAGCGCAGAGTGTCTGTCTGCAGAGCAGTGCCTGAGGAGCGTCTGGCCTGCTTGAGCAGAGAAGAGCAGAGCTAGAACTGGAGGACGGGCGGCTCATTTAAGGTAGGAGAAGAGGTGCTTGGGGGACCTTCCTGTGTAGTGTGTTAAATTGGAATGGGGGGCAGTGTATTCATTTGAGGGAGGGAGGGAGGGAGGGAGGGGAGCAGTGTATTAGAGTGGTTAAAGGTGGGCAGTGTATTAGAGTGGTGGGAGGGCGCAGTGTGTTAAATTGGGGGAGAGCAGTGCATTAAATTGGTGGTGGGAGGGGGCAGTGTATTAATTTTGTGTAGGGAGGGGGCCAATGTATTAAATTGGGGGAGGTAGTGGGGTAGTGTATTAGAGTGGTGGGAGGGAGGCCAGTGTGTTAAATTGGAGGGAGGGCAGTGTGTTACATTGGGGAGGAAGGGGGGCAGTGTATTAAATTTAGGGAGGGAGTGGCCAGTGTATTAATTTAAGGGACGGGTCACTGTATTAATTTAAGGGAGGGAGGGGGAGTGTATGAAATTAGGGAGGGGTCAGTGAATTAATTTGAGGGAGGGGCAGTGTATTAATTTGAGGGAGGGTGGGGCAGTGTATTAATTTGGGGGAGGGAGGAGGCATTACATTGGGGGAGTGAGTGGGGCAGTGTATTAGAGTGGTGATAGGGGGGGGCAGTGTATTAGAGTGGTGGGAGGGCAGTATTAAATTGGTGGAAGGAGGGGGCAGTGTATTAAATTAGAGTGATTGGTGTCGGGGCGGTGTATTTAATTAGAGTGGAGGAGGGGCAGTGTATTAGATTAAGGTGCAGTGTATTAGATTGGGTGGAGGGTACAGTGTATTAGAGTGTAGAGGGTGGCAGTGTATTGGATTTGTGGGCAGTGTATTACAATGGGGGGAGGGAGCAGTGCATTAGATTGGGTCTGCATTGAGGTGCTCAAAGCTCCCTTTGGAGATGCTGATTGACCGCGCAGCTTTTTGCCACACATGCACAATATGGCATTGGATTGGCTGAGATCATCAAGTTTGATGAGCTCAGCCAAAGTGAAGAACACACTCATAGGACTTAAAAACCATCAAGATAATGTTATTTGTTTTTTTACAGCTGTGTAACAGCATACACTCACCATTTCAGTCCCATTACCAAACTTTTATTAATATGTCAAGGTAGTTAGACTGAAACTTTGGTTGTATTCAAATGCACACATCCTTAAAATAAATTCGCTCTTTTGTTTACTTTGAAGCCCTACAAGCGTTAGGACTTCCAGTGTCAGTTAGACAACTTTTTTATACTGTACTTTTCTAAATAAACCTACATTTCTATGAAAACTGAATTTTTCATTTTTTTGTTGGCCACATAAACTTAACCCTTGTTTATTTGGCCCGTGTCAGCCTTTGAGTTTGACATGCTTGCTGTATAGCATTTGTAATCATTTGCCTGTGTTGAGTTCTAACGTTCTAAAGCTTTGCACCCTCAATAAAACATGATCTGTATAAATACCTGAATGAATGTACACAGCAGAATGTTCAATGTCACTTATATATATTTTAAAGGTGTCTACCTCCTTTTGGTTGTATTTGATGGCTAGCTTCAGACGGCTCAAGTTCATGCGTTCCTCTAACAATCCTCTCTTGTCCAAGGGTTCATCACTGGATTGATGGTTTAAGATGACCTCCAGTTCTCGTGAGTTCCGAGCCTGGGCCAGCAAATCTTTAGCAAAGGTCTTGCACTTTTGAGCAAGCTCTTCATAATCATTCCTGTATATTAAAAATATGTGCATTAAGAATTTGTTTCAGCAGTTACTGTGATCTATTTATTATTCTTGAACAGTCTATTCAGCAATATTTTGTATTAAATACCGATATTAGAAAATATTAATCTTAAAGCAAGAATTAGTTTTAATAGTAAAATTCACAGAATTTATGTCTTCCATGCTTCTGTAAGTCTGCGTGGATGTGGTTTAGGCATTTTCCATGCTATTGAGAGTTAGTATTAGTAAGCATACTTTATGGTCTTGAAACACGTATTTCACATAAAAAGTCTTCAACATTTCTGTGCAAAATTCACAACATTTTCTTCTATTATTTTTGCATGAAAATTCCATGAATTTTGCTTGTTGAAGCAATGAGGCAATATTGCTATGTATTTTGAGACATGGTTGCTGGGCACGCTGGTTTAATGGCACAACAGATGGGCACAGTGAGTTCTCCTTTCTACGTAATGTATGACAGCGAGAATTGACGTTGTAGCTGTGTATCATCGCAGCTATGAATATTATGTATTTTACTGAGCATGCTTACAGGGAACAAAGCAATCAACAGCAAGGCTGCATGGCAAGCGCAGTGACTGAGAATAAACATGTGGATATTCATTTTTTACCATACACACTTGCGGGGCAAATAAAGAAGTAAAATGCACGGCTACATACTGTAGTGTAGGTATGTAAGAATGAACTTGTGGTCATGATGTGTAAGCCATTGCACATTGCTCGGTATTATGGCAAAGGAACCTCACATTTTAGGTCAGCTCTGACCTGTAGAACATTGTGTTAGGCTTTATCTGTAACGGGTACTGGAGGCGTTCAATATACTTACTACAAGCTTAGCCTCCCTCCTTCTCCCCTGCAACCGCTCCTCCTTCTGGCATCCTGTACGATGCCAGCTGCTGCAAGTCAGAGCCTTTTTATAGCTCTGCCTCCGAGTCCTAAGCCTGAGTTGATGGTCGCACACATGTCATGACGCCATAGGGATCAACTCAAGAAATCTCTGCCACCTTAAACTCATATAGAGTTGCAAGAAAAAGTATGTGAACCCTTTGGAATGATATGAATTTCTGCACAAATTGGTCATAAAATGTGATCTGATCATCATCTAAGTCACGACAATAGACAATCACAGTCTGCTTAAACTAATAACACACAAAGAATGAAATGTTGCCATGTTTTTATTGAACACACCATGTAAACATTCACAGTGCCGACTTCTAAGTCCCTATTCTGTTTAGTACATCTACTGGGTCGGAGGTGTGTCTTGCTAAGAGTGGCATATATTTGTTTTCGCTGGAACGTGGCTTACGGTCAGGATTCTGTCTTAGTCTTGTCTTTGCAGTCTCTATTTCTAGGTGGTGTGGGGGAAGGGGTGTTGACCGGGCTGGGCTGCCCGACTGCCGGGGGGTGGGGGTTGTGCCCACTTGTGCTGTTCCCGTTATTGGGTCATTGTTTTCCTCGCATCTGTGAGTTCAGGTGGTGGGGCTGTGCGGCGGGGGGGTGTTTGGGGGTATGGGCTAAGCCATTCCCCGTACCGTATATGGTGACAATAGTTTTAACATCTCCCACAGATAATAATAGGAAACTCGTTTGCATGCCAGACACTAAATGTTACCACTAGAGTACATATCAAAGCATATCATCCATCATGTAATCTGTAGAAAAATTTGTATTTTTGAAAGTGTGTGCAGGATTTTATGCCTGTACTGAATAATGTGTGGTCCCTATGTAGTAAATTGTAAAGGTATATGTGGACCTAACAGCAAATATTAACTTATAAATCTGATTTGCTACTCCAACCTTCCCATAAAAGGACTTTTCTATGTTTATTTCTAACCACTGTCATCATGTGTGTGCAGGGTTAACCTTTCCTACCATCCAGTTGCTGTTGCTATGGCAAAAACGTACTACTTTATGTTTGAGTAGTTGGTGGTTTCTGGCCACAAATATATGTTGACAATAACAACAGCTTACAGCTGATATTTAACACAATCATTAGAAACGAGCCACAAATCAAGCTGTTAATGTTCATTAAAATAGTATGAAAAGTAATTTTATAACCCAATAATGACTTTTGCAGGCATCCATTAAATGAATAATACATTCTGTGCAAAACAATATTGTACCAAAGCATCACAATAATTATCTCACACAGTCATACAGATACGATATAGGTGGCCCTAATAGGTGGACCAAAAATGACCATTTAGCAACACGTTATAAGCAGGATATTTTAGGAGCCCATACCATAATGGTAGTGAATTCACTATTCCATTTTAATGTACCACTAACCTACCTAACAAATATGTACCTAGGCAGGGCCGGATTAAGAGCACACAGGGCCTGGTGCTGACAATTATGATGGGCCTAATTACGGGATCTTATTGACCAAAAACACTAAAACAGTCATGCCTCCCAAAAAGGGGGCATGTCTGTCTAAAGAATTTGAAAGACAGCCTGGCATGAATCATGTCAGGCTGCCAGCCAATCCTGCAGGCTGTCCAACTAAGGGCATACTATGCAGGCAGCACCCTGAGCTTGACATAAATGCATCCTAAAATGCGCTCACTCCATGCTTTCTAAGGACTGTCCCCTAGCACTCACATGTCCACTTGTCTCCTTACCTTCTTACTAACAGGCAGAAGTTCCTGGTATATAGTCTGAGACAGAGAAAAGGTGTATGTAGTGAGTGTAGAAGAAAGGGGACATGCCACAGTGTTAGAGAGACCAGCGTCTGCATTACCCAAACTAATTTTATTGTCAGCCAGTCCACACAAGTTTTGTTCCCATACATCCCTCTTAAGCTTCCAAACTTAAAGGGACACTATAGTCACCATAACAACTACAGATTATTGTATTTGTTCTGGTAAGTAGAATCATTCCATGCAGGCCTTTTGCAGTAAACACTGTCTTTTCTGAGAAAATAACTCCACTGGGCACTCCTTCGATGGCTTCTAGAGGTGCTTCCTGGGGCAGTACTGCCTAGTGTGCAGCACTGCCATTCAGTGTCTCCACCCTCGGCATGCAGACACGGAACTTTCCTCATACAGATGCATTGATTCAATTTATCTTTATGAGGAGATGCTGATTGGCCAGGGCTATGTTGGACTTGTGCTGGCTCTGCCCCTGATCTGCATAGTTGACAGTCTCAGCCAATCCTATGGGGAAGTATTGTAATTTGCTCAGACCACCACTTCTGATGATGTCAGCAGACAGTCAGTTCAGAGGCAGAGCCAGCAGCTGCAGACTTGAATACAAGTTATATTTTACTATACTTAGGGAGGCAAGAAGGGGCCAGGGTGGTGGTTTTAACATAATAGGGTCAGAAATACATGATTGTGTTCCTGACCATATAGTGCTCCTTTAAACAAGAGTATGTGAAGAGTAGTTAGGGTTGCCACCTTTCTTGGAAAAAAAATACCAGCCTTAATCATTTGTATAATCACAAGGAGTGACATCAGAGAAAATTCTGTAAAATCACCAACAGACTACTCACAGTTTGATTCTGCTGTATAGATGGATTGCTCCCAGTGTCTCAGTGTCCCTATGTATCACAGTGTCAGTGTCCCCATTTTGCCCAGTCCCCTAGTGTCTCAGTGTCCCCATTTCTCCCAGTGTCCCAATGTCTCAGTGTGTCCCCATGTCACTAGGATACTGGGGACACAGTGAGACATGGGGACACAGAGACCCGGGGACACAGACATTTAGGGAAAAATGGGGACACTGAGACAATTGGCGAGAAATAGGGGACACTGAGACACTAGGGAGACATGGGGACACTGACACATTTGTGGACACTAAGACACTAGGGACACAGAGACATGGGAACACAGACACTGAGAGACTAGGGGTAACTGGGAGACTAGGGGACACTTGCTGGGAGACAGACACTTGGAGACACTGGGAGACATGGGGACAGTTGTGGACATAGACATGGGGACACTGGGAAATATAGGGACACTGGGAGACATTAGGAAAACAGACACTGGGAGACATGGGGACACTGATACATTTGGGGACAATAAGACACTAGGGACACAGAGACATGGGGACACCGGGAGACTATGGGACACTGGCTGGGAGACAGACACTTGGGGACACTGGGAGACATGGGGGCAGTTGTGGACATAGAAATGGGAACACTGGGACATATAGGGACACTGGGACACATGGAGACACTAGGCACACTGAGAGACATGGGACACAGACACTGGGAGACTTGGGGACACTGAGACACTAGCGACACTGGATGGGGGACATGGGGACACTGGGAGAAATGGGGACATGGTGTCTCTGTGTCCCAATGTCCCTATGTTTCACAGCATCCCCATGTGTCTCAGCATCCCCATGTGTCCCAGTGTCTCCTGGTGTCTCAGTGTCCCCAAGTGTCTCAGTGTCCCCAAGTGTCTCAGTGTCCCCAAGTGTCTCAGTGTCCCCAAGTGTCTCAGTGTCCCCAAGTGTCTCAGTGTTTCCAGGTCTCCCAGTGTCTGTGTCCCCATGTGTCCTAGTGTCTCAGTGTCCCCTAGTGTCTGTGTCCACATTTGTCCCCTAGTGTCTGTTTCCCCTAGTGTCTCAGTGTCCCCATATGTCCCCTAGTGTCTCAGTGTCAAATACCAGTCAGGTGGCAAACCAGTAAAATACCAGTCAGATGGCAAACCTAAGAGTAGTGTGTGAAAAAAAAAAATGGGCCTTTTTTTAAAAATGCGCCTATTCCATGGGCCTGGGCCTGGAGCTGCAGCTCAATCAGCCCCTATGTTAATCCGGCCCTGTACCTTGGCAAACAATTTATGTACCATTTACTCACCGGAATTCCACCTCCACCAGACTGAGTTCCATCAAATCTGCACTCAGCTCGAAAGCCCGTAAAATAGGATCTTCTTCTGTAAGCATGATAAGAGCAGGACTGGCCAAGCATCGATAAATATCGAGTCGAAACCTAGAATATATGTGAAAGAGATTATGATTTCTTATACCTCGCAAGAGACATTATCACACACAAAAAAAAATGGGAAACTGACGGTTTTACTGTCCACAATTTTTTAAAATGTATTTTCACCAGGAGGGTAGAGACAGCATGACCTCCGGGAATATCTTTTGATCTTTTGAAGAAACTAGAATTACATAAGACATTTTATATGCTAAACCATAAAAGCATGAATTATCCAACAAAGTACAGTGGCCATTTAACATGCTTTTTCACTCGATGGGTGGTCGGTAATAGGATAAGAGCATCAGCAGACGCCTAGCTAAATCTTCCTCAAGTTGCAGTGGAAAATGCATTTCCTCTGTAGTCCAGCCTGCCTCCTGTGCTGATCTGCAGGAACAGTTATAGAGGGTGTAAAACTCAGTCCTATCTAAACTACTCCAATGTGTCTATGTGTGAGGCTGGACAGGAAGTGGAATGGATCACTTCCTGTCTGCCCAGTATCCAATGATAACGTTTCACACAGGAAACGCCTTGCAGGAGGAGTAGGAACAGCACTGAGTGATGCTCATTGTATAACAGCTCCTACAGTTCTACTATCAATCATAGGAGGGTGACTACTTCACAAATAACCCTTCAAACTCCACGTTCCTGAGCACTAAACACCCCTTTTTTCTCTACACTTAAATTTAACTCCTTCTAAAAACTAAAACAAACTCTTTTCTTAGCGGCAAATATAAACATCTAAACCTGGAAAAAAAACATCTTTAGTTTAAAGGAACAATATAGTGTTACGCATACACTTGTGTACTGCTACTGCTTGACGTCACAGCGGAACACCGGGGCCGTAATGTGCATGTGCAGCGGCTGCCGTGCACACATTCATACTACCCCATAGAAAAGCATTGACTCAGTGCTTTCCTATGGGGCTTCCGTGTCACATGACCGTGTTCAAAATGCAGTGAGATGGCATTCCTAATTATTTCTTATGCAAATAGGTTTTGTCTTACAGATACTGTATGAATCACTACTGTACAAGAAGACAACTAATAACGAATACATTTTCTTTGCGCAACATTTACCACAGGTGATTCTACTGCCACCATTTCTCAGGAACGATATTGTCAACAAATACTTGAGTACCAAAGAGAAGGAACTCTATATGCCCCTCACCCAGCCCCTCCCAACTATGTCCCATACCTCTACTTTTCCTGGTTTAATTCTAAATGTCTAGACTCTAGATAGCTGTCTTGGTTGCTATGTCTAGAATCAATTTATTGGATTCATCATAACCTTTACAAAAGTTACTATATGAGGGTAAACCCAGGAACATTCTAGGAATATTTAAGACATAGTCTTGCTCAGGTCTTTGTCAATCCTAACCTTGAGTGTCTCAGACTATCCTTCTTGTTCTTGGCCGTACAGAGAGTACACTCACAGCCCACAGCGTGAGGCTTTGGGAGAGATACATCCTGTTTCAGAAGCATGGTCAGGATTTCATAGTTGTTCCGGTGAGCAGCTAAAATTACAGGAGCAACATCCATAGTAGTAGAATACTCTGGGTTCTGTATCCGTTCCATGAGCTTCTGTAATACATAAAATGCATAAGTAAAAAGCATTTGTTAATCTATAGGCAAATCCAAGAGACAACACAAATGACCATATGTTCATTGTCGTAGCAAGCAATAGTGTCAAAATGTTATAGTGTCATCTTAGATTAATAAACAGGGAGTGGGTAAAACCTGTGTTATTTAGAATACTTACGACAATTGTTGGCCTTGTGGACCATTTTGGCCGGTGATTTAACAGTATGTCAACTGCTCCCACAACTTCAGAGTCAATGGCGACCAGAAGTGCATCCGTAGACTTAAAAACATTAATACATATTAACAATTTTGTGAAAAACAAACATTTTCGCAAAATACAATAGACATGACAAATATGAGACAAATCATATTTTGTTTCCTTGGTTTGGGGTGTTTGTATTTATTAGACATTTGTGAGGATTCTCTTTGCATTTTGGGAATATTTCTAAAAATACCAACAGAATAAAAACATAATAACTTTCTATATTGATTGGGTGTATACCTTTTTTGTGACTTAAAGAGTCCCTTAAAATGGTCTCTCTCTATAAAATATGACTAGAGTGCTTTGTAAAGTGTAGTCTATTCATACCTGACAGCCATGGTCTAGAAGTAGTTGAAGTATGTCCAGATTCTCATTTTCAATGGCTATTGTAATTGCATTTCTTCCTAAAACATCCACTGAGTTAATGTTAAGGTCATCAGTGCTGCTGTTTTCTTCCAAGAGCTTTTTTACCATATAATAATCACCTGCAGGAAGAGATTGTAAAGTAGTCCAATCTGGTATATAAAATAAAATAGTACACTACCACTTACCAATGTAATGTATAATTTCAGTATAAAAAGCATCATTGTTTATGTCTCCAAGCAATACCCAAATCTATCATGAATTCATATATTATTGTCTAAAAAGAACACTATAGTCACCAGAACAATGTTAATATTGCTACCTAGTAACACCTATAGTGGCAGTCACACAGACAGTCACTGGAGGGGTTTCCTGGGTCAGTGCTACACAATGTGCAGCACAGACGTTCATCGTCTCCATGAATGCTTCCTATAGAAATGCAAGCGCAATAGCCTCTCTAGGGGCCATCCACAGGAATACTAGCGCGGCACTGAAAAAAAGGTCAGAAAAATGTTCAAGGGAGGCAAGGAAGGTCGGTGTCCTAAATAGTGATTACATACATACATACACACACACACTCACTGACAGAAACACATACACACTTACAAAACATACACTCTCACTGACAAACACACACTCACTAACAGACACACATAAACTAACACACTCAGTAACAGACATACAGTAAAACACTCACTGACACATTCACTGACACACAAACTAACACACTCACTGACACTCACTAGCAGACACACAAACACTACACACACTCTCTAACACTAACACACATACACAAACACATTTTGTTTTTAAATTTAATCCCCCAGCCTCCCTACCTTTGGGAGTGCTGAGGGGATTCCCTGGGGTCCAGTGGTGCGGCTGAGTGGCCAGTCCTGTGGGCGCACAAGTGAGCACTGTCCCCGGAGCGCTCTCTGCCCAGCTCCCTCGCATGCTGCTTACTGATGAGGTCATATTCCGGCTCCGGCATCAGTGTGGTGGGCGTGAGGTGGCCAGCTCCTGGGCCCCCCAGGAGAAGAGGCTGGCCACACTGGCGTACATACCGGGTCGCAGGGCGGGCGGGCCCCCTAGTGGGCCGGGCCAGGTCGCGGCCCCTGCGACCCCGGTATGTACGCCACTGTGCGTGTGTGTGAGGGATAGTGTGTGTGAGGGGGCAGTGTGTGTATGAGGGATAGTCTGTGTGGGTAAGGGGTAGTGTGTATGTTTGTGTGTGAGGGATGCAGTATGTGATGGTGCTGGGATGCCTAAATTGAGTGGGGATCGGTGCAAATAAAAGTGTTGGCTCTTCATGGGTCTGCCAGCCCCAAATGCTTAAAGGATCACTACAGTGTCAGGAAAACAAAGCGGTTTTCCTGACACTATAGTGCCCTGAGGTTGCCCCCACCTCTGAAACTGCTATGCATCTGAAGGGTAAATACCTGAGGGACCTGGCACCCAGACCACTTCATTGGGCTGATGTGGTCTGGGTGACTATAGTGTCCCTTTAACTTTTATTAAAATTGTGGTCCATATGCTATAACCAGGAGTGTTAAATAAAAAAAAAATATATCTACTTGTCCAAGGGACTAAAGCGATAGCCCAATCTACTTGTCTGTCATAACAATCTGCTTGTCCTGACACAAAATAATTTAATTTAAAAAGATTGGGGGCCTGCCAAGAGTACTGGACATTGGCAGGGCTATTTGCTGAACTCTGCATTTTCACAAAATAAATCTGAATGGAAAAATGGGGGCAAAAATAGATAATCTGGAAAAATTATCTAACTTGGCTTCAGTCACAACGTGGCTATTTCTGGTTTTGTATTCTTAGTTTTTCCATTTGGATATAGTTTTCAAACCTCCAGAGACTTGTGAATTACCCTGAGTGTCCTACACTCTGCCCTCCTATAGTCTCCCCTTTTTTCATAGTAAAGGGGCACGACAGTAGGACAGTAATGTAAACATTGCCTTTTCTCTAAAAAGGCAGTGTTTACATAAAAAAGCCTGTAGGTATATACTATACACACCAGAACAACCACATTAAACTGTAGTTGTTGTGGTGATTATAGTGTCCCTTTAACTGTTACATAACAAGGAGAGTGATTGCTACAGTGTGATAACATCATCTCATCCTGTATCTTGCTGCACATAGCATGCGGTCAATAACATTAGCATAGGGTGGGAAGAGGTACTTAGTTGCGTTCAGTTTTTTTTTTGTAAAGGTATCAGAAATGAGTGGGTCACATAAAAAATGTAGAACATCCCTTGTGCTTTACAATTGTGCTGTTGTGTTTCTTAACAGCAATGTGTCCTACTTTGCAAGGCACATTAATATAATTATATTGCATATAACTACCCTAAATATTTGTGTATCAGATTATATTCTGCTTCATCTACTGTTTCTTTATGTCATATATGTTTTGTTAGAATTAAATGTTTCCTATTGTACAGCACTGCTGAATATGTTGGCCCTATATAAATAACTGCAATTGTACTATAGTCAACAGAACAACTACAGCTTAATGTAATTGTTCTGGTGAGTATAATAGCTCCCTTCAGGCATTTTCATGTAAATACCGCCTTTTCAAAGAAAAGGCAGTGTTTAAATTGTCCCTAGGGACACCCTCAAGTGGCAACTCCTTAGATGGCCACTAGAGGGGCTTCCTGGCTCAGGGCTGCACAGTAAGCAGCCCTGCCGTTCAGCGTCACCACGCTCTGCATGGAGATGCTGAATTTTCCTCACAGAGATGTATTGGTTTTGATTGGGCAAAATGGCATTTGGCCTCACCCCTTGCCGATTTTAGCCAATCAAATGCTTTCACCATGGGTGCACCCCGTCCGTCCTCATTAAACTGCAATAGTCCCCCTCCAGTTCCACGTGTTGGACCGACACACCACCAAGTCGACACACAAATCTAGAAATAGTGACATTGAATTTGTGTCTGCTCTGTTCCAAACCCCTGGCAAGCGGCAAGGCTTGCCAGCAAGGATGGGGAACCATCTTGGACCATATCAAAGTACACTCAGAAAACAATGCCAAGCACTGCACCAAGTCATGCTTTACAGAGTGCACTAAATCCACGGTTCTAACCCTACCTAAATCATTACCCACCACATGGATCAAAATGGTGACAGCCCCTGACACGAACCTGCTAAGGGTAACGCACTCCAGGTGAACTTGCTTCCATGACAACCGCCCAATACCCCTCCAGCGAACCCTCGCTAACTCGGCTGGAATCCCCAAGTTCCGTCCATAGGAGCATGACTCTGCCCGTTGAGCTGCCCAATAGATAAACGAATGTCCCAATATCCATACATAGCAGGGAGCACACCCTGAAACAAATTACAACAAATGAGGCCAGACGTTCCGCTGATATCTCCTGGATGACCATTTACCTAAACACTGCACCGCCGAACCTGCAAAACTCAAGACGTTGGCTTGCGTCGCAGCCCTGATTCGAAAAGAATGAGGAGAGAAACCGGTAGGATCTCAACCACAAAATACCAACACTTTCCCAAGCACAGACGCAAACTGAAACCGCGTAAGCGGGGACCTATCTGAGTGTACCAATAGCGACACTGCCGATGGCAGAACCACCAGAAAACGATTGAAAAACAGTACCAGGCAAAATTCACCCCCACCCAGAGCCAAATACCCCTACCATTCTGACCTTTGACCTATGAATATGTAAGTCCACAAAACTATCTGACCAATGCACATCCGATAACAATAATGAGGCAACCGAACGGCTACTAGCTCCCCTGCCCGAAAAGCTCAGAAAAAAACGAACGCCACCTGAAATAAAAGACTCTCGCTATCCGAACCGCAAATACTAGGTAACGCCGCCATTAACCACCACAGAAAAACCCACGGTAATCGGCTGAATTCTGTCCGCACGCCTCCAACTCCAGTTGCGCAGGACACACTGCAAGCAAAACTCTTTTGTGATGTCTCGCCATCCCAAAAAAACTAAACAGGAATAATAGAGCAGACAGAGCTCTTTCTGCCACTGCGCAAGAGTGACCCTGCTTGAGTAACCTATTCAAATACTTCAACATAACCTCAAACCAGGCCATCTCAGATGACAGCCGCACCGACCCATCCACAAAAGACAACCAACCTGACCATACCGACCTGTATGCCTTCCACGTAGAGGCAGACAACTAGTCTGACACCAAGGACACCTCCTGAAAGACCGGGATCCTGCACTGCCGAGTGCCGACTGCCTCCCGCTCGTCCCGACCTCTGCTCCGTTGAACCAGACTTGATGAAAGGCAAGAGATGGACTCTCCGCCACCTGCTGCTCTGCTCCGATCAGCTCATGAGAAAGACCGGCCATCACCTCCGACAGGGAACCCACTCCATTGGAAGCCAGGTAAGCCTGCAGCATTCCAATCAGCGCATCTTTGGACACAGCAGCCATCTTGAAGAAGGGGACAGCTGAACAGCAGAAGGGATAAAGGGAAAAACCTGTTCCAGCCTTTCCTTCTGCGAATGGTGAGTACTCTCCCCTCTACACCACTTCTTATACCATCCCATCTCTGCAACATTGTATCCCTCTCTATCCCACCCCTTTCTCTAGGGCAGCAGTCATGCTTCCCCTTCCTCACAGTCCAGGGGATCCCTTTCCTAGAGTCTTGGGCTCTGTTTCTGTGAGTGTTGTGGGTGTGAAAGTGTGTGTAGTGTGGAGGAGGGATGTATGGGAGGATTGAGTGTGTCTCTGTGTGTTCAATTTTGTGTGTGGTGGCTGAGTTTTGTGTGCGTGTGTGTGTGTTGAGGGGAATCTGAGTGTGGCTGTGTGTGTAGTTCCGCACTCCTTTGCTTACGTTCCCTGGTGAACCAGTGGAGGGTAAGCTGGACCCCTGGTGGGGTTGTTCCATTGTCTTTACCAATGGCAGGTAAAGAGCACATTAAGAGCACATTAAGAGCACCCTTGCGAGAGCTGTACCTGATATTGGTACAGACCACAGCGCTCCTTCAATGAAATAAAGGAATGCATGGATATCTTTGAAGCTCCCTGCCGGAGCTGGAGCCAGGGCTGGCGCCACTGTTAGGCAAACTAGGCATTTGATGTTTCCTGGTGGGCTCCCCCTGTCTGGGGCCGCTGCGCTGGGAGAGCGGCTCTTGAGCCGCCCATAGCGCCAGGCCGATCCTTAAGGCGCCCAAAGGTGGCCAAGAGGATCCCTGTCACAGGAGCCCAGGAGGTACCCATCTGGTCACCTCAGGGCGCCCCTGAACCTGTATTAGGTAAGGCCAAGCAGGCATCTGCTTACCTTAATGGCAGGTGCCTGCTCTGCCAAAAAATGCCGGTAACCGGAGGAGAGGGGGACGGAGCAGGAAGGCAGCAAGGGAGGCTGTTCGTGCAGCCTCTTACTCCTCCCTCGGACGCCCTCTGTAATGCAGGGAGCCAGAATATGACGTCTTTCCGGTCCCGGCATACTAAACGGCTTGCTGGAGGAGTGAGGCGCTGCCCCATACTGGACCCCAGGGAGGTGAGTGTTTGAGTGTGTCAGTGAGTGCCTGCCTGTGTGTGTTTGTCAGTGAGTGAGTATGTATGTCAGTGAGTGTCTTTGTGTGTGTGTGTCAGTGAGTGAGTGTATGTCTGTCAGTGAGTGTGTGTCTGTCAGTAAGTGAGTGTCTGTCTGTCAGTAAGTGTCTGCGTGTGTGTGTCTGTCAGTGAGTGAGTGAATGTCTGTCAGTGAGTGTGTGTGTGTGTGTGTCAGTGAGTGTGTGTCAGTGAGTGAGTATATGTATGTCAGTGAGTGTCTGTGTCTGTCAGTGAGTGAGTGTATGTTGTCAGTGAGTGTATGTTTGTGTGTCTGTCAGTGAGTGAGTGTCTGTGTCTGTAAGTGAGAGAGTGTATGTTTGTCAGTAAGTGTCTGTGTGTGTCTGTCTGTCAATAAGTGAGTGTATTTATGTCAGTGAGTGTGTGTATATCTGTCAGTGACTGTGTGTTTGTGTGTCTGTCAGTGAGTAAGTGTGTCAGTGAGTGAGTGTATGTGTGTCAGTGAGTGAGTGTGTGTGTGTCTGTCAGTGAGTGTGTGTGTCTGTCAGTGAGTTAGTGACATGAGAGGGCGGCAAAATGGATCTTTGCCTAGGGCGGCAGAATCCTTGCACTGGCCCTGGCTGGAGCTCCCACCGGCCCCTGTCTGAGCCCGAGCCTCAGCCGCCTGGTTGCCAAATGAGTAAACAGGCTCTGTCTCTGGTTCCTTAATCAGTTCTACAGCAGAATGAGGATGGAAGAGCTCCCAGTGGCTGTCCGTTGAGGGAAATAATACACCTCTCACCAGTGCCTCTTATTTTTACATAACACAGAGCCCACAATCCCACGTGACCATGCTTCAACTCATTCTGGTGTGCTTGGAATCTTGGGAGAGGAGAGAGGTGTGTGAAATGATTCAGGTTAGTGAGTTACAGGGGTACAGTCAGTTATGCAGGAAAGGTTCATGCCCAGGTTCATGTTAACATGCCACACCATCCCCATACTGATGGCAGAGTGCAGAGAGTGGCTCATAATGGGCCTTATAGTGTTTATCAATACGGGAATGAAGCAGGAAGAAAGAATTATCGAAGGAAAAAAAATCAAGGGAAAAAAATTGAGAAAATAGGTCTGGAAATGCAAAAAGAGGAAAGAGCGAGCAAATAAAAGCATAAATAACCGGGAGTTGACATATACATAAGAAAAATGAAGAAGGACAAATAAAGCCCAAAGGCAAACCGGTATTTTACATGTTGGATACTAAAAGAAGATACAAAAAAAGAAAGGGGAAGAAAAAAAAAAACAATGAAAATTTAGTAAAAAAGAGCCAGAAAGAGCCGAAGTTGCAGAATAGCAAAATAAAAAAATTAAAATGAATGATAATATGAGTGTAATTGGGACAGAAACATACAGTAAAATTATACCAGATTAAAGCCATGCTTTTCAATGTATTAAAAATATTATTTGAAAGGTGGCATACCATTACTGCTACTGTAAAAGGGAAAGAGTACCAGATCCCTGATGCTTGGTGGCTGCTGGAGGAGGAATGTGTGTTTGCAGCACTACCAAACACAAAGAACAAGGCCCCTTCCTAAACTATAGGTAGGAACAAATTGAGGGAACTGGCAGACATGAGACAGATAATGGGGTGTTTAGGGTTTAAAGTATCACTATAGGGTCAGGAACACAAACATGTATTCCTGACCCTATAGTGTTAAAACCACCATCTAGCCCCCCTTGCCTCCCTAAAAATAGCAAAATCTTACTTGTATTCAAGCCTCAAGCTGCTGACTTTGTCACTGTTTCCTTTAGACCTGCCTGCTGACATTATTATTATTATTATTATTTTATTATTTATATAGCGCCATCACATTCCGTAGCGCTGTACATTGGGTGGACTAACAGACATGTAATTTTAACCAGACAATTGGACGTACAGGAACAGAGGGGTGGAGGGCCCTGCTCAATGAGCTTACATTCTAGAGGGAGTGGGGTATAGTGACACAAAGGGTAAAAGTAGGGTTACGAAGTAGGTTGTTAGAAAAGTATTCATTGAGGGCATCAGCAGAAGTGGTAGCCTGAGCCAATCACAGTGCTTCCCCAGTGTTTAGAGCAAAATAGCCTGAAGGTAATGATTCTACTCACCAGAACAAATTCAATAAGCTGTAGTTGTTCTGGTGACTATAGTGTCCCTTTAAGTTAGGTGAGAAGTCTTCAAATTTAGATGTGGTGCTAGGTTTAAGGGGTATTAATTATAGAAGATAACTTGGGTTTAGAAATGGGAGATTTATGGTTGGGGATTGGTTTAGGATTAAGCTAGAAAGTGATGTATGGTTGTTTAGTGTCAAGAAGGGGATTTAGGTAAAATACCCTTAGCACTCTTATGAAACATAGTGGAAAATTTATTCATACTTACCATAATTTTCTTTTCCTGGCTATTATTCATGGCAGCATATACACATGGGTTAGCTCCTCCCCTTCAGCCGATAGGACAGGAAAACCACCAAGGTTTTAAAAGGAGGCTCCATCCCTAAGGTCCTCAGTCAGTTTACAAGCTCTACAGTACATAAATAGAGACATTAATGGGTGGGAAGTATATGCTGCCATGAATAATAGCCAGGAAAAGAAAATTACGGTAAGTATGAATACATTTTCCACTTTCCTGGATAATCATGGCAGCATATACACATGGGGAATACCCAAGCTTACAAAGGGAGGGACAGAATAGCCAATCAAATAATCAGAATAATTCAACATAGAAGAATGAACTGAGTTAAGTACTTGAGTACCAATTGTGCATCATAGACTGTTTTAACGAACAGTATGAAATGCCAGACAAACGTGTCTAAAGAGGTTCAAATGCTAGCTTACAAAAAGTGTCAGCAGAAACCATTGCCATGGCAACCCATGATGCTGCAACAGCATGAGAGGAGAGTGCCCTGATACCCTCCAGCACAGGTAGAGAACGGACGTGACTTCCAAATTGTGCCTCATTAATTGCTTCAATGTCCAATATGTAATGCAGGACAAACTAGTTCAAAGAGGTCCAAATGCCAACTTTACAAAGTTTCAGCAGAGACCATTGCCATGGAAGCCCTCGAGATGCTGTAACAGTACTAGTGGAGAATGCCCCAAATCCTTTGGTGCAGGTAGACAATGGCATTGAAAGGCTCTCACTTTTAGGCAGGATCTCTGGTGCTACATGCAAGACAGCCATATCCTGTTGAAATTCAGTGAATGGGGGTACACAGGATCAAGCCTGGAGTTCACCCATTTTCCTTGCTGGGGTACCAGCCACCAGCACTTTCTGTGCTACCACCATGGAAGCTCCTTCTAGAGGTTCGAGTAATGGTTGTCAGGGCCCGTGAGACCAGTGGTACGTCACATATTGGCTTCACCACACTCAGTGGAGGCATGATATCATTCAATGCCTATATGAAGCAAAGTGCAGCTAAGTGCACACATTCACCTCGCTGAGGTACCAGTCACCAGCAACAGCAACGTCTGGGCTAACATCATGGAAGCTCCTGCTAGAAGTTCAGTCAGAGTCTGTGAGACCAGTGGTACGTCACATATTGGTTTCAACACTCTCAGCGCAGGCTTGAGTTCAATTGTTGCTTACATGAAGCAAAGCACCAGGGGCATCAATGCTCAATCGGTACCCTTCAGTACAGGTAGAGAATGACATAGATAAGCATTCACCATAGGCAGGATCTTCAGGTGCCAAATGCAAGACGACCATATCTGTTGAAAAGTAGTGAAAGGGGGTTCACAGGATCAAGCCTGGAGTTCACCCATTTTCCTTGCTGGGGTACCAGCCAACAGCACTTTCTGTGCTACCACTATGGAAGCTCCTTCTAGAGGTTCGAATAATGGTTCAGTCAGGACCCGTGAGACCAGTGGTACGTCACATATTCGCTTCACCACACTCAGTGGAGGCATGATTTCAATCAATGCCTATATGAAGCAAAGTGCAGCTAAGTGCTCCTCTAGAGTGTTATAACACAGAACCTTTCAAGGTCTGAACGAGGAGTAATTCCAACAGACAAAAGCATGTCAAGCTTAGTAAAGCCTGTATAGAATTGTAGGAGGATCTCAATGACCGTCTCAGGGATGCCTATACTAATATGGACTCCCGCATCAACACCAGAACTTGAGGATCCTGGTGTGTCATGGGGCCTTGTAATAGGTCTGGACGTACAGGAATTTCCCTTGGAGGTTCCAGAATCATCTTATTCATCATAGGAATTAGAGTCGACACGGTCTTCCACTGTCACCTTTTGCATTGCCTTTTTAGGAAAGTCGAAAACAGGAAAATATGTACATCAGACTAAAATTCAAAATTTGAGTCAGTGTATCCTGAACCTGAGCATTCTGGTCCTAGCATGTAAAAAATACTTCTGGACCTGGCAGGTCCAAGAAATGGCCATCAGATCTATGTAGGGTATCAGACAATCTGCGTCAACCCTGAGGATACGTCAGGACATGGTTGCCAATCCACCTTGTCCACATTTATTCTGCTCCAGCAAACAGCCATTGTATTCTGAGCCACTGGTTGTTCTTCTGTGCCCTGATCATTATGGGCTGGAATTCCATCAATACGTATCTGTGAGACCCATCTTGGTAGATATAGGATACAGTTGCATTGATATTTGAGCAAATTTGACTGAGGACCTTAGGGATGGAGCCTCCTTTTAAAACCTTGGTGGTTTTCCTGTCCTATCGGCTGAAGGGGAGGAGCTAACCCATGTGTATATGCTGCCATGATTAGCCAGGAAAATGGAATTGTATTATCTAAAATGTATCCGCTACTTTCTAGTTTTAGTGGAGGTTACTGCAAGAATATGCACATCTTAGGGATTTGCAGCAACCACATCAATTTCAAGATACATCTCTTTTTTACATTTATTTTTTTTTTTCTGCATGCTTTAATGCATCTGTCTGTGTGTCTTTAATTCTCATCCAGAGTTACACTTGGGGCAGTGCCCCACCAGTTTTTATTTAGACAACAAATAATCTGCGGTAGTTTAGGACCACTATGTTTTTTTTCTGGAAGGAAAGTTAACCTATAAAAATCCTGGGGGTAAGTAGATAAGCAGTTTCTATTAAATAGGTTCAGTACTGCAAAGCCCCTCCTCACTGACTGGTTCCAGGTTGGAGAAGCTTTCTTGAAAGCTACTAGGCATATCAAGGAAATGGCACATATTTGGAATTTCTCCTGTTTCAGGAAGTTTTGCACATGCCTAGTTTCCTTTAATAATGAATTCCATCGGCATCCCATTGAGTTGTCATGTATGCAACAGAACCAGATGCCCACGAGTAGAGACATGCTATTGGGCTCTCTATTCGGGGGCATTATTGGCTCACGAGTGAAGTTACCTTAGAGTAGCACAGAGAGAGCAGAATGCCAGCAGCTTCTGTCCCCTGCCATATAAAAGTATATTACATTACCATTTTATCTCCCTCTGTAGTCTTAGTGTCTATTAAACAATGGAATGTATTAAAAATATATTATACATTTATCCAGGGAAGACAAGGGAAGGGAGAGAAAATTGCTGACATTATACTATACTGCATTTCACTAATAGTTTTACTAACTCCTACTGCAGATTGCATAGAGTAGCCTCAGCTACCCAGTGCCCACTCTCTTATTTAAAGTGCTCAGACACTGTTGCTGACACCTGAGACACTCAAGCAGTCACTAGTTGAAAAGTTGTGAAGCTCCACACTGCAGGACTGGGGCTGTGACTGTAAGGACTAAGTGGATTCTGATCATTTCAATCTGTAATTATTGCTGCTTTTCTGAACCATGTCACCTGCTTCTTGTCGCCATATTACCACTGCAGATTGATTATATTTCCTGCCGCAATTGTAATAAAGAGTTTATCGCTATCCTGCTGCGTTAACCCTGCATACACTGTGTGCTGAGAGCTAATTTCGAGTCAGAAGTAGCTGACATGTTTCAAAACAGCAGCAACATTTACTAGACAGCTAAAGTTGTCCTAGAAGGAGCACTACTGAAGATGATATGAGAAAAGGGAGAGCTATAATTAGATAAAGAGCATTATATAGAGACATGTACTCTGTTCTGTGTAATCACATTGATCCTGGCTGTGCAGGACAGTTATGGGTATACAGTATTCTTATTATCTATTTGACTCATGTCTATCTCTTCTCATAATATCATGATAGTCTACCCAGCACTGTGTATTGTGTTTATTCTGTGCCCAGCTCTGTGTATTTTATGAGTATCTCTATATTAAACTCACCTTCATGTATTCTTTTGGTATCTTTTTATCGTACTGGGTTATTTGTATTGTATACATCTTTGTATTGTACCAAGTTTTGAGTATTCTATGGATATGCAATATCAATGCAATGTTTGTGAGCCCAGGACATACTTGAAAACGAGAGAAATATCAATGTATCCTTTCTGGTAAAATATTTTATGAATAAATAAATATCTCTATATTATACCTAGCTGAGTATTGTATGGGCAATACTGTAGTTTATGCAGCTCAGTGTATTGTATTGAGACTATCATTAGGGGGTTAGTGGTTATGTAGACAGAGGCCACAGGTCAGAAGATGTTGGCTACAGAGTTTAGAGGTGAAGTCAAATTCTGGGGGAGGAATCAGGTGTCTGACAATATAAAAACATCACCAGCCACCCCTGCTATCTATCCTCTTCCTAGCTTGAACTTTGTATCCCTCTAAGAGTGGAATTACACAACTATGTTGCAATCTTGATGAGTTTACACGCTTATATTTTGCAAGCTGTCCCCCGGTGTTTACACTTTATAATTATTTACTTCCCAGATACACCAAATAAGGCCATTTCCTGTTATAGTAAAGGAAACCTTGGCAACCTACGTGTCTGTGAACTACATTCCCCATGTTGCCCAGTAAACCTTATGCCGAAGGAAAAATTTGGCTCGCAAACATCAGGGGTGCTAAGATTAATCATTACTGTGACATATTACAATCCAGCATTGGATTCAGGGCCTTAATGTCAAATTCATAATTTTAGCACAATATCCAACACAGGATCATCCAATATTCAAGGGCCAAAAAAGGGACATGCAGCACTCTGTATTGCTTTCTGGCACATGGAGGGTTAATTATAACGTGGACATCACAAAATCAGTATCGTACCTTTCTCGCAGGCCAGTAAGAACAGCTTTTCATCCAAAGTGGTCTCTTCTTTTACTTCCCGGACATCTTTGAGAGCCAAACATTTATTTGGCGAGGAAGAATCAGTGCTCTGGTATAGAGCAGCCATGATGATAAAATCCCATCGGACACCCTGTCACTTGCAGGGCTTCCCTTTAGGGATCACCGACCGTGATTCCATCCTTTGCTACTGCTCCATTCTATTTTCCTTCTCTCAGATGCATCAGATTCCCCCTGCTCCCTTCCCCTGACAATACTCAGCTGTAAAAGGGTTTGTGATGCTCAGATGTAAACCAGGACCCAATTGGCTGTTTTTTTTTTCTTTTCCTTTTTTTTCATTAGTCTGTGCACATTACCTTTTGATTGGTTCTTGCATTATTTTTTCTGCTATCTTTATTGGTCCTGCCTGCAGTGATGTGCAATGTTTCCCTCAAGAGAATGCTTTGCATCAGCTGTCAAAGGACAATGCATTTTGCTTCCAGCTAGCATAACTAGGGCATCTGTTTCTCAAACACTGTATTAACCCCTTTTGAGAACGACTCAAGAATCTGCAGCTGTGACTGACAATTAAGTGGGATTGCATAAAGAGATCAGCTGAGCTTGTGTAGTTTCGAAGTAGGCTGTTGCATAAATTGCATGCAGAATTTATGGTTTATCGCTCTGCATTGCATGTATTAACAGCTGACAATCATTTTAAGTAGCATTACTAAAATATTCAAAATATATATATATAACAAAAGGTAACTAGAACACTGATATGGGCAATCTAAAAATACAATGAAAAGCTAAAAACAGAATGCATAGTCATAAGTGGACAGCTCAGAAATCCCTGCTTTATTATTAACGGATGACTGAGCTGAGTATTGTGGGAAACATAGTCCACATTAGCAGTAGCTTCAAAAGGCTAAAAGATGCACGTATTTCAATGTTAATATAGAAGATGACAGGTTAACGGCACATATGCCATCTATTTTCATCACCACCACACTATAAAAAGGAATTAAACAGGCAGGTCACATCACTTTAGGATGTTGAGTTTGTGTGATTAATGACGATGACTGAAGTTAAGCCCTGTTTTAAGTTGATAAAGTTTTTTTGTGTTGGGAGCGTTTCCTGGAGTAAACTGGTCCATGAATTTTTGATCACCATCGCATTTAAAACACTTACAGGATACCAGCTGTAAGTCAGAAAAAAAACCTTTATTGATCAGTGTTTCACCAGGAAGAATTCACTAAAGAAACACTATAATGTTAGGAATATAAAACTGTATTGCTAACACTATAGTGTCTTCCTGCTCCCTCACTCCCCTCCCACCCCCACGGCAATTAAAGAGTTTAAAAAGCCCTTTAAACATTAACCTTACTGCAGCACCGCCTATTTGGATGTTATTGCAAGCAGGGACATTATACGCATGTGCAGTGAGTGCCGTGTGCGCATTAGACCTTCCCCATAGGAAAGCATTGAATCATTCACGCAAAGCGTCCGGATGTCCAGCATAGTTTCACAGAGTGCCTGTCAGCCACTAGAGGCAGTCTTAACCTCTCAATGTACCCATTCCAGTTTCTCTAAACCTGCAATATTTCCAGATGTAGGGATAAGGGGACAGGGACACTGCACACAGACCACTTCAATAACATGAAGTGGTCTGGGTGCCTATAGTGTCCCTTTAACATCTCTATTTTTCATATATGTTCTGGAGATAATAGTATTTTACAGGTAGGTTTCCAAAAAGACAGATATCATCTCATAAGGTTTTACTATGTAGCATACACTGCATAAACTTTGTTTATAATTTCATATAATCATTCTTGGTTTAAATTTCATATGATCCTACTGGGTTTATAATTTCATATGATCATACTCGGTTTATAATTTCATATGATCCTACTCGGTTTATAATTTCATATGATCATACTCGGTTTATAATTTCATATGATCCTACTCGGTTTATAATTTCATATGATCATACTCGGTCTATAATTCCATGTAATCATTTGAGCTTGATTGGAGACGATCTTCAGGTACAG
Source organism: Pelobates fuscus (assembly GCF_036172605.1). Lineage (NCBI taxonomy): Eukaryota > Metazoa > Chordata > Amphibia > Anura > Pelobatidae > Pelobates > Pelobates fuscus. Next base: position 101,819,243 of record NC_086318.1, read on the forward strand.
CTTAGTTATATAATTCCATAACCTTTTACTGGGGACAGCAGTCCATTAACAAACCTACCTTACTCTTGTTGTAAATTGTAGACGCTGACAGCGCTGTATTTAGCGTGAGGCTGACAAGGCATTTGCCTTGGGTGGCACTTTCAGGGGGGCGGCAAAAAAGCCGCCCCCAAACGCCCTGGCAAATGCCTTGCCAGACTCTTGCCATGGGGGACCAGAGAGCTGGCTGGCTGGCCACCTCAGGCCCCTCTCCCCCTAGGCTGGCATGCACTTATGTAGGAGGCAGGCAGAGAGCGAGTGCTCTCCCCTGAGCTCTTCCTGCTCAGCTCCCTCGGGCGTACCGCAGTGATGCCGGAGCCGGAATTTAATGTCACTCTGGCTCTGTGCACGAGGGAGCTGAGTAGGAGGATCAGAGCTCCCTCGCTGCCCGCATCCACTGCCCACCTTGTGACCACCCCCCTGCCAAGCTGCAGCCAGAACCACTGGACCACAGGGAAAAATCCACTAAAAAAAATTGTGAGTGTGTTAGTGTGTTTGTTAGTGAGTGTGTGTGTCTTTTAGTAAGTGTTAGTGTGTGTCTGTTAGTGAGAGTGTGTGTCTGTTAGTGAGAGTGTGTGTCTGTTAGTAAGTGTTAGTGTGTCAGTTAGTTAGTGTGTGTGTGTTAGTGAGTGTTAATGTGTGTCTGTTAGTGAGAGTGTGTGTGTCTATTAGTGAGAGTGTATGTGTCTGTTAGTGAGAGTGTGTGTCTTTTAGAGTGTGTGCGCCTGTTAAAGTGTGTGTGTCTGTTAATGAGTGTGTGTGTGTGTGTGTGCATGTCTGTTAGTGAGTGTGTGTGTCTGTCAAAGAGTGTGTGTGTCTGTCACTGAGAGTGTATATGTGTTTGTCAGTGAGTGTCAGTTAGTGTGTGTCTGTTAGTGAGAGAGTGTGTGTGTCTGTTAGTGAGAGAGTGTGTGTGTCTGTTAGTGAGAGTGTGTGTCTTTTAGAGTGTGTGCGCCTGTTAAAGTGTGTGTGTCTGTTAATGAGTGTGTGTGTGTGTGTGTGCATGTCTGTTAGTGAGTGTGTGTGTCTGTCAAAGAGTGTGTGTGTCTGTCACTGAGAGTGTATATGTGTTTGTCAGTGAGTGTGTATGTGTGTTTGTCACTGAGAGTGTGTGTCTGTCATTGAATGTGTGTGTCTGACACTGAGTGTATATATGTCTGTCAGTGAGTGTGTATGTGTGTTTGTCAGTGAGTATAGGTGTGCCCCAGTGTGTGTCTGTGTCTGTGACACTGAGTGAGTGTGTGTCTGTCAGTGAGTATGCATATGTGTCTTGTTAGTGTATATGTGTGTCTGTCGGTGAATGTGAGTGTGTGTCTAACTGTGAATGAGTGAGTGTGTATGTCTGTGAATGTGTATGTTTCAGTGAAAGTGAGTGTTGGTTAAACAGTGTGTGTGACAATGACGGTGTATTTGTAAGTGAGTGTATGCCAGTGCATGCATCAGTGAGGGTGTGTGTCTGTCAGGAAGAGAAATTTGGAAGGGGGAGGTGTGGGAGGGGGTAAGTTTTGTCATGCCTAGGGCAGCACAAAACCAGAATACACCACTGGACGCTGGACATTGAGACCTTGGATATATTGAGACAGGAAGTCATGCTGCTTGTATAGAAATATCTAACCTTTCCATTGCCTCAACAATACTTCAAGGTCCTGACAAATGCCAAAACCAGCTATATCACCTACCAAATTGTTTGTTCATCACAATGGTTGAAAAAAAAAAAGGTTTACAACTATAAGTTTGGTTTCTATAGACATTAAAATAAAGTTGAATTGTAATAATAATAATAACACTAATCTAAACAAAAACAATAGGTGGTTGTCAATAAAATGTATTGCTTGGTCACATAATAATAATCATAATCTTAAGCAGAACAACAAGATGCCCAAAACCTAATCGACTTCAATGTACCTGCCAAAGTTAATTTACTAAAGGGACACTATAGTCACCAGAACAAGTACAGCTTATTGCATTTGTTCTGGTGAGTAGAATCATTACCTTCAGGCTTTTTGCTGTAAACACTGTCTTACATTACAGCCTAGTGATAACTTCACTGGCCACTCCTCAGATGGCTGCTAGAGGTGCTTCCTATCTCAGTCTTGCCTAGTGTGCATCACAACATTTAGTGTCTCCACCCTCTGCATGCAGACACTGAACTTGAGAAGATGCTGATTGGCCAGGGCTGTGTTTGACTTGTGCGGGCTCTGCCCCTGATCTGCCTCCTTTACAGTCTCAGCCAATCCTATGGGGAAGCATTGGGATTGGATCAGGCTACCACTTCTGATGATGTCAGCAGACAGTTTCACAGGCAAACAGGGGCAGAGGTAGCAGTTTTTTGAGTTTTTCTGTTGTATCTTTGCCTTAGTTTATATCTTTCTTTTTCAACCTGCAATATGTTCCTAGATTTTTTTTATTTATTTACTAGTAGATACATATGTCTTGTCCCTGAGATGCTTACAATCGTTGATACTTTGAAGATATTCTGGATAATTTTATTCAGACAGCAAGGCCTCAATGTCTGTGAGCTCTGCAATGTTACTCTAAATAAAATGTGTTTTTCAATCCCAATACACACGCAGCAAATCCCTTGCTTTAGTGCAACATTATAGTGAACAGATAATTTTCTATAGAATATTTACATTGTTAGCTGATAACTTCATTGACAGCCAGTGTCTTAACCCTCTGCATGGAGACACAGAACTTTCCTCATAGATATGCACTGATTCAATGCACCTCTATGACGAGATGCTAATTGGCCAAGGCTTTGTTTGACTTGTGCTGGCTCTGCCCGTTATCTGCGTCCACGACAGTCTCAGTCAATCCAATGCTTTCCTATGAGAAAGCATTGTGATTGGCTCTGATAAACACTTCTGATGATGTCACCCAAGCAGGCAGATCAGGGGCAGAGTGAGCAGCAGCAGCCTAGAATAAAAGTAAGATTTAACTATATTTAGGGGGGCAAGTGAGGGTCGGGGGGGGGGGGGGGGGCTAGATGGTGGTTTTAACACTATAGGGTCAGGAATACATATTTGTGTTCCGGACCCTCTAGTGTTCTTTAAACTCCAGTTGTAGAATATCAATCCCCCCCACGGAAATCTATGGGAAAATTGATATTGGAAAAAACATCCCTACTCATAGTGTCCAACTAATTATCAATTAATATAGGTGTGACAAAGTAAAACATACTCATTTGTCTTCGTAAAGAATGTGGTGATTTCTGTGAGTAACACAGGTACTCAAAATACTAGCAGATTTAATGTATATATAGTATTTCTACACCTTTCTCTTCTTCCAATCTCTTATGCAGTGCAAGAGTGCATTAACAGTCTTTCTGCATAAGAAGAAAGTATACAGATTTTATAGGACAATAAAAGAAAATCTGAAAAAGATTTTATATATATATTAACCTCTCTAAATCTGTTAGTTACCATAAATCAATTCATCACTGTATCTTTAACTGGTCTGTGATCACATAATACACTTTACACTCTTACACTACAAATCTGAACATTGGAGACGCCCGAGAATATTACTTTATTTTTATTTTTAACATGTGTTTTTGCACACAAATATCAACATTTAACTTTATTACTAATATAATGACAGTAACATAAGCACAGATTACCAAATATATTATGTACAGATTAATCATTAATTCTGGTGTGTGGGGGAAAAAATCCCATTTTAATTTACCATTGCTTGCATGTTTCATAATTTTTTTGTTGATTTTTTTTTAATTCAAACTGATGACATGACACTAATTTGAGAAACATTATACATCACCTGCAAGCAAGTTTATACACAGATTCTAGTAATTCCATGATCTTTAACCCCTTAAGGACACATGACGTGTGTGACATGTCATGATTCCATTTTATTCCAGAAGTTTGGTCCTTAAGGGGTTAAAGGGACACCATAGGCACAAAAACAACTTTAGTTTAATTAAGCAGTTTTGTTGTATAGATCATGCCCCTGCAGTCTTACAGCTCAATTCTCTGTCATTTAGGAGTAAAATCACTGTTTATGCAGCCCTAGTCACACCTCCCTGCATGTAATTTGCACAGTCTTACTACACAAGTCATGCAAAGAGAGTTCTAATGCTTAACCCCTTAAGGACCAAACTTCTGGAATAAAAGGGAATCATGACATGTCACACATGTCATGTGTCCTTAAGGGGTTAAACTTACTTCATTGCACAGTGAGTTTAATTTAGAATGTCTTATCTCTTGCTCTGTCAATAGCCTTCCAGACCCTGCATGAGTTGCCTGCATGTGATTAAAGTTCAATTCACAAAGCAGGAGATAAAAACTATAAACTTCTAAAGCAAGTTAACTTCTGGTTGAAAATGAAACCATTTTCCCCCATACAGGCTGAGTGAGTCACAGCCAGAGGAGGTGTGGCTAGGGCTGCATATACGAAAACAAAAATGATTTAACTCCTAAATGGCAGAGATTTGAGCAGTAAAACTGCAGGGGTATGATCTATACACACAAAAAAAACACTTAATTGGTGTTTTGATGCTTAAAGTATCCCTTTAAAAAAAAAAAAAAAAAAAAACACCCTGAGGCATTTAGTGGACAAAGCATGGCAATACAATGATGTTTAATTAATTAAACTATATCATTATTTTAAAATTTTCAGATCCTTTACCCCATCAGTGATCATTTAATAAAAACCTTAACTCACAACAAGTAAGGTAGGTTGCTCCACTCACATTCTAAAATTAGAGAAATATTGGTAAACTATATTATCTCCTACCATGTAATTGTATCATAATATTATTATTATTATTATTATTGCCATTTATATAGCGCCAACAGATTCCGTAGCGCTTTACAATATTATGATACTAGCAACACTATGGGGCTTATTCACTAAACTTTAAATTGTAGTGAGTTGAGAACCAATATATAGCCAAAATGTTTATGAGGAGGCAACCTTAGGCATTCCAGATGTTGTGGATTACATCTCCCAAAATACTCTTACAACCGTAATGCTGGCAAAGCATGAGGGGAGATGCAGTCCAAAACATTTGGGGTGCCGAGGGGTGCAATCACAGATTACTCAGTATATAATACAGAATGATATCCCATTAATGAAACCTCTCATACATGTTTAACTAGGTTTTTTGTTTGATTTTTTTTTATTCAATAAAGATTAAATCAACAGTGTTCCTCAGCTCCAGCTCACAATATCTAACTATTCAGATTTGAAAAATATACTGACTTGAGAACAGTAAAGTTAATTTCACCATTTAATGCCTGTTCTCGTGCATGGAACACCACAAATCTGATCTCTGATCTTTGGAAACTGGTATTAAAAAAACACTGACCCAAAGTATGAGGCATCTGGCATACTAAACATGGCATTTAAACGGTGGAGATACTAAAGAACTTCATTATTTTAACTTATTCAGTCCTTTTCCCATTAGGCACGCAAATACTGTCATCACCATCTTTGGTTTAACTTCTACCAAATCTTCAGGCAGGGCATAGATCCGAGCACCAATCTTCCGAGCAATAGAAATGGCGTACCTTAAAATAAAAAATAAAAAATATCACTCAGTTTGGATTTCTTTGTAAAAGGATTTTCAATTGTTGGGGGTAATATTTTGTATAATGCAATTTCAGTTTCCATATGTGCTAGTGTATATTGCAGGCACCTTCAATGACAGACATAGAAAAACTAACTCCAGCTGATGTTGGCTGAGATTTTAAACATACTGGGGAAATAAAACACTTGGCAAAACCTTCTCATTCTGTCTGAATACATGTAATTTAGGTGGTGGAAGGGATGTATCATTGAAAATGGAATTTAAAGAAAATCAGAAGAGCAACCCCTCTTGAAGTAGCTCTTATTGTCTAAGTCAAATTGTCAACTATCCCATCACTTCCCAACTGGCCTTTCTACTTTAATAGTCAATAGTTATAATAAATCCCAACCCATCGGATGACTTATTTTATATACATTTTTCATCTTAATTTACATTGTCTTCAAGCACAACCAGAACACATCACACACATTATTTAACCCAATACAGGAGTACAGCACTATAGAAGGAATACCCATTTACAATATTTTTTGCAAATGTTAAGCACTCATAAGTAGAGAATAACTGGCAAGAACAGAGGTAAGTACTTTTTTTTACTTTGTTTTTAATGCACTAATCACCGAAACATATGATTCATAAATGTTTACTATAGTGAAGAAACAGTACGTTTGTCACCTACAAAGAAGTAACAACTCTACTTTAATTATTCCTATCAATGCCCTCTTCATTTTTTTGTGTAAAACATTATTCTAACATTGGCTTAATCAATAAGGCTTGTTTGAGCAGGGTCCTCATTAAATTATTATTCCTGTCAAAATTTGTAACAGTTTGTCTTATTTGCTTTAAAGCCCCCCCCCTTTATAATATTGTAAAGTGCTGTGGTATACGTTGGCGCTATATAAATAATAATAATAATGCTCTGTAACATGTCACTACTCCTACAAATGAGCAATGCGCTTATTAAACAGCGGTTAGCCTGACTTCAGTTTCCATAACAGCCGATCTCAAATAGCATCAACTTCTGACAGTTTATCTACAGCTGGGTTTAGAATGCGCGTACCCAGTATGACTACAGAGGGAAACATTCCACACATTGCAAAATGCATGCATAGGAAGAAACAGGCTTCAATTACCATTTATTTCCAGGTAAATAAATTTTAAAATAGGAAATATAGAGTAGTTGCTTATCTATAAACAGGTATTGACATATCCCAGATACCAGGTCGCCATGGCTACTAGGAAATTTGTCGTGGCCTGGTATTGGGGAGCTCCCCCGAGGTGACCGACTACGTAATATCGGAGGCGGGTAGGCGGCTGACTGAGTGTGGAGCCAGTGAGAGAGTTGTAATCTTCTAATCTTCTTACTCTGCTCCTTTGCGCGCCCTACAGTGATGCCGGGAGCCAGAATATGCCACCCTTCAAATATTTACATATTAACTGCTTTTTAAACCAATATTATAAAATCTTATAAATATGTACACACGAAAAGTCAAAACGAGATCATGTAAAAATCACAGGCTTAGAAAGTAGTCCCCATGAAAGCTTGTTTCAATTGGAATTTAAAGGAACACTCCAGGAACCATAACAACTTCATCAGAATTAAGTTGATATGGGGGCAGGAGGTCTCTGGCGCCTTCTTACATTTAGGGGTTAAACTGTCCTCAAGCAGTTTATCCCTAATTTCTTTAACCCAGTGCATTTTAATGAAGACAGTGCCCTTCTGCTGCTCTCTGATTCTTGAAACAGGAAGCTTCTGACTCAAAGACAATCAGCAGCATCCCTTTCCATGGTAGTCCTTAGCTTCCATTTTGAAACTTTTCAGAAAGCGGACAGCGAGATTGAGTGCTATAGAGAGAGATTTTGGTTAAACTGTTTGTGAACGGTTTAACTCTTAAAAGTAAGCCTACACCACGAACCGCCTGACACTATAGCAACTTAAAGGGACACTATAGTCAACAGAACAACTACAGCTTAATGTAGTTGTTCTGGTGAGTATAATCATTGCCTGCAGGCATTTTAATGCAAACACTGCCCTTACAGAGAAAAGGCAGTGTTTACATTGCCCCCTAGGGACACTTCCAAGTGGCCACTCATCAGATGGCCACTGGAGGTGCTACCTGGGGCAGTGCTGCACAGTATGCAGAACTGCTGTTCCGCATCTCCACGCTCTGCATAGGGACGCTGAAGTTTCCTCATAGAGATGCATTGATTCAATGCATCTTTATGAGAAGGTGCTGATTGGCTAAAACAGTGTTTGGCCCCGCCCCATCCCACCTCCTTGCTGATATCAGACAAAATCGGCAATTCTGATGATGTCACCATGGAGGCGGATCGGGGCTGGGCCAGCATCGGCAGACCAGCGCGACATTTAAATAAGGTGATGGATTAAACACTATAGGGTCAGGAATACATGTTTGTGTTCCTGACCCTATACTGTTCCTTTAATTTTGATGAAGTTGTTATAGTGCCTGGAGGGTTCCTTTAAATGGGCATAGTATCTCAGCAGGCACTGACACACTGTGGCAGCAGTATATATGTTTTGTGTTTCTACATTTGAGACATGATTAATAAACTCTTTGGACTTGGACTATTGTTCTTAAGGCTGGCTACAATTTTAATGTTCATTTGCAGCACTTTGCTGCATTACTGTAATAATGTGCTGAGATGGTACACATTGTGGACTGTGGACTCGAGCTGGATGCTTCACATTTTTAAACCTTGTGGCAATTTTGTCTAATAAGGAAGTGTGGAGAGATGGTGAAATTTATGATGAGAGCCTATTCAGACTTTATTATCTTCACAGGGATTACTTTTTGTGCTTGTGATTTTTTATTTTTTTTTACCTTGTTTCTAATTTTGACATTAGTGTGTATTTACTAGTGTGTTTTTTGAAGCTACCAGATATTACAATATTTATTTAAAGGGACACTAAGCATCAGAATAACTTTAGCTTAAAGAAGGGTAGAGGAGCGATGACGTGACGTGCACGTGGTGACGTCGCGCGGACGAGGGGAGCGGAGGGAAGAGGAAGCGGCAACCGAAGCCGTCTGATGGCGGACGCTGTGTGTTGCCTGCATAACTGCTGAGCTTCTACCGTAATTGCCACCGCAAACTGCTGACGACTGCCGGAGGAGCTTTGAGGAGTGAGAAGGGGGGAGACGGAGCAACACGGCGCAGTACGGCGCAGCACGGTGGGAGGTGAGGCGGAATAAGCCGGAGTAAGACGACGGGAGATTAAGGGAGACGCAGTAATTTCGGATGAAGTTTGAGAGGTGGGTCCTCTCTGCTCCTAGTTCCCGCCTTGGAAGCTGGGAAGGTACAGCAAGAATATAGTACGCTGAGGTACTGCATGATAACGCTTTTTTGCACGAACCAGCAAGTGTACTTAGAACGAGTACCAATATAACTAACCTAATCCAATATGAAGAATGCACTCAGAACTTGGGAACCAGTTGATATCTAGCGTTAACCTTCAAAACTGTGTTCAAAGGCTAAACGTTAAATGATAAACGATAAACGATAAACGCTATAAATTCCCTTCATACCCTTCTTACTCACTGCTCCTCGAATTCTGCTTGTTTTCACCTCTTACCTCTTATTGTGAATTGTGAACATGGAGGCTGGGAAACGATTGGTGATCTAACGCGATTTGGTGATTTAAGGCTACAGAAGGCCAGAAGCCAGAAGCCTGAGAAGCTCCTTAAAGCTTCTTAAAGCCTTTGAAAAATAAAAAAAAATAAAACCCAGAGAACGTTTATTGGGATGTATTTTTTTCCCCTTTTCTTTTTTGGGACATATAATTACTATACCTAAAACTCATTTTTAAAGCCTTTATTATTTGAGGCAGAGGGTTTATAACTTATCCAATCTATACATATACATATCTGTCCTTCTCTAACGTGCCACCTAAAACTGAATGCAAAACTGAGGGCACTTTGAGGGCACTTAGTTTTTTTGTTTTTTTTCCCCGTATACGCTTGCACGCGTCAAGGGAAAAGATGGCGGCAAAAAAAGGTGAGAACAAGCCTAACACTAGGAAGGACAGAGATAAAAAAGCTGAATTCAGATCCGAATCTAAAGCCGAACCAAAAGCTGATAAACGTTTGTCAAATAATTTTTTTTCACAAGAGAAAGAAAGGAGATTAAGTCAAGTGAGCTCTGTCAAGCCCAGCGAAGAAGATATGGCGAATTCAAGTCTTGTGGATATAAGCGGTCCTAACTTGAACTGTATTTCTCCTCCAGCTGATCTCCTTAATATCGATAGAGACACTTTGAATAACTGCTTCGATGCTCAAATGGAAAGATAAAAGGTAAGATGCACCTTATCACAACTACTTTCAAAGAAGAAATAAAGAAATTGAATACTAAGATTACCTCCATTGAAGAGAAGCTGGAATGCTCGGTGCTTAAAAATAATATGATGGAAGATAAGAAACTCCTTGGAGCAGAAAATAAATCTCTTGGAAACAAAATTGGTGGATTGGGAAGACAGGTCCCGGAGAAAAAATATCAGGATTAGAGGAATCCCGGAGAACATATCTAACCAAATGCTTTCTACTTATCTGATCGAATTTCTAAACTTTCTAGACATCCAGCTGCAGAATATTCCAATCATTTTTGAGAATGTACATAGACTGCCAAAACCAAGTAGTTTGCCGGCACATATCCCAAGAGAAGTTATAGCAAGTTTTCATTCCCTCTCCTTAAAGACTAAATTTAATCTGGCCCTAAGGATGAAACCCCTAAAGGACTCAAAATTTGAAGATCTAAAATGTTTCAATGATTTATCCTTGGCTACAAGAACTGCAAGGAAGAAATTCCTAACTTGTACACAAAAGCTTAGAGAAAATAACATAGGCTATACGTGGTTATTTCCTACAGGGCTAAAGTTCTATCACAAAGATAATTTGGAAGTCTTTAAGGAAGTGGATAAACTCCACCAATGGTTATTACTAAACATTTAGATTTGATCATCAGATTATCAGATTAAGCATTTAACTGATGGAGGGGCTAGTTAGTTTATGTATTTCTTTTTTTTTTTTTTTTTTTTCCTAAAGGTAGATTAAGGATTTTTTTCTGTGAAGTATAGATAGATAAACTTTTTAAGTGGTTTTTACACAATTTTACTTTGCAAAACACGAATTACCACGGGTTAATGTAAGGCTAGGATAATGGCCCTCTTGAAGCACGATTAGATAAAATATTGCAGTGGGTTTAAACTCAACCACACGTACATTTATAATTAATATAAGGATTACACTCGATAATATAGAACTGGTAAAATTTTACTAGACATCATAGGTGATTCCACGTTACAGTGCATATCACAAATAATATATACCTATCACACATAGTTATAAGTTCACTTGTTTAAGGGGGACAGGCACTGTTAAGTAAGGCACTGTTAAGTAATGTTACTGAGTTCGCTAAGAAGACACATTTGATAAAGGATTAAGGGATGATTGTCGTTAATTTTATTGTAACGGTATAAACTAAGGCTAAGATTCCACATATATTTCTTTTTTTTTTTTTTTTTTTTTTGCCTCCTGGGTGAATAGGGGATACTTCTATTATCCTCTTTGCTGATAGATTCCAGATAGTTTATAAATGAAGCTTACGGGTTGATAACTAGATATAATCTTCTTCTGTTCCCCCTAACCGCCATGCGGTTGAGTTTAATTGACCTGCACCTTGGTAGGTAACGGTCAATATTGGGTAAAGGATGGCTCTTAAGGAAGGAAGGGCAGAGAGCCACTGGGGATTTAATGTTTTTTGTACGTGCTTGTTGTTTAGTTATGTTTTGGTCATATATGGTCTTTCTCATCATGAGGGTTCCACGGGAGATTGTCTAAATTTCAACTGGTATTCCAATGATAAAAGTATTAACATTAAATCTTAGGGGTTTGAATTCACCACAAAAGCGTAATATCCTCTTAAAATTTCTGAAAGATGAGTCTATTTCCATCTGTGGGCTGCAGGAAACACATTGGGAACGGAGAGGAAGGTCATGTTTAAACTCTAAAGATTATCCGTTTATTTTCTCCTCCTCCTTATATGATAAAAAAAAGAGGAGTTGCTACCCTTATTTCTTCTAGAGTAGCGTTCAAACTTATTCATCAAATACAGGACCCAGAAGGCAGGTACCACATATTAATCTGTGAAATAAATAATAAGGTGTATACGATTTTAACTGGGGGATTTTAACTGCATTCTTAATCCAGAATTAGATAGGAGAAGTTTGATTAGGGACTATCACAATAAACAGCTAAAAATTTCAGCAAAATCCTTCAGTAACTTGTTAAAGAACAGGGGCCTTTTGGATCTCTGGCGTACCCTTCATCCTATGGAACATGATTTTACGTGTTTCTCACAGGCACATCAGGTATACTCTAGGATTGACTTGATAGTCTCAAATCCAAGCATCTCAAAAATGTTGAAGAAAGTCTTTATTAAAAACATCTCATGGTCAGATCATAATGCGTTAATAATGATTTTAGACGATGGTTTGAAGGAAAATAGATCTAATTGGAGACTGAACGATCGTCTTCTAAATATTCCGGACTACTTAAGTCAAATTAAGTTAACTACTGATTTATTTTTTGAAGAAAATACTAAAGATGATCTATCCTTTCCCACTATTTAGTGTGCTTATAAATGTACAATTCGAGGACACCTCATTAAGCTGGGGTCTCTAGAAAAAAAAAAGAACTCCCATAATCTCGCGCACCTCTATATAGAATTAGATAAACTAGAGTATATAAATAAGAACAACCCTTCTATAGACATTATTAAAAAACTGACGACTATCAAGGATAATATCAATGACTTACTGATTCAGAAAGCAAACTTCTCATTAGAAAAACTAAGAAGATCATGGTATTACAAGGGTAATAGAGCGGATAAATTACTCTCGAATAGGCTGAAGAAGGACTCAATCAAGATGAGGGTAACAAAGATCATCCAAGAGGATAAGGTTCTCTTAGACCCATCAAAAATAGGCCAAGCTTTCCAATCATTTTACACCAAACTATATAATCTCCCGGATAGACAAGCCCCAGTAAATTTAACAGAATATTTAGAGAATTTAAAGTTGCCCAAAATATCGAATTCCCAACTGCAAAAATTGAATGAACCTATTAATTCAGAAGAAGTCATCCAAGCTATAGATAAATTAAAAACGTCTAAGACCCCAGGCCCGGATGGCTTTAGTAATAAATTCTATAAGTCCTTGAAGGAACACTTAGTAAATAGTTTAACGGATACTTTTAATGAGTTTATGATAAAGGGTAATATCCCGCCGGAGATGCTAAAGGCTAACATAATCCCCATTCTTAAACATCAAAAATCATCAGAGTTAATAACTAACTACAGACCTATCTCGTTGCTGAATGAAGATTTAAAACTTTACTCATCAATAATGGCAAGTAGATTAAATACAATCATGACGGATATAATCCATAGGGATCAAGTGGGTTTTATTTCTAAAAGATCTTCGGTATACAACGTTAGACGTCTGATAGATGTAGTGGACTGGGCCCAGTCGAGGAAATGCCCCCTCCTGATCCTGTCTCTAGACGCAGAGAAAGCGTTTGACAGGGTCAGGTGGGATTTCCTCGACGCGGTCCTACAAGCCTTTGGTCTACTAGGGAACATAAGAAAGGCAATAATGGCCTTATATTCAACTCCCTCGGCAAAAGTCATGGGGGCTGGATTCAGCTCAGATTTTTTTCCGTTGAATAACGGGACAAGACAGGGCTGTCCGCTCTCACCTCTTCTCTATTTAATGACAATAGAATCTTTAGCAATATCAATAAGGAAAAATGAAGCAATAAAAGGCCTTAATCTTAAAGACGACTGTATTAAATTAACAATGTACGCTGATGATGTCGTATTAACATTAACAGAGCCTTTAAACTCCGCAATAGCTCTTTTTAATTGCTTAGACGAATACTCATTATACTCTGGTTATAAACTCAATGTTAACAAATCTACTGCTTTAGCAGTGAAATTTCCTCAGGAATTGAGGGCCAGTCTTAGTCAAAGATTTGAGTTTGATTGGTCAGACTTGTCTTTTAGTTATTTAGGAATTGAAATCGCAAGAGACGTTAATAGGATTATGGAATTAAACTGTTTACCTCTTCTTAAGCTTACTGCAAAGAAATTGAAAAAATGGAAAAACTTAGAGATCTCATGGTGGGGCCGCATTAATGTTATCAAGTCATACATCATCCCAAAATGGGTTTACCTTTTTAGAATGGTGGCTTTACCGTGCCCTGACAGCTGGTTAATGTTAGCTCAATCCCTTATAAATAAATTTATCTGGCTACATAAGCCCCCAAGAATAGCCCTAAGCCGTTTATCCTTAAAAGTGAAAATGGGGGGTCAAGGGATCCCTATTCTAAAGGAATACCAAAAAGCCGCGACTTTCACACACGCGGCCATCACCCAATTAAATGATAGTAAGAATGAGATCTGGTATAAACTAGAACAAGACCTTACCCCCACTGAGGGATTTTTGGAAGATCTGTCTCCGCTTTTCTGGCCCTTAAAATTAAGGACTGATCACAAGCCGAACCCCATATCACTTAGTATTGTTTTGAAAAATATTCTAAGAGAGTGGGGGGAAATTAAAAAATCCCTAGGTCTTTACAATAAGCTAATTCCCCTCCTTCCCTTAGGAAATATATCACATTATATGCTCAACTTCAACTCAAAAAGCTGGATCGAGAAGGGGATACATAAATTTCAAGATCTAATGGATAGTAACGGGCGGATGGACTTTCAGACTTTAAAACAATTATATAAAATAGATAATAAGGAGATCTTTAATTACCTTAGGTTAAAAGGTTTTTGCAATCAATATGTTAATTTAGAAAACTCTAATCGATTGAAAGATTTAAGCAATATCCTCAACAGAGATTCTCCCAAAAAATTATTATCTATGGGATTAAGCCTAATGCAAAAAGACATAATAAACTCCTGGCAAAAAGACCTGGATATTCAGATTACTTGTAAACAATGGAGAGAAGCTCTAAACTTGGTTTATAAATATATTCATTGTCTTAACCTGGTAGAATGTCAATTCAAAGTTGTAAACAGATGGTATATGGTACCTAGCAAAATTAAGAAGTTTAACACTTCAGGTGACTCCATATGCTGGAGATGTAATCTGGTCTGTGGCAACTATTTACATATATGGTGGAATTGTGGCTATATACAGAAGTTCTGGAATATGATCCTGGCTAAGATAAAACATATCACCACGATTCAATTAGCCCCTGTACCACAACTGTGTCTTTTACAATTAGATATCCGCCAGGCTAGTCACAATTCACTTCCGCTCATTTTACATATTCTTTTAGCGGCCAAATGATCTATCGCAAGGTATTGGAAAATGGCGTTAGTGCCATCCTGGTCGATAGTTAAAGAACAAATTAAATATCAATTAAAAATGGAAGCTGGGTTAAATAGAAAATATCAAGAGCGATATAACTCCTGGCTTGGGAGGCTAGATGCTTGCTGGTGATTTATAGATACTCTTCTGAAATACTTTGGGTTCATGATCGAGACCGATATTTCCATTAAGTATGACCTCATATGACCAATTGGTGTTTTGTTTTTGTCTTTTGTTTTTGTTTTTTCTTTTTTTCTTTCTTTTTTTGTATGTTTTTGTCTGTGGGGGTGTTTACAGTGGGAATTTTAGATAAATTTGGATGTGTTCAGAACAACATTGTTATTCCGTCTACTTATTTGCAATAGGAACTCGATTGTTAGTTTGGCCCACTGTTTGCTATGTGATGTTTTTTACTATTTTTGTGAACAATGTTTATCTTGTAAAAAAAAGAAAAAAAAAGGAAAAAGGAGTTGATCTCCGAATAAAGATTATAAATTGAAAAAAAAAAACTTTAGCTTAAAGAAGCAGGTTTGGTGTACAGTTCATAGCTCTGCGGTCTCACTGCTTAATTATCTGCCATTTGGGAGTTACATTACTTGTTTCTGTCCATGCAACCCTAGCAACACCTCCCCTGGCTGTGACTAAAAATGTTTTCATTTTCAATTGGATGTTAACGTACTTTAGAAGTGTTTATCTCCTTCTCTATAAATTGGACGTTAATCATGCATAGGAGGCTCCTGCGGGCTGTAGCAGGTTATTAACAGAGTACGAGATTAGATATTCTAAAGTAAGCAAACTGTGCAATTAAAGAAATACAAATATCAGATGTCTCTCTTTACATGAAGTGTTTAGGAAGGTGTGTGTAAGTCACATGCAGGGCTGCATAGACAAAGTGATTTAACTTATAAACGGCAGAGAATTGAGCAGTCAGACTGCAGGAGCACCAAAACTGCTTCTTTAAGTTAACATTGACTTGGTGCTCATTGTGTCACTTTAAAAAAAAGTTCATAAGTAAGTATTTTGAGGCTGACTATGAATACAAATAGAAATTGATACTTTTTATTTTTTGTAATTAAAGGGATCCTATAGTGCCAGGAAAACAAATCCATATTCCTGGCACTATAGGGTACATAGGTCCCTGCAACCCCACTCCCGCAGGGCTGAAGGGGTTAAAACACCTTCAGCCACTTACCTGAGTCCAGCACCGATGACCCTCGGTACTGAGTCAGGCTTCTGCCACGCTCCTCCCCTGCCGACGCCAGCCGGACGGGGGAGACCTAATGGGCATGCGCGGCAATGGCCGCGCGTGCATTAGACCTCCCCATAGGAAAGTATTATTCAATGCTTTCCTATGGGGAAAATCTGACGCTGGAGGTCCGTGAGGACTTGCACATCTATTCTCATAAAATTCTCTGCCTTGTGCAATATTAACTCTTCTGACAGCGCATGCTACTCAATCATCATCATTAAAAATCCTAATTACTTTATATTAGTTTACATGATATAAAATAATTCACCACTTGGCATAAATCTCTCATCTAACCAATAAAATGCCACAGTATCTACAGGTATTCTTTCTACTAGAGCTCATGTTCTCCTGGTTTTCTGGTTTGGTAAAAAATAAAGAATATTGTTGTTACAGAAACACTAGTTCTAATTGTGTACCTTTAATTACTTAGGAACAGCATTTCAATCTTTGAACTGGCACTTCGAATACCGTCAAAGTGCCGAAGCCGTCGAAGTCACTGAGGTAGTCGAAGCGGCCGCCATTACAGTCGAACACGTGGCGGCGGCCATTTTAATGCAGTCGAATGCGGTCAGCGGTAACCTGTATCTTTCCCGATCCTTCGACACCACAGCGGAGACTAAGTCCCGGCCGGACATTCGAAACAACCGTCGAAAGGAACTTTGTCGTCTCTTTTTATGGGAATAGATCACCACACGGCTAGCGACCATCGCGGAAATAGAAACCGCATTTACTTCGACACTTCGACAAAAGCCGAGGTGCGTTCGAATATTCGAACACCGGCTTCGGATGGAACTTTACCGTTTTTCCGGCTAAACAGCGACCGACCACACAGCCTGAATCTGTGGAACTGTTTCTGGGCTTGCAAACAGGCGTGCGGTCGGTCCAAAGAGACTTTTTAATATCTCTGGAACTACTGGACGGATTCCCACGAAATTTGAGTATGTTGTTCCACCATTTATGTTGTTCACAAAAATATAAGTTTTATTAATGTACTAGTCAAAATGAGAAAGTTATAAAAATGTATAAGTTTTAGCTTGGAGATAATTGAGTAGATACAGTAGGAAACTCAATTATCTCCCAAGCGGAGGGGAGGGCACCAGGGGGCTGTACTATGCTGTTATTGGTTATTTTATACCTCCCCCTGGGAGGGGTCTGTGTGTACCTGACTGTAATAAAAAGCAGGCTGGGTGTTCCAGACCTCAGTTCTTACTTGACCCTCAAATCGCAGCCTCGACTCGTTTTTTGGGCAGAAAGGTATCCTAGCTATGCTATAGCTAGTGGGATTATTCTACACTTACAGGACTCATATGGAATACTATGGAAAGCAGCTCTCCCCTCTTCAGCAACTAGGAATCCAGACGACTAAGCGGTCCAGCTCTCAGCAAGCCTAAGGGTAACCGTAACAATTGTAATGTACTCCAATGCACAGCATTTTCCCTCAACACGTCATAAATTATGAAAACCTAATTTGACTTGGATGGCCTGTTTAACGAATGATTGCTATAGAATGCACTGGTTGCAAGAACTTACTTTGCGTTGTTCAGTTTGTCTGATTCTGAAAGGTTTTCTCTTTTTACCATCTCTGGATTAATTGCTTTGGGTGCGATGGCATCAATTAAATCCAACACAGGCAAGCTAGTATTAATGGATTTATCCTAAAAGGTAGCAAACAAACACGAACAATTAATACAATACCAATGGAGAACACGTATAAGTTTTTTTTCTGTGTAGATTATGAAAATGATTCACTGAAAACCAGTGACCTTTTCAATAGATTTTTAACAAATCTCAAGATTGAGAAGCATTCCTTGCTGGGCATAAATATCATTGTAAAATATAAAATATACTACTATTCCTTAAATGGGTCAGATATTTTTTCTATTAAAGGGTAACTGTAATGACAGTGAAACTTGTGTGACACTTAATCTTAAATGATACAAAATAAAAGTTCATCTATATATTGTACCAGCAGAATCGTTAGCAAATGTCTAAATTTCTCTAAAATTAGAGTTTAAAAAACAACCCTTGTCTAAGTAGTTCAGTCTGTGCTAATTGGCACGGAGATAAGAAGACTGTGCTCTGCATTTCTGCTACCAGGGAATCCCTTCTCTGGGCATGCCTTCTTGAATCCAGCCTAAGGGATGGATGCATACAAAGGGAAGAAGGGAGGAGGGGCAGGCTCTGTGTCACAGCAGCAGCAAGCATGGAGGGAGGAGAGAAACAGACTGGTTTATCAAAGCAGCTTTGACAGGTAATCTGAGAATGGAGCAAGAGACCAGATACATTTTATTTACACACAGCCAACAACGTGTTGTGGACTTTTAACCTGTTATGTGAAGCAGGCCTGTGGTTCCTAATTAGGGATATGCAGGTGGGAGCCAAATGAAGAGGGCGTGATGATGCCATTACCCGTTCCCATTCCACCAACCCAGCCATGCTTTCACATCATCCGGTACCAAAAACGATATGCGGATGGAAAAGCAGGAAGCAGTCCCTGCTTCCACGACCACTAGGCACCAAGGAATGTGCTCCTGCCTCCGCACCACCCCTGCCACCCGAGCCCATAGAGGTAGAACTCGAGGAAGCTTTGGTTACTGTGTGTGTGTGATTGTAGCTGTTTGTGTGATTGTGTGTCCCTGTAACAGTGACAATATTTATGACTGTGTGCCTATGATTATGTGTGTGGCTGTAACTTTGTTTGTAACTATGTGTGTGGTGTGTTTGACTGTGTATGTTTGTTTAGCTATGTGCGTGTTAATGTGACTGTGTTCGTCTGTATGTATGTATGTGACTGTGTGTCTAGGTATTTGCATGTATAAGTAATTGTTTGTATAATCATGTAATTGTTTACGTTACAACTGTGTGATTGTGTGTCTCTATATGTGACTGTATGTATAATTGCATACCTTTGTATGCTTACATGTCACTGTCTATGTATGTATGTATGTATGTATGTATGTATGTATGTTGGAGACAAACGGTTAGAAGGTTAAGAAACAGAGAAAAGATAAAGGGGTTAAGAGATACATTATTATTATTATTATTATTATGATATTTATAGAGCGCCGTCAAATTCCGCAGCGCTTTACAATGGGTGGATGAACAGACATGTAGTTGTAACCAGACAAGTTGGACACACAGAAACAGAGGGGTTGAGGGCCCTGCTAAATGAGCTTACATGCTAGAGGGAGTGGGGTAAAATGACACAAAAAGGTAAGGATAGTATTAGACTAGTGACAGTTGCAGAAGAGGAATCAGTCAGGAGATATTAACAGTTTAATTGATACGCTTTTATGAAGAAGTGGGTTTTTAACAATTTTTTGAAGGAGTGGAGACTGGGTGAGCATCTAACGAAGGAGGGAAGCGAGTTCCACAGGAACGGTGCAGCCCTCGAGAAATCTTGAAGGCGAGCATCAGAGGTGGGAGTACGGACAGAAGATAGACATAAGTCTTCAGCAGATCGTAAGGGCCTAGACGGGACATACTTGTGTATAAGGGAGGATAGATAGGTGGGGGCAGCATTATGTAGAGATTTAAAAGCAAGAACCAGAATTTTAAATTGAGCTCTATATTTTATAGGAAGCCAATGTAGGGACTAACAGAAGGGTGAGGCATGGGAGGTGCGGGCGGACAGGAAGATAAGCCTCGCTGCCGCATTCATTATGGACTGTAACGGCGCAAGTTGGGAGCACGTAAGACCACTGAGAAGTGGATTACAGTAGTCAAGACGAGAAAGGACAGTGGAATGGACCAACACCTTAGTCGCATCTGGCGTTAAGTAGGGGCGGATGCGCGCAATGTTTTTGAAATGACAGGATTTGGCGATAGATTGAACATGAGGCTTGAAGTAGAGGTCGGAGTCAAAGAGAACACCTAGTTAAGAGACACAAGCAAAATAAAGGTTTAAGAGACACATAAGGTTGAAATGGTGATTAGGATATACACACAAGAAGGGTCAGGAGATACATACACACACACAAAAGATTGAGTGGGTGTGAAAGCGACTCACAAAAGTTTAAAATTTGGTGGCAGAGGGGAAATTGATTTTATCCATAGGTGACAAATGATCTAGCTATGTGTCTGTATGCAGAAGAGGTGTATCTTACAGCAAGTGCAACACCCACTGAAACATGATTGATGGTCTCAGCAGGTAATAGAAATATGTTAAAATATGAGCTCTTAACATTATGAACGGAAGAAGTACTTAACCCCTTAAGGACCAATAAAAGGGAATCATGACATGTCACACATGTCATGTGTCCTTAAGGGCTTTTAAAGGGACACTATAGGCACCCAGACCACTTTATCTCATTGAAGTGTTTTGCGTGCAGTGTCCCTGTCTCCTTAACCATGAACTATTTTATTTAACCTGTGGAATATGGTTTTGATTACCTTAAAGCTGGTGATAAAGGTCTTCTTGCCTGCATTAGCAAGTGTTTCATTTATCCACTGTACGATAATTCGGTCATCAATCCTTTCACCTTCTCCCAGGTCAACTAAAACATTTAAAGTGTACCTAGTAAAGGACAGGAATGAACTCAAAGATCACTTTTCATTAGGACACAACTAATTATACAAAATACAAAATAGGAACCACACTCAATCCACATAGGCTACAGGTGCTAAACCAGACCATGGGTTAGCACAATCCTTACAAACAAAAATATCTATACTAGCGAAAAGGCCCAGACACTTCAGTAGTTCAGGCACATTTATTAGAAAATGAATGATCATGTTGGTCATTCATTGCCATAGAATGTTGGCTGAGTGCTCTCAGCCAATGAATGAGTTTCTGTGCAAAGAAATATAATCACAGGATGAACATTAGCCAGCCTGGGACTAGCTAATGATGCTGCCAGAGGTGGAGTTACATCTTGCAATATTTCTATATGTGGAGTGTTTCATACTGAAATCCTGTACATACAGGCTCTATGCATCATTACCACTTCAAAACACTGAAGTGGTCATGATACTTGTAATAAGCTTTCAATGCCTCCAATGGGAAATGAAAGAGAAATGCTGCGGAAGGTTTACAGTTCCCAAGAGGAGGAAACATTAAGTGTGATGAACAGGAAACAGAGGGTGGTGATTATCTAGTGCCAATGGGAAATGCAGCAAGTACCAGGCTTGTCTAATTAGAAATGTAGTAAATATCTCGTATGGCAAAAAATACATGATGGCAAATACTAGTATGTCTAATGGTAAATGTAGCTGGTATCAAGTGCAACAAATAAAAAAAGTGCCAAATAGCTACAACGTCTAATGGGAAACTGGAAAATCTCTACAATATCTAAAGGGAAAAGAGGTAAGTATCCAGTGTGCCTAATGGAATATAGCAAGTATTAACTGTTACATAATGGTAAATGCAACAAGTATCTAGGGTGTATAACTAGAAGCACAGCAAGGGTCTAGTGCTCTTAAAGGGACAAAGACGCTTCATGTCATTAGAGAAACTACAATTTAACATTGCAGTGCGAATATTGCCTCAAGTCATCTAGGGTGTATCTAGGGTGTATAACTAGAAGCACAGCAAGGGTCTAGTGCTCTTAAAGGGACAAAGACGCTTCATCTCATGTCATTAGAGAAACTACAATTTAACATTGCAGTGCGAATATTGCCTCAAGTCAACCAGACAGCCACTAGAGGCGCTTCCTGGAGTTTCACAGAGTTTAAATGGAGTGGGGGCATGGGGGAAAGGATGGGGGAAGAAGGGGCTGAGGAACACATCTTTGTAATCCAAACACTAAAATGTTCCTCTAATGTATCCTGTTGGGAAGGGGTGAGTAACCTTGACAATTCAAATGCTTGTGTTCTACATTCTGTATCTTAAAATGTTCTTTATCTTTATCCAGCTGTGAAAGTATTAATGTATGAAGAATTACTTTTTCTTCGATTAGACAAGCTAGCCAGCGAATCTGTGAGATTACAGTGTGTTTTCACTTACAGTCGCTGTAAGACATTCCGTGGTTTGAAAACCTAATGCAAGTCAACAGCGCCCTCTAGCTGGTGCTCATGAGTATAGGTCTCAAATTAAAGGGACACTATAGTCACCAGAACAACTACAGCTTAATGTAGTTGTTCTGGTGAGTATGATAGCTCCCTTCAGGCATTTCCATGTAAACACTGCCTTTTCAGAGAAAAGGCAGTGTTTACATTGCCCCTAGGGACACCTCCAAGTGGCCACTCCAAGTGGCCACTGGAGGGGCTTCCTGGCTCAGAGCTGCACAGTAAGCAGCCCTGCCATTCAGCGTCCCCACGCTCTGCGTGGATACGCTGAATTTTCCTCATAGAGAGGTCCTGATTGGCCAAAATGGCATTTGGTCCCGCCCCATGCCGATTTTAGCTAAAAAAAATTGGCTAGAAATCGCCCATTTTGTTTATGTCACAAAGGGGGCGGAGCCAGTCCCGGCAGACGCGCGCGGTGCTGGAAATAAGGTGAGTTTTAAACTTTTATAAGGGGGCTAAGGGGGGGCAAGCCACCTAAATGGTGGATTTAGCACTATAGGGTCAGGAATACATGTTTCTGTTCCTGACCCTATAGTGATCCTTTAATTCTTTTGGAGAAGCTTTGAAAATGATCACCATCTGTTAGAAAATGTCACAACAAACTCCACTATAAAGAGCTGCACATTCACAGTATGCTTTTTCAAGCTAATCTGTGTACTTTTGCATCACATATTTGTTTTTACAATTTTGCATCACATATTTGTTTTTCCCTGTGAAGGTATCTGTTTTCACAGGCTAACAATGTGCTCACAGCTTTCTGCTCTGCTATATATGTGTACAATAAAGTCTGCAAGTTGACAAATATTATTCATACCATATTTTTGTACAGGTTTAAATTATGTTTCACATTGCAGGCTTACCTTCTCATCAGCTGCCACACTAATGCCAGAGTGAGTGTGCGGTTGCCCTCATGTAAATCGTGGCCACAAATACCCACTAGAGAAAATCTGGCTTTACTTCTCCCAATCTCAACAGCGTAATTGCAATTCTCTATCTAAAGAAAGCAAATAAATGTTACGGGAAATAAATGTCCAAATAAGGGATAGTCCATGTTAGGGGGAATAAATGTCCAAATAAGGGATAGTCCATGTTAGGGAGAATAAATGTCCAAATAAGGGATAGTCCATGTTAGGGGGAATAAATGTCCAAATAAGGGATAGTCCATGTTAGAGAGAATAAAAGTCCAAATAAGGGATAGTCCATGTTAGGGGGAATAAATGTCCAAATAAGGGATAGTCCATGTTAGGGAGAATAAATGTCCAAATAAGGGATAGTCCCTGTTAGGGGGAATAAATGTCCAAATAAGGGATAGTCCATGTTAGAGAGAATAAAAGTCCAAATAAGGGATAGTCCATGTTAGGGGGAATAAAAGTCCAAATAAGGGATAGTCCATGTTAGGGGGAATAAATGTCCAAATAAGGGATAGTCCATGTTAGGGAGAATAAATGTCCAAATAAGGGATAGTCCATGTTAGGGAGAATAAATGTCCAAATAAAGGATAGTCCATGTTAGGGGGAAAAAATGTCCAAATAAGGGATAGTCCATGTTAGGGAGATTTAATGTCCAAATAAGGGATAGTCCATGTTAGGGAGAATAAATGTCCAAATAAAGGATAGTCCATGTTAGGGGGAAAAAATGTCCAAATAAGGGATAGTCCATGTTAGGGGGAATAAATGTCCAAATAAGGGTTAGTCCATGTTAGTGGGAATAAATGTCCAAATAAGGGATAGTCCATGTTAGGGGGAATAAATGTCCAAATAAGGGATAGTCCATGTTAGTGGGAATAAATGTCCAAATAAGGGATAGTCCATGTTAGGGGGAATAAATGTCCAAATAAGGGATAGTCCATGTTAGGGGGAATAAATGTCCAAATAAGGGATAGTCCATGTTAGGGGGAATAAATGTCCAAATAAGGGATAGTCCATGTTAGGGGGAATAAATGTCCAAATAAGGGATAGTCCATGTTAGGGGGAATAAATGTCCAAATAAGGGATAGTCCATGTTAGGGGGAATAAATGTTCAAATAAGGGATAGTCCATGTTACGGGGAATAAATGTTCAAATAAGGGATAGTCAATGCTTGAGGGAAACATGCTTTCAGCCTGTCCATCAGAGAAACTGAACTTTCTCTAAAAATGTGTGCACATGGAAACAATTTCCAAAAAGCAATATAAATGTAATAAAATGAATGAAATAATAGCACGAAACACCTTCCATATACAAAGACAAAAGTGTGGGGAGAAGAACCTAGAAATTAAATGCCAAGCATGTTTTGTCATCCCCCCACCTTTTTTTTTTTGTTTCTTGGTATCTTGATATTTTTCTTTTCAGGCCATGCTTTGATTTCTTTCATTATATTTATTTTGCTGTTTGGAAATTTTGTCCATGTGGATTTATCTATACCTATAGGAGACCTCGCTCCTTATAGAGAACGTTCAGCTAATCAATGCTTTTCGATACAGTATAAAAACACAAGCATAATACATACACATTACATGTAATGGGTAGTAAAATATGCAAAGGATTAAAAACAGCATTTTCAGACTTTTATGGCTTGCTGCACATATAGGTTTTCCTTTTTTGATTTGTATTCCTGTTTTATTTGCACAGATCACATCCTTTAGGGTATTGTAATAAAATAAACTGTTTGGGTCAGGCAGCCAAAATTTTTCTAAAATAAACAGACACAAGCTGTTGTTGGTAACAGCAGAAAATACACAACAGGGATCTCTCCAATGGTTTTTCTTAGAATTGTGATGGAGGGAGGGTCATGGCTTCTATTATTAGTGATCCATTACTGTACACCAGAAGAAATAAAAGTTGATAGCTCTGTGTTGTGAAGATATATGTATTTCATTGCCTTTCATAAAAGTAAAAACCATGCTATGTGTAAAAAGAGCAATATTGCTTCATTATTATAAATCATTCTGACTGATGGGCCTTAAATGTGGTGCAATTGGAAATATCTTTGGAGAGCTGTTGTATAATAACTGGTCACTTGAGAGTATGATGATGTGTGTTAACATTCATCTACATAGCGAAGTGACCCTTAAAAAGTGGAAAAGTGGCCTCTTGATTACTTCTTAGTTTATAGATCCAAACCCCTGCTTTGGTCTATAGCTAAGAGAACCCCAACAAACGTGGATTGGAAAGTAAGAGTGACATGATATGTGTGCTTTGTCACGTGCCGTTCTTTATGGTGTTTGCTAGACAAACTGTAATTTCAATAGCTCATAATAAATTTCATTTATTTCCCAATGGGAAGAGAATGTATTCCAGTATTTCTGAGAATGAGTGTTCAATCGCACTAGTATTAATTTTCCTTTTTGCTGTTTTTATTTCTAGGTTTTTACACAGCAAAGATGCATAGTTCATAAAGGCAAACTTGAAAAACATGTATGGTCCACAGTCACTGCTATTGCCACAGATTTGTTTTTTTTTTTAAAAAGTACTTCCTTGAATTTTTTTAAATAACCAAATTTAACCGTTATAAAAATTAGAGACCCAGCATTCACAGGAAGGGCGGGTAAAATGGAAGCATAGATAGATGATTAGGTCCACCCTGACACGGACAGAAAGTATTGTTCTATAGTGATCTCTATATATTCACTAGGATTTTGATTGTACTATTTAACGCAGAATGCAGTCTGCCTCTTACAGACGTTTCCATACTGCCCCATCTCATCTTTCCTTAATGTGCATGCTAAGTCCTTTGCTTCTTAACATTTACTTCTGGATTCTGCATTTTCAGCAACGGCTGACATATGTGAGCTATGATATGGATAAAATATGATTAGTTGACCTAGGTTTTTTTTAAAAACAGTAATTGGATCAAAAGTGCTTCCCTAATACGTACTTTGAATCCAAATTCATTTTCTTCAATTTAATGGGTACCGCGTTATAAGGCACCTTACAGGAGGTCTACCAGAAAAAAAACTCAAAACATGACAGCCCTTGCATTTGCTTTTGTGTAGAACACTGCAGTTCGACATCTTTTCTTTTGTGCAAAATAGATGCACAACTATGGATCCCTTAAAACACCAAAAGAAAAAAAAAATCCAAAGAACAAACTGAATATGTTACTCTAATATAACTTGTTGATGTGTTGATAAGTAGGGACAATATTTTACTAGATTCACTAGTGATGGTGAAATATGGTAACTATGCACTATCCTAAACCCCAGTACACATTTTCATGTAACAGAGGTTTATTTAGGTCCTATTACATCCATAAAATGTAAGCTCACTTGCCAACAGAAAGGCGAATCCTACACCAATAGTTAACTATGTGAATTTTTACAATAACAGAGGTCTGTGTTGGTATGTGAGCCATCCCTTAACAACCAAAAGTGGTACTAAAAAAAATGAAAAAAATATTTAACATATTTAAAGGTGCACACTGGAGTTTGAGATAGTAAGGGGGTAACTGTATTGTTTGTTTTCATACGTGGGAGCTATACACTGTAGCCAGAGCAGCTACTCAAAGTGATTTGAGTCTGAGTTTATGGATAATATGTTTTTTTTTCCCACCAATTATGATATAGATCATATTTAGTTTGATGTGTATTTTTTGGGGGGGAAAAAGACTATGTATTAAAGTTGTTTAATTTAATCTGTTTAGTTATATGGGTAGTAAAATTTCATTTACTTCCTCATAAAAAAATAACTTTTATATTGGTTTATAGATACTACTGAAATTCCCACTATCATCCCCAAGAAATTAATTAATATTAGTCTACCAGTATATGTACTTTTCCATATGATACACAATTTCTACGGAAACAATAGAGGAAAAGCATTGATGCTATTGACTGTATATGTTTGTGATACATTTAAGAACACTTGTCTCCATCATAAGCTTTATGGAAACACATCATTTTCAACCTTTTAGATTCTAGCCAAGGTATGTTTCTGTGGCTTTATATCACATTTTCATAGGTACATTTAACGTCTCCTAGTGGATATCAAATCACAAATGTTGGTTTTCTATTTTCAATTAAAATTTTGGTAACAATTACAAAAACAAAAATCATGCATACACTTGTGTATCATTACAAACCTTCTTCATGTGTCCCCCAAGAGCTGAAAATGGGGGCTTGTTAACACGATCCCAGCTCACTGGCTGTCGGATTCGCTCATACAACTGGAATATCACTAATGCATCAGTCAAGTCACTGCAAATGAGAAGGAAATTAACACGTGTAACTGTGAAAAACATTTATAACCTGTTTTAAGCCATATGGAATATAATACAGAGCAGTGCTGGGGAACCCTGGCAATTCCGATGTTTGTGGAATACATTTTATAGAGCAAACTCCATCACATTTAAACTATAATCATTGTCTGCCTAGGATTGCTAAAAGTATATTAAAAGTATATTCAGGTTTACTCAATTAATACCAAATTGTTGTGAACTGAAACCTAACTGGGAAATTTAGGCAATATGAGCAAATTTGCCAAACCTTTACAGTAGTAGCTTGATTATTTTAGCCAGAGGTTTGCAATTTCATTTCACTACATTGTAAACCACAAAGGGTATGGAGCTTTCATGTAGAAAAGGATAGTGGATAACCAGCTTTCAACTTCACTGATTGATGTTTAGCAAAGTCCTGATGTACCTGTATAAGTGATTGACATATGGGTTTACTCCTAGAGAATTCATCCAATTTCGGAATGTTCTCTCCTCATTGGTTTCCCCTAGAGGAGTAGATGAGAAGTTTAGTTAACACACATATAATACTGAACACATCCAGTGCCACCTTCACACACTGTGTTTCTAGGCACACAATAGATCCTACCATTATGAGAATACCGTTCCTGTGATCAGTTGTACAGATTTATACAATGCTCAATTAAGACAGATTACAACTATAGTATTTGAAGTATTCTTGAAAGACAAGTTGCAGACAAAATTGCGGTAAACTAATTAGAATACATTTCTGTATGTATCTAATGTATTTTTTTTTTTTTATTTTATTTTTTATAAATATTCACCAGATTGGTGAAACAGTATTCTAAACGCAGAAAAATATGTACAAACTATTTAGATAATAAAATATGGTCTGCTATCGGGTTGCACGCGATGGAATAGGCTTAAACTTAGTTGCAAATTGTGGAGAATCATAAGCAGCAGGAGGATATTGTCTATGAGGGCTGACATTGAAGAGCATATAACGATTACCCATTCATAACATTCCCATAATAGAGCTGTATTTTTCATGTTAGAATGTATTGCATAATTAGGATTGCTCTGTACTGGTATAATAATAATTATAAGTAAAACATGACCAAGCGCAGACTGCCAAACTGTTGCAAAACCAGATGAACCAGAAACAATATTAAAAAGCAACTCAAAATAACATGTGTAACACACACACACATGTAACAGTTCTGGTGTCCATATGAAGAAATACAAGAAATTAAACTGCTAGTAACCCAAAGTATTCACATTTCATTCACTGGCCGGAGAATAAAAATACTGAAATAACAGAAGAACAATTCAATATTTGCAATGCAATATTAGTTGAAAGCATTAATTACATAATATCTCATGCATTTTCATGCTGTGTCAAGGAGTTGACATGCATGCAATGTCATGTGAAGATCAGGTACATGCAAATATGAAATGCAAGGCTTTAAAAAAAAAACATGATCTTGGACATTGTAAGTCTAAAACCAATGTCATTAAGTGTTAAGGCATATATTGAATACTGTATATTTTAAATAATGAGATTTCATGTAGTTATTGAGAAAAACACCCTTATTCGTGGTGATCACTAGGGAACTGTGGTTGCACTGTTGTGCAGTTTCCAAATCTACTAAGCTGTCCACTTGCTAGCAACAAACAATAGTGCTTCCCAATTCCGGCATCAAGGCACCAAAATAGTCCATTTGGTTAATATCTCAACTGTAACATAATTTGGAAATGCTTAAATTCTGGATTGTTGAGGTGCCATCAGGACTGAGATCTCAATTTAATATTGTTGTATAAGCTTTTGAGATGATTGAATATTTTTTTTATAAACTTTAAATTATTATTTTCACAATATTAAAATATAAAAAAGAATGCCATATATAAAAAAAATTATCAAAATATGGGGGTGGGGCCTGAGCAGCATGGCTACTGGAAGTGTTTTCTTTGCGCTCCAGCTTCAAGTATTATATTGAGCCCATTACTCGAGTTCTAGCACACCCTGCAGCCCTTATTTTGTGATCTAAATGTGCCTGAAGCATACCGGAGCACTTAAGGGCATTCATACAGCTTGCTCCCTCCCCTCTGCAATCCCCAGTGGTGCGAGTGAGGCCTAGTGTGAACGTCGGACAGGCAAGACGGCCGCTTGCCTGTACCTTGTGGCACTGAGCTTCCACAGTAAAAGCTACAGCTCCCCCCATCCCCTCCTTTGGACTGACACACTGGCTGGCCTTCTACACAAGCGAGACCCTGTGTCACTGACAGTGAATTTGTGTACTCCGCAACCCACCTACTCAAGATGGCGGCAGACTCAGGTGCTAGCAATACACTGCACACGCAGCAAGGGAGGCCGCAACTCAACTTTGTAGAAAAGTCCCTACAGCGACTGGACACAATATTTGACCACTTTTGGGCCACCGTGGAGGCTAGACAGGTCACTGCTCTGTCACATCAGCCTGAACAGGAGACCGGGAAAGGAGTGAGGAGTGGGGGTGGTGGGACACCACAGGGCACTTCTCTGTCCCAAGAACAAGAAACCCCTGTTCAAGCCCACCTAGGCCAAAGGATACTAAGGGCAAGACCCTGGCGCACTGACCACCTGCTTCCAGCGGAGACACAACACCAGGGTCTTCTGTCTCTCCAATATGGGGCATGGCTTGGACTCTTTGAGCCTCTGAGTCCGTGGATCATTGATGCTGGCCTGGGGCAGGAGGGCTGTCCCCCAGTGCCTCCTCTGCCAACTTCTCGGACTCTACCAGCACCAATGTCCTGTGCATGCCAACAGCCGGCATAGGTTGGGCAAGTTTCTCCAACGTGGCAACACCCCAGTCTACACTATGGGACTATCATGTAACCTACTGATGGCATAGCGCTCTCTATAGCTCACCCTGTGTCTCTAAACCTGCTCTAATACACTCCTCCTGCTATTGCTATATGTCCTTTGTTATGCATTGATGTGATGGGCTTTACATGTTAAAGTAGCATTTAACGATAGTGAATAGGAACTTGAGGGCCTCTAACAGTTTTTATTATGGTAACTTTTCATCTGTTTGTTCGTTCTTTCTTTCACTATACTTTAAGCACCCTGAAATGGGGGACTAGAAGAGAATTGCATAGCTTGTCACCTGTCAAGGACAGCACACGTGTTAAACAAGCGCACTATGCGATGGCGTTTCCCAACGCGCTACATATGTTTAAATAGCCATATACATTTTACTCAGCACCAGCCAGTGGCACAAATATCTATGTTTTAGCATTTTGCTTAGTTTGGGCAGTTAGCCTTTCCCTGAGATTTAGCATGTGTTTATTATACTACTCCTACCTACTACAAGTCAGTCAGATTAGCCAAACTTGCTTGTGGTTTATGTATTAACTTCCTACTGACAGACCTGTTAATATGCCTTTTGTGATTAGCCTGTCATTATTTAAAAAAAATGCGCAGATCCGTTATACGCCATGTACATACCTCACAATGTTGTCTTTTAATTCCTTGCAAATGCTGTCGTGCTATTGCTAGCCTGTTTGTAAGTATATGCACAACAAAAATACAAAATGTAAAAAAAAAATAAAAAAATATCAAAATATTTGAAAATGAAAATGTATCACAATATTTAAAGCCATTTTCATAGTTTATCCAAAAATTGTAAATTATTCGAAAAGCTTATCCACAGATATTAAACTGAGGTCTTAGTTAGAAACCACTGCTATGATGTAAACCATTTCCAGATGGTTTCAAAATTAATTTCACCCTATTGTCCTAAAAAAGCAGGAAAAAAAAAATAGGGATTGTGATTTTATGCTTTACACATTCTTAGTTATGATTATCAAGGACTTTGAAGTTGCTCTGGAGAACAGGCCAGATTTAAACACAATAAATATTTTTTTTATTAAAACAGAGCATGGCAAAGCAGAAGTATGACAGACCACCTGAGCTAACAAAAGCAAAGATAGCCTGTGGATCATAACATGTCTGTTATTTTGTTTGGATTGATACTAAAATGTAAACACTAGGAAGCTTACTGTCAGTGATGTTTGATGTGTACCTTTACAAGAACGTTTTATTAGTTTTGAATTTTGTACAAGCTCCTTGTTAAATATAGCTCTTATGAAGCATGCCGAGTTTCATGTTTTTGTTCAGATTGCGGTCATTAGCTGATCCAACCGATTACGTATATATATTATTTTCCCATGAGTTCCCACAAATATTTGCATTATTCTGTGCACATGCTAGGTCATTTATAGGTGTAAGATTAGTTGGAGCAAATGCCCTAACATGCCCTCTGTTTAAAGTCTTGTAGAGCTGAGAAGCATTTGCTAAGATTTGTCACTCAGGTATCTAGCAACCCAACTACTGTATTGATAGGAAGATAATTCAAAGTAGATGATTGTGAGTCATTGGGCATACATCAAATTGTTAACTGAAAGACTTGTGAAATATATTTGGTGCATTGCAATTCATTTTTTTTTTATTTTACATTATTTTCACTCATATGGGTTTATTCACTAAAGTGTATTGTAGTGAATCGAAAACCAAATTCCAAAAACTAGGATAAGAAAATTGGTTACATTGACTAATTTGGCATTAAACTTGCAACATGCTTTAGTGAATAAAACGATAAATGATAAACCAAAGTTAATATTAAAAAAAAAAAAATCACCTTAGTCCTAAGTATACATGACATTATGGTAAAAACACTTTTTTGTTGTTACAACACAGACACGTGTCTGTCTATGCACCCATGCATAGAGCGCACTGAAATACATAAAATGATCACTCAGGAGGTAGGAAATCAAAGAAATCACTCAGAAAAATAACAGCAAATATAGTACAGTACCTACATGAGGAGGGGTGAAATCTGTCATTCATAAAGGGAATAGGAAAATCTGCATTATCAATGAAAAATACAGGTTCACCACAAAAAAATAACTAGCAGAGTGTCGTAAGTAGCGTAAGTGCAGGCTGGCACAGGTGTGTGGCACTACGTGTGTCATTAGGTGTGCGGCATCGAGATGACATCCACTTGATTTTATACGCTGATAAAAACAAAATGACCTTCATACATAATATGTAACAAGACTGTATATAATGCTATGGGATATGCATGTAAAACATTGCTGTACACTAGAAACAACACAACTGAAATTCTGACCTTTAACACTAAAATGTGAGTGTATTCACAATAGCACACCATCATGTTGCAGTGAATTGCACTTTTGATGAGGTTAGGGATGGGATTAATCTTTCTTACAATCTTTCAGCAAGAAAAAGTAACACGGAGAGATGCTCTTTCAATTTCACTTATTAACGCAAATGACGTACATGCGTAATCAAAATGATTCAACCTTCCCCATTGAAAATCAGGTTTATGTTCAGCTGTTTGAAATGAACAAATCAAACAAAAGCAATTGAAATATATCAACACAACAAATGCTTCAAGTAGTTTCCCTAAATTCAACTGAAAAGGCAACCTATAATGACTTCTCCAGTCTCAAAATTACTCAACCCCATCATGGCAAGCATCTCGCTACAGGGGTTCTAGAGAGGGCCATGACCCCACTACATCATGCCGTACCCTCCCTTGTGCCTCCCCCCCCCCCCCCCTAGTTTTTTCCACCCAGAATTATAAATAAAAAAAAAAACATTGCGGTGGGGGCGGGGCTTGTTGTGTGATTGGGGCATGGCTAAAATATAGCAGAGGCGGGGCTAAATGATGGCAGGGCAGGGCTAAACCGCCCAGAAGACATGCCGGGTGATTGCTGCACAGGAGTCCCTGCTTCCCCAACATCCAGACTCCAGGAGCTGCACTGCCTCCACTCGTCCCTTCCAAGTTCCAACCCATAATGGACAGAGGTAACTGCGTGTGTGACTGTAACTGTATATGGGACTGTAACTGTGTGTGTGTGTGTGTGTGACTGTAACTGTGTGTGTGTGTGTGTGTGACTGTCTGCCTGTGTGTGTGACTGTAATTGTGTGTGACTGTGTCTGACTCTGTGTGTGTGACTGTCTGCCTGCGCGTGTGTGTGTGACTGTCTGCCTGCCTCTGTGGTTCAAGTCAGGTTACTGTAGAATTTTTCAGGACATCTTTTGTAAGTAAGATTTGGTGGAACTTGAGGTATGCTTGGTATCATTGTCTTCTTGGTAGGTCCAATGACGCCCAAACTTCGGCTTCCTCACAGACGGCATGATGTTTTCTCCTAGAATTTCCTGATACCATCTTGCCTTCCAAACCCTGGTTTCCAGTGCCAGAAGATGCAAAGCAGCCCTGGAGCATCACCAAGCCACCCCCATGCTTAACTGTAGGCAGAGTGTTCTTTTCAGCCTATGCTTCATTCTTCTTCCTCTAGACATACCGCTGATCCATTGAACTGAAATCTTCCAGTTTTGTTTCACCGCTCCACAGAACAGAATCCCAAAACTTCTGTGGCTTAATTATAAGCTTAATTATGAGTTGACTTTTCTTGTGCTTTTGGGTCAGTAGTGGTGTATGCCTTGGAGATCTGGCATGGAAGCCTTCTGTGTTTAATATGCACCTTACTGTACTCACTGAAGCCTCAGTGTATGTTGCAACCAAGTCTTGCTGCGGGTCTTTTGCAGTCACTCAAGGGCTTTTCCAGCCTGCTTTCTCAGAAATCTGGATGAAGCCATTGATAGCTTCTTTTTTCTGACTTGTCGAGGTAGTGTAACCACTGTTCCTTCAACTTGAACTTGCCAACTATGCTTCCAACGGTGTATCTAGAACATTCAGTGCCTTTGCTATCTTTTTGTATCCTGTTCCTTGTTTGTGAAGGGTGATGATCTCTTCTCTTAAAGGGACACTAGAGGCACCCAGGCCACTTCATCTAATTGAAGTGGTCTGGGTGCACTGTCCCAGGTGCCTTAACCCTGCAAAGCTAATTATTGCAGTTTTTAAGATATAATAAGCTTGGTGGTTTACCTCCACCTATAGTAGCTGACTACTAAACAGGCACTAGAAGGACTACCAAGCCATTAGGGGTCATCCAGCATCACCCAAAACCCCATAGGAAAGCATTGTATAAAGCTTTCCTATGGGGAAATCCTAATGCGAGTGCGGCCATTGCCGCACATGTGCATTAGGTCTCCCCGCTGACTGATGTTAGCCGGGGAGGAGTGAAAGGCAGACCCAAGCCAGCGCCAAGGGACATTGGTGCTGGACTGAGGTAAGTGACAGAAAAGGGTTTTTAACACCTTCTGCACAACGGAAGGGTGGGGGGTACGAGGGAGGGGGAAGCTATAGCGCAATGAAAACAACTTTGCATAGTTTCGCTTTAACTTTGTGGACCATTCTTTTGACTTATTTCTAACATGCAGTCAACCGTGACACTCAACAAACGCCCTAGTCAATTCAGGTATTTCAAGAGTTCCAGCTTAAGCACACCTGGTGCAACTAATCAAGCCCTTGATTAGTTGCATCAGGTGTACTTGAGACTGGGACAACACCTGTTTTGCATATTTATGCTGTTGTAAAAGATTCTATTCAGAGGGTTGAATAATGTTGAGACTGGAGAAGTCATTATAAGTTGCATTTTCATTTGAATTTGAAGCATTTGTTGTGTTGAGCTATTTCAATTTCTTTTGTTTGATTTGTTCATTACAAACAGCTGAAAGTCTGTACATTTTGACAATAAACCTGATATTCAATGGAGATTGAATAATTTTGATTGCAACTGTAGCTCCTGAGATTAAGGAAAACGATTGTGTGTGTTCAAAAGAGCTTACCTTCTATGTGGTTCAGATCAAACCCATCGACTTTATGCAGAGCTGGGTACATGTTAAACAAATTTGCAACAAAAGCCAAATTGAGCTTAGGGTTTCCAGAGACAACATCTGATGGAGAAACAAATTGTCTGCAGCCAAGTTTTTCAGCTTGTTGGAGCATGCAATGTGCCCTCTTCAAATCATTTGTTTCCTGCCAAATAGATGGGAAAGATCAGATAGAGGCAGGGTCTGTACAAGACTATTTTGTGACCTAGGTAAGACTTGTGCCCCCCCTCCAACCCCCTACCATGTGTCTCATTAACCCCCCAGCCACTCAATGGGTGTCAGAAACCCCCCTCAGCCACTTTATGTGTGTCATTAATCACCCCCCCAGCCCCTCAATGTGTCTCATTACCCCCACAGCCACTCGATGTGTCTAATTAACCTCCCAGTCACTCCATGTGTCTCATTCCAACCCAGCCATGTGTCCCATTAACCCCCACAGCCCCTCCATGTGTCTAATTACACCCCAGCCACTCCATGTGTCTCATTGACCTCCTCCATGTGTCTCCTTAACTCCCCTCAGAACCTCCATGTGTCACATTGACCCCCTAGCCCCTCCGGAGTAGAGGAGCTTGTTTCCCTCTCACAGGAAGCAGTTTGGCACTCTCAGTCAGCACCATCTGTCAAACCTGGTAGAGGTATGCAAGCTCCTCTAACGCGGACCGCCACATATAGAAACAGGCAGCAGGGGAGTTCATTGGGCCCCCAGGCCAGTGCGCCCAAGATGGACGCCTAATCTGCCTAGCAGTTGCGCTGCCCCTAGATAGAGAACATTAAAAGCAACAGTCTTTAATACAGATCACAATCCAGGATAGAAAAATATTTTCACTTTTTTACAGACAATCAAATTAATAATCTTACATGAAATCCAGAGAAGTCGATGAAAACATCACCTTTGGGTGCAATTTCTCTCAGCAAGTGGTAGTAAGCTTTAGAGTCCTGGAATGAAATAAAACGATAAAGACTTTACACAGATACATCTGGATATCCTGATATACTTTGTACTGTATAAAACTATAGCTTGATCACTTTCAAACAGGGTTATTTAATAACAGAAAAATAGTCAGGAATTCAAAGTAAATTTCAAATTAAAGGCCATAAAAGCTGAAATGGAAGCATAGTGGAATGAAGAATGTTTCCAGTTTGGGTAGTTGTGCCTTCAATTTGAAATTCACTTTGGATTTTCAGCAAGTCTTTCTTTAGTAAATAACACTGAATGTAATTTGTTGTTTGAATTATACACTTACATATATACATTTAGATAGGATTAGTCATTTGATTTTCAAAATATAACAGCAATTTGTGGCTGTCGTTGGAAGAGTTAATGATCCCATGTGTACCCATGAGAAGTGCTGAGAATTTGAGCCAACATTTTACATTACTTAACAACGCTGAACTGGTCCACATCAAGCATCTGTGATAAAATTAAGCCAGATATTAGGCATTTTTCTATCACTTCTGTATGTGCTTCTATTTTGTTCTAGCCAGATACCTGGCATTTTTTAGTTTGATCATCAAAGTTATACTCCACACCCCTTAAAGGAACTCTATAATGTTAGGAATACAAACATGTATTCCTAACACTTTAGTTTTAGACTACATAGGATCTCTGTGGAGATATAAGGTAGATTTACTTACCTTTTCTCCATCTCTGCGTTAAGCTTGCCGCAGTTGGTCCCGTTTCTATGGCTGAGATCATCAATCTTGACGATCTCAGCCAGTCCAATCCCATAGAAAAGCATTGGGAGGCTATTGCGCAAGCAAGGAGAAATGGCGAGCTGCACCAGTGAGTATCGTCTCATTGAATCTTTGAATCATTGCATCTCTATGGGGAGCGTTCAGCGTCTCAATGCAGAGCGTGTTGACACTGTACATAGGTGCATGCAGTGCAGCACAGAAATAGGAAGCACCTCTTGTGGCCATCTGAGTGACAGCCACTAGAGGTGTTACCAGGCAGCAATGTAAACACTGCCTTTTCTCTGAAAAGGTGGCATTTCATTGCAGAACCTGCGGAGACATTCTTTAGACACCAGAACCATAACATTGAGCTGTAGTGGTTCTGGTGACTATAGTGTCCCTTTAGGCACTTTAACTTGTTGCAGTGCTCTATGGGTTAACAGAGGGTGCACTCTTTATCACTTTATAAAAGTAATACATTTTGTAAAATTAGTTTTTATTGTATAAAGCATCCAGTAACAATACATCATAACACATAAAATCATATTGACCTTAATTGATGCAGGTCTGTAAAATCTTATTTCAATATGAATGGTAACCATGCACTTAACAACTTTGCATGCTATTTTACAGACAAGATTGATCAGTTAGGTAAGAATTGTAATATGCAGCTCGTACCCTTTAGGACTTCACCCTTATGAGGTCTCTTTCCCCTTTTGTTGTGCCATTCTCAACACACATCTCCAACTGCTCTCTGTCTTCTGGTATCTGGTATCTACCCCACTTCTTTTAAACATGCTACTGTACTATGCTTGGCCTTTGTAGAACTGTCCTTTTTTGGCTCTCATCCTATCTCTACCTCTGATCTTTCAGTGTTTCCTTTTCTTTTTCCATCTCAGTGGAGCCTCTGAAGGCAATGTCCTTCGCCTCCTTGAATTTCTCTCTATACATCTTTTCTTGGTAAATGTATTCATTAATTTGGATTCCATTTTTAAGCCAATGACACCCAGATATAGTTCTCCTCCTCTGATCTCTCTCCTGCTGTCTTAGAATGCATCACCAGTGTCCTCTCTTTCATCTCCAAATCAATGTCTTGCTTTCTAAAACTTAATCTTTCTAGACCTGAGCTCGATATCTTCCCTCCTTATAATAACAATACTACACAGTCTGTCACTCTCCCTGAAAGCTGATGGTATAAACCCATTGCCTGTATGCAACCTTTTCTTAGCCAAGATCCTACTAAGGAACTTGTTCACACTCTTGTAATTTCTTTAATTGACTACTGTAATTCTCTCCTAACTGGTCTCCAGAAACCATGCTTGCTATGATCTGTAATTAATGCCACTGCCAGACTTATTATTCATCACTCCTCTTACACCTGACCCCTTTTCCATTCATTAGATTGGCTTCATGTACTCTTTAGGATTCAGTTCAAAATATTAACACAAAGCTCTCAACACCCCTGTCCCCACTACGCCCACTACGATTCTTTACTTATTCATAGACACACCCCTTCTCGATCACTCCGCTCTGCAAGAGGCCTTCTCCTGTTCTCCTGTTCCACTGCATGCACCCATATAGCTCTAACTCTTGCTTACAGGATTTCTCAAGGGCTGCTCTATTAAGAAACCATCTCTTCAGTTTGCCTA
Source organism: Pelobates fuscus (assembly GCF_036172605.1). Taxonomy (NCBI): domain Eukaryota; kingdom Metazoa; phylum Chordata; class Amphibia; order Anura; family Pelobatidae; genus Pelobates; species Pelobates fuscus. The sequence goes on from NC_086318.1 coordinate 101,857,769, forward strand.
TGGTCTCCTTGGGTAATTGTCATTCCTTAAATCTGTCTCCCACTCTTTCTTAACATAATTAGTTACTCCGCAGTTAACTTCATTCCCTCACCTTCCAATTTTACTGGTTACCCTGTAGTGTTTTATACCCCACGGTTCCCACCTCCTCTCTACTGTAAGCTTGTCTAAGCAGCTAGGACCCTCTTGTTTCTTTTAATATTTGTAATAGTTTGTCTCATTTGCATACATACATGTTTGGCAGCTTTGGAAATCACTGCACTCAGTTCAGTTCCTGAAACAGTAAACAGGGCAATCCATGAACTGGTAATAGCCATGGTATGGTGGCTGTCAGTTTACACAGCATTCCCACTCATCCTATAAAATAAGTGCAACTGAAGGAGGGTAGACCACTACGAGTTTAACAACGTATTCTGAAAAAGTTTAACTAATTGCAAAACCTTAACTAATCTACAAACCTTAATGTCATGACTGAAGTTGTTTATGTTTGGCCACTGAGCATTGGTCAGATGGTAGTTCACCCAACGAAGCAGGAGTTCCTCGGGAGAGAGTTTAATTAATTGATCCAATGTTTCCCCATCTTTAAGCAATGCTATAAGAGCTAAAAGAAGATAAGAGAAGTAGTTACCACAACTGGAATGTATCACACACACAACATGAGTAATATTACCAATAATGACTTCCCCGTTACCTTCATTCTTGGAGATTTCAATGTCCGCAAACAATCCAGCTTTGATAATTTGCCAAAGCAAACCTAACACTAAGTGTGGTTTTCCTTCTTTCAAATCCTGGGCTCCAATATTGACCACTGTACAACCAATGGCCGAGGCTGAATTTAAAGCCAGGTTAATATTTTCCTGCAGAAAACAAGTACTTTTTAGTTTTGGTAAATAAACAGGTCAGGACCCATTTTGTACAATTTTAATTTATTTAATTATATTTTGTGCTTTAAACCTTTTTTTAATTGCTTCAGAAATATACCTTAATATGTATGCTGGCAATCCCAATCGCTAAAATATTTCTGTATACAGTATCTGTTCTCATTACTTGCATGTTGTACAGATAAATGATTTTATAGCACACAGACAGCCACAACACAGAAAACCCACAAACACAAACATCCCAATGTCATCACTTCCAAGTAACCCAAATTGGAGAGAGTCAGCACCCATCACGCACAGACAGTTGTTTGTGTATTATAGCAGCCGTCTGTTGTACTGTGTGTAATCTCTTTAGAATAACAGATTCCACAATACATAAAAAAATAATTTCTCTCCTATCAAGATTCATCAAGAGCTGAAAGATTTATAGTATTGTGAAGCTACACGATGTAACACCGATCAGCCAAACACACACACACAATGTTGTATGCCACTTGTGGCCACTGGGTTTTTATTAGCAGATGTTATATACTACACATTTGTATGTGTTTTACAAGTATAAATTGTAGATTTACAAAGAAAATCTCTGGCATATTTTTAGAATACTATTGAGTACTACACAATTGCAAAGGAGAAATTAAGCAACGGGACTTACCACGCATCTTTTGGTTGGCAATGGTTGGTAATGTACCCAGAGATGGTTAATACAAGAAATATGACTCTTTCCTACCCAGACAGATTGTATTATTTATGATATACAGTCTACTTACCGAGATAGTGAATGCTGTCAGTTTTGTTTTATTAATGGCCCTTTCATCAACAGTGTCTGGCTGGGCAAAGTTGATCATCTTGCTGTGTTAAAAAAAAAAAAAAAAAAAAAAAAAAAAGAGTTTCAATAATGTGCACCCACAATCTAATTATTTATTATACTAAGAATATTTCCATTTCTCCATGTTTTAACTCTTACATTTAATGTAATCAGTCAAATTTAGAGCTTGTTGTAGAAAGCACAGAAATTACATCTTACATTTTTTTTAAGTGTGCACTGATGTGTCAAGGACTTTGCATGCGATTTAGGGTTTATATCCACAGCATGGAGAAAAAATAAACTCTAAATACTACTCTGAGCACACTCAACATTTGTGTGCTCTGTACACGATCCATTACTTTTCTAGAGACTATACAATAATTGTTGTTTCTTGTTTAATAGTGTTTTGTAAGGCAACCTTGATTTAAAAACATGCAAGACAATGCTCTGAGCCCTTTAAAGGAACACTCTAGAAACCAAAACCACTTCAATGGATTCAGTGGGCGCTAGGTTTCACACCACTTGCTTAACAGTATACTCACTGTTTAGTAGAGATTCTCAGTTGCTGGTAGATTGAAGCATAGTAAAGGAGGAGCTGGTATGGCATGAAGAGGAGCAAAGCTCTGCCTCCACCACATTATCCTTAAAGTCTGGGCTCCAAGCTGGCGAGGACCGAAAATCTCTACTAAAGTTTAAGTAAAGTTTAGGAGTGATTCAGAACCCACCGTCCAATAGATTGAAGTGCAGAGCATAGAGACGCTCAACGTTAGTGACCGATGAACCACCTCTTGTAGCCATCAGAGTGACTGTCCCTGGAGGCGTACCTAGGCGGTAATATCTGAAAATGCAGTGTTTACATTGAAATGCCTGCAGGGACAGGCAGTAGACATCAGAACCCCTACATTAAACTCTAGTTGTCCTGGTCACTATAGTGTCCCTTTAAAGTTTATTTACATGGTTCACCATTAGAACATATTTATTTAATTAAATAATTATTTGTGCAATTTGGATTGTGGTTAAAAGGACACTCCAGTGCCCTGAAGCACTCCAGATAGTTAAAGTGCTTTATGTGTGAAGAGTGTGTTCTCTTTGTTTACATTTTGCAAAAAAATGCAGATTTCACCTGTTTTCAAACAGACAACAGTTTCACGACACGTTTGCTAAGTGCTTCACGCACTTTTCTTGCACATTTGTCTTGATTTGTAAAAAAAATAGATTGTCAGAGTCTGTTGGAGGCTTTCCTTTGGGATATTCCTGCAGTGGATTCAGCTCTATTTCTAATCTTCAAGTTGATATAAATTGCCAAGATTCAAGAACTAGAATTGTTTTTAGGATGGAATTGTATGTATGTTTTGCAAGCTCACTAAATGTCACTGTGTCTTGATCAAACCCAAATATGTTTTGCTCTCCAGTACATAAATATGTACGGTTTATGACATTTGATTATTAGTCAAGCTGGTAGTAAATTAGCTTGTAACTAGATGATATAGTTAAAATAAGTTAGGTTCATAAAGTTTACATTCCATGTAAATAATTAACGCAGAAGTCGACTTTCATATTTTCATATCTAGATTTCATGGTATTTATAGCTCTAACAAGTTTGCATATGTAGTTCTGTGATATGAAGTTTTCATTTAGTATTGGAATACTATGGAAGTCTTTGCCTTGCCTGCAATTTATAAGCAGATAATTGGATATTGGCATTGCTTAGGTTTTGCAACAAAAATTCTACCCACGTTAAATGTATGAAATGTGCCACATGAATATTACATAATTAAGTATGTATTTGTATGCTGTGGACACACACATGAGCATGGCAAAGTTAGCTCCTGTACAAGTGCCCCAAATCTAGAAGTGAACTTTGGACTCAGAAAAATCCAGCTTCCTGCAATTTTAAAATTCTCCTGTGACTTGTCACTGCCTCTCTTATTATACAGTTTTAAAATGTATTTAAAAAAAGCTGCAGCTATTATATTTTGGTGCCATAATGTGACTACTACTGTTCTCAAATAATTGCTAGAACAATTTTATGCAGTTAAAAAAAATTGTTCTGCACAAACCTCTCTACAGGGTTGCATGTTTTGTAGGTTACAGAAGGTTAACGTAGAGACTTGAAAAAAGGAAATTTCTCCTACAGCAGATGAAATAAGTTGTTTTACCAGATTTTAAAAAAAAATGTTTTAAACACAAAAAACTGAATATTACAAGGTACAATAGTTAATGTGAGAACTAACGGCATGTTGATTCAACAAGATATCCGATTAACATTTTTAAATCAAGAAGGAATTTTTTACTATTTGTGGCAAAAGTGGACATGGCTTCAAACTGGGGGTTTTTCCTTTCTTGGATTAGCTGTAGAAACAGATGTGTGGAAGGTTGAACTTGATGGACTCTAGATTACTCTGTTATTATGTTACTAATTCTACCAATGAAGGACAGGCTTTTGTGGATCTAAAACCCCTAATATACTCTTCTTGGCTTGCATGACAGCAGTACAATAACAAGCACTGGAAAGTGGAAACAGTTCTTCCCATGGTAAAAATGTGTGTAAACAGGTATATTTAAGGTATTCATTATTCAACAATGTACAACTCGGTCTTGCTTTCACTCTTATTATTTATTTAAGACAAAATAGTCTGTTGAGAAAAGCAGCTTTTTAAAATGCATGCAGACAGTATGCAGTGTTTATCAGGGAGTGATCTTAATGAGAAAGGTGCATTCAAAGATATTACATTTCTGGCGCTACAGACGGTCTATGGATTAAATAAATTAAATGCTAATAGCAAATAGGGAATATCTGATATGGAAGGCTAAAGCAAAATATTCTGGATTGGAATCAGAAAGTGAAGAATAAACAGCATTTGAGAGAAGAATAACTAAGCATGCAGGTGCATAAATTCAAAAACAAAGAACGCACAAACATTTTTAAATAAACCATACATATACGTACATCAATACATACATACAGACTACATACAAAGTGCAATGCTTTCTCTGCACCAAGCAAAATTGAGAAAAGTATATGGTTTCCACAATTCACTTTTGATTTATGACTTTGCATATTACTTTTAACAGTAAAACAAATGAGAATGACATGGGTCTCAATATTGGAACACTTAACCAAAATATATGTGGACACGGCCTTTGGAGACAATAACTACAATCAAGCACTTTCTGTAACTTCAAATAAGATTTCCACATTTTAGACTTGGATTTTGGTTCACTCTTTTTGAGCAAATTGTTCATGTTTTCTCGGGTTAGATGGGTGCCTTTTCCCAAATGCAAGTTTCAACTCTTTCGACAAATGTTAGGATTCAGATATGGACTCATAGAAGGCCACTTAAGAACAGTCCGATGTTCTCTTCTCATCCATTTTTCGGTGCTTTGTGAGGAGTGTTTGGTTATTATCCTGCTGGAAGGCACATGACCTGTGACGGAGACATAGCTTTCTGATACTGGGCTGTATGTTTATCCCCAGATTGCCTTGGTAGCCTTCTGATGTAATCATGCCCTGCACAGATTATAGGCAGTCAGTGCCAAAGGCAGCAAAGCAACCTCAAAACATCACTAAGCTTTCTCCATTTTTACAGTAGGGATGGTATTCTTTTTGACGAAAGCTACTTCGGGTACTTCTGAATGACCGAATAGCTGAATTGCCAAATTGCCGAATTCCTGAAGTCCCAAAATTGCCGAAGTTCCAAAGTGTCGAAGTTCCGAAGTGTCGAAGTGCCGAAATTCCGAAGCACAGTATTGCCTAAGTACTAATATACTTACCCAGTTGAAGAATGAAGAATGTTACACTGTATACAATTTTAAATAAAAAGTATACAAACATAGTCAGAATTCAGCTGTAAGCAACACTTACAACAATCAAGTAACACACATTCATATAAAATGTAAGTTACTTAGCCTGACAATCTAAATTCCCATGGTATTAGGGAGCTATCTACTTAGTATTAGTAAATTAGGCCCCTACTCGCTATATCGCGAGTAAGTTATAATTAGGGGGGGGACCTATTGTCCTTCTCCCCAGCCCCCACCCCTGAGTGGTGGGTGGGGGCCCTATATTTAGAATAAGGGGGGGACCTATTGTCCTCCTCCCCGGCCCCCACCCCTGAGCGGTGACTGGGGCCCTAATTATCTATAAGGGGAGGGACCTATTGTCCTCCCCCCTGGCCCTGGGGGCCATAAATAAAAATGTAACCCCCCGTCAGCCCCCTCCCCCTAAAAAATAACCCCTACCTACCCCCCTCATCCTAAAAATAATGAGGGGGGACCCTTATCTAAATACCTGTAAAAAAAAAAATAATAATAATAATAAAACTTACCATTTGAGGTCTTCTTTCTTCTAAACTCTTCTTTTTTTCAGCCCCAAAAAAGGCCAAATAAAAATCCATGATAACCGACGCACTTTAAAAAACAAAAATGGAAATCTTCCCATTGCCCTCCCGAAGCGAAATGTTTCCTCATGCACATCCTTATTGTGCAGCTGCAAAGTCTATTGAAATGCACTGTGTGTTCTGAAACTTTTCTATCATGACCAGCAATGATACCTATTAGATTGGCTGTAGGGCATACTCTGCTTAGGGCTCTTGATCAATCTGCTGCTACCTATTACATGTCATCTGCTAACATCTAAAATGCCTCTAGTTACTGCCTGTTGAGAGTAGAGGCTACTTACTAACTAACGAATTTCACAAGTAATGACAGGGAAATACCAACTAAAGATACTGAAGGCCAACCTCTAGATAGCGTCTTTTGGTTCCTATTATCCCGAATGAGACCCACTAACCCATACTTAGGGACTGGTGTCAAACTTGCTTCCACCCCTGACACTTTTCATTACCGGTCTCGAGCCTTGTGTAAAGGGGATAAAGACAATCCTTATACATCTTATTGTTCCAAGAATTTCTTACTGGAATACATATACAGACAGACATACTGATTAAGGTCATATTCTGCTCGAAATAGCAAATACATACTAATCAGTAGGAACATCCAGTTGGTTTCCACAGTGATAGTTTTACATAGCTCTTCTCCTCAAAATAACCAGTTGTGCGTTGATGAATATTGCCCAAAAGCATAGTTACTATAATTATATATTTGAAACTGTCCATTAAGTTGACACCCCAGGCACCAGCATAACGTTTATGCATTGGTTTTTACCATAATTATTATTTGTATTTTTGCATTTCCAATACTGTATAGTGTTTGCACAAATAAAAAAAAAAAAATGTTTTGCAGCTTTCTGCATACCAAGCCTGCTTTCTGTGCCTCACATTATTTTATTCTACAATACTTCCTTCTTGCTGGTTGATGTGTGTGCATACAGCACTTTCAGCCCTTTCCTTCACTCTAACCTGCAGTGTCCTTGATCTCAGTTGTACATGCTAACAGGAAGCACTGCAAAGATTTCAAGACTTGTAGCTGACCTAACCCTAAGAGATAAATGGTTGATTTTAACATTTGCAGTGCTGAGTTAAACATGTCTGATAATTCAGATTCTACAGACTGACAAGCTCCTGATTGGCCAAGCTACTTCCTAGAGCAGGGGTTCCAAACCCAATCCTCAAGTACCCCCTACTAGTCCAGGATCTAATGATTACCCTGTTGTTTCTAAAGAGTCTTTTTTCTTCTTCTAAAAACACCTTACACACAACTGGGTAATCCCTAAATCCTGGACTGGTAGGGGGTACTTGAGGACTCAGTTGGGAACCCCTGTCATAGAGTGGTCATGTAATGTATGGGGATCAGCAGAAAAAAAATACTTAATTTTGTTTTTTTAATCTTATTTTGGTTTGGCTGTTTTTGCATATTGGTTTAAGGATGCTTAATCCATTCCAATGGCAGCACACATATTGGTTTTTATCTTATTTTGGATTGGATGAGTTTTTGCATATTTGTTTTAAAATGCTTTATCCGTATAATGCATTCAAAACAATTACAGGCCATTCCAAGTTACAAACAAAAAGTCTCCATGTACTTCATTTTGGGCTTCTTCTGTTTCCCTCTTTTTATTTGATCCACCCAGTGTGCAGTGTCTTGGTTGTGCACATTTATGTGATACTGTCATCCTAATTATTACATTCCAGGATTTTTTTATATCACTGAAATATGAACATCTTTTCAAATATTTAGATCTCATTTCCAACCTTGTTGCTAAATAGCTTCCATAACCTGTCAGTGTAATAGGAACAGGAGTTACTGGTCGCTGACGTAAGATCGAGACCGTTCCTTGTCTACCTTTTCTCCTCTGGCACCAGGGACATACATCATAATACCACTTGGAATGGGCAGGTATTGACCCTTCTGCATGCTCCTTCTTCCAGGCAGATATTGATTCCTCTGCCTGTTGCCAACACCATCTTTACAAAGAATATTTTCTGCCTGTTCCCAACACCATATTTACAAAGAATATTTTATGTGTGTTGCTAACACCATATTTGCAAAGAATATAAACCCAGCTCTTTACCAACAGGTCAACCAATGAATGAGCTCCTACATCATCAACCTGCTTCCCAAGCTCTGAGAAGAAGTTAGTGAGCCCAGTGGGACCTAGGTTAGTGTTGAGCCGCACTATAATGATTTGACAGATTAATCTTGAAGGTAGACAGGGCACTCCTAGAACAAGAACCACTAAAGTGGGAAGTAATGATTATGGTTCTTGGAGGGTTCCATCAAATAATTTGCATACTAGAGGAATTACAATTTTCTTGAAGGGCCTATTATCATAATTAGCATACCTTGAATAACTTCCTAAAATCTGGTATCTCTGAGGGCCGTTAGTTTATTCTTATCTCAGAATAACAACACTATTGAGCTTACAAAGTTTGTAATGTCTCCTGGCCACCCTAATTAAATTATTGCATAAGCATTTTAACATTTGCACCCTCCAGCCTCTCTCTCTTCCCCTAGCCTTTCTCCAGCATAACTCGTTTTTTTCCATTTGCTTCCATATTAAATTACCTTAACAGTTTGCTGATGGACAATGCCAATCCTTTACTGTAAGTATTATGCTATATTTGCGATAGATATAACTTTTTGTGACATTGTGTGTACCAATTATATGCCTTGCTTGTCTGGATATACATAACAAATAATGACCAATGTTTTGACCAATAAGTCTTCACCAGGTAAGCAAAAGGATATACAGTATGTTAAAAAAAGACAAGGTAGCAGTAATCATATTCACTATTTTCAGAAATGTTTGAAATGTTACAAATAATTCACACAATATAAAATCTTACCAAAGTAAAATGCCATCTCTGAGCGATGTGAATAGACTATTATTGTCTGTGTTCATTGGCAATAGATGCTTGACATCAGGGTCATCTTTTAAAGCTTTGTTTATCCAATTTGCAAAGGCAACTTTTTCTTCATCTGAAATAGACACACAGTTAACTTATGAGTGCTTACCGACAATACTTAGATATTACTTCTTCATCGATGATATTGTCATTTCTAAGACAAATGGCTCTTGAATCTGGCTTGGCCCAAGGAAGGACTTGCTTACCTGAATAGGAGTGCTGTGTGCCTTGACTGGAAATAGAAGATGTCCCACCTATTGCTGTTATTCCCATCCTTCTATTGATAGACTTTCGGAATGTTCGGCTAACATCCTTACTTTTCTGTTCTTGTACCAACTATGATAGAAGAATAATAATTATACTTATGTTTGAAGGTACTGCATGTATTAACAGCATGAAGAGAGAGGGTGCACAGACAGGGGAAAAAAAGGCTCTCTAATTCTTTCACGCAAAACCTGATTACAATGACATCATACCAGTACACATACCTCGAAAAAGTGTAAACTAAAAACTCCAATAACTTACCCTTACAATACTATGAAAATATATGTGATGGCCAAAAAAAAAAAGAAAAAAATAACTTATGTCTTAACTTTATAGAGCATTAGTAAGTAGGGTGAATCAGCTCCTTTCCAAGTATGTTAAAATTGAACAGCACTGCACAACATGTTGGTGCTTAAAGAAGAAATAATAATAAATACAGATAGGGTAAGAAGTAATTTTCAAAAACAGATATGAAATCATCAGTTCGTATCAACTCATATTCACTGTACAAGATTCAGAGTGCTGGAGAGATAGGATTGGCAAACTATGTAAAATGGAAACTAATAATCCAAACACAACAGGCAAAGTCCCAACACTTAGATAACAATGTCTAATGTGGTGTCTAAAAATAGTTATTTTTATAACTTTTGGAATAACCTTTGGTGATCTTTTTCACTATTTCTTTCCACCAACTTTAAATCTAATATTGTTTATCTTATTGATGCTACATTTGATTCCTTTCATAGATTAAATAAATATGCCACTCAAAGCTAGTTAAATATTCAATGATGATGACAGTCCATAAACCAATAAAAGTTATATTTTAAACCTTATCAAAGTGGAGTATGTCTAGAAAGTACGAGTCTAAGGAATGTGGATCTTTTGCTGTATCTGTTAGCCTGTCTTGTATGCTGCAGTCAGCAGTCTGCTTCGAATGATTGAATGAGTGTTAAAGGACCACTATAGTGCCAGGAAAACATACTCGTTTTCCTGGCACTATAGTGCCCTGAGGGTGCCCCCACCCTCAGGGTCCCCCTCCCGCCGGGCTCTGGGGAGAGTAAAGGGTTAAAACTTACCTTTATTCCAGCGCCGGGCGGGGAGCTCTCCTCCTCCTCTCCGCCTCCGATCCTCCCTTTCGGCTGAATGCGCTTGCGCGGCAAGAGCTGCGCGCGCATTCAGCCGGTCTCATAGGAAAGCATTTACAATGCTTTCCTATGGACGCTTGCGTGTTCTCACTGTGATTTTCAAAGTGAGAATCACGCAAGCGCCTCTAGCCGCTGTCAGTGAGACAGCCACTAGAGGATTTGGAGGCTGGATTAACCCTATTATAAACATAGCAGTTTCTCTGAAACTGCTATGTTTATAAAAAAAAGGGTTAATCCTAGAGGGACCTGGCACCCAGACCACTTCATTAAGCTGAAGTGGTCTGGGTGCCTAGAGTGGTCCTTTAAAGGAACACTATAGGGTCAGGAACACAAACATGTATTCCTGACAATATAGTGTTAAAACACTATGTAGCCACCGTGTAGACACTGTGCAGGGCACCACTGACCCAGTAACCACCTCTAGTAGCCATATGAGGAGTGGCCAGTGGAATTATCCCTAGGCTGTAATGTATAAACTGCCTTTTCTCTGAAAACACAGTTTTTACTGCAAAAGGCCTGAAGGTAATGATTCTACTTACCAGAACAAATTCAATAAGCTGTAGGTGAGCTGGTGACTATAATGTCCATTTAAATATAAGTCTGTAGGATATATAGGTGGAAATGCCTCTTCTCTATAATTATACATTGTACATGATGCTTTTACTTCACTTTTTTATTTGTTAAAATCCGAATCAACAGTGTCAGCCACTAAAGTAAAAATTCTTAGTAAATTCCAAGATGAAAGTCATAATCACTGAAATAGAAAATATATCTAAGTCAGCTATGCTTTGGGCTACATTGGCCTTCAGTTTGATTGTCATGTTGGATTCACTTTGAATAATCACTTTAGTGAATAAATCAAAGATTTACCTGCCCATTTGCACAGGGAGACAGGAGAGAACCCGGCGGAGGTCTATCTTGCAGCTCCGTCGGGTTCCTCTCGACTGATTTAGAGCATTGCCATGGCAACATCCTCCATCTCGCAAGAGTGAACTCTAGCCTTGCAGGCTTGAGTTCACTCACCACTAGCACCACCAATGATGGCAGCACCACCATTCTGCAAAACTTTTACTTTTTTTGTGCAAAAACTATCAAGATTTGAGCGTGCAAAAAAAAAACAGCATATTGATGAGACCAAAATCTATCAAATGCATTAAAGTTGTATTGGTGCCCAGAGTATCCATTTAAATTAACACCCCAGATATCTAAAGCACTTCATCTTGCTAAAATGCTTTATGTGTGAAGAATGTGTCTACTTTAGTTCATTTTACACAAAGTGCAGATTTTAAAAGACGCACTTTTATAAATTAACCTTGTTACACCCCCTGGCAATCAGACAGCTGGTCCTGTTACTTCCTGGTTTGGTTAGCTCAGTGGAGCTAAACTCAAGGGGCAGCAATTGCCCAGAGCACCTGCCTTGCAAAGACTTATCATTGAGCTGCATTGGGAAATCAGATATTGGACAGCCACAGAGAGTCTTGGCAGGGTTACAAAAGACAGGCTTGCAAAGGCTTCAGACACAAGATCTTTTATACATATCCCCAATTTAAAAAATAATGCATAATTATTTTTTTTTAATTGGGGACATATCTACTAAAAAGTGATTTTTACTTTTTCTGGATTTGGGCAGTGGAGTGTTCCTTTATGGCCAGAGTATCCACACTGAATGCATAGCTGACTTACAGGATTTTTTTAGTTCAGCTATATTGACCTGAAATTTTAAATTCATTATGAATATAACTTGAATTCTACTTTTAGTGAATAACCCTAGAAGAGTTACGTTTTGATAGTATGATACCAAGGAACTTTATTTGTTCCCTAATGTTGACTATATCTTCCACACGTCTTTTTTAAAATCCAAATTAAATTTCAGATTTTAGTTTTTTTCTTCCCAGAACTTATGGTTTTCTTCTGATCACTGTTCAGTAAAACTTTTTAATAAGGAGCTCTAAAATAAATAAATATCAAACAAAATCTCGGTGGACTGATTAAAGACCTCTGGAATCCATAATCCATTTTTTTCCATGTCATAAAAGTCCCATACAAAGATAGCGAAAAGGCTAAAAGATGTGTTCCCCTCATCTTCAGTTACTTAAAACTATTACTTCATAATACAAGTAAGATACAGTAATATAGTTCTTCAAAACTCACCGACACAAATTCTTCAAAGTCAATTTTCCCATCCTTGTTGCGGTCAGCAGCAGCAAATATTTTCTCAATAATGTCTCTCACCTTGTAGCCAGGTAGTGGAAGGTTTGCTTCCTTAAATAACTCTTGTAGCTCATAATCATTAATATAGCCACTATTGTCACTATCTGAAACAGAGATTTATGGGTGATGGATGATGTCAAAACGTACAATAATCTGTGTGTTGCTATTTGTAGTCTGAAGCTGCATCCTAAATAATATAGTACCATGGTTTTAAAATTTCCTCAACAGTGTTTGAGTCCACAAAAAGTGCTAAAGAGAATCCTCTCGAAAAATATCAGAATAATCTGTACATTCTATTAATCTACCAGTTATGAAACATTCTGATTGTTAACAGATTAAAGAATTTGAACTTGGAGTAAGTGACATTAATGACAATCATGTACTATAGCATATAATTTATCCAACTTCTACCTGCCACCTACTTGTGATATTTTCAAATACATCGTTGAGGTTTTTACGATTGGCACATGCATGCTCTAGACTAGAGAACTCTATCCTATTTTGGGAAATGTTTAAATAGCACCATGATACTACACGTGCATGTACTAGTTTAAAAACCAATATTTGTTAGTCTTTTTCTTACATCATCCCAAACTGCTTGCATTTTGCAGCTGGATTGCACTGTGGTGGATTTGTAACAAGCGTCCTTATTACTCCAATACAGGACATAAAACAAGCTTCATGTCAATGTCCTTAGTAAATATCTATTTCTATCACCTGATGCCATGGAACTCCAATGTGTTTAGAGCAAAGATGGACAATATACAATTCTCCACTGATATGATTCACATGCGCACTTATACATGTTTTTTTTTTTTATTAAAGTCCAAATCTTGGAGTAAATTAAATCTAAAAGGCAAAAAATTCTCAATTTCAGCAACAGACACAACATGGCTATTTTAGCTTTTTTTTGCAAGATTCTAATTCAAGCCAACCCACTTAAATGTACAGTTTAGCCAATAACACTGATAGTAAAACCATAGCTGAAAACTTGCAGGATGGTTATATCCATGTTTTATTATATAAAAGCTACATATTCTCCAATGAAGTCACTCAGCCCAATGTACACTACACTGGGTGTGAGAATATGCATTAAAGGGACACTATAGTCACCCAGACCACTTCAGCTCAATGAAGTGGTCTGGGTGCCAGGTCTCTCAGGTTTTAACCCTTCAGATGTAAACATAGCAGTTTCAGAGAAACTGTTATGTTTACATAGCAGGGTTAATCCAACCTCTAGTGGCTTCCTGACAGCCACTAGAGGCGCATCTGCGACGCTGGATGCAAAATGCTTTCCTATGGACTGTTTGAATGCGCGCGCGGCACTTGCCGTGCATGCGCATTCCACTCCATTCGGGAGCTGACTTCAGCAGGGGAGGAGAGGTCACCAGGGCCGGCGCTGGATTAAGGTAAGCTGCTGAAGGTGTTTTAACCCCTTCAGTGCCAAGGGAGGGGGACCCTGAGGGTGGGGGTACCCTTAGGGCACTATTGTGTCAGGAAAACGGGTTTGTTTTCCTGACACTATAGTGATCCTTTAATGGTAGTTAAAGTATTTGAAACTTGTCTTGCCTTTATTTGGAAACACACTTACTACAGGGTTTGGCTTAAGAAATTGATGTAATATCATCAGCTGGGAATGACTAAGTTGCTTTATTATAACTTCTCTGGAATGTGTATTGTGGTTTATATATGTACCATAATTTCTAGAATTACTATAACCTTTGCCGTTTAAATTTGCATTTTTACACATGTACTAGTAAAATATATGCTGTCAGTAAGACACGGCATACTATCCTTAAATATGGCAAATTTTGATTATGAATGGATCGGAATGGCAAATGTTTCACTTTTCTTATCAAACTTGATTAAAGGGGTCTGCAATAGTTGTGTTCATTTCATTACTTACATTTCTATAAAATAATCTATCTAGAGTCAGTGCTTTCAAAAGAACTGTGAATCAAAATTAATCATGAATATGTGTTGGAGAATGGTTTTACTCCAAATATATTTATAATCGTTAACATTTTCCGAGTTGGTTACCTTAGATTAAATTATATATTGATATTATTGCTAATTAGCTAATTCTGTAAATATTCAGATTGCAAAAAAGACCACAAGGAATTCTTGTTTTCAAAGAAGTGATATTGCTTGAGCTCTTTGCTTCTTTGTGTTTTATTATTTATAATGTGAGCTATCAGAGGCATTAAGCACTGAATATATACTATATGTACTGTGTGTATGTATATATATTTTTTTCTTTTTGAAACTTTTTTTAGTGTTTCTCAACACTGCACTAAAATTATTTTAAATAGGGGAATTATACGTTTCTTCATGGGCAATATTTGGGTTTTCTATTTGTGTTCTTAAACGCATCACTTGCTAAAAGCAAATCAATATAACATGTATATTAAAACAAACAAATAAATAAACACTATGTAAAATACAATTTTGAATGTAAACATTCCAATGAAAATCTACCCTATTTTGCTTTGATTTTCGCACATTCACATTTTCTCCCGCAAATACACCCTCACTATCATGTATTCTCTATCATTATGAAGTCCTGTCGGCATTGACCATTAACAGACCACAAATTTAAAGATGTGTTTTGTGAATGAGAATATGTCATCCCTGCTGAATTCTCGACATCAGCATTTAATAATCTGCAGATAAAAATTCCACTTGGTGACACGATTCATAGAATTTGCTAATTATTTACTTCTTTATTGGCAGTTCAAATAATGTGAACGTTTTATAGGTTGTAATTCAACATGACACTTACCAACTTTGTCAAAAGCTTCTCTCAGATCTGCCAATTCATCTCTAGAAATGGTGATTGTATTGTTTGCCATTTCCAGAGAAGGACAAGTGGGAACTTGAAGCGGCTACTCCTGGCACCTGGGAGATGACATTGAGGTATTACTGTATGTGTTGTGAATATAGTCACACACACAGACTTTCACATTCATCATATAGTACAAAGAACTCTGCACTTCCTTGAAACAATTGCTAACTGAGCAGTAGAGAACTACTCCAAGAACACACCCCAGCAGACACACATATAATCCATTACCACAAATGTTCAGATTAATTTTATTAAAAGTAAATCATCATAATTAAATAGAACAAATGTTCCCCCTAGAACTATATTTTGCTTTTTAGTTATTTTTGTTGTTTGGTTTTATTTTATTTTTTTAACCCCTTAAGGACCAAACTTCTGGAATAAAAGGGAATCATGACATGTCACACATGTCATGTGTCCTTAAGGGGTTAATTTCATAGATCGGTATCATCAGTATAATATTTATAGAGTGATTATTCTTAATTAGTGAACCATTTTAAACAATGAGCTTGTCTTAGAGGACATCAAGGGAAAACATTGAGATTATATTGCAAAACAAAAATCAGTTTGATTGGCTGTGGAACAAAAATCGACAAGAAGTAGTTAAAATGTTTAGCAAATTGTTAAGTGTGGCTAGGTACGTTATTGATATAGTTTTGCCAAGATAATACACATGCAAACCTCTCTAGCTTGGCATGTGTAATGTAGTCTATTTGTAAAAGAATAAAATCATTTATAGAGAAATAAAAGGAATGTATATTTTAATGTTTTAAAAGTTTGAGGGACAGGCTAAATTGTGGAGAAGAGGGGTATGTAATACTAACATAAAACAAGGAAATTCTAAATTGAGAAAATGGATGTTTATAGAAACTTTATAGAAGTGGGCCCAAAAAGTATTAACATACATTAAAAGAGAGGACAGAACAGAAAGTCTGCATCAAGCCTGGAGTCTTTGATACAAATGTCTAAAGCGTGGGGACACGTCACACTTTTCAGGTTAAAAACAACAGCAATTTAGAAGCAATTTAATAATATATACTTGTCATCTTGTTATCAGTCTGTTAAATAATACAGTAAAATATGAACATTTTGAATTTATCTTCAAACAATGTAGGAAAAAATTGAATGACTTAGATTATCTGGGTTTTTGTATCCTCGCTAAAACCTTAGTCCTAAAGACATCCTGCAGGACTAGATGGCTCTTAAATATTCTGCAGTTAAGCACTCATTTCCATCATTTCACAACGAGGAGGTAATTAGTAAAATGGCTGTCAATTTCATTAGCAATTACCATCGTTATCCAAGCTACAAAACATAATGGTTAAGGATTGGTAATCAATGGCTGCCTAGACAATAACATTTCCCATATTATTAAAATATAAATTTAATTGAAAAATGTGTATTTTTTATTTATCCATAGTTGTATAAATTCTATTTTTCTTTTTTTAAGTTGAATTGGAACTTGTAATTTAATTTCTAATAATTACCTATTTCAGGGGACAGAAGATGAGAACCTGCGCTCATTGGTATTCCACACAGGATTTTGGTAAATATTATAAGTTATTCTATGGGAATTTTTTCAATGGGATTTTTTCTTTATCATAGGGAGAGATTAGGGAAGACTTTGCTTGAAATTATCACTCACACAACATTATATTCATAAGTGGGGTCAGGGGAGTGCAAGTGAATGGATTTAAAGGGCTTTGTGCAGTGCTGACTTCCAGCACTGCACAGAGCTCATAGGTCAGCCTGGGGCCACTAAAAACGTCCCCTGCTGACTTCCAGCTGCCCCCTGTATCCACTGGGGTTAGTGGTGTGAGGATTTAATCCTGCTCATACCATGATCTTTCTATAGGCATTTATTTAAAGAGCCACTTGCAGTGCTGTATTGATACCTGGGGTTCCTTGTTGTGAGCAGGAAGTTAACTCTGCACACCCCAAATCTGCAGGGGGCACGATGCCGCCCTACTGGCTTTAAAACCTACTTTTTGCAGGACGGAAAAATATGCTGTAATTTTTTTTTGCACGCTCAATCTTCTTAGTTTTTGAACCAAAATAAATAAATAAATAAAATGTTTTGCAGAATTCCCCTTTTAACCCCTTCAGGACCGGCCTGTTTTTGCGATGTTTGTACGTTAAGGACCAGAGCAGTTTTAACACTTTTGTGGTGTTTGTGTTTAGCGGTAATTTTCCGCTCTCTCATTTACGGTTCCCATACAAGTTATATATTGTTTTTTTCACGACAAGAAGGGCTTTCTTTACATACCAGTATTTATATTATGTCATATATTGTATTTAAAAAAAATAATAAAATATGGTGAAAAAAAAAAAAAAAACATGTTTTTGGACTTTTACTTGAAAAATCTTTTACTTATCTACAAAAGCTAATGAAAAAAACTGCTAAATAGATTCAAAATTTTGTCCCCGAGTTTAAAAACACCCAGTGTTTACATGCTTTATTGCTTTTTTTTGCAAGTTATAGGCCTATAAATACAAGTAGGAAATTGCTGTTTCAATATATATATATTTTAAATGTATCAATAGTGACATTGTTACACCGTTATCTGTCATAAATCCCCGAAACACACCTAACATGTACATATTTTTTAAAGTAGACAACCCAGGGTATTTAAAATGGGGTATGTCCAGTCTTTTTTAGTAGCCACCTAGTCACAAACACTGGCCAAAGTTAGCATTTATATTTGTTTGTGTGTTAAAAATGCAAGAAACGCTAACTTTGGCCGGTGTTTGTGACTAAGTGGCTACTAAAAAAGGCTGAACATACCCCATTTGCAATACCTTGGGTTGTCTTCTTTTGCAAATGGTATGCCATCATGGGGCTAATTCTCATTCCTTGGCTACCATACGCTCTCAAAGGCAACCTAACCAATCTGACAAATTTCAATAAAAAAAAAAAAAGTAAAATCAAGCCTTATATTTGACCCTGTAACTTTCACAAACACTATAAAACCTCTACATGTGGGGTACTGTTATACTCAGGAGACTTCGCTGAACACAAATA
The DNA here is from genome assembly GCF_036172605.1 of Pelobates fuscus. NCBI lineage: Eukaryota > Metazoa > Chordata > Amphibia > Anura > Pelobatidae > Pelobates > Pelobates fuscus. The sequence continues at coordinate 101,876,246 of NC_086318.1, forward strand.
TTAGTGTATCAGAACAGTAAAATATATCACAGCAATAATATCCTCAGTGAAAGAGCTGTTTGTGTGTGAAAAATGCAAAAAACTTCACTTTCACTGACAATATCATCGCTGTGATATGTTTTACTGTTTTGAAACACTAATATTTGTGTTCAGCGAAGTCTCCCGAGTAAAACAGTACCCCCATGTACAGGATTTAGGGTGTCATAGAAAGTTACAGGGTTAAGCACAGTGCTAGCAAATTAAATTATCTGGACTTTTGGCCTGGGTTGGCAGGCAGGTCCCTCAAATTGCAATCATTAAAATTACTTAATTAGGTAAAAATATTACATAAATATGCACGTAGAATTTTAATATATATACATATTTACATATTTGACGTCTACGTGTATATTTATGAAATTATTAATGTAATTTTGTATGTGGACATATGTATATTTCGTATTATTTTTATTTATTTATTTATACATAGATATATATATCATTACATTCTAAGTGTATTTTGATATAAATATATATATATCAATATCAAAATACTGTTAGAATAAAATTGAATATATATATATAATTTTTTTTAAATTATTAAAAATTATTTTTATTTTTTGTTATTTATTTTTATTAACATATTATTTGTATTTTATTAACCAAGCTTAACTAAACAGGTCAAGGATATGAGATGAACTAAAATACCGTGAAGTACTAACGATTATTTATCTGTTCTGTTCTGCTGTGCTATCTTAATCATAGTATATAGGCACGGGTTGCATACTAGCAGTAGTTGGTGGAGACAGTGCATATTGGAGTTATTACAACAGGCTTGTTATGCTTGTTAATGCCCTCCAGGGCGCAGTGAGTTTCCCTGCAGTGTCATTAGTTGGCATATGGAGAACTATTAGAAACATATTGTAGCTTAAAGGCTTCATTTTAAACATTCTATGCACTCCTAAGTTTAATAGCATAACCATAAGCATTACTTTGGTCTAATAGATTGATCACTGGTAATTATGCTAGATACATTTCTAAACATGCTATAACGCCCACCAGCTCTCCAGGGCCATGCAAAGGAATAGCTGAAGGTGAGCTTATGTGCTAGGTGAGAGTCCAATACAGAATGTCAGTACAGACAGTGCAGGCTAGGTCCCTTGGTGCTCTCAGCCGAGATCAATTTTGGTGGGACCGCCAGCTAAGGGCGCCAGTTCAGCCGATACCTCTACTGGGCAGGCTGGTATCCCGGACCGGTGGAGTTTGCAGGAGGGCGGTGGAGTGTAGGTATGTGAAAGGAGCTCTCCGGCCCCTGGCCGGTGTGAAGGCCAGCCCTTGCGATCCACAGCTTCGGAACCTTGAGATTGAGGCCGTGTCTTCCCTCTGTCGGGCGCCTTGGGTGGACTGCCATCGCCAGCGACGGTCAGTGTTCCGGCGGTGTGGTCGGTGCCGTGGAGACTTTCTCCGGGTGGCCCTCGGCCAGGGAGGATGTTTGGGGCGGACTGTGTTAGCTACTTGGTGGGGTTTACATGCTGGAGGCTGCATCTTACCCCCTTCCACGTCCCCCTCCCCAGCTTTCACAGGACCAGGCTGATTCAGTCTGCTGCGTTGCTCCAAACGCTCCCAAAACCTCTGAAAGATGCTGTCCAGTCGCTCAGCGTATTCGTCCACCGGGTAAGTGTCATGGAGTAATTGCGCTGGCTTCTGCCCTAGGGATGCGAGCGCCATCTTGCGTGGCCCACTGGCTTCGTCGGTCAGGCTGCATGGTGCCACCGAGGTTTGTTGTGCTGTTTGCCCTGGGTTGGTGGGGACCGGGTTAACCCCCGCCGGTCCAAAGGGGGGGGAACGGGGACCCATGTTGTGGTCGTTACTTGGTATGACCGCGAGAGAGCGGCCGTCTCTCCCGCAGCTTTCCTGCTTGTCTCCTTGCGGCCTAGGCCGCACCGCCGAGCTCCGGTTTCTGTGGGCAGATTTCCACATTTTTGGCCCCAACGTGTGTCACCTCGAGTGCAGATCAGCTCCCAGATCAGAATTATCGTGTCTGGCGTGGTGAGTCTCTGCTAGGGCTTAGTTTGTTGCCGTCGCTGTCGGAGCTATCAGCAAGTGCGTCCGGCCATCTTGGGTCTCAGGCCCCGCCCCCTTATTTGTATTTTATAATAATCTATATATACCATATATATAGTAATTATATATATTGTATATATTCGTGTGTAATTTAAATATAAGTGTATTTTTATATTAATATACGTATATATAAATATAAAAATACACTTAGTGTGACATTATATATATTATATATATACATATATTATATATAGGTATATATAGATATAATACATGTATATATATCATATATATATACACATATTTTTTTTTTTTTTCACTGATTTCTTTTTTTTTTTTTACACTTTATTTTTTTGATTTTTTACTTGCAGGGAGACTGCCTGTCAGCACAGACAGTCCCCCTGCAGGCAGACACATGGACACCTACTGCGGTCATGTGATCGAGTGATCACATGGCCGTGGGGTCCTGATCTGCCGAGGGGGGACTGCCCGGGCAGACAGGCAGTCCCCCTGGACCGGGAGGAGAGCTGATCGCCGCCGTGGGACCGACGGCGATCAGGTAAGTTGCCCAAAACCGTTATGACGGTTCAGGACCGTCAGCGGTCCAAACGCACGTTTTGCCGCTGACGGTCCTGAACCGTCAGCGGTCCTTAAGGGGTTAATGCAGTTTGTTTTGTTGTTCAGATCATTCAGTACTGTCACTTTCTGAGCTGTGTACATACATTTGATAAGGAAGTCTGTTTCTGGAGTGAGGGGGTGTGGCTTAACAGGCAGGCCCATGGTGCAGCATTCTGCAAAACATTTATTTATCTCATGCAAATACTATAGAAATGTCAGCACACACAAAAAAGAGTTCTTCAGTTTGGTGCAATTTTGGTTGTTACTTCTTCAATTTAACTGGTAGTATAATTTGTAATTTCAGTCAAACTGGACAACCCAAACTGAATTTATATTTGATTGCCAAATTAAATCACATTTTATTATGGCATGTTATATATTTGCTGTATCTGTATTTACGTTTACCAAGGAGTAATTTCTGGGAGTAAACAGGCTGCCTTAGCACAACGCTGAAGCTTGTAGCCAAGTTTAACCCATGGGAAATACTCAGTGGTGTCTCGATAGGAAAAAAAGCTGATGACAATATTTTTCAAGCTACAGTCCAACAGAAAATGAGGATTTAAATGCTATAGACATATGTTACCATATATATTGTTAAAGGAGCCAATACATAGCAGTACAATTAAAGCAGTGTAAATACAATATATACGAAAAGAAGGATGTATATGGGGATATACAGCTATTTTAAGATCTAAACATACAAAATGCATGGAAACTAAATGGCTGTTTTGATTTGTGCAAAAATACATGTTTTATTGCTTTACACAATCCACTGTAAAAAGAAACAAAAAATAACCTATAAAAAAATAGTGAGAAAATGAATTGGAAAAGATAATGTAATGTACGTTCAAAGCAATTGTTTGTGTGTTAAAGTGTATCCATATCTATTACAGGATGCACAAAATTGCACAGTCACACACAATTCCACCATCTGGCTTCCCACCCTAGGGTACAACTTCTTTATTTACCAATTCTGCTCAATTGTTGGGTTAAATCCAGTGTTCATTTTGTCCACTAACAATTTTAGTCAAATTTTAGTCTACTAAAATGTTTTAAATTTAGTTGACTAAAACTAGACTAAAACAAAAACAATTCAGATGACTAAAATACGACTAAAACTAAAATGGCTAATGACTAATGACTAATAAATGACTAATAAAAAGACTATGATTAAAATTAAATAGAAATTTGCTGCCAAAATTAACACTGCACAGAGGGACTGCAGAAGGGGCAAAAGAGACAGACAAGGGCTTAGGAGAGAGACACTTAGAGGGGCCGGGAGGACACAAAGAGACACAGAGGGGTTGGGGAAGAGGAAAAATAGACAGATAGAGGTTTTAACGAGTCGACTAAAACTAGACTAAAAAAAAATCTGACTAAAATACGACTAAAACTAAAATATTTGCCAATGACCTCTAATCCCACCTCAACACCAGCCGTCTTGATGGAGGAAATAAATTGATACAAAACATTATTCAACTTCAGAGAAAGAAAATATTACTCTTTCAGCAACTGAAATGTAATATTACATATTTATGTTCTGGATCCCTTATTATTTAGTAACTCTTTTTAGAGGGAATTGTCTAGTCTTGCTGAATAAGGACTGACCTAAACAAATGATCCAATATATATAACCAATAGTTTGGCTGTGGTAATATACTCAAAATGAACATCTCGTCAAGGTTACTTTACCTTTCCCAAACATTGCCTATAGCCATTTCTGGCTTCTTTTTCACATGCCTTTGTTCAAGATTAATTTGGAACAGTGTAATCCCCATCTGTGCTTTAAATGTTGACTCTTTAAGGTAGGACTGAGACAAGCAGTCTTAAAATAAATATGCCTCTGTGGCTGTTCTCATAAGAGTGATAGATTGGCACAACATGCAATAGCATCCAAGCGGGGGACTATACTTCATGCAAACTTGATATCATGGCAATGTCATCTGGTCTAATATTAATTTTGAGCAACACAGAATTTCTATGAGGCTTGTGGAACACTGGATTTACAAAATGTATAGTCTCAGAAATGAATGGTTTATGTCTCCTGAGGTAGGAGATTAGTCTGTTTAGATGAACTACTTAGAGTGCATTCAGCAAGGCCATTGAATAGAATTAGGTATATGCAACACCCTAAGGACACAGCTTTTTTTGTTTGCCAACCAATAAAAAGCTAAATTTGTAAGTTTTGCCATTTGCTCGTTCAGCCTTAGTTTAAATAAATAAATAAATAGTCTTCATCTTACCGGTTATAAAGTGTATAAAACTAGGAAAATATTTATTTTTGTATTGTGTGTGTTTTTTTTTTTTAAATCTCTTAATTTTCACCATCATTTCAACTTAAAGTAATATTATTTACTTAAAAATTAAGAGATTTGCCTTAACATAATGTTTAATGCAGCAGGCACAGTTCAGTGTTGAACACTGTCGGTAGGGGTGCATGCAGGGACACCAGGATCTTTTTCAGACTTCAGGTGTCTCACACTGTCCCCTGCAAGCTTGGAATTCTCCAGGATTCTGAGCTAATCACAGCGGCTCAACGTGATCGCTCTGCTGCAGTCATTTAAAGGGTTGAGGGGAGCACTCACTTAAATCACTGTGTACAGCTCATCTGTCAGTGTGGGGCACTAACTGTGGCCCCAGCAGGCAGAGGGCACCCTCAGTTCAGGTATCAACTGATATCAGGGGCTCCTTAGAACCAATGGGTGTCTAGCCCTAGTTAGTAACTTAAACGCATAACGGTCTATGCCAGGGATAGGCAACCTTTGGCACTCCAGATGTGGACTACATCCCCCATAATGCTCTTACACCCATAATGCTGGTAAAGCATCATGGGAGGTGTAGTCCAAAAGATCTGGAGTGCCGAAGGTTGCCCTTGCCTGGTCTATGCCGTCACCGGCAACGTTTTAAAGTCTTGCACTGTGTGATGGCATAGACTGTCATGCTGTCCATAAGGGTTTAATATAAAAACATTGTTAAATTCAAAACAACAAGTATGTGCATATTTAATAACATTATATACATATCTTTCTATACCTACAACAACAAAATTACACAAAAGGTGAAAATGGTTCTTTCTTTCTGTGTACTTGCTTGAATTATTTGAAACTAGCGGTTGCTTATAGCACTGCAAATCCTATTATCTGTCATTGTCTACAACAGCTGAAGTGACAGGGAGCAGGCACCCCACTGCTCTCCAGATGAAGTTTGCAAAGAATCCATCCTGGCTTGAAAAGGAGATCTATGGAAACTTCGAGCAAACTTACAAATTATTTTAATTAACAAAATAATTATATGTATAATAATATATAATTTGGTGGTAGTTAAGCCGTAGGGATAACACACATCCCATCACGATCACTAAATTGTTAAAAAATTTGGATATAATACTAATTAGTAGAAGCAAAGGTAATGCAATATGTTAGACAATACAGTCGTATTTTTATTTGACATTATCATTAATGCACACCTGGACAAGTAAATATGTACATAACCTTTAACCTCCCATGATTACCATTTCTGAAATATCTTCTTTAACTTTCACTCCTAACCCTCTGAATGATCACACCATTGCGTCTGTGGTATTGGGTGCAATGACAACTCATGAGCAAACTAACAGTGCTCGATGCACTGCTGGAGACTCGCCATTCCATACAGAGCAGTTTAATATTCTAATGACAGTTTATTGTCATTGTCAATGCTATTACTATACGTCTCCTGCCTATCTTTATAGAGCATCAGCAATATAAGCATGGATAAGCTTTTGTGTCCAAAGTCCACTAGCTCTTCTGCAGACAACCATAATACATTAGGAGTTTATTCATCAATCATATAGTTAATGTTGCCACAGTTTCCTAGATGATTTTTTTCTATTTACACAAAATAAAGCGGATCGACCATGCTTCCTGGGACCTCCTGATGTACTAAATTATATCAAAAGCAGAAATATATTGAAAAGCAGTAATATTTATTTTTTGAATTGTGACATGTATAAAAAATATGCATGTGTACATAAATGAAACGTGTACAATCTATTCATATTTAGTTTTATGCGTGCCATATAAACGTAGTAAAGATATACAGCACAAATGATATACAAACAACAATAAAAATACCATATTCAGCTGATTGATAATTTCAGTCCATTGTCCAAAATACAGTTTCACTGTGTACAAAGAACAGGGACACACAAAATATAGTATACAGTACAAAAATGCATTATTTCTTTTTCTCATTTTGGGCTCACTCACATTACATCATGGGCTGTATATTTATGAGGAGGGGATGCTAATGCCATTGGTGTGCAGCTCCCCGTATACAGAGATATGTGTATATATATATGCAGAACAAAGAAATTATACTGGGCAGAAAAAAAGTATAAAAAAAAAAAAAAAGTATACTGGGCCTGAAAAGTACTGGCTAGAATTTCTATAACACAGCAACATCCCATTTTTGGAACAAAGTTTTGTTGTTTGCGTCAAAGTAGATGAGACCTTCTCCTTTATCCTCTCCTGGTACAAAATATATAAAAAAGCAAGGATTGTAGTCCTTAGTCCATCATTTAGGACTATTTTCCCCTTTACTTCATTCAGCTATATAAAAAAGGAATCAAATATTCAGATCAGTCGCGGTAACATATAAGTACTGTAGACTGAGTATATAAAGTTTAATGTACAACCCCTACTTTATTTTATGTATTACTTTTAAAGTAACACTAAAGTGTTTGTATTCCTAATGCTTTAGAGTCCCCATCTCTAATAAAAAGGTTCTTCTCCCAGTTCAGCATAAAAATTTATTAAAAAAAAATGTTTTTCCACCACCGAAACTCAATCGTTACTGTTTGCCTGTCTGCCTTCCTTGTCGTCATGGCCAGCATGGCCACCTCTAGAGTCGGTCCAATCTAATGCTCCTCATAGAAGAGCATTGGGGACCTGAGGTGCATGTGGGTTTAGTGCTGCATGCGCATCACATTTCCTCATTGCAAACCATTGAATTAATGCTCTCCTATAGGGGCTGTAGTCACGTGACAAAGTTTTACTCAGTTGCTGCAGCAAGAAGCTCCTCTAGTGGTGACTATCAGCATGACAGTCACTGGAGATCTGTTTCACCCTGAAAAAATTTTAAAGCAAAAAACTACACCATTTTACATTGGACGGTTAAACCTACAGGACCACTACACCAAGACCATGAATTAAGATCAAGTGGTCTGAGCACATTTAGTGGTTCTTTAGATGTGTTGAATTTCTTTAAAAAAATGTTTTAAATTAAAACTAACAAATCGTTCTGCTTTAAGCAGGATTTAAGTATTAAAATGCCCTTCTAAACATTTAAGCCTTTAATATAAAATGAAACCAATGCAGACCTACGTGGGGCACGCAAGACTTCTAACATCACCTGGAGCATTTAGAGAGAGTGGTACAGGTACTATGGTTTGACAAGATTTATACTGTGTAGCTAATAGCGGTATGCATGAAATGGGTTGGGAAAGACCTGAAGCTTGCGGTTTGTCACCCATGTTTGGGCACATATTTGTATAAAAAAGATCCTTTTGCAGCGAATGAATTTGCTGTGGCCATGTTTCTAGTGAGGACAGCTCCTGGTGCTTATTCATAAAGAATGTTCGAAGTATTGAGGTTGCGGACTGTGTGGAGGAGATATAACCCATGAGGACCCAGAGGAACACTCAAGAGTAGCGATAAAAAGTGAGTCAAGCAATGTTTACCCTGAGTTATGGCTTTGTAGTAATGTTTATAGCCACACTTACTAATGCAGGCTATGCCATTAAAATAAATAGTATTCAAATAAAATGATGTAACACACGTCTATAAAGTAATACGGAGCTAAGATTTCAGATCTCAAACTATACTGTTACATCAGGAAAATCTGGTTTCCAGGTTAGTAGGGTCTCCATGGACAAGGAAAAACACAACAAGCACACACAGTAAACATACAAAGGGCTCTTTCGAAGTGTTATAAAGTAGTAAGTCTTGTTAAAATGTGCTGCTCTACTAGTTTCTCTACATAGCAGTGCACTGAATGAAGGATTAATTACAACAATTAAACCAGGGACTTCAACAGACATATACACATGCAGAACCTGAGATAGCTTACACCATATTTACACCATGTTTACCTAGTAAGATGAAAAATCAGGTGAAGGAAAACAGACATTTTGTTATTATGCCTATGGCATAGAAAGGAGTAGACACAAAAGAAAAAAATCTATGCATATACTGAGAAACTGGATTGTATAAGTTTAAACTTAAAGGGACACTATAGTCACCAAAACAACTTTAGCTTAATGAAGCAGTTTTGGTGTAGAGATCATGCCCCTGTAGTCTCACTGCTCAATTCTCTGCCATTTAGGAGTTAAATCACTTTGTTTCTGAACCCTAGTCACACCTCCCTCCATGTGACTCGCACAGCCTTCATAAACACTTCCTGTAAAGAGTCATCTAATGTTTATCCTTCCTTTATTGCAGGTTCAGCTTAACTTAGATTTCCCTATCCCCTGCTTTGCTAATAGCATGCTGGACCCTGCAAGAGCCTCGTGTATGTGATTAAAGTTCAATCTACAGAGCAAGAGATATAATTGTTTAAGGTAAATTACATCTGATTGAAAGTGAAACCAGTTTTTTTTCATGCAGGCTGTGTCAATCTGAGCCAGTTCATAAACAGAAACATAGTGATTTAACTCCTAAATGGCAGTGAATTGAGCAGTGAAACCTGAGAGGCATGATCTACATAATAAAACTGCTTCATTAAGCTAAAGTTGTTTAGGTGACTACAGTGTCCCTTTAATACATTATACAACTTTCCTGTAGTATTTTATTTAGTTTTATGCCATCATTGTTCAATATGTTTGTTTTTTTTCTCTAATGAGCAGAAGATACTGTAAGTTTGAAGCAGCTGGTGAATGTAAGCAGATTACCTTATCATTTTCTATCTTTGCAAATCCCTATAAATAAACAGATTGCATTTATGACAGAAATGTAGGCATAAAACTACAATTCAAATGGTATTATATCTAGTTTTAGAATTATCCCCGTTCTAGGCAGGGGAAGGCTGGCATCATTTGGTTTGGGACACAGTTGCATCTTGCATAAGGTTGTGTCTCCCTTACTGGCAGCGTCATTAAAGGGATTCTATAATGCCAGAAAAACAAACCAGTTTTCCTGGCACTATAGGCTCCTGCAGCGCCCCCCTCCCACGGTGCTGAAGGTGTTAAGACCCCTTCATTCACTTACCTGAATCTAGCGCCATCCCTCGGTGCTGGGTCAGGCTCCACCCATACTGACGTCGGCGGGGGAGACCTAGTGCTCAGATTAGGGTTTCCCCATAGGAAAGCATTATTCAATGCGGGGAAAATCTGACACTGGAGGTCCTCATGCAAAGCGTGAGGACGTCCAGCGTCAGATAATGGACCAAAGGTCTATTGTGATTCCGGAAGTCCCTAAAGTGGCTATCTGGTAGACAGCCACTAGAGGAGGGAATAATTGCAGTTTCTCAGACACTGCAATAACTACCACTGTAAGGTTAAAGGACATGGGACATTGCACCCAGACCACTTCAGTGAGCTGCAGGGGTCTGGATGCCTACAGTGTCCCTTCAAGCAGTTTGGAAAGATAGTTCTGGGTTGATTATTGTTAAATTTGTGGATATTGGGTGCCTGTTGTCAGCATGTATAGAAACTGGCAACAGACAATTAATAGTGACATGGCTTGCCCTTCATACTGCCCAAGTCCTCCCCTTGGCCTGCTTCCCACTCTGTCCATCCTTGTGCAGGGAGGAGAAGTGATTTCATCAAGCAGGATGCACCGAATGCGAGGCTGCTCGATGAAACCCCGACTAAACAAACAAGAGTCGGTTGTAATGGTTGACTCTGCCTGATTTCTTGCCCTCTGCCATCTCCAGCTCAAAACAATTATGTACCATTGTCCTTTTCTTATGCAAGATCCCACAAAATGCCATATTTATTGCTTTATTATCCAGTGTTTTGCTTAAACTAAACATGTCTTCATGTTAACTACAAAATACTTAAGTCATAATCTTCTTCCTTAGACATTATTTATCTTTCATTGTTTAGCTCTGCAAAGCCCTTCACTGGCTCTCCATCCTGTTTAACCAGGCAGACGTAGAATATCCTAGTCAGTTCAACTTTTAAAAGATTAAATAATGTATTACTTTTAAACCATTCGTAGAGTTATATTATTATTTGCTTGGGACAGTAACTTTAATCTTGCCACAAAATACATATAACTCTACAAATGCTAAATGAAATGGACACATGATTTTGTTGAATATGCATTTTGTTGGAATTCGGTTCTTCCACTTTGCTATAAATAGAAAACATTGCAACTCTTAGATAATAAAAATGATAAGGTGTAATAAAGACTGGACTTGTTGTTGTAAAATGTAAAGGTTTAGGGTTATATCAGATACAAAATGCTATTTTCACCATCTCAACAATTTTCCAATAACAGTTGAAGGCTAAAATTAGCAATGAACTTTAAAAAAAGAAAAGAAAAGGAAGTGAAAATATAAAATATGTGTACACGCATCCTTGTTATTAGATTAATACCAAAAACATAAACAAGAATATATAACATTCTAAATAAATATGTATATTTTTTGTAATTTACTGTTATGGAAGTAATAATTGCATATATAAATGCTGATTATAAATACAAAAAGATAAGTCCTGCGCTTACTCCCATCACTCCTGGGCGGCAGCAACAACCACAGTACACATCAGCCACCTTACATACAGTAAAAACCAAAGAGAAAAAAGGTTACCTGCGCTCTCTCCTTAATCCCTATGTATAATTAAACGAATTGAGGTCATTTAGTTACTCCAATGGCCATTTGAAGGAATGCCCGCCTGCCAATGTCAAGGCAGACTCCCCTAAGCGGGCCCTACACTGACCTTTCACCTTGCTTCCTTGAGCTCCTGGCAAAGATATCTCGAATTAGACAGAGGGGTATTTTTTTTATATACACCCCTATATATTTATTAACCCTTAATAGGGAACACATTGGATGGGCGGCAGCATTGTAACAAAGCTGTGTGACACAAAAAGTGAATACAAATACAAAAAGATACGCCCTGCGCTCACTCCCATCACTCCTGGGCGGCAGAAACGACTACAGTACACATCAGCCACCTTACATACAGTAAAAACCAAAGAGAAAAAAAGTTATCTGCACTCTCTCCTGAATCCCTATGTATATTCAAACAAATGGAGCAACTCTACAAATGCTAAATGGAATGAACACATGATTTTGTTGAATATGCATTTTGTTGGAATTCGGTTCTTTCACTTTGCTATAAATAGAAAACATTGCATCTCTTAGATAATAAAAATGATAAGGTGTAATAAAGACTGGACTTGTTGTTGTAAAATGTAAAGGTTTAGGGTTATATCAGATACAAAATGCTATTTTCACCATCTCACAATTTTCCAATAACAGTTAAAGGCTAAGATTAGCAATGAACTTTAAAAGAAAAAAAAAAGAAAAGAAAATAAAGCGAAAATAGAAAATATGTGTACACGCATCCATGTTATTAGATAAATACCAAAAACATAAACAAGAATATATTACATTCTAAATAAATATGTATATTTTTTGTAATTTACTGTCATGGAAGCAATAATTGCATATATAAATGCTGATTATAGTTTCACTACTTTTCTTATACAACTACGTATAGGTTTGGCATTGAAGCCATACCATTACAAGGAATTATCAATAAATAGGTAAGATGCATTCCAACAGATAGCTGAAAGTTGGCAGTCAGCTGTCCTTTTATAACTCGGGAAAAAAACAAGAACTCTTATTCATAGGCGTGCGCACGGGGTGTGCCGGGTGTGCCTGGGCACACCCTAATCCCGCGGCACGCCTATGTATATTGAGACCGGCAGGGGAGATCTCAGGATCTCCCCTGTCGGCTCATGCAGAGCCAGCGCTATCTGAGCGCCGGCTCTGCTCTCAGCCTCCCTCCTCACTGACCCACATGCAGGGAGGGAGGCAGGAGAGGACCCGGCGGAGCTATTGCCGGCAGCTCTGCCGGGTTCCTCTCGCGAGATATGAGCGTTGCCGCGGCAACGCTCAAATCTCGCGAGAGTGAACTCTAGCCCCAGAGGGGCTAGAGTTCACTCTCCACTGGACCACCAGGGATGGAATCAGCAGCAACAAGGATACCCCCTCCCTACAAAAGGTAAGAAGGGAGGGGGGATAGCAAGTAATGTACCCCCACCTCCACCCCCACAATCACCCACACACATACAGCACACACACACATACAGCACCCACAGACATACACAGCACCCACACACATACAACACCCACAGACATACACAGCACCCACAGACATACACAGCACCCACAGACATACACAGCACCCACAGACATACAGCACCCACAGACATACAGCACCCACAGACATACACAGCACCCACAGACATACACAGCACCCACAGACATACACAGCACCCACAGACATACACAGCACCCACAGACATACACAGCACCCACAGACATACAGCACCCACAGACATACAGCACCCACAGACATACACAGCACCCACAGACATACACAGCACCCACAGACATACAGCACCCACAGACATACACAGCACCCACAGACATACACAGCACCCACAGACATACACAGCACCCACAGACATACAGCACCCACAGACATACACAGCACTCACAGACATACAGCACCCACAGACATACAGCACCCACAGACATACAGCACCCACAGACATACACAGCACCCACACACATACAGCACCCACACACATATAGCACCCACACACATATAGCACCCACAGACATACACAGAACCAACACACATACAGCACCCACAGACATACACAGCACCAACACACATACAGCACCCACACACAGCACCCTCACACACACACAGCACACTAACAGCACCCTCACACACACAGCACACTAACAGTACCCTCACAAACACAAACAGGACCCTAACACACACACAGCACACTACCAGTACCCTCACACACAGTACATTAACAGCACCCTCACAAGCGCACACACACACACACAAACAGCACCCTCACACACAGTACATTAACAGCACCCTCACAAGCGCGCACACACAAACACCCTCACCCACATAGCACACTACCAGCACCGTCACACACACATCACACTAACATCACACACACACACAGCAGTGTGTGTATGTGTGTATGTATGTGTATGTGTATATATATATATATATACATATATATATATATATATACATATATATACATATATATATGCGGCGTGTGCTTGTGCTTTAGGGTGCACACCCTAATGCAATAGGCTGCGCACGCCTATGCTCTTATTTAAATACATTTTTTAGTACATCTGTTTTGTTCTGTTACAGTTATGCCAGTTATACCCCTAGAGGCACTGTGAGCACGTCTGGATTACTTTATAAAACTTGGGGAGAGCAAAAACTAATTTGCCAGAGAGTACTGAGAATGGACAACAGCTCACGTAGCCTGCCCTTCGGTGGGTCCCCACTCAGACCTCAAGCTGCTTTTAGCTCATCTTGTGCGATTGCAAAAAGAACCTAGGAAATTTGCATATAAGACTGATCCCACCCAAAATGGCAGAACAGACCCAAAATGCAGGCCAGCTCTCTCTGCATGAGACATAGAGCAAACCGAGACAATCGTTTCAACCTTGTTAGGCGTCGTCAGTGAGGTATAGTTGATACCCCTCTAGGTACCATGAGCAAAAAAGATACGTACAACAAAATACTCTTCTTTTGGAAAAAGTTATAGAAAAATGTATAAATCTTTCACTGAAAATATGACATATATTTAAAAAAAATATGGTTAGGGCACCAAAGAAGGCAACAGATTAAAAATCCCAACAGAATCCCCCCTACACTGTCTTTGTCAAACCAATACGTGCTGAGAGGTTGCCAGGTTCGATTTGGTGGACATTGGAATAAAGGCAAGTAACTGGCAATGGCGTTGCTGTTTTTTTTCTCTCTGCTTATTGTTGTTAAAGTTGAGTAACTGAGGATTTAGGTGTTGGAGTCTTGCTCCTGCTGAAACAGTGTGTCAGTGCGCTTTCAAACTAATATTTAAATGAACAAGGCCATGCCAATTTCTCTTTAAGAAATGTTACGAAATCTGACGCAAAGATAGAAGCATAATAGCTGTCTGATGAATGGCCTGACCGTGTTTTGCAGGTTTCTAATACAGCTGTAAAAGCGCACACCAAAAGGTAGATAATTAGTTACCTGTAGTTTGATGTGATAACTGGTAACTGTTAGTGGGTTTTCCTCCCTTTTGTGTGAAGGATATGTTCAAAAATACATGATACAAATTTCCTATACAAAAAATATACAACAGAACATAGTGTAATCTGTATATAATCCACAATAATATGAACATTTATGAGCTGAAACCACTCACACTTTTTTGAGCCGTTTGAAAGTTGGCTCAGAACTTATAGCGCCTTTATGTCACTTTCAAGGACATTGAGAAACTCTTCTTCCTCTCAAATCGGTCCAGTTGTTGTGGTAACCATTTAGTGGAAAGTTGGAGTCAGGAGTCAGGAGTAGAAGATGTATTCACAAAGATTTATTACATATAAAATAAAATAAAAGATGCACAACGCGTTTCAACCATTTACATATGGTCTTCCTCAGGTGCTGTTCAGCATTCAGTCTCCCTATTCACCGAGACACCTACGAGTGAATTATCTCGTTATGGATGTCCCGGTAAGAAAGGGAATTTTTTTTTACTTTGTTTGTTTGATTTTATGGATTATTTTATTGCAATAAGTTGTAGGCATTAATACAATATTAGAGATGTCCGGACCGGATGTGTGGCCATATTGGAGGTGGCATTACACATCCGGTTCGGACCATATAAGGAAATGGGTGTGATTTTTGCTACATGTGTAGCAAATAATATAATTAAGTATCCATGTTAAACAGATATAAATTGTACCAAGCTCATTGTAATGCTGAACAGCACAGTTACCAGTTATCACATCAAGCTACAGGTAACTAATTCTCTACCTTTTGGTGTGCGCTTTTACCTTTTTTTCTTTTTGTTGTATCTTTTCTAAGTATATGTGGTGGCAATATACTTGGGTATAGCAGCACCCAAGACTGTACAGATCCCTAAGAGGCATCTCTATCCTTTTTTGTAAAAATTCTAATACAGCTGTGGCTACAAATGCCTGAATGAATGGCATATAATGCAATATAATAAATAACATATGCGCTTGTTGACCTTCGTGGCATTGAGCATGTTAAAATAGACTTTTACAATAAGCATTTTATATCCCCACAATGTTACTGCAGAGTATACTTTGCACAGCTGATCTCTGAAACACATCTAGATTTTCATGATTTTTTCCACCAAGTTATAGATGAATTTTTATCTCTCTGTGTCTTAGTGACAATATATTTAAATACAATTTTTTTTTTTTACCTTACTGGTACATAGGGTGGGGAAGACGGTCTGCCCTGGGTGCTACTCATATTGAAGAGAGGGTGGCTGAGGCCCATCAAACGCTTTCTTCTCTTTCTGGCAACTCCTTTCTCCAACTCTTGCGAACCTCCCCAAAGTGTTGATACCAAGCTCGAGAGAGTTAGAGAGGAGCTGCCAGAAACAGAAGAGAGCGTTTGATGAGCCTCCTCTTCACTATACAGGCAAGGCAACTTGCATGATGAATCACACATGCGTCTCAGTCAATACAGTGTACACCTGCATATCATTGTCACCTGTCTGAAATACTCTTAGAACTAAAGAGACTTTTTATGCTGGAGAATGTTGGTGCATTAAAAAAAAGATAATACATTACACAAATGCAAAACTGAAAACAGTTAAAAATAAAAAGATACCAACATTCCTGTGTCTGCTACAATTCCTCAGAATATCAGTTTCAACACTGAACTCTTGGCAGATAAGGAAGCGCCTGAAACATCTCACCCATTCCTACCACCTCATTGTTCTAAAGAAACTACTATCATTACCTACATAGGTAATATATACTGTTATAGTGCTTAGAACATGCCTTCATTTTGCATTTAAAGGGACACTAATGGCAGCCAGACCATTTGATATTATTGAAGTGGTCTGGTTGTAGTGCCCTGTTATTTTAACCCTGTAATGTAATAC
This sequence comes from Pelobates fuscus, assembly GCF_036172605.1. Lineage (NCBI taxonomy): Eukaryota > Metazoa > Chordata > Amphibia > Anura > Pelobatidae > Pelobates > Pelobates fuscus. The sequence continues at coordinate 101,893,078 of NC_086318.1, forward strand.
ATTGCAATTTTTTAGAAATGGCAAGTTTTTTATTGCAGAGTTAACAAAGTTATATTCCTAACATTATAATGCCCTCTGCTCCTCCACCCCTCGCCGTGGCACACAAAGGGTTAAATACAACCTTTATTTACTCACCTGATTCCAGCACCAATGTCCCTTGGCACTGGGTTGGCCTGCCTTTTCCTTTGACATCATCCAATGGGGGCCTAATGTGCATGCGCAGCAAATGTCGCAAGGGTATTAGGTCTTCCCCATAGGAAACCATTGCCTTAATGCTTTCCTATGGGGTTTTCACTGACGCTGGATGTCCTCACCCATCTTTTATATTGCAGGATTACAGGGGACAGGAACACTGCACCCGGACCACTTCAATGATCTGAAGTGGTCTGGGTGCCTATAGTGCTCCTTTAAATGTCCCACAGATTCTTTCTGCTACAGACTGCATATCCACCAATTCATTCATGCCAATAGACGTTTTTACATGGCATCTATATGTCATTTATCTAATTGTTTGATAGCACATAAAATTACATTACATAGGAGTTAAGTGTCTAAACACCAAATTGTTGTGAACTGGAAACGATAAGATTATTGCTGAAATAGCCACACTTTGAAAATATTTCTTATATTAGCTACTTGGGTCTAAATTTCAAAATTCGATTTTCAATTTGCTACAATACAATCTTTGCAGAGTAAACGTCTGCCTTCACATTCAGCCACAAGTGATCAATTTATACAATGGCAAGCAATGCTCAGCAATTCATTAACTAGTGTCTGTAGAAGTTAAAATTAAAAAGAAGAATAATAAACAAACTAGTATGCACAGAAATAATGATGCTATTAAATAAAGCAGGTGATTGAATATGAAACTTACCTGAAGGTAGTTCTGAGGTAGTACTTGGAAATGGAGACAGCAGCACATTTAAATGATGCACCGTGCAGTCAGCTTCGAGGTGCTAGGATAAAGGTGCTGTTAAGGGCTGTGTGATAAATATACTACATGGGAACTTTGTACCTGTGGCCAACCTGAGCAGCTTGCAGGTGTGGTCTGGATACATGTTACAGTTCTGAAGATCATCTAGTAAAATATGGAATAGGAAAATGTTGACTGGCCCTACTACTGCCAAGGGAGCTTCCTTAGTGAGCGAATGCTACAGGGACAGCATTTGGCAAGGAGGCAGAGTGTCAGATACAGCATACAGCAGGGAAGAAAACATAGTTTTGTCATTTTTGCTATGGAGATTGTTCAACCGTATTTTCCCTTTTCGTTCAGTGCACTGACAGATATTATAAACATGTTTTTTGTTTTATTTTTAAAAAACAGAAAGGATTTTATTTTGATGCCTTATACATATATAATACTAAGTACAATGTTGAAACAAGGATTAAGCCCACATATATCGTACAAAGGTGTGGTATTAATTCTGATAGATATTCTTGCATAAGAAAATAAATATTCAGCATGCAATTTTTTTTCAAAATGATGGTGGCCTGTTGCATTAAGGAAAAATAACCATTAAAATTATTCCGGAACACAGGGAATAAGGTCAAATGGCTAATATTCACAGTTATAAAATCAGATAACATTGTTTGACATGTATAAATTGACAACAATGCTGGTTATAACAATAAAAATGTAGATATACACTGATCAGCCTCAACATTAAAACACCCTGCCTAATATGGTGTAGGTCCCCCTCGTGCTGTAAAAACAGCTCTGATGTGTCAAAGCAGGGACTCCGCAATACCTCTAAACATGTCCTGTGTTAACTGGTGCCAAGACGCTAGCAAGTCTTTGTGCCAGATACCACAGATCCTTTAACTCCACCAGATCTAAATGAAAACGTGATTCATGACACAAGGGCACCCTTCTTCCATTGCTCCATGCTCATGTCCTCATTGAAGGCGCTTTCAGCCGTGGACAGGGGTCACCATGGGCACTCTGACCAGTCTGATAAGCAGCCTGATAAGCAGCACACTGTGTTGCACTATGTAAAATGTAAACAACAAAGGTGTAGTGTGCAAAAAAAGCGGTTAAATCACGGCTTAAGTCAGGGCCAGAAAAAGGCATGTCATGTCATCATCACTGACAAGCAGCTCCCCCCCATGAAATAAGTATGATAATGTGATGCTCCTCCAGAGCATCCAGAGCTCTTGGATGATGTAAACGCCATGTTTTTATTGGGGTGGCGGGGGAGATTGTGCAACATATGCTGCGCTTCCTGGCGACTTATCTCTGTATCCTCAAAAGTGGGATACCAGAGAAAAAAAGAGGAACTGGTCTGTTAAAGTGTGTTGTGCACGTGTGGAGATGCTCCCCGTGGTGTTGTATGTGTTTGGAGCTTGCTTGTGAGATTGCATGTGTGTAAAGCAGACTATTTGTGTTGTATTGTGTGGGTAAATGGGTCTGTTTGTGGCGTATTATGGGTGGCTAGGGGCTGTAGTGTGTGTGTGTCCCTAGAGGATGTTGTATGTGCATGTAAGGGCTGTACTGTGTGTGTGTGTGTGTGTGTGTGTAGGGGCTTTAGTGGGTGTATGCATATAGGGGTTGTAGTGCACATGTGTAGATGTGCAGAAATGTGTGCATAGGGGGTGTAGAATGTTTATTTATAGGGGTATAGAGTGTATGTAGTGTGTGAGTGCCAGGGGTGTAATATGTGTGCTTATAGGGGTATAGAGTGTGTGAGTGCAGGGAGTGTAGTGTATGTTTAGGGGGTATAGAGTGTGTGTGTGTGTGCGCACGCATGCAAGGGTTATTTAAGGCATATAAGGGGCATGGAGTGTGTGTAGATTGTTTGTGAGAGTGCAGGAGATGAAGTGTGCATATAGGGATATAGAGTGTGTGCAGTGTGTTTCTGGGTTAGTGCAGGGGGTGCAGTATGTATATAGAGTTATAGAGTGTGTCTAGTGTGTTTGTGTGTGTGTAAGTGCAGGGGGTGCAGTGTGTATATAGGGGTATAGAGTGTATATAGTATGTGTGTTAGTGCAGGGGTGCAGTGTGTATATAGGGGTATAGAGTGTGTGTAGAGTGTTTGCAGGGCTGGTGCAAGGATTTCTGCCACCCCAGGCTAAGATCCATTTTGCTGCCTCCTCATGAAAGCAAATACAATCCAAAAGAGGTTTATTCACTAAACTCTGAATTGCAGTGAGTTGAAGACCAAATTGCAAAGTTTAAGCAAAAACAGCTGAACTGTGACTGTTGCCGAATTGAAGAATTATTCTAGATCAGCTATTTTGGCCTAAATTTTACCATATGGTTTCCAGTTAGTTCTGCCTAATACACACATACTGCTTAATGCATCCATCCATAAACACACACTGCCTAATAAACCATCCATACACACACATTGCCTAATACATGCATCCATATACACACACTGCCTAATACACACATACTGCTTAATGAGTACATCCATAAACACATACTACATCCACACACACACACACTGCCTAATACCTACATCCACACACACACTGTCTAATACCTACATCCATATACACATACTGCTTAATGCGTACATCCATACACACATATTGCTTAATACTTTACACACATACTGCCTTATACATGCATCCATACACACATACTGCTTAATGCGTACATCCAAACACACATACTGCCTAATATCTACATCCATACACATACTACCTTATACATGCATCCATACACATACTGCCTAATACCTACATCCATACACATACTGCCTAATACATGCATCCATACACATACTGCCTAATACATGCATCCATACACACATACTGCCTAAGACATGCATCCATACACACATACTGCCTAAGACATGCATCCATACACACATACTGCCTTATACATACATTGAAGACATAATTTATCGCTGTGATAAATTATGTTCGGTCCGCCCCCTATTCGTCATCATTGACTAAACATTGACCCTGTACCTCACAGTCAGCAGACAAATTCCAGCCAATCAGCAGCAGACCCTCCCTCCCAGACCATTATTAGACATTATCCCCCATAGCCAGTAACCTGTGTTTATTATACATTATCCTCCCATAGCCAGTAACCTGTGTTTATTATACATTATCCCTCCCATAGCCAGTAACCTGTGTTTATTATAGATTATCCCTCCCATAGCCAGTAACCTGTGTTTATTATACATTATCCTCCCATAGCCAGTAACCTGTGTTTATTATACATTATCCCCCCATAGCCTGTAACCAGTGTTTATTATACATTATCCCCCATAGCCAGTAACCTGTTTATTATACATTATCCCCCCATAGTGAGTAACCTGAGTTTATTATACATTATACCCCATAGCCAGTAACCTGTGCTTATTATACATTATCTCCCCCATAGCCAGTAACCTGTGTTTATTATACATTATCCCCCCACAACCAGTAACCTGTGTTTATTATACAGTATACCCCCACAACCAGTAACCTGTTTTTATTATACATAATACTCCCCATAGCCAGTAACCTGTGATTATTATACATTATCCTCCCATAGACAGTAACCTGTGTTTATTATACATTATCCCTCCATAGCCAGTAACCTGTGTTTATTATACATTATCCCCCCATAGCCAGTAACCTGTGTTTATTATACATTATCCCCCCATAGCCAGTAACCTGTGTTTATTATACATTATCCCTCCCATAGCCAGTAACCTGTGTTTATTATACATTATCCTCCCATAGCCAGTAACCTGTGTTTATTATACATTATCCCTCCCATAGCCAGTAACCTGTGTTTATTATACATTATCCTCCCCATAGCCAGTAACTTGTGTTTATTATACATTATCTCTCCCATAGCCAGTAACCTGTGTTTATTATACATTATACCCCCATAGCCAGTAACCTGTGTTTATTATACATTATCCCTCCCATAGCCAGTAACCTGTGTTTATTATACATTATCCTCCCATAGCCAGTAACCTGTGCTTATTATACATTATCCCCCCCATAGCCAGTAACCTGTGTTTACTATACATTATCCTCCCATAGCCAGTAACCTGTGTTTATTATACATTATCCCTCCCATAGCCAGTAACCTGTGTTTATTATACATTATCCTCCCCATAGCCAGTAACTTGTGTTTATTATACATTATCCTCCCATAGCCAGTAACCTGTGTTTATTATACATTATCCTCCCATAGCCAGTAACCTGTGTTTATTATACATTATCCTCCCCATAGCCAGTAACCTGTGCTTATTATAAAATATCCCCCCATAGCCAGTAACCTGTGTTTATTATACATTATCCCTCCCATAGCCAGTAACCTGTGTTTATTATACATTATCCTCCCCATAGCCAGTAACCTGTGCTTATTATAAAATATCCCCCATAGCCAGTAACCTGTGTTTATTATACATTATCCCTCCCATAGCCAGTAACCTGTGTTTATTATACATTATCCCCCCCATAGCCAGTAACCTGTGTTTATTATACATTATCCCCCATAGTCATTTATCGTTGGACCTAGGCAGCATGATGTCTTAGGCCAGCCCAGAGAGTGAGTGAGTGAATAATATAATATATATTAGTAATATATGTAAATCGGGTTCATGCAAAGAGGGTGAAAAGGTATTAAAGAAAAACACACTTATCGCATCAAATTTACAAAGCCAAACTTTTAAAAGCTTTCCTCATTTCTTTCTCGGGATGAGGAATATATCGGTTGTAGACTGAGGATTTCCATCTGCCCAATCTTTTAATAATATGCACTGGAGTGTCAGTGTTGAAGGAGACCGAAGCTGCCCCTATTCTAAATGAAAGACCCGAGATATGGATACAACCCAATCTTAGGAGTAGTGTTCTGATGTAGAAGATGAATTTAGCCGTAGTCAGATGGATTCAGTGAGAGTAGTGGTGAAATGTGTGTGGCATGACTGAGTGTGGGTAAGTAAGAGTCAAGTATTTTAACTGGGCACTAGTTCTAGGTGGGATAAAGTGGTATAGCGGATGGATGAGTAGTTTGGTTCGTTTTAGAGGTTTGTAGAGAAAGTATATAGTGATCATGATTTTTAGCGATATCCAATGTTTTTAAGGTGGTCTCAAACAAACATAAAATGCTATATAAAATTTGTGGGGGGGGCGGAGCCTGACCACGAGCCGGAGCGGTCGCAACCCAGCACGGCTCCCGGCCGAAACCCGCAACAAAGCCTGACAAGTGGGGAAAAAAAAACCCAATTGACCTTCTCCTGACCTGGGGCACCATCGGTACTCAGCCCTGCAACCTCCCATGCCGTTTGTGTGCCCGGCACGGGTGAACCGCCGGAAGCGCAGACCCGCGCAGACCCGCGGCCTACAAGCCGGCAGCAGCCCTCGACTGGTCGGCATTCCTGGACGGTCTCGATCAGCCCGAGGATCCAGCAGGGGACGTCCTCCCCCACGTCCCAAAAACCCCCACCGGAGACGGCACCAGGGTTCAGAGACATCAGCACCATGCTGCAGCAACATCGGCCGCCAGCCAAAATGGCGGGAGCAGCGGAGCATGGCACCATGCAGGTACCCAGGGGTCCCAGTCCACCTGCCCAACCCCCAGAACAGGCATAAACACCAGGGGGAACCGCAGATGGGTCTGGCCCAGTCACCCAGCGGGATTTCCAACATTTAATTGGGGAAAACAAAAAGCTCTTGGCGACCAGCATAGCTGCCATTAAGTCTGATGTGCAGGCTATAGCTGACAGGGTCCAGTCCACGGAGAACGAAGTTACTACCATCAAACAGGGGCTAACAACCCTGCAGGACACAGTACTGGCCCTCCAGACCCAACAACAAGCACTCTCCCTCCACTATATCGCCCTCGACGTCAGGACAAGACAAAACCACATAAAGATAAGGGGAGTACCAGACGACGTCTCCTCCGACGAATTACCTCACTACCTGAGACGTCTCGTGGCTGCCATCCTGCCACCTACACAGGCCAAGAAATTTAATACAGACGGGATGTACCGCCTGCCACCTTCAGGCAGAACAGCCCCAAGCTTGGTCCGGGACGTGATTGTCCGCTGTGCTACCTCCCAAGACAAAAGAATCCGGATGACTGCTCTCCGGGGCAAGACGCCACTAACATTTGAAGGCACACAGCTTACCATCTACCAAGACCTCACCAGATCCACGCTACAATGGCGTAGATCGCTGAATCAAGTCACCAGCACCCTCAGAGAAGTGGGGATAGAATACCATTGGAGGTCCCCCAGATTCTTGGTGGTCACTCGACACGGAACTGTCCACAAACTCTCCACGCTTGCTGAGTTCCCGACATTCTGTCACGCGTTGGTCATACCCGCACCCATCCAGGACACAGTCCAGCGTTCTACGCCTGAGGCCTGACCCCAGCAACAGAGACTTTACCACACATGTTCTATGTTGCACAGTTATAGTTCCACATAACCTGCTGTGGTGACATTCTGTCATCAAACTAACATGGTGACCAGGGGTCATGTGATCAAGTTCATGTAGATCTTTCTTACAGGGGGATAAGCTTTACTTTGATATGGTAAGTAGGTAATTCAATACCTTTACAAGTCAGGAGAGAGATAGCCACTCCCCCCTCTATCCTCATTCCTCTCTGTTCCTTCTTGGCTGTGCTGCAGAGCAGATGTGCAGACGCCATGTGCTATCTTGGTGAACCATGTTATACTCTATTGCTTCCTTTTCTTCCTTGGTGGATGTGATGTTGGACTTGCAGCAGTGAGCCATTACTAGATGTGAAGGCCTAACCGTGGGTGAGATCAAACGTGTGGGGAAGGGGATTACTATATAGATAGATAGATTTAAAAGGGTTGTTGCTCCGTGGGTCTGGGCTGTGTGTTTGTGATACATTTATAGTATTGTGTTGTTGTCTTCTAAATAAATACCTTTTAATGTAGACGAACCTTGTGTAATATTTATATTAATTTGGTGATACACCACACCTGCTGGCCTAGAGCCACACCTAGCCCACCCATTCCCCCCATTGAAAAGAGGGAGCGACCGCTCCAAGCCTGCTTACCCCCCCCCCCCCCCCCGGCCCTCCTGGGACCTGGGTACATATAGAAGAAGGCCATAACTCAGAACCCGTTAGGGTTACCCTAAACCTATTATAGCCACTCACCCATTCTCCCGAAGCAATTCACACACTCATGGTAACATACCGCTGCAGGTCCACATTCCCTAGTACATGATTATGTTGAAATGTTATTGTTCATGCCGTAATCTGTTTCATGACTATGTATAATGTACATTTCATGTGTTCACGACCCGCAAGGGTATGATAAAAGAAAAATTTCAATAAAAAGAGATTGACAAAAAATAAATAAAAAATTTGTGGAAATATCGAATAGTTGTGTACAGTAAATCAGAGAGGGCTCAGAATATCGAACCATTGATCGGTAACCTGGATGAAGTAGAGGGTCTGTTTTATTAAATACGCGGTAATATGCTTTTAATGGGATAGGACGTTAAGAAAGGTGTGTGATTGGGATATGTGGTTGTGGCTGTATTTACCTTATCCTGGGACCGACCTGGCTCCTAAGCTTGAGCCGCGCGTGGCTGGATCACTCCTGCCTCCACACGAGCCGCATGCGGCTTGATCTCCTCTTCTGACTTAGCCGCGTGCACTGACCGCAGTGATCGGTCACGTGGCCCGCCCGGCACTAGGAGCACGGCTCGAGTCACACCAGTGCAACTCATATCTGGTGTAACAGTAGTGTACATTAAAAAAAACTAGAAATTTGACTGTGAAATAATAGCAGTCAGTTTCCTTCACACGTGTGCGTTTCAGGGCCTGCCAGGGCACAGTGTCACACCAGTGCATCTCATATCTGGTGTAACAGTAGTGTACATTTAATAAAAAAAAAAAATACAGGGGGCTTGTTGTCACCTTTCGGGGACCCTTGGTGTTGTACGTGGCTGGGTGGAGGAAGAGACCTTCAATGACATCAGTGAGGACAAGGAACGGGGCATAGCTAGCTTGGTATCCAACCTTTTGCAAATGGGGAGTTTGCGGTTGTGCAAATGGACTGTTTGCGTTTGTTTGCGGTGCGTTAAACGGGGAGTTTGGTCTGTCACTGTGAAGTGGGCATAACCCTTACACTACCTGATCGATACAACATCATACCTGATGTTTTAAAGCACGTTATTCCAAACAATTTGGGGAATGTTAGGTGATTTATGCCCTTTATGGATTAAAACCAGACTCTGCATCAACTATGTAATTTTCTATGGGAGTTTTGCCATGGATCTCCCTCTGGCATGCCACAGTCCAGGAGTTAATCCCCTTGAAACAACTTTTCCATCACTATTGTGGCCAGAAAGAGTCCCAGTGGGTTTTAAAATTCACCTGCCTATTGAAGTCTATGGCGGTTCGCCGGGATTGCCCGTTCACGAACATTTGCGGAAGTTCGAAATTTTATGTTCGCGACATCACTAGTCCTGGAGCCATTGTCCAGTTTAATTGATAATAAGGAATTAACAATTGGTATATATATTACAAATTATCCAAGGGTATGCAAACTTTTGAGCACAACTGTACCTTGAATTTAAAATTCACTTTTTATTCACCTTGAATTTTCACTTTAGTGAATAACCCTGTATATGTGGTGGAACTCGACATTGATCAACACCATGATAAAGCAATGTAATGAACATGTTTTGATAATGCATTTCATTGGTAGTTATTACCCTACATTGAAAGATTATATCCTTGAAAGTGTTTACAGCAAAAAGCTTGAAGGGAATGATTCTACTCACCAGAACAAATAAAATAAGCTGTAGTTGTTCTGGTGACTAAAATGTCCATTTAATAAATGCACAAGTTCTGCTTGGTCACCTAACCATTCATAGTTTCTGAACTTGGAACAAACACAGAAAATCAGATCTCCCTGTAGACAATTTATTAGTCCACCAGTACACATGGTTTATATAAACAGAAAAGTAATATCACCGATATAATAATATGATAAAGTTCATCAGAGGGGTACAGCACAAATAGAGTTAGTCTGGAAATATTTGGACACTGACACAAATTTCGTAATTTTGGCTCTGTACACCATCACAATGGATTTGAAATGAAACAACCGTGATTATTGCATGAAATGTTTAGGAATTGCAACCATTTCCATACACAGTCCCCTTATTTCAGAGGCTCACATGTAATTGATCAAATGAACACAATCCTAAATAAAATATTACGTTTTAATACTTTGTCGAGGATCTTTTGCAGGCAATGACTGCTTAAAGTTTGGTACGCATGGACAACACCAAACATTGTTAATACTTTGTGATGCTCAGCCAATGCAGAATTTTCCACTTCTTTGCCTTAAAAACTCATGGGTTGCTTTCGCAGTGTGTTTTGGGTCATTGTCCATCTGTAAAGGGAAGTGACAGCGAATCAGCTTCACTAAATTTGGCTGAAGCTGAGCAGACAATATATCCCCACAAACTTCAGAATTCATCTGGCTGCTTCTGTCTTTTATCACATCATCAATAAACACTAATGACCCAGTGCAATTGGAAGCCATGCATGCTCATTCCATCACACTGCCTTTACCGTGTTTTACTGATGATGTGGTATGCATCGGATCATGTTCCAAGCCTTCTCCGTACTTTTTTCTTCCCATCATTCTGGTACAGGTTGATCTTAGTTTCATCTGTCCAAAGAATGCTTATCCAGAACTGGGCTGGCTTTTTAAGATGTTTTTTGATAAAGTCTAATCTAATGGTAGACTTGGATAATTAAATGCCCACCTCCTGGAGAAGTTTTTTTTTTTTACCATAGAAAGGTTCCTATAATCATCCACCACTGTTTTCCATGGACGGTAAACCTGTTTGTGTTGCAAAGCTCACCATTCACTAGAATGTACCAAACTGTTGATTGAACAACTAATGTTCTTGCAAACTCTCTGATGTTTTTTTTTGCATCCTAAGGATAGCCTGTTTCACTTGCATTGTGTCAGGATCGGGACAGGGATCCAACACGCAGAGTACAAACAGTAGCCAGATACGTATACCGGACCTTAGAATGGCCAGACTAACGTAAGTAGTACAGTATGAATGGTCAAAGACAAGCCGAGGTCGAGGGTAACAGAAGACAGGTAAGCAAGAGACAAGCCGAATCAAGGGTAACAGAGATAAGCAGAGTAAGGTAAACAAGCCGGGTCAAAACCAAAAGGGATAATAGAATACACAAGCACTGAGTGACTAGAACAAGCTAGAACCACGACAGGGCAATGAGCTAATGAAAGAAGCTCTGTTAAATACCCTGTTCAGAGCAGTAACCACGCCTCCGAGGCGTCCTGATTGGTCCTGCAGCAATTGAGTGACAGGTCGTTCCGGAGGAGTGTCCTGATGACAACTTCCTGCCTAGATGCTGTAAAAGGCAGTCACTCCCTCGCGGCCGGCCTAGCATGACCGGATAGACCGTGGAGAAGGGAGCCATCAGGCCGTCTGGATGGAGGAACAGCTAAGTCTCTACCTCTTTCAGAGGTAGAGACCACAGGTACCCTGACACATTGAGAGTTCTGTTGTGGGTTCACAGCAACTGCTTCCAAATATGAATGCCACACCTGGAATTAACCCGAGAACTTTTTACCTGCTTAATTGATGGAGAAATAAGCAAGGAATAACCCAAATCTGTCCATGAAACAGCTTTAGAGTGAATTGTCTAATTACTTTAGGTCCCTTGATAAAGAGGGAGCTACATATTAAAGAGCTGTAATTCCTAAACCCCTCCTCCAATTTGGTGTGAATACGCTTAAATTAATGCTGTGAGACTGCACTTTAAGCCAATATTGATTATTTAACTGTAACCTGAATTTATTTTGGTTAACAGCCAAAATAACAAAACGTGTCAGTGTCCAAATATTTTCGGGCCTAACTGTATACCTAATGCATTTTGTGTCCAGTGGTACTTAATCAAGAGTCTGATTAAGTGTCATCAGGCATAAAATGTGTCAAGTATTGTGCTTTATCCTCCTACGCATGTGCACCTTTCATTTTGTCACAATAATTTTTTTTTTTTGCATTTTGCTAACCATATTATAGGCATCAACGGATCCTGGTACTGGGGTCCATTTTAGTTGACAGTAAGAATCTTCTACCTCAGTTGCCTTCATCGTGTCCCACACTTTTGTTCTTGCATTCCGTTCAGCTCCGTCAATGTGGAAACGATCCCACAAAATGCAGCCTGCATTTGGGCTTCAGCAGACAGCATGATCACTTACTTAGCATGACAATAGTATTAATCACTATCAGCAGCATTGGCCACATCACCCTTAAGCTCTGGTGCAGGAAGCCTGGACACTTTGTATGATATCCCACTGGATGGGGAACTGCACGTGGAGACCCCAACAGAATATCTAGCTACCCCTTCCACAATGAAAATAGAAATGAACTATTGAGAGTAAAATCTGAAGTTTATTTGCTGCGCATCTTGCCCTCAGCTGGGAGGACCTTGGGATATTTACAAGAGAGAATAAAGGCAATGGAGGGACATATAATTGCTCCCTGTCAAAGAAATGCCACAGATAGTTCCCAAAACACAATACTTTCCTAACTCCATAAGGATTTGTCCTCTTTGGTGGACTTTCTAGATGTTATAACAAGACACCGCAATATAATGGTCAGAAGTATAGCTGAGGTTGTGGAGTTTGGTTAATCTTTGCATATTTTAACCCGCTCTTTGTCACTGTCCTGCAATCAAAGTAGGCAAAGGACATACAACTGGACAGTGTATAGATCTGCCCACATTCCCCAGAGCCCTGATGTCAGAGCCACAAGACGTAGTCATTCCTTTCTAAACTCACTGATAAAATGAGAATTATGGCAGCTGGATGGGGGTCGACTCCTTTCATTTTTGAAACATCAGTTAGCCCTTTTTTTAAGATGTATGTAGATCTACTCTGCTGTGGTGAAAATCCTGGACAAAAGTTGCCATAACTCTGCAATGCGGGCCTGGCTTATAAGTGGGGTCCCCATGCATCATTGAAAAACCAACAGTATAAGTTAACCTCAAACACAGATTCTCCCTCTATTATGCGGGCTTAAAGGATCACTATAGGCAGGGCCGGCCTTAGGGGTGTGCGAGCTGTGCGGCTGCACAGGGCGCCATGGAACAGGGGGCGCCGTGCGGCCGCACAGCCGGCCGGGATTAAAAAAAAAAAAATTGGACTTGGGTGGAGCTTACCGCGCGGCGGGGCGGAGCTTACCGTGCGGCGGGGCGGAGCTTACCATGTGGCGGGGGCAGAGCTAAAAGCGCCGGAAAACTGCTCCAAACAGTCTCCAGGAGCTGCACTGCCTCCACAATGAACTCCACAGGTAACTGTGTGATTGTCAGTGTGAGTGTGACTCTATGCCTGTGTGTGTGTCTGTGTGTATTACTGTCTGCCTCTGTTTGTGTGTCTGTGTGTATTACTGTATGACTGTGTGTGTGTCTGTGTGAATGACTGTCTGCATCTGTGTGTGTCTGTGTGTTTGACTGTCTGCCTCTGAGTGTGTCTGTGTGTATTACTGTCTGACTCTATGTGTGTCTGTGTGTATGACTGTGTGTGTGTCTGTGTGTATGACTGTCTGCCTGTGTGTATGACTGTCTGCCTGTGTGTGTCTGTGTGTGACTGTCTGCGTGTATGACTGTCTGCCTCTGTGTGTGTCTGTGTGTATGACTGTCTGCCTCTGTGCGTATGACTGTGTGTGTGTCTGTGTGTAGGACTGTCTGCCTCTGTGTGTATGACTGTGTGTGTGTGTCTGTGTGTAGGACTGTCTGCCTGTGTGTGTCTGTGACTGTCTGCGTGTGTGTGTCTGTGTGTATGACTGTCTGCCTGTGTGTGTGTATGACTGTCTGCTAGTGTGTGTGTGTGTGTGTATGACTGTCTGCTAGTGTGTGTGTGCGTGACTGTCTGCCTCTGTGTGTGTGGATGTCTTCCTGTGTGTGTATGTGTCACATACAACCAATACACGCATATCACACACTGTTAATACACCCATTACAAATATCACACACAGCCAACACATAGCATACATATCACACACAGTCATCATACCTACTATCACATACACAGACAACACAAACATTACATCATACATGGATAACGGGGGGCGGGGGGGTGCTGTGAAGATTTTTCGCACAGGGTGTCTAAATGCCTAAGGCCAGCCCTGACTATAGGCACCCAGACCACTTCAGCTCAATGAAGTGGTCTGGGTGCCAGGTCCAGCTAGGTTTAATCCTTTTTGCTGTAAACATAGCAGTTTACCTATGGGTTAATCCAGCCTCTAGTGGCTGTCTCATTGACAGCCGCTAGAGGCACTTCCGCGCTTCTCACTGTGATTTTCACAGTGAGAAGATGCCAGTGTCCATAGGAAAGCATTGATAATGCTTTCCTATGACACTGGCTGAATGTGCGCACGGCTCATAGGTTCTCATAGTAGGCACTCTATGAACAGTAGGTTTATCTATAAGGCCATCATTGGAATAACTATACTTGTTTTCCTGTATCTATGGCTTATTTTAGCATCTTATATCAGGAGATGTTTTCTTGGATCTAATTACATTATAACTTAATTTTATAAAATGTGCAAAATACAGTAAATACAATGGTATGTTTATTCTTGATATTTTGTGGTATTTACTAAGTGTTGTATTTCTTTGCAAGCATTTTTGTCATATATTTGCACTGCCCAATAAAATAAAAATTTACAAAAACATAAAAATTAAAAAAACAAAAATAACTAAAAACAGACCTAATGTTTAGGTAAAGATGTGAAACAGCCCAATTTTGAAAGTAAAGGCTTATGTTTTATGTTCAAATGCAAAAAGAGTTTCAGCAGTCATGACAACCTCCATATGTATTGTTATTCTCTTTAAATACTGAAACAAACTTAATCTTATCTCAGCAATGCAGTTTATTGCGATCTGACCTGTGGAATAGAGTTGCAGAAATGAATATACAGTGGATGAAGCAGATTTTCTCATGACAAGTGCGTGGAGTTATAGGGTGGATTCAGTGTGATGACATAAACAGAAAAATAATTGTACCCTTGCCAGAAATATTTCAGTTGCATTAGTCTCTGCAAGATATAAGGTAGGATATCGGTTACCATCAACCGGCCATAAAAATGAATTATGTACTTAATTGCTTTATGACACGTGAATAAAATACATACCTCCTTTCATGAGCAGTCAGTGCTGTCATCTTGCAGGGCCCATGGATATTACACCTATGTCTTACTCCTAAGCAGTGTAACTCTCTCCTATGACATCCATTTAATGGTTACATGACCAGCATACTGGCATTGGAACAGAGTGAAACCTGTCACTCCATTCTTTTGGTCCTGTATACTTCTCAAGTGGAAGACATTGCTAGAGAGAAGCACAGCAGCTATTGTGTGTTAAATGTAGTCGATGAAATGAAGAACAGTAGAGCCACTTGTAGAAGAGTTCTCCAGCTTGCCCTGTCACTCATTTCTCTGCATACAGAATATAAGTAAATGATCACTCCACACTCATAAGGCACTTCAGTCTGCTGACATGCCTTGTGTGTTTGGAGTCTAATTTTCATGACAAGTGCCAGTTTCGATAGAAATCTGCACGTTTATAATTGGTGGCAGGAACACCTTCTAAACTGTCAGACAGAGGAAGGATTTCACACTATTCCATTAACTCCTCAGAGCTAGCACAGTGCTCCTACCTTCTCCTCTTCCCTAAGAGCTGTACTACAGCCGGGAAACACAGGAAAACTGCAATCACATGCGTGCAGTGCTCATGGCACCAGCATGGATGTTTTTCAATAAAAAGCCTTTGACTAGAGTATTCGCCAGCAGAGACTGATGTCAAAATTGTAACTGACATAACTTTAATAAGTAATTATTTGAATAATAGTTGTAATATAACAATCTATGGTCTTGGTTTAATATTATTGGACGAACTTGGAAAATTATGTAATATTTTTGAATAAACTTTTGAAATAATGCTTTCAAAATATGAAAATACATAACGTAGGGGGGGATCCTTTCTCAGTGTGCATTGCCCTTGGTTTTTCACCCAAAATATTTTTTTTGTGTCCTTCATTAAAGTTTCAGCACTGAGGTGCATTGGATATTGTTGTTTGTGCCTGTTCTGCTCTATTCTTATTTGGTCGTTACTGCTATGCCATTATTGGTCTCAGAACCACCTGCACAGAAGTGACTTCTTTTTCAACTTTGTTTTAATTTTGATAATTTTCATCATAGTTTTGTCATTTGTATTCCTAGAATCCATGTTATATATATACACACATACACACACACCTGTACATATACCTCAATTATGCTAATCTACCTTAACCAGGAGAAGATTCGAACTCCAAAGACAATTCTCCCAGTTTATTACTATACTATAGTGCTTGTGAACCTGGTAAACTTTAAAATCATAACTTTAAAAGTCAAGTTATAAATGTCACTGTAAAATGTACTGACTTTCTAATGATTAAGGTGTTGATAGGACACAGCGCTGTTAAACCACCACACAAAGGACAACTGTAATGATGCTAGAGGTGGGGAGTAGAAGTGACAGAAGCTTAGAGGTAGGGAGTAGTAAGAGTTAGGAGACAAAACCTTGTTGGTCAAAACTGAACGCAGAGTCTATTCTACAAAGTTTGTGCATGAGGTGTTGCACACACCTCGTTTTGACTGCTGATAAGAAACTCAGTGTCAGTTTCACACTGAAACCAAGGATTCATGCTTGAAGAGCAGGCATTACAATAATACAGGTGTAATTATCGTGTTCACAACAAGAAGACATATGTGTTTGAGAAAGGAGGTATAATGAATGTATTTAACAAACAGACCAGGTTTATTCTTTGTACTTTTACCATATAAATGAGCACTTCTTTTATTATTTGCAAACATTATTATTTGCTGCATGGAAACATATAAGTTCAAAATAAGTGTACAATTTAAAATTTGAATGAAATGTGCAATAATTTCACATTTTGCTAATGGAATGCGTATGGAATGCAAATGACTGATTTCAGAATTCTAATTACTTATAGCGGGTCAACAAAATCTCTCTCAGATCAATAAATTCCACTCCTAGAGTCACTTGGTTTCTATTTTAACTGCTATAAAAAAGTAACATAGATACAAGACATATTGTCACAACCACACTACATAGATACAGAAGCATGGATTTTAATCCATGTGAATGGCATTCTCAGAGCTACAGAGACATTGCATAACCAAAGAATCCACCCATTCACTCTGTGATCTACTAGGTGGATGTAAAACAAATTGTGGCAGTAATTTTACAACACTTTTTACATTTTAGTATATTAAGAGTGACAGAAGCTCTTGAACTATGATGCTTGCATAGGAGGTGACTCATATAGGGATAAGGACATGGAGAGAAAAAAAATAGCTTATTGCATTTGTTCTGGTGAGTAGAATCATTCCCATCAGGCTTTTTGCTGTAGGCACTGTCTTTTCAGAGGAAATGCAGTGCTTACATTCAGGGCCGGTTCGTCCATAGCCCAGTCAGTGGCGGGCTGGCGGCTCTCTAGTTGAGTTAGGCGCCCGCCCAAGGTTTCGCAGCAGCCGAATTCGCCATAGGGCAGGCAGCCTGTGTCAGGTCTTCAGCCCCTTATCGAGGGCCTGACACCAGGAGGGGGCCTGGCGGCTTGCCGGTATGCCACCGGGTGCGAGGCCCTGAGAGGCAGAGAGCCAGCACAGTCTGCAGCTCCGCCGGGTTTGAGCTGCAGACTGTGCAGTGTCTCGCAATCTCTGGCCAATCAAAGCGTTACCACGGCAATACTCTGAATTCTGGATATCGTGAGACACTGCACAGTCTGCAGCTCACACCCGGCGGAGCTGCAGATTGTGCTGGCTCTCTGCCTCAGGGCAGATCGGAAAGACAGCCCACCGGACCACCAGGGATCAAAGACACCACCAGGGAAAAAAATAAAAGGTATTTTTAAAATTACAATCCCCTCCCTCACGGTCACCCCACCGTGTCACCACATCCCTCCCTTCGTCACTCTGCCACCAGTCACCCCCTCCCTCACTGTGTTCACCCCTCCTTCAGTCACCCTGCCACTTGTCACCCTCTCCCTCAGACATGCTGCCACCTGACACACACTCTGTCACTGTGTCACCCCATCCCTCTCCCTCACTCTGCACCTTGTCACCCACTGTCACCCTGAGTCACTCTGCCACCTGTCACCCCCTCCCTTAATGTGTCGCCCCCTCCCTCCTCCATCCACTATACGCACACAGAATGCATCCACTATACACACACTGAACCCACTGTACACACATACACACACACACACACACTCTGCATCTGCTATCCAAACACTGCATCCATTACAAAATACACACACGCTGCATCCACTATACAGACACACAATGCATTCACTACACACACTGCATCCACTACACAAATACACTCTCTGCATCCACTACACAGACACTGCATTTACTAAACACACTGCATAACATAATGGATGTGGGAGTATTTTTGCCTGATGTGGTTTTGTTGGGCATAGGGAAGGGGGAGGGGTAGCATTTCATCCAGGCAGCACAAGGCTGTTTACATTACAGCCTAGTGATAACTCAACTGGCCACTCCTCAGATGGCTGCTAGATGTGCTTCCTGGGGCAGTGCTGCACAGTGAGCAGCACTGCTATTCAGTGTCTCCATGCAGACACTGAACTTTCCTTATAGACCTGCATTGATTCAATTCATCTCTATGAAGAGATGCTGATTGGCCAGGGCTGTGTTTGAATCATGCTGGCTCTGCCCCTGATCTGCCTCCTTGACAGTCTCAGCCAATCCTATGTGGAAGCATTGTGATTGGCTCAGACCACCACTTCTGATAATGTCAGCAGGCAGATCAGAGGCAGACAGGGGCAAGGCCTGCATCTGTAGACTTAAATACAATTTAAATTTTACTATATTAAGGGAGGCAAGGGGGACACCAGGGTGGCTAGATGGTGGTGTTAACACTATATGGTCAGGCATACAGGTTTGTGTTCCTGACCCTATAGTGATCCTCTAAAGAAACACTATAACATTGGGAATGCAAATATGTATTCTAACTGCTATTTTGTTCCTTTACCTATATGTGCCCCTTTGAAAGGTAAGAATACTTTCCTTACTTTCTGCTGTGTACCAGTCTCCATGCCGAAAATACACATCCTTGGCTGAAATCATCAATGTTGATGATCTCAGACAATCCAATTCTTTCCCATAGTGCCTACCAATAGCTTTAAATAGCTGAATTTTACTCTACTATTCAGCAAAAGCGCCTCTAGTGGCAGTAAATATGACAGCCACTGGAGGCATCTTAACCCTGCAATGTAAAGATTGCCATTCCTGCAGAACAGCAATGTTTTCAGTTGCAGAAAAATAAAGTGGTGTGAGTGCCTATAGTGTCCCTTTAAAGGCATGAGACAGCAGAGATATAAAATGAGCTTTCACAAGAGCAGAAAGCATCAATGGATGTCTCCTGGATTAAAAAAGAAATAGGCTATGGGAGACGTTAGGAGATACATGAAAGTAGGACAAACTATATAACCGGACAAAAAGGGAGACTGCGGTGCTCATGAGTTTCCTGTTTTGTCATGGAAACAGTGTATCTAAAGCACAAAACAACAAAAATGGTATAGTTTTCTTTTTAGACTTTAGATATGAATTATGTGCAAAGGGACCTTCCTATATTCAGAATTTCTTCTTCAGCAGCTGTTCTTTCTTAGATCAGAATATCTAATTATTTGTATTAAAATACCCATATTAAGAAATGTAAATATGAAAAGTCTACGACATGCCATATTCAAAGTAAATAATTTACTAGACTAGTTCTTTAACATAATGTTGCGCTATGAAGTTACACAATTAACATTGCATTAACTTGTATGAGCTACTCCTTGAAATAAATTTTGGCAACATGCATCACAAAAGTCTGTAACTTTATTAACATGTTACACAAGAGAGTGAATTACTAGCTGTTGCAGAAGAGACAGGATAACTACAGGTAGTCTTTGCTTCGCAACTTAACTGCACAACGACTGCTCAGACTTACGACCAGCTCTTTAGCACAGGATTCCCCACGTTAGAGAACTGGTCTGTGTTTTCGTGAATTTCCCTCAAACATAGTGTTATGGATTTCTTACACTCCAGCTGAGTAAATTCCTGCAGCGTCTCCCGAATACCAAGTAAAAGCAAAGGTGTAGTGATATATAGCTCCCAATACCCCAACCATGAGTCAAGACTTCATGAAGGGGTAAAACTAATCTGTTTAATCACGGCCACAGCTCGGCCTTTTATGCAGGTCTTCCAACAAGGGTTACTCCCACAGGGACCTTGTGGAAGACTGTGACAAGAAATACAGTGACCAATCAATTTACAGTAAAATATAACACTCCCACATTATTATTATTATTGTTATTATTATTATATTATTTATAGAGCGCCGTCAAATTCCGCAGCGCTTTACAATGGGTGGACGAACAGACATGTAGTTGTAACCAGACAAGTTGGACACACAGGAACAGAGGGGTTGAGGGCCCTGCTCAATGAGCTTACATGCTAGAGGGAATGGGGTAAAATGACACAAAAGGTAAGGATAGTATTAGACTAGACTAGTGACAGTTGCAGAAGAGGAATCAGTTGGGAGCTATTAAGAGTTTAATTGAACATGAAAATCCCTCCTCTCTATCCTGGAGATAATTGGGTTAAGTTTCCTGAGCAAACTTAATTATCTCCAGGTAGAGAGAATATTTCTATTTTACAACACTCATAAAACTGTATTAAAAATGCATAACTTTAATATGCCCGAACGGAACCCCCTCGTTCAACATATCCCCAGATAGCTTGGGTCTGAGCGCTCAATATAGGCGAACAGCGCTCAGATCCCATGAACACAGTTAAATCACCATGGAGCTAAAAAGAGTTCTGTTCACCGACTGTTCGCATAAAATATGTCCAGCAATAGCTCCATGGATTTAGCTCTCTGGGGTCGGTCTCTTTTGGGGATGTAATCCACCAAACGGCACGGCGATCGTATAATTGGAAACGAACGGGATGGAAATGAGATGGTCCCAGCGGTGTTCGTAGAGAAATTGTGGCCGAAAAGAGTTCCACGCGGTCGACAACCAAACACCGCTGGGCGTTCGACAACTTAAAATGGCCGCCGCCGTGTTTGGTAAAACGAACTGCGACCACCCAATTGTTCGACAAATGTTTGTGGTTAACCGCAGTTCTGGGGGGGGGGGGGGGTAAATGAGCGGCACACTTCGAATTTGGGTGGCCTGGCTGTTCGGTAGTTTATTCTGTATTTTAGGTAAAGCACGAAATGGACTAACTACACGAACAGCAGGCGAAAGGTAAAAAGCGGAGCATCCAAAAAACCTGGGGTTTTGTCACACATAGATTCAAGGGATTCCCTGCTCTAATGAGCTGGTTTATATTAGGGGGTATTTACCAAACATAAACCTGCATCCTCACTCACCGACCAATTCGTTTTATGACCAAGTCGTATAAACAGAATGCGGTCATTATGTGAGGATCATCTGTACTCTGACCAAAGCTCCGGTGCCAAGGACTGTTGAAGAGGCGTGAAGGGGCTATTATCACTCTGGGGAGGAGTATGGAGGCCACCACAACTACCATAAAGAGTGAAATTACCTAAACTTTCATAAATTGAGGGATTTTTTTAAAAGGACTAAACACTAAGTAAGAGTATAATAGGACAAAGTAGGGCATTTCATAAGACCTGTGCAGCCCTTACAACGGAATGTAGGTGAGAATAAGCAATGTGAGTACAAACAGGACCAGAGATGATTATTATTAGTGCGGAGAGATTACTAACAGACACACCAAAATGATAATATTAACAATATAGCTTGGGAATAAAGAGCCACTCAATTCTGCACATATGAGGGACATGACCATATGGAAGAGGATACCAAAGACCCAAAAAGTACCAAATTGGTACTGGCAAAGCTCTAAACATGTAGCAATCAGCAGGAACATACCACTGGTTTCCATGGTGAAGGCTCCACTTTTGGCAGACCTAGGAATAATTCCCTTTGGTTGCCGTACTTTTCCCAAAGTTACCGAACTGTTTCGTATACACCGTTTGCATACTGAACAGAACATGTGTGGTCCCCCTTTTATTAGCTTTCAGAACACCAACCACGCCTGGCTGTTAACCGCGATTTACTCAAGTAATATTTTGTATTATTTCCTGTAACTGAGAGATAATTGAGTTATTCTACTTTGGACTCAATTATCTCTCAGACACAAAGACTCCGGGGAGGGACTTGTACTTTTTCCTACGGAGACCCCATGCTGGGGGTCTGTGCATAAAAAGCCAAGTGTGGCATAGAAAACCTCAGTTGACTCCTAGAACTGTGTGTCGTCTAGTTACTGGTGGAATGGGCTATAAACTGAACAGTGTTTTCTTCCAGCTCCAGAGGATTCCAAGGTCTCAGGATTGCAGCTCCCCTACACCACTTTAAAAAAAGTTTGTTCACAATTGTTCTTTTTACATAACCCCAATAGGCACAAAATGATACACTGAAGAAAGAGTGAACTAAGACAAAGAACGTTTAATTTGTTCTGCAAGTTAATATTCAGATTGGGTGATTGCGAGTTCAAGGGCTCCTATTACATAATATAAAGGGTAACTGCCAGTCAATACAAAATTGGTCCAAGAAATATGTAAAAAAACTAAACAAAATCATGGCTATATCAATATAGTATACATTATACAGTTCACATTTTATATTCTGTACATTCATGCAATCCTGAGCAATAAAAAAAACGGAACCACATAATTTATTGTATAACGTTAAGAATGCATTAGAAATTGTCAAATCAAGGACACTTTATAGTAAACTAGAAAGTAGATTTCCTATAAGATGAATTGTTATATAAGGGCCACTGTATATCTCCATGGTTACTGCATGTGGTAAATCAAAGAGCAGATGACATATATCACTACTTCTAGCCTTTAACTGGAGAATGTAGAAGAATGATGGAAAGCAGAATCTATTGATGGCATTTACCACTAAACAAAGCACAAACAACTTCTTTATTTAGAAGCATTTGGCTGCAAAGGTAAGGGAAAGCACAAAAATGTAGCAACCAAAACACTTCTTTCATGTCCTGGAAATACATTATTATGCGTGGAAAGTTTTGTGGAAAAAAAAATAAAAGAAAAAAGTTTAGGACAGAGTTCAGAGTTATATCTTTCTGGATAGCTTTGATCAGCAATTCCTACGTAAGTGACTGGAGAATTTTACCATCAAATCCTTTTGTCATTTTTTCACTAACACAGGGGCAGCAGAAATTAATGCAAGCATTTACCTGCTTTCTAGTGATAGACCACTAGGTACACAATGTACAAAGTACAGTGCTTAAAGGCCCAGCTGCACAACATGCTTGATATTTTTTTTGTTATTTTGCCCTTAGTCACAGAAATGTACTGGTGTGTATCTATGTAAACACACAGTATTTTAAGGAAATTCAATAACATTTAAACATCAACAAGATGAACTATTTGTTATCGTAATGCCACGGATGCTGTGAGCATCGGAGGCATGTGCCTGGTAGAGAGCTTTGGGGATTATTCACTGAACTGAAATTGTGTTGAATTTAAATGAAAATTGCAAATTGTAGGCCAAAACCCCATTTAGCGATAGGATCCTATCAGTGTCACAAAACAGCAGAACACATCCAAGCAGGGTGTTAAATAATAGCATAACAGGGCCTAGACCAGGGGTAGGCAACCTTTGGCTCTACAGATGTTTTGGACTACATCTCCCATAATGCTTTTACAGCCATATTGCTGGCAAAGCATCAAGGGAGATGTAGTCCACAACATCTGTAGAGCCGAAGGTTGCCTACCCCTGGCCTAGACAAAGAACATTTTCCGAGGATATTATTACATTTCCAAAATTATGTGAAGTACCAAAAATACAATACATGACACTGTGCCACACTTACCAGGTATTACCCAAATTGAATGAATATATCTCCTGAATAACTTATTTTTTCAGTATACTTGTCAAATAATCACAAATCAATTATACAAGGCTCTTGATTTGCAGACGGGTAAGAGATATACTGCATGACTGGCTACCTGCCAATCAAAGAGTTAATTTTCTGTATACAGCATTTTCATACTAAGCTGCAAGATGCTGAGTTTACGAGACGTACACTCTGAAAACCTTGCATGAAATCATTGTACTGGTTTAAACACAAGACAGATAGACTGCAAGCTCTTCGATGCAATGAGAACATTTTCAGTATTCTTGCTACCATGCAATTTGTTTTATTCTTGGGCTTGGGTTTGTCCTGTTAGAGTGACACAAACTGCAGAACAGTGCTTTAATGCGGCTTTCCCTTGCCCTGAATTCTATGGTATGCTGTTCATTAATCTAATAAAAGTACTGCAGTGTGTGTTAGCAGTTAATATTATTTATAGATGTATTCTTCTTACACTGGGCATGCTATAATGCAGATTCATTACGGTTATGAAAGTTTAGAAGACATACCTGAATGTCCTCCAAATTCTGCATGGAATTAAGTCTTGTGCTGATAATTATCTAAGTCACACTTTCAGCTCCCCAGACTCATAGATCTGCTGAGCACCTGCACTCAGAAATCAACCTTCCACCTGAAAGGCATCTCTGCCAACCAATAACAGGTAATGTGTGGAATAGGAAGGAGGAGCTAGTCAGGCACTGTTTCCCTTGATTGGCAGTTACCAAGGATCAGGTTCCAGTGACGTTCAGATGATACCATTGCCATGGTGATGTGTAGACGCTGTGGGAAGGGATGTTCTTGAAGTGTAGCCACTTGTCTGGCTGTGTGAAGGGAACTAAAAAAAAAAAATAGACAATATATATTACATATTTGCTGTTGCTTTACATGGTGCAATGAATATGATGTTAGCTTTGCAAATGGAAAATTATATGCAATACAAATTTATATACTAAAAAAAATATTAGAACATAATACTTTCATGTACTGACTTTAGAAATGTAATCAATACTATATTATGTGAGCTGAGTGTGTTCTGGCAACTTGGGAATGTCACGAAGGAACTGCTACAACAATAGAATAATGCTTTCTGTTTTCAGTTCATGTTTATAATTTTTTTTTTTTAAAGTGTGTTTTATAAAAAAAGGAAAATTAAAAAGTAATACATTTTTTTTTTTGTTAATTCAGCATGGACTATATTTAAAGGACCACTAAAATATTTGTATTAATGTAGTGGTTTGGTGCATGGATGCTGCCCCTTTTGCCTGACAATGTCAAACATTGCCATTTCTGAGAAATAGCAAGAATTACATTTTGATAAAAAAACACACCTCTATTGGCTGTCAAGTTGCTATTCAGTGTGACCAAAACACCACCATTACAAATATCAGTTTCTGTTCTACTTTATTGTTACACTACTGCTAGTAGATGCCCAAGGGAGCCAATCAATTATCATATCATGATTATATGATTTGACTTCTTACGGTGAGATTGGTGCTTTGGAATCCTGGCACCATAACCACTACAACACTATATACCTAAAGTGCCCCTTGAACATTAATAGGGCACTGGAATGACATTGCTTAGTAGCCACCAGACTCTCACTAGACATTACCCAGGCCATGACCAATCTTTTAGCCATCTCTAATCCCCATCAGTTACAAGGCACCCATCATTACCACTACCTACCCTCCTCCAACAGAAGCCACAATTCATTTGTTATACATAATACAACTATTCGGTCTCTGCACACACACAAATAATATTTCAAAATATTTTTAAAAACACCTCATATTCAAAATATGTGTATTTAGTCACACTACATGGTCATATTGTGTTTAAGTCCAGCACTTTCTAGTTCTACAGAGGGCCCCAATATTGATGGATCCTAATCTACGTTTTTAGGTAAAGCGCTACAGAATCTGTTGGCACTATATAAATGGCAATAATAATAATAATAACAACTTGGGAGAAACATATAGTGCAAACTGCTTCACTAACTTGTATCACTGCATATCTGCTACAAGCAACTCTCCTACAATGTAACACCACTTTCCATAACAATTACTTACTTATGGAGCAACTGTGTGTAAAGGGGTGGGATGCTACCCAAAGCCTGGTCAGGGCTAGTATACATATAATAAACATTTTGGGGGGAATCAACCAAATCATGCATTATTTAGCAGTGGCGCTACTAGAGCCTTAAATTATGAGCCTTATGCAAGTGTATACATAATACAGCAATATAGCATACACACAAATAATAGTTCAAGGCTACTTAAAAACATCTATGCCATATTTAAAATATGGAAATGTATTCACAATTTATGCACCCTTACTTCTTTACCCAGATTCTTCCCCTCTCTGTCCACTGATTATCTAACATCCAGGGCCATGTGGATGCATATAGATGGGCTGTGATTTGTAATACTTGCAGCAACTCTGTAAAGATGTCACCTGCAATTTGGTGAAGCCTTCCGCATTATTCTGGTCCTGCAATAGACACAGAATATATAAAAAAAAATTCACATCGGGACCCATTGATTTCTAGCTACGCCTCTGTCTCTGCCCCAGGCTCCCTTGCTTCTCCTCTGCCCCAGTGCATATATTTACATATCCCAGTGCAGATAGACACACTGACATACACAGAAACACACAGTGACAAACATAAAGATTTATTCGCTAAACACTGGAGAAAAAAAATCAGAGGATGGGAGAGAGGGAGGGATATGTCAGAAATGATAGGAGTATGGGAGCAATGAAGAGATTGCTGGGAGTGATAGAAAAAGGGAGTAGAAAATGGTTGGGTGTTATAGGATTAAAAGAGAAAAGGAGTAGGTTTGGAGTGGTAGGAGGATGTGGTGAGAAGAATAGAGGAGAATGGGGTGAGAGGAAGGCATTGGTGGGAGTAATAGAAGGATGGGATAGAGAGGAAGGGATGAGTGGGGGTGATAGGAAAATTAAGAGAGAGGAAGGGATGGGTTTGGGGTGATATAAGTATTTAAGTATGGGGTGAGAGGAAGGGATGGGCGGGGTGATGAAAAGAAGGGAAGAGAGGTAGGGAACGGGTGGGTTGCAGTGATTTGAAGAGAGAGTGGGGATGATAGGGGAAGAGGAAGAGCAGAGAAATTAGTGGCCAGATGGGTGTAAAAGGAGGAGAGGAAGAGATTAGGTGGCAAAAATAAAACACTGAGGTCCACATTACAAATATTTAGTGACGTGAAGCTCTATGCAGTGTGCTAGGAACGCCCTGGCACCCTTCAGCCCCTAACCCCACACTTCAGCTCCTAACCCCCACTAGCCCCTAGTGGTGGATAGGGGCTGTAGTTGGGGGTTAGAAGTTGCTCCTATTCCCGCACATCAGTGAAAAATGGAGAGCTATAGTGGGGGGTTAGGGGCTGCTCCTATGCCCACACATCAGTGAAGACTTTGGAGAGCTATAGTTGAGGGTTAGGGGCTACTCCTTTACCCACACACCAAAGAAGAAAGCAGAGAGTAGGCAGATACAGAACATGCCAATAATACTGCACTATACCACCAACAGTAAGCAACAGCAATGTGTTGTATCGCTTTAGGTGACTTGCAATATTTAAAAGGGACACTATAGGCACTCAGACCACTTCATCTCCTTAAAGTGGCCTGTGTACAGTATCCCTGTACCACTTAGTCCTGCAATGTAAAACATTGTAGTTTTAGAAAAACTGCAATGTTTACATTTCAGTACTAAGACTGCCTCTAGTGACACTGGAGGTGCTTCCTGGAGTTTCACAGAACTTTTGTACTTTTGCATGAGGCCATCCAGCGTCCCCTTAAGGACCAAACTTCTGGAATAAAAGGGACATGTCACATAGGTCATGTATCGTTAAGGGGTTAATGTGCATGTTATTGTTAGAAATACATCTTTGTAAATAATACACATTTATATATCAGCACCATGTTAAAATAAATAACTAAATGGGGAGCAGAGCTGGTCTGCTTAGGACACACCCCATGTACATGTCTATGTTGATTCTAGAGATGGTTTCATAGGTGTGTACAGTGGGTTTGCCGAGACACACCCTATTGAAGATCACTTTACCCCCACTTGTCCCTGTGTGCACTTTTATTTGAGTTTGGGCTAGTTTTTATTTTTTTTGAATAAAAAGTAATTGCTATCTTTGTATACAACTGGTTCTAATTTTCAGAGTATTCTTTTTTAGAGTAAAGTTTAGATGAAAGTGCAAAGCACGCCTGTATCATGGTTACTACTGAGGACCTTAGTTGCCATTGGTTTTGAAGGATAACTTACATTTTACTGATGGTATAATTCGAGTGAAATAATGTATTTCACGTTCACAAAGCAGGTTAATGGTGTATAATAAAAGCTTTTTGGATAACACAAGTTAAACTATCATAACCTGCTAATAAGGAATATATAGGGCTCTGTGATGTATATGGGTTACACAAGCATTACAAACTTACTCAACGTTCTATTCACAGAACGCAGCACCATGGCGCTCTCGCGATAGGAAGGAGGTTTGGCCGTCCGTGCTCTCCGTACTGCTGTCGGTCTCCCGCCATATTGACGTAAATTCGGATCGGGAAGCCGGAGTCGCACCCTTGCTCTGCACAGGATAGCAGCCATCATGGCGGCGGATCCTGGGCTAGAAATGACTTCTATGATCCCGGCCCTGAGAGAGCTAGCCAGGTAAATGGCCTCCATGCCTGGGGGTATAGACAGAGGACTAATACAGGGCTGGATAAACCATGGGCACTGTGAGTTGCTGTGAAGTATAGGTGCATCACGCTCAGCCAGCCAGGAGCATTACTGAGCATGATGGTAATGTTAGTTCATGGCAACCACAGTGCAAACTTTTATTTGTGACTGCAAAAGTATCAGTACCTCTCAATAAAACTATAGCTGTCAATGTGGTCTGGGCAGAAGCAACCCATCCTTCCCATATAGAAAAAGCTTTTATAAAAAATAAAATGTAAAAATGAAAATTGCTCACCTGTAAGATGAGAGGAGCTGCTCTGCAAATGTATAGCAGTTGTTACCAAACAAATAAACCGCCTTAATGTGTTATGTTCTTTCCCAACCTGCTGACTGGTTGTGGGGTTTATTCGCTAAATTTTGGAGAAAAAAAATGCTCATTTAAAAAAAAAAAATGAGGATCAAATAGCGAAGCTGTCACTATAGCGGAGTTGGAGAATTTTTCCAGATGAGCAATTTTAATCTAAGCGTTGCCATGCATATTTTTATGTGATACACAGTGGAGTTTAGAGTATTAATCCTTATGAGTGTGGTTGGGGTTCTCTCCAGTGCAGAGAAAGGAGAGATTTACATCTAAGTTGTTTGCATAATGCACCCATGCTTCTGTGGACAGATCAAAGATTAAAATAAAATTATTCCTTTAACACAAGTATTTTACCGCACCTGTGGAGTGCACCTCCAATAGAGTCACCACTCTAACCACAAGTAGACATAGAATCAGGAGGTTATGTTGAAGAGTTGCACATTTACAGGGTTATTTACTAATGTAAGAATTCAAAGTTGATTTTAATTTTAAGGTCCAATAGCTGAATGTGAAAAAATGTCTACTATAGATATAAAGTGAAACTGTTACCCTCCCCATTCCTGAAAAATACCAAGTTCATAAAGATAGACTCTTTATGAAATACTCGTTTTGACTGTTGGAATTCCATTGAAATACCAACCCAGTCAACAGATACTGAGACAAAGTAGAGAGTATATCTGTATATTTCCTCTGCTTGACTTTGTTAGACTCTGGGGGGAGCTACAGTGTCAATCCTGACAGCCATCATTAGTCATGGCTGCAGGGAATTGTCATTAGGAATTCTCACGGGATCCTCCATTGACCTCAATGCTGTTCTCTTGTGCATGTGCGAGAGTCCAGCAGTGACGTTGGCTCCTGGTGCTGAAGTGTACCTGCCAACGAAAGATGGCGGTGCCTGCGAGGGACAGGTAAGAAGAACTCCACTTTACCTGCCCCTCCACCCCACCGGACACCCAGCGCGATGTTACCGGAATTTAGCAAAGTCTCCAAACGGTGACAGTGCTGCTTTAAATGTGAAATTTACCTTGAATATTCACTTTCATAAATAACACTGTTAATGTTAGATGTATTGCACATTGTGCATCTAAGCTGTGCACCTTGCAATAAATGTGCATTTTTTTAGTAAATGTGCATTGCTACTTTGACATCACTGATCAGAGGACTTAGTCTTACACCTTTATTTTGGGGGGGGAAGTTGTTGCAACTGTAAGCCAGGAGATTATGCAACACTGTTCTGGAGCTTAGAGAGACGTATTAATGACAAAAATCATATTTAATTAAAAGTGACCCCGTACACCACACTTAATATTCATGAATGAGTTATTACATAAGTGGAGGGGTGGATTCTTAAGGGGAATTGGGGGATTACTCATAGAAGTAATATTAGTGAGATAGTGTACTAAGGGAGGGGGGTGCTAAAGTGCTTTATGTAGCTGGAGTATCTCATTTTGTGACAGTTTACATACGTGCCAATTTCAATAGAGATCAATACTTTCATAACTGGGGATACAAACACCTGCCTGGCTGCCAATCAGAAAGCAGAGAATGGTTTCTTCCTCTTCTGTTAGCGCTGCAGAACTAACAGCAGGGGCACATTCTCATTGAGCCGTATTATAGTTCATTGAGAAGAATTGGAAAGCTGCAATCACATGTTTGCTCGAGCTCCAACATAGACGTTTCGCAATGAGAAGCCTCTGATTGGTGTATTACGTAGCACAGAATGAAAGTATGTGTTTTGGAGAGAGGGGAGGGCTTGCAAAGGCTGCAGACAGCAGCAAAATAACATGCAGAAAATATAAATGCATGTTTTTTATTGTGGGTATAGCTACTAAATAGTTAAAGGGACACTATAGACACCCAAACCACTTCAGCTCAATGAAGTGGTCTGGGTGCCAGGTCCCTCCAGGTTTTAACCCTGCAGATGCAAACATAGCAGTTTCAGAGAAACTGCTATGTTTACATTTGGGATTAATCCAGCCTCTAGTGGCTGTCTTCCGGACAGCCACTAGAGGCGCATCTGCGATGCTGGAGGCATATTATTCCCCATCGCGCAGAGCGTCCATAGGAAAGCATTGAGAAATGCTTTCCTATTGACAGCTTGAATGCGCGCGTGGCACTTGCCGCGCATGCGGCTCCGCTGACGTCTGAGGAGAGGTTACCAGCGCTGGTATAAGGTAAGTGGCTAAGGGGTTTTAAACCCTTTAGCGCCACGGGAGGGGGACCCTGAGGGTGGGGGCAGCCTCAGGGCACTATAGTGTCAGGAAAAATTGAGTGTTTCTTTAACTGACCAACAGTACATTTGCAGAAGGTTGGCAACTTTGCTGTTTTGTTTCTGTAAGTATATACATTTTGCCAGATTCTTGATTTTTATTTAAATGACTCTCATACATTCACGTCATGTTGTTGGTGGCAATCTATAAGTCACCAGTTTTTCTGGTCAATAATGTGTTTAAGTGTTTTCATCATGAACATGCGTTTAAAACATTTTCTGACTAATCTGCACAATCAATCAATTTACTATTACTTATTTTTAACTTCCATTCTAGTGCCGGTTCAGAAGATTATGATACTATTGTTCAGAAACCAAGACAAATTCTCTGCCAGTTTATAGACCGAATTCTTACAGATGTAGATGTTGGTAAGATACTCTCTGCTGCAATAATTAGTTGTATTTGCTTTTGCTGTAATTGTTTAGGAGGTAGTGTGCAGTAGACATGTGCACAAATCCTTTAGCCCCAAGACGAAGAAATCAAATTCCTGTTATTCTTTTCCCTAACAAAATGACCCATCTGGGGTTTACGTGACAGATCGATTCATTTGGGAATAGAGTATTTGTGCACGACTAGTATGGAGTGCCATTTACCTATTTTTGTACCACGATGATCTAAGACCATTGTTTATCCACTAGATATGGCTATCATTGTTGGTTCTTTAGGAGCAGATCGTAGTGAGTTCATAGGTAACTTGAAAATAATTCGATCTAAAAAGCAGACTGAAAAAATCTAAAACAAATCTAATTTAGACTTAATTTTAGCCTAAATGTTGACAACGCTGGTTGGAAATGCCCCACAACTCGCTGTTTGTTTAATAGATTCTAGTAACTAAGTGTAAACTCTACCCAAGAGCCAAGGCATTTCGGTGAAACCTGCATAACTTGTTAATACTTAATATTTAATCCATATAAGGCATTCAGACTCAATGAACCCCCTTAAAATTTAGGAGTAATTTATACACTTTAAAGACCATATTCAGTAGCATGCAAATTATAGAAAGACATTGTGATACCACTGTAGTTTTATCTGGTCTCCAAGATACTATTCATTGAATGAAAATTTGTGTGCGCTGGCACTACGCTGGCCTTATTTGTACCTTTTACAACTATGCAGGTGACATAGAGAGAGTTAGTAAATATATTTGCTTCTTGTAAGGTATACGTTTACCTGAATTTTGTGTAGCATGATATCACACCACTCAAAACAATGGATTTGGGAAAGTGACAGTTCTGCATATAACATATATTTGTTATGATTAAAACAACGTATAACGAAAGTTACTTCCCAATGTTGTGTCTGCAGTTTTAGCGGATCAAATTCAGTTATTTGTTAGAGAACTTGTTACAAATTGATCTATTCCTCCACAATTAACTCACCTGTTCTGATATCACCTTTTTTATTCTGCTTGCAGTTGCTGTGGAACTTTCAAAAAATACTGAATCTCTGCCAAGTTCTGTCATGTTACTGGATTTTATTAAGCACATCATGAAATCTTCTCCACTCATGTTTGTTAGTGCCACTGACACTGATCAAAGAAATCAAACCGATAAGAATTGTATTGGTGAGTTTTTTTGTTTTTTTTTTCTATTGTAAGATTGTAATAGGGTTACCAAATATATCTTTTTTTATTAAATAAAATAAATTATTTGGTATAAACTTAAGACTTTTTACAAGATATAAAATTATCCAAATAGTAAAAAAGGTTGATTTATGAACCTCTAGAAAATAGAAAGATAAAGTCCCAACAAAAACAGAGCTTACTCTAGCTCACCATTTGAGCTAATCTGAATGCTTGAGCAAGTGTGAGCACTCAGATGTCCTTTTCAAGTAAAATATTATTAATAAATTATACAGCACCCCTCTCTATGCCGTGTCAGGGTGCCCTTGCGACAGTACTCTCACCATGTGCATCAATTTATCCTTGTTCTGTAGCTCTGATTACTGTGGCATTTTCCTCAGCCACTTCAAGCATCAAATGTCTAACCCTGTTCTGTCAAATCTAGTGTATTTAATTTGTGTCATTTCATTTATTCTAGTCTTAGCTAAGTGCATAAAATTCACTGTACCTTGTACTGTCAAGTCTATTCTTAGACTATATCCTTAATATCACGTTGCTGTTGTCTGGCCCTTTCCTGTCCAGTTAAAGTATTCAGAGGTAGGGCCTGGGCAATGTTAACCCCTGCCCTTCTGCCTAGTACTGTACTGACATATTCAAATGTATGGCCTCGGTGCGCTTAACCTACCAACTTATCTAAGTGTATTCCTTTGGCATGTTAAAGAGTGTGTGCTTCCTTTTCCCATTGTCCAATGAAGATTATTACTTCTATGCCAGAATGTTCTATTTCATGTTTTAGTCCTGATTTTTGCATTTGACTTCTGTGTCCAGTACATCTTGTTTTTATTTTTTTATAGTTGTTACTATGTTTGGTAAAATTGCCTTCCAAATATAAAACTTCAAAATGTATGTAAATGAATTGCATTCTTAAGCCTAATCGTATTTAATATGTTCTTTTTTTTTTTTTTTTTAAAACAGAGTTTAGCAACTGGATCATTACAAGGCTCCTACGCATTGCCGCTACCCCAAGCTGTAAAGATTTACATAAAAAAATAGCTGAAGTCATTCGGTCCTTGCTCTTTCTTTTCAAGATGAAGAAGCCACACCTTTTTGGAATTCTTACTAAAGATTTATTAAATCTCTTGGAAGATCTTGTTTGTTTACATGAACAGGACATGGTGCAGTCCATAAAATGGCCAGTGACTGTATGCAGGTTTTTAAGTGAATCAAGAGAAAATCTCGCCTACTTGCGTTCTGCTCCATTTGAGCTCATGAACATGGAGCAGGTTGAATCTCTAGAAATCACTTCATTAATGATCTTGACTGATAATCATGGTGATATTTCTGCTTTTTATTTCCAAAGGCAGAATCTTTTTCTGTGGGGTATAGGGTGCAATTTATTGGACTATGGAAGTCCACATCTAAAGAGTATAGCTTTACATTTCATTAAGGAACTGATCAAACTAGGTGGGGCACCAGAACAGTCTGCAAATCTTTTCTTCACTGTGTTTTTTGGAATGCTAATAAATATCAAAGACATTGATCTAGAAGAAATGTCTCTTTACGAAATTCCATTGTTGGAAGTAGTGATGGTTTTATTCCCCTTTGAGTCAGAGTCCTACCTAAATATTGAACCTGTGTACCTTAACATGTTACTGGAGAATCTTTCAGCTGTATTTGATGGGGGCATATTGAAGACCATTTGTTCTGACCCATTAAGAAGAGCACTCTGCCATATGTTTCAGTATTTTTTAAGTTTTGTCCCACCTGGCTATGAATCTGCACTGGAAGTTCGACAGAACCATCTAAACCGCATTTCAAAAGCCTTTGTTGATGTCCTTGGAGTTCAGAACCAACAACTGGTGAGATATTTAGACACTTTGTCCCAGATCTAATTTAGTT
Organism: Pelobates fuscus; assembly: GCF_036172605.1. NCBI lineage: Eukaryota > Metazoa > Chordata > Amphibia > Anura > Pelobatidae > Pelobates > Pelobates fuscus. The sequence continues at coordinate 101,927,856 of NC_086318.1, forward strand.
TATTTAGAATTGTTATAGTTTATTGTTACGTTATAAACTAAATATAGAAAAGAGCTATGTTAAAATTCCAGTAATGTGTAAAGGCAAATTACGGTACCGTCATCGTAAGGTATTATAGAGGAATTGCCTCTAATTTTTTTTTTTTTTTTTTTAATTCTTTATTTTTGGTGCAGTTTCAGCGAGTACATAGAAAAGTAGTCATGCCACAACATTAGATGCACAATAAAACATTCACAATACAGTCGACTTATGTGTTGGGCCGAGTCGAGTTATGCACATTTTGTGTTGGTGTGGGCTATGTGGTTGTAGCGAGGATCCGGACATGCCAGTGGTGTGTGTTTCTATGTGGCTGTTGTCGTCCCGAGGGGACTATACGACTATGTTAGAACACTGGCACAGGTTATGGCCTTGGTAATCATTTAGTTCCTTGTGTGGTTTGACGTGTGTCCTGGTGGGTAACAGGTAGGATCTAAGCCTTTATGTCTCGTCTAAGTGTGAGTGCGGGATGAGATGGAGTTCAGTTTATGTGATGTACTGTGGGGGCTCCTTAGAGGGCTGTGCCCTGTAACCCTGGGCATTCAGGGGGGGGGGGATGAAGCACACTAGTTGAACCTAGGCCGCCGTTTCATCGTCACGGGGCCGTATGGTCGGTGTCACCCAGTGAGGGTGGGTCAGCGGACCAGGTTATGTGTGGTTTAGGTCGTCTTCAAAAGAGATATCAAAACAGGGTGCGATATACATTGAATATAGATAGCATAAAAACATAATAACAGTAAATGAAAATAAGAGTAATAGTCTGGTGTGACCAATGCATGTTTCAGGTTGCCGGTCCCGGCAGAGTTGTGGCTGGTGCCCTGGTGTTAGTGGACAGTCCCAGAGTAGTCAATAGAGCCGGTCCTTCTCCTACATTGGAGATCTTGTAATGTAGGTCATCTTTAGTCACCCATAGTGTCCTGGGAGTAGCCCATTTGTACTTGAGGCCCGCTGCTTGCAGGGTGGTCGTGATGGGTTGCATGCTTTTGCGCCAAAGGAGAGTGTCTCTACTCAAGTCCTGAAAGAAGGTAATTCTGTGTGTTTCAAAGTCTTTCATTGTTTTTGATGGCCATCATCAGGGCTATCTTGTCTGTCAGGGATTGACATCGTAGGATGATGTCGCGCGGGGCTGCTTTCGGTGCCTGCTGCGGTTTTGCAATGCGATATACTCCGTCAAACATGAAGTGTTTCGCTTGTCTGTTGGGGAGGAGTGCAGCTACCAGGCGTCTGATAAAGTGGGGCAGTTCGTCCAGTAATACCACCTCTGATACCCCCCTGATTTTAATGTTCTTTCTCCTGCCCCTATCATCCAGTATAGCCAATTGCTTGATGGTGTTTGCTTGTGTGGATTGTATTTGGGAGACTGTGTCTTTAAGGGTAATGATGTCTTGGCGTATTTCTCTCACCTCTTGTTCTGCGGCCTGGGTTCTTGCCGTTACTGCCTGTACCTCTGCCGCCAGCCCTTTTAAGTCAGCTTGCCACATGTGCTGAAGGTTCTTTTGGAGACCGGCCAGCATGTCCTGGATGTCTTGTTTCGATGCCAGTGCCGTGTCATCCTGGGTGTGCATACTTGCGCTTCCCGCGCCTGCCTTAATCACACTGTGAGTGGAGTCTTCGTCCTCTGACCCCTCGGGCGATGTCGCCTCCATGTCTTGGGTCCGTGCAGGTGGAGGGGATTGCAGCATGCTGCATATGTCCCTTTGTGGCTTGGGGGTGCTCGGGATCGCTTTGTGGGTTTTCCGCCCCATTTCTTCCGTGGTGTGGAAGTCGGCGTCGTAGTGTAGTGAGTTCCCGCCGAGCCACGAAGTCAGCTCCCTGGTTAGGTGGCGTTCACTCGTGCGGTAGGCCCCGGATCCCTTGGTTCGGCGTTTGGTGCCCGATTTTTGAAAAAAAGGCATCTGCGAGATCCGCCGGGAGTCCTGAGAGTGACCCTGCGGTTCTTTTCAGTCGATGGGCTGTTGGTGCCGTGTTTGGGCCGGTTTTGCACGCTGGCTTGTCGGAGCTGTGGTAAATGGCGACTGCTGCAGTGTGCCACTAGCTCCGCCCCTCGAATTGCCTCTAATTTTAATCATCCTAGTAAATGCTATTGAAGCGATACTAGAGTGAAATATTAAACACTTCCCTCCGCAGACATTTTGGGGAATCAATTACTACACATGCTTGTACATACTTGTGCTTCGCTTCCAAAAATACAGTGGGTGCGTGCACACAGTTTCCTGTGATGTTATGCACCTTAATGGCATCAACAGTGATTTCAATTGTGTGGCAGGCCGTGCTTCAGCAGCTCCACATATGATGTTAATAATAATAATACAAAAATAAATGAAAAAGAAATCCACCCCACACATTAGAATGTACAAAGATCTGCTTATCATTAGAGGAACTCTAAAGACACCCAAACCACTTAATTTCAATTAAGTGGTGTGGGTTCAGTGCTGTTTAGTAGATATGGCAGTGTTATTATTGCAGGATTAACACACTTCTGTTGACAGTCTTCCTGACATCCACTAGAGGCCCTTCCCCTGTGAGAACCAAGTCGGACTCTGTTCCCAATCCACTGTTTCTTATACAGAGCATTTGGTTGGTGCACCAGTGTTTTGTGGCGCATGGCCCTTAGCCTCTTAATGCTTTCATATGGAGGAAGCTTTGGTTTCGCTGAGTTATCAAGATTGATCACTTCAGCCAAGGAGACGGTTCCGCATGATGGAGACCGGCGGGGCGATGGCGTTAAGTAAATCTTATTTACTTCAATTGTGGGGGAGGGGAGGGGCAATAATCCAACTAGGCAATAGGACAATATAGTATGTGTTTGTGACATTACACTGTTCCATTAAGTTATGACTTTTCCTCCTTGTTTATTTTAACTTAAGGACACTGATCAAACAGCTGTCTTTCTCTAACTGTTCCTTCGGGCAAAACTGTTTGACTGACTTTTAGGGAAGAAGTTTACTCACCGCAAGAGTATGAGAGACTATGACAGGCCTTTGCTTTTTATTCTTCAGCAGACCTGGTTAAGTTTTGCGAAATTAGAGCCCTTCTCATGACCTCACATGCTAAATAAGGACATTAGGGTCATAGTCAGAGGACATTTTAAAGATAAATTGTAATAAGTAGTATTTGTTTTTACTAATAGCCCCTGTTATTTAACAAATGTTTTTATAAGCTTAAACATACAGCTGTGTATACCTATATGATGGCTCTGAACGTCTCCATATTAGACTATTTGAAGTTGAAAAATTACTATACCATTTTGAAGTTGAAAAATTATAAGCAATGTTTCTATTTTTCCCCCAATACAGACTGTGTCTGGACAGAACTGGATTGTGATGCCAGTTAATGCAACATTCCAAGCACTGTATCCAAGACAGCCCACTGTAGTGGCTATGGTGCCTGGAGTGCCCTGGCACTATCCCAGTGTAATTTGTTAAATTAATTTAAAACAAATTGACTACAATGTCCCGCCAGGCACATGCAGTTTCAGCACCTGCTTCAGGATTTTTTCTCTTTGCAGGAGAATCTTGTTAGTCTTTCTGAGCTAGCAGGACCATGCAGCGTTCAATTGCTGAAAGTCTAAACTGAAGGCACTGGTCACCTCCTCTGTCTTGAGATAAGCTTTGCTATGTAGGTTTAGTTCACTGGCTGAAAGTGAACATTAGTAATCGGTTTGACTATTTCTTAGGGAGGGAAATGAGTAAACTTGCTTGGAGCTTTAACCCCTTAAGGACACATGACATGTGTGACATGTCATGATTCCCTTTTATTCAAGAAGTTTGGTCCTTAAGGGGTTAAAGGGACAGTCCACTGCCCAAATGCAAAATAAATAATCACTGTTTTGTATATGTATCCCAAATAAAAACGTACATGCATATCATTATGCATTTTCAATTGGGAATACATCTAAAAGCAGCTTGCAAAAGCTGCAGAATTCTTGTCTGCTGCCTTTGCAATCTCTCGTCTTCTAATCCTGCCCACACTTTGTTAGACTGTCCAATCACAAACGTTCCAATGCAGCTCAATGATAAGTCTTTACAAGGAAGGTGTTCTGGCCAATTGCTGTCTCTAGAGTTTCGTTCCACTGAGGTAACCAGAGCAGGAAGTAACAGGACATTTTGCCTGCTTGAAAATCCAAGGGGTTGTAACCAGGTTAATTTATAAAAGTGTAAATTTCTATTGAAATCTTAAATTTTTGCAAAAAGGAAAAAAAAGGGCCAGACTCTTCGCACATAAAGCTTTTCAACTAGCTAATGGGCTTTAGGGGTCTAGAGTGTCCTTTTAAATACTTCCAAAGTATACAACAGGGAGATTGTTCTCTATGTAAATATGCTTATACAGTTTGCAAGGTAGAGAGCTCAATTGCTTGGGTAGAGAGCTCAACTGTAAAGTCATAACTCAAAGCTGCCTTTTTCTTTCCCAGTAGAATCTACTCAGCCTAAAATGACTACCATTATGACAAGGAAAATAAATCTGTATAAATGAACTGTTCACTTAACAAAAATCTATACATAGAAAATAAATATATTCACACCTACATACAATAATCGGAAAATAGATTGTAATTGGAAAGAATATGTTGTGTTATGTTTATATGTTTTCTTTTTCTGCCATTATTGGCGTGTTACTTGTAAGAAAAAGGAGTAACGGTTGTGCCATTTCAATGGTATTTGGAAAATAAATATATGGTAGTTGGTGGTGACATAATCTTAGAACATCCGTACTGCTGCTTATTTAACAAATATACATCTAATTAACCATTGCTTTTTTCACAGTATGTGGTACATCCCCTTTATGCAGCTTTGCGAAACGATGGCCTGGAATGTATTCATCACCATCAACTCATACAGCCTGTAAGCACAGACTCTGAATCTGGTGGGAGCAGCAGCGATGAGGTTCTGGAGAAACGACCTCGTTTGAGTCTAACAGCAAAACCAACAAGAAGACACTCTCCATTAGCAGTGTGATTATTTTACTGATTATGTTTTCACCTGTTAATTGTATTTTTAAATAGTTTTTCATTTGTGAGTGTATTAAGTATATTGTGAAACAAACAACCATTGTTAACCCCTTAAAGACGGAGGCAATTGTACACGTTCTGAACCAAAACAAAATCTTGAATCTGAGCTGTAGGTCTGTGCTGCTGTAATTTAATGGTTTCTGTTAAAGTGCCCCATATATATTTTTCTAAAGGACAATGGGGCTTTCATTTAATATCTTATACGTAAAACATTCCGTATTAATAAAATTAAAAAAATGGGAAGCAACTGGCGGTAAAATATTTTTGTTTTTCACATTTTTGGCAATACTAATATTTATAAATGCAGTGCAACTGATTAAAAAGAATGCAAAATAGATTCACATATCAGCCCTGCTTGTTAAATACCTAATATTTTAGGATCTTTTTACGAATATTTAAACTTGTGATTGTTCACACTTGCACAATGCTTACACTAATTCTAACTATATACCTACCCTAATATTACTCTTATCCTCAACCCCTTACTATCTTTAACCCTAAATAAGCATTACCCATACCCAGCATCCCACTTACCTAACCCTATCCCAATACTAAGTGTAACCCTACTCTACTTTTATCCCTAAATGTAATTGTACTCTATGTCTAACCCCACCACTTACTCCAACCCTGCTGCATATTATAAATGGGATTTACTATTTAACACAGTAGATGGTGTGCTGCCACCATCTACTAGCCCCATTTTCATAATTACACTTGGTGTGTAATTTTGAATGGAGCCCTTGTTTCCAGTCGATAACATTGTGATCAGAGTCCAGCACTGGTCGTAATCAGTCAGAGACAGGGTGGGAGATCCTGCCAGGGTCTATTAACCCTGGATGGTTTCCCCGAAGCTGCTGCACTCAAGAAAAAAATGTGGTTTTATGAATGAGTTAAAGTGCCCTGTGCAGCACTGACTACCAGCGCTGCACTGAGCTTTATGCAGCGCTGGTAGTCAGTGCTGCACAGAGCACTTTAACTCATTCATAAAACCACATCTAGGCCCTCTATAAATGGCCACAGCTGACTCATAGCAGCCCACGTATCTGTTAATACCTTTAGGTTAGTGGTATGAGCAGGGATGTGACAGCGCTCACACTGCGATCTCTTTGAAAGCATTAAAATGTCGTTTTAAAGAGCCACTTCCAGAGCTGCAAGCAGGTCATTAAAAAGTCTGAGGCCATTAAATATGGCTCTAGCAAACTTAGAGAAGCCACAAGTATCCATAGATACCTGGGGTTAGTGGTGTTAGCAAAGATTTAACCCTTCTCATACCACAATCTTTTTAATAGACATTTAAATGAAAGCCATCACTGCAAACAGCTCATCTAAAAGTGTCTTTTAGTGGCCCCACTAGTGATTTAATCCTGCTCACATTAAATATGCAGGATGTTATTATAATGACCCGTCAACGTTGTTAAGGGGTTAAAAGCTGATTTAGTGCATATGTTTTCATACGCCACTGAAAAAGCTTTATACAACTACCAGAAATATAGAGCACATACAAATGACCTTGTTTGTGCACAATGGTATAGTTTGGTTCTCTTTTGTATCAAGCACAAGTTAATGCAAATGCCAACCCTTCCAGATTTACCTTGCACTAGGTTATATGTCTTATTTATATATTGCATATTTTACTGTCCACCAGTACACCACTTTTACATTTAAAATTCTTCCAAATTTCTTTAGTACAGTTATCAAAGCAGGGCTTGTATCAAATTAACATATTAAGGTTTATTTTTTTTGTACTGAATAGTTCACAAAAAGTGAATACAACAGAATTTCTAACCTACAGTTTCACATAATAAAAAAATAAATAGGAAGCTAGAAACACATCTCAGTCATCTAACTAATCTGCTAAAGCAGAAAGGTTAACAATAAGTTTAAGTGGTAAGAAAACAAACTTTTATTTTAGTGCGCACCTGCAATGGTGTGAGTTTCGTCCCCAACACCCTCCCCCCCCCTTTTTTTTTTCTTTTCTTGCAGAGCAAAGAAAGTTACTCAAATAAGCCTCTGAGTGGCCCATTCTATTTTTCTCTCTTCCTTATCTGGTTAAAAAAAAAAAGCCCATGCCCACATGTGCTAGTGTGATATTCTTATGTTCTCCATAATTTTAAAAGGTAATCCAAAGGTTAAACCCTTTGTCACTGTACCTAGAAAGTTATCAGCTACACTTGCCCGCCAACACCCTAAGAATGCCAGAACAATATTCTCCAGTGTAGAGGGATTAACATGTGTTTTGGTTGTAGGCCGTTGTAATTGGGATCAGTCTCATATACCATTTGCCTAAATTCCCCTTGTGATGGCACAACTCCGTTAACACTTGTTTGAGAAATGAACTGGGGATAACCATATGGCAGGATAATTATGTTATCTATTGTTATTGTTCTCATAAATTGTTTCAGCCCAGCTTTTTTTGTAAGGCTTAATAATATTGACTTGAGAATGTGCGGAGGATAGGAGTTGAGGAGGATAGGATAAGCAAACAAAAGCTCATTTAGATAAAAACTATTTACTCTAACGGATATTATTTCTCATCGATTCCAGGACTGTCCCAGTGGATATGAAATCCAAGAGTTCATTGTGGAGAGATGTCTCTAGAAAGTTTTCCTCTTTTCTTCACTCTCTTGAAAGTGGCAGCCTGACTGACGAGGAAGTATTGTCTTCTCTGGAGGGTGTTACAGTAACGTTGCATGTTGCTGCTCTTTGCTCAGTTCATATATCAGATAATGAACATACAATGTACGTATATGCTTCCACATTTCAAACAAAGCCCAACAGACTAATATGTTGTGCTTCCTTACTGCTGCTGCCTTACTTACTGCTGCACAAACCATTTTGAGTAAACAAGGGAATTAGCTGAGGCTTTTTGGAGCAGTTGTGACCAAATATATTTATGAAAGTTGGCCCTTGCTACTCCATTACTGCACTACATATGCTTACTATTTCTATTGGTAAAACAATGTTTTTTATATTCACAGAACAAACCAGAAAGCTTCAGGCACGAGTGACAGCAGTTGTGCTAAGCTTTTAGATACAAGACCACAACTTTCCTGGGTTAGTCATGATGACATTATGGAAACTGTTACGATTTGCAGGAAACTACTTGAATTGGGACACCAGATAACCAACTTGAACTCTGTGTGGATCAAGATTGTGAAAATATTTGATGCCTTACTTTACTTACATGGTAAGACATAAGGCAAAACACGTAACTACTATGTTTATTTTTTGTTTTTTTGTTTTTTTTTAAGGTATTGGGGATTTAAAGCAAATTGGTAATTAAATTGCCTGTTGGTAGACAACTGTGTAGTGCAGAGTAAGCAGTGTGGCATGCTTGTAAATGTTACTGTCTTTCCTTTGTAAATTCTGAATTTGAGAGATTTATATGTACAAGGGTTTATTAATTATATACTTATTACTTAAGCTATGACATATTTACGTGCATATGTGTATATAATTGTCGGAGGTAATGTTACCCACCTGCACTCTCTATATGTACTGCAATAAGGTTTTGATCTACCTCCTCTGTGTTTAATACAAAAAACGATGATGGGCATAATATTTTATTTATTTATTTTAACGTTCCTGTTTTTTTTTTTTTCATTCCAGTTAAGAGCCAAATAAGTGACAAAATCCTCAGGGATGTTTGCGATTTGGTTTCTTTGCCTTGGCTTCACATTCTTTCGAACCATCCCTCCTTTACAATGTCAGCGTTTGATCCTGCATTTGTAAACTTAAGTCACCCGATCTGTGAGAATTTATGTAAGTGGTTACCAAATGCATAAATTTATGACAACTATGTTTTTTTCCCCCCATTATTTTGCTTATTAACTGGTGATATATGTGTTAATAATTTCACAGAAATATGTATTAATTCTTTGTATAAGTCAAAATAAAGTGCATGGTTTTCCCGTTATCTATGATAAAGCTCTTTACATTGGTTTACTAGAGAGCAATTAGGCAATTTTTTATTTTATTTATTAATTTAATATGCATTTAAAAAAAATTATCCTTTAAAAAAAAAAAATTTTAAAATCCTGTTCATCTCTAACTCCTACTATTTATGCTGCTTCTGCTGTAGCCTCTTCCGAAACAGCAAACGGCTGATGCCTGTTCTTGTGTTTCCTATTCTTTAAAGAATGATGCACCTACTTCTTAAATCAAGGATATATACCTTTATACCTGTTAAACGCTTTCATTTGCTTGTGTGAGCCCCTTGCTTTCCCAAGAATGAGAAGTTTTTCAGTGTGTCTGAACAGAATTCAGTGAATTCTGAAGTTCGATTCCATAACGTGCTAAACTTTATTATGAGCCTGGCACTGTTGTAATCTGTAATGGTCAAACCCTTAGTCCGATTGTTTATAAGCTGTACATAGAATGTTTTAAAAAAAATAACAGGTGTAATATGTGTCTGTATGTACAAACCGGCAACAGATATGTATACATAAAAACTTAAAGGAATACTACAGTGTTAGGAATACAAAGAGTATTTTGTAAGGCTAACATTGTTATTTTCTTATCTTCAGTGCATCTCCTGACTTTGAACCTTTGTAATGTCGGGGTGGCCACCTTTGGTCAGAAGCACCATTTATCATTATACACGAATAACAAGAACTGAGCATATAAAAAAATGTACTCTGGAAAGATTTGTATAGTCTTAGCAGAAGAGAAGTGCTTTTGACCAAAGTGGGCTTGAAAGGACCTCCCCTTGGATTAAAAATATGCCAGGATGTAATTTTATATTTAAGGGTGATTTTAAAATGTCCTATAGGAGGTTTACTGAAAAGAGATATCCACTTATATGTGTTCATTACAAAGTAATGCACAACCAGGGGCTATGTTACATGTCATTTTTTTCTTTTCAGTAATAAGACAAAATACACTTTTCATGTAAATTGATCTGCCATATCTCTTTTTTAAGAATGCATGTGTAATACAATTCCATTTGGAAGGGGCCGACAAAGGGCTGGAAATAGTGTTGTGTTTTTTTTTCACTTTTAGGAAAAAACAAGAAGTGCTTTGGTTAGGACAAAATAAGGATGATTTTTTTTTTCCACACTGGCCCGTTGGATGTATATATTCTCCATTGTGGAAATCATTTTGAGTTGTACAGGTTTTTAGAACGAAATAAAAACTCAACAGTGTTGATAGAAATATTTAGCAAATGGTTGAAAAGATATCACAAATATTTCACCGTTCCATTTTAATCCAGGGGTGACCAAAAGGTAGATTCATGGATGTTGTAGAACTACAGCTTCTATGATGAGGCATACAAAGCATCAAGGGAATTGTAGTTTTACAACATCTGGAGATCTACCCTTTTGGTACCCCTGCTTTAATCGAATTATCTGTTGTAGATTAACTATGAATCCTAAGCTCAACTGATAAACTTGTGTACTTGTCAGTTGGCCAGCTCTTCATTTTCAGGAGGGTGATTTCAGGTTCACTAAATAATTAAGTTTGTGTATAATATTTTTTTTTTTGCATGTAGTATTCTTACAAGGTATATATTTCTAACATCAGCTCCTGTGACAGAGTCCCAACTCGTGTATCTGCTTTCATTGTTTCCCAATACCATAATCACTGACTGGAGATTAGCAGTTTATCACCGGGCACTCGAGAGTCCTCATGAAATTGTTCGTGCCCACTGCATCAAAGGATTTCCTGTCCTGTTACGCAATATAAGCCAACAAACGTATGGTCCCATCCCTCAGATTTTCATGTAAGTATTAAAAACTGTGCAACAACGTGCCTGAAAATTAGTTCAATGTATATTCCCCTTTATAGCAAAGCAAAAAAAATTCAAAAACCGCTTTCAGAATTTGGTTTTAAGGATTGGTAGTTTTTTTTTTTACTAAGTTAGCTTTAAGGGACACTATAGTCACCAAAAGAACTACAGCTTAATGTAGCGGTTTTGGTGTCTGCTTACTATCTCTGCAGGCTTTTTAATGTAAACACTGCCTTTTCATAGAAAAAGCAGTGTTTACGTTACTGCCTAGCAACACCACTAGTGGCCATTCGGCATCTCCACTCTGGATAGAGACGCTGAATGCTTCTCATAGAGATACATTGATTCAATGCATCTCTATGAGGAGATGCTGATTCGCGCAGCATTTTACTGCATATGTGCAATACCCTCCCAAAGCTTTCCTATGAGAAATTAGATCATTTCAGCCAAGGAGACGGAACCAGCCATTACGGACCTGGAACAAAGTTGAGTAAATCACCTTTTTAGCGGCGATAAGGAGGGCCATAGCAGAGCAGTGACTTCTGTTCACTGAAAGTTGTCATTGTGAATAATTATTTTTCAATTATCCTTAGACCTCTCGAAGAGAAGCATTGGAGACCTACATTGCATGCTTGTCAATCATATTAGATGATTTCTATGCTGTGCTTAATGACACTGAACATGAAGAGCATCAGACATTTAAGGTCTTAAGGAGAAAGTGCCTCTGATTACCGCTAGACCATGGATAGGCAACCTTCGGCACTCCAGATGTTGTGGACTATATCCCCCATTATGCTCTTACACCCATAATGCTGGCAAAGCATCATGGAAGGTGTAGTCCAAAACATCTGGAGTTCAAAAGGTTGCCTATGCCTGTACTAAAGACATGGTCTTTTTCATAATTGTATTGTTACTAATTGGCGTATGACATGTTTTTGGCAAGTTTTTTTTTTTTTTTTTTTTTTAAAGAGATAAATTAACTGGGGATTTTTTTCACCATTTCTTTTGCCGTGTTCTGAAATGTGTATTTGTGTTTTTGGGTAGTGATAACTTAAACGATGACTCAGAGTTGGTGAAAAGGGAGTTTGCCAGTGCCATGGGCAAGTTGGCATGTGGTCTTGCTGGTGGTTTTGAAATCCACAATTTACCTGCGGAGCCCCCAGCAGATTGTGATCTCCTCTGCACAAGCCTAAAAATGATCTCCGTCACATCTCCTGAATCTTCTCACGCAAGTGCCTCCATTTTTAAGCCTTTCTTATCACTTCTGGAAAGGAATGTCCCAAGCTCTGTCAAAATAGGTAAGTAATAAAGAGTTTTATATCTGTAGCATGACTGTGCATGATTAACTACACCAAGCTCAGTATTGAATAGGCTAAAATGTATTAATTTATTTTGAATGGTCTTTGTTACCCATATTTGTTTGAGATGCCATGTATTTTATTTTTTTAGTAGAAGCATAAAAAAAAACAACAACAAAAAATAGTTTACAGAAGCCAGCAACAGTATCCTGCAACTATTGTGGAACTACATCTCCTCTGACTACAAACAATAAATGTATCAATGATGCAGTTATTGAATGTTTATGAGAGAAAAGTGGAAAACTGTGCAATGAGTTGGTACTGCTAAAATTATTGATAACGATAGACCTAAAGACTGCTGCACGCTGTTGTAGATTGCCTTTAACGAACACATTGCATCTAGCACCACAGAAGTGTTAATGTGTATGTTGGTTAATATCTGTTTACTTGTTCTTTGTAGCCTTCATTGAAAATATTCCTGAGCTTTTGACCCATCTTGATATTAAGAAAAATGAAATGGATTCAAGAGCTGTAATTGAGGCTTTACTCAACCTCATGGAGGATCCAGACAAAGATGTTAGAATTTGTTTCAGTGGAAAAATCTGGCATATTTTCGAGGCAACAGACTGTGAGCAAGGTTATTTGAAAGAGGTAAACAATAGCTATTTTCTGACAAGTGTGTGCGAGCACTCTCCCCCTCACGTGGAAAGTTTCTTGTAAAGTGATGTCGGTAAATAAACAATTGGAAATTCATTTTTATGGATAGTAGAGTTTCCTAAGGGGTTGGAGATTTGTAAAATCTATGAAAATGTAAAATATATAAACTCTTTCAAGAATTAATTGGGATTGTGGGACAGGGTAGAGACCATTGCCTCAATCATATATTTTTGCATAAGCTTTTCAAATGATTTCATATTTTTGGATAAACTTTTTGAACAATTTATTTTTTTGGATACATTTTTAATAATCTTTTGATATTTTTTTTATATGATGTATTTTTTTTTTTAAATATATAAAGACACGGTTCTATTTCCTTAATTGGAGCAATATGGAATTGTTCCCCCCAAAGCTGCATGTGGAATTGTATTACATGTCCTTTCTTGGCCATATAAATGCTGTGTGTGAACTGCAAGAACCTGAAGCTGTCGTACATGTTTTCCCAACATTTGCAGCTCCTTGTAAGCCGAATGAAAAGGGCTTATACAAATGCAAAAATTACGCGAGATAATGAGATGAAAGACACTCTGATTCTTACAACAGGAGACATAGGCAGGTGAGTTAGAAGAGCATTTTTCCTGTGTTCCAACTTGAAGCTGAGGGAAGGCTGTATAATGCAGAACAGGGAAGGAACAGTGTTGTCTTGAGCTAGAACATTGTGCATACTCTATTATCTGTCCTGAGAATTCTAGGAACCGATTACAACAAAATCTAGTGAATATTAAACGTATTTATGAATTTATTAAGGATTGGATGCAAGAAGCCATTTCACAGAAGTGGGGGAAGCAATGGGTGTACACAATTTGTTATGGTAGGAGTAAAATATTGTTTAGAGATGTAGACCCTCAGTTCTATTATGAAGTCTCACTATTTAGTAGACTTTATTATATACTGTTTATTTTGTTCCTTGAGAAAAGTCAGTTATCTATAGGTTAAAATGCAGGAAAGGGGCTGCTGCAGCTACCTAAAAATATACTATTTATGAAAGCAGCTTTTCTACAATGGCTAATACAACTAAAGGGGAAAAGCAGAAACATTTGTATTATAAATTGTTTATTTAGCATATACATCTTGTTGTGCTGCAATATCATGATTAACGCTCATTAAGGGTGCATCAGTCATGTTTCAGTTCTTCAATTTGCAGAGCAGCCAAAGGAGACATGGTACCGTTTGCCCTTTTGCACTTGTTACATTGTCTATTGTCTAAATCAACGTCCGTGGCCGGCGCATCATACACAGAAATCCGATCTCTGGCAGCAGCAAAATCCATCCGACTGCAAGATTTTTTCAGCCAATACAAGAAGCCTATTTGTCAGGTGAGAGACAGTTAAAGGAACAGTATTATTATTATTTATAAACTGCCAACAAATCCCGCAGCGCTTTACAATGGGTTAAAAAAATATTAGAAGATGTACCGCCAAAAGGAGGAATGTGTGCCATTTGTACTGCATGTTTTCTATGGGTGGTTTATGAAATCTTAGCTTTCAATAGCTTCAACAGTAGCAGCTGCTGCAAGCCCCTTTCCAAACATAAGCTGCTAATCGATAAACTTCATGGACCATTCATTGCTGTCCAATCACAAACTTCTCAGTAAGCTGTATTGCAACTAATTGAAAATTCTTTCTGCATGAAATTTTGCAGTGTGGCAAACCCCTTGAAACTGATATGCTAAATAGTTAGAATGAATAGAATGTCTGGTACTGTTTTCTTTTTTTTTTTTTTTTTAAATCGGTAATATATTTTTATAGCTATCTTTTAATAAGGGCCTTTTTGCGGTAACATTTATCAGTTATTCAGTGCAGGTTTGAACTGCATGTTTTGATTGTGTTCTATCCAGTTCCTAGTTGAATCCCTCCACTCAAGTCAGAAGGCTCTCTTCAGCAATTTACCTGGTCAGAGCCCAGAGGTTCTCAAACAGGAGGCAGCACATCAGAGAGAAGCAGCCCTGGATATTCTATCTGAAATAGCCAATGTCTTTGATTTTCCTGACCTGAACCGATTTCTTTCAGTAAGAATTTCAGAGGTTTTTCGTTTTTTGTTTACTTAATTATATTTATTGATCTTCATATTGCCAATTGTCTTCTGCAGAGGTTTGGCATACACATTTAGCTATTTTTATTTCAGACTTTTACTAGGATTCTCTACAAACACATCTGCACAGTTTATTTAAAAATCTATATTTACAATTAAATTAAAGCCAATGTGTTCCAATATGTGCCATGACCATTTTATTTTGTAAACTTGCATGTGGCTGCATCATGGAGATAAGATCTGTCAGGGTTATTGAGTGAGCATTGCCAGGAATCCAAAGTGAATTCAAACTGAATTTCAAATTTAAGCCCAAAATAGCTCAATTGGAAAAATTCACCAATTCAATTATATTTTTAGTTTGATTACTTTAACCATAGTGTGTAACCCTTCCTCTCCTGCCTCAACCAAAAGTGTAAAAAAAAAAATAAAAAAAAATTTGGTCAGCAAAAACAGAATTCACTTTTCATTAGCAGAGCTGCAGCGTTTGGACTTGAATTCAAATGGTTTGACACTAACCTATCAGGCGGTTCCCAAAATCTCTTAGCACTATAACTAAACTAAGTGGTTATGGTGTTTACGGTGCCCCTTCAGTCCCAGCATTATGGAGCACTTTTTGTTTGAGAAAAAATTAGCATAAAATATATTTGAAGAAAGGGATGTATAGCTAGCATATAAACATATAACATCAATTTTGTCCATAGATTGCTGTGCTGACATACTTAAAAATGATGTAAACTTGCACGGTGTTGATTTTTCCCTTATTCATTCATCCTTTATAAAAAAAAAAATATTTGGGAAAGGAGAAGTTTTAGACAGTATGCAGTGTCCTTTATCTTGCAATATTTCACACAGTGTCTGAAATGTTAGTATAAATGCAATCTAAAAAAAAAAAAAAAAAAGGCATTTAAAACTGATATAGCAATCTTCATTAATCTTTGAAATGCTGATGTTATGCTAACAGTGAAATTGTAGAGTCCATTCACTCCTCCCCCCTCCCTGATTGTAGTAATGATATGTCACATAGAAACTCCATCTACCGTTTTGAAGCAGCTTGCATTTTCAGCACACTTATATGCATTATATCAGCGAGTAGTGCCATCTGGCAGAGAAATGTGTTCATCTACAGGCTGCTAATTATTCCTAAAGTATAAACAAATAGTGAGGCTTAATGGAAATATTTTTAAACTGCAAAATACATAAAAGTAAAAACTTTATACTTGAGTTTGGTAGTGAATGGGTTAATTCTGTGTCAGAACAATGCATGCAATACAATTCAATATTTATTTTTTGTTTTTTCTAATATTTTCCCAGCGTACTTTGCAACTCTTACTTCCATATCTCGCAGCCAAAGCAAGTCCCACAGCCTCCTCTCTCATCCGAACAATTGCTAAACAACTTCATGTAAACCGAAGGGAGATCCTAATTAATAACTTCAAGTACATATTCTCTCATCTTGTCTGCTCCTGTACAAAAGATGAACTAGAGAAGTCGCTTCATTATCTAAAGGTAGGTGGAACTGCTGGACTTAGAAATAGTTAGTAGATTATTAAATTATTCCATTTTCTTTCCCATAAATTCTTCATCGCTTTATTTTTGTTCATAAACATTTTATTCTCATAGAAATATATATAGAAAAGTTAACACACCGTAAAATAAATAAAAAATAAATAAAAAAAAATTAGAATCTCATTGGGTTGTATGTTAAAACCAACAGTAAGTGTAATAGTAATATTGCACTCAAAAGCATTAATAAATAACACTCTTCTCTCTTTTAAACTCTCTCTTAAAAAATAACATTATATAACTTAGAGGGACACTCTACGCACCTAATCAACTTCAAAAGGTATGTTTCCTTGCAAGCCAGTTTTGTGAATGGGGAACCACTGATTGGTGGAGAGCACCAGCTATCAGCCAATCAGCTGTGCCATTGCCAGGCGGCACTCCACACTTCCTGAAAATTCTGAAGCCTGATGCCGCTTGGGGGAGTGGACATCTTAGCTGCAGGCAGCTTTGTTAAAATGTTCGAGAACTGTTTAACTCCTTGAGGTAAGAGTGCCTCTGGGGGCCTTCTGGCAGCTTAAGAACTTCATTTAGATGAAGTTGTATTGGTGCCTGGTGTGTCCCTTTAACTAGAGGTAAATGTTTGTAAAAATACTAACAAACAAACAAATGTGTAAATGGACTCTAGGTCCAACCGAACCAAGTCTCCAGAGTCATTTAAGCCCTGCAGAGTATCATTGTGTCTACATTATGGTGTTAAATAGTAGAATAAATATTACAGCTAAAAGCGGGAGAGGCAGAAATCCTTTCTAGGCAGTATTTTAAGAGACTGTAATGTAACTTTAACATTATGCGTAAAGCAAAAGGCATATTGTCTTGCTTATTTGTGACTTATTGACATACATATTTAATATGTTCTTTGTGGGGATGATTTGTCTTTGATTCATTGTTTTGTGTCATTGGATATAGTCAAGAAAGAAGAGTTCTCTATAATTGCTGTTTTCCTTGTTCACACAGTCCTGTAAATTGTGTTACTCAATGGTTCAACTGACCACAGTTTTGATTGATCATTTTGGTTGAAGATTTCAGTGTTTCACGAATTTAGATATTTGCACTTTTTGTTGCACCCTGGGCACATGTGACTTAGACCGCCCGTAACAGTAAAATATAAAATCTGTGCCAAAATTACTTCTGCTGTACTTTGGACCGATTTCTTTATCCCCTGAACAGAATGAAACTGAAATTGAATTGGGAAGTCTCCTGAGACAGGACTACCAGGGTCTGCACAATGAACTGCTTCTACGACTGGGTGAGCACTATCAGCAGGTCTTCAATGGGCTCTCCATTTTAGCATCCTTCGCATCAAATGATGATCCATACCAGGGACCCAGGAACATCACTAAACCTGAGATAATGGTGAGATTATCAGTGTTTATGTTTTTGGTTTAAAATGTTTGACATGCATGCCTCAATGTTACTTGTCCTTTTATGATATGATGAATGTATGGGATAATTAATATATGGTATATTTGTACTTATTTTATGTGTACAACTCTTTAATAGAAAACTCCAGGAACACCAACGGCATTGATGTATATTAAAAATCATTATTAACTTGCTGTACCTGGTTTCATACATATGTTTAAAATTGTCTTGATATATAGAAAAAAATATGCTTTACAGCTTAGTGTTAACCCTGGTGTCACATTGAAATGGAAGTAACATATCCTTAAAGGTAACAATGTGATCTATACCATAACTCCATGATCCCTAATATAAAGTGCACTCCACCTCTGGCCCACACTCTTATTCTCTGACATAAATCAAGTTTTGGCATGTCTAACATTTTTTAGTTTGTCTTACTTTTAAAATATTTGGTGAATCCTTGACTTGTGCACAGCCAAAAAAAAATTGGGTTGGCTGAGTAGAGGGAAGTGGCAAACAGAAGAGGCTAATAGTGTAGAATGCTGCAAACATTTATATTATTTTTGCAAACTCTAACTATATTTGGTTATTTAAATAACTGCAGCATATTAAGAAACTAAAAAGCTATGAAGTACATTAACATTGTCTTAGTTTTAGTGCCTGTAGTTTCACTTCACAAGCTGGCAAAGAAAAACAATACAGATCCTCAACACCAAAATAAATGTCAATTTGATTTTTTCCCATAGCCTTGTATAAAGATAATAAGCCAGGTGGTGGCAGACTTGGTAGCAGAGTGTGTGAAATGATTTTGATAGAAGATACCAATGTGAAATGGAATAAAAGAGAAGGAAATGTAGATTGAAATCTTTTAAAGTAATATGCTGATTGTTTATTGTTTCCTCATTGTTCCAGGCAGACTATTTACAACCGAAACTCTTGGGAATTTTAGCTTTCTTCAATATGCACTTACTGAGTTCTAGTATTGGCATTGAAGACAAAACGATGGTAAGTCTACAAATATCAGTAGAATGCTGACAAGGTGATTCACTAAAATGAAAATTGTCAGGACTTCAAAGTGAATTAAAAATTTACGGTCATCCTAGTTGTACTAGAAAATTTACTTTCAGTTTGGGTCTTTTGACCTTGGCTCTGTCACCGTTTGGGGTCTTTGCATAATTTGCAATGACCCCCAACGGTGATTTATTTGCTGTGCGTGTATTGACCACAGAATGCAGGGGAAGGTGAGCTATACTTAGGAGACCAGGTCACTGTTGTACTCATGCGCCTGTGTGAGAGAACAACACTGAGGACTATGGAGGATCCCCAGATTCATTGCATCTTTATGAGGAGATGCTGATTGGCGCAGTGCCGCGTTTTGCTGCGCATGTGAAATAGTCTCCCAGTTGAATTAGCTGAGATCATCAAGATTGATGATTTCAGCCTTGGAGGTGGGTCCAGCCGCCGTAAGACCAGGGTGGCGAGGGAGAAAACATGAATGAACTTACTTTTTAACTCCGCAAAAAAGGGGGTCAGTCACCTAAACATTTATTCGAGCACTATAGTGTTCCTTTAAAATAAGTTTCTTAAAACTTTTTTTTTCTACCTAAAAAAAAAAAAAAAGCATTTGTATAGTGGGAAACTAACTGATCAGTACTCAAAAGCCGAGTTTGTAAAGATGTCATAAGCAGTATCTTCTCTCCAACCGGTAATATGTGTTTTAAAACTTGTTTTAAACTTCTCATAAATCAAGGGTTACTTGACATAGAATAACTACTTCTGAAGTTGTTGATATAGCTTGTAGATAATTTTATTGACAAATACTTAAATAAGACTTGTGCCAGTTATTTCTGATATAATTGGTGTCTGTCCCACACCTCCATCTTGTGGCAAAACAATATATCTACCTCTACAGGTATCATTTACCTTTAATATTTATGGGAAATGCTCAAATGAGCTGGAAACTACTCACTTTCTCCATATAATCTCTTCTACCTCATTTAGTCAGATAACCTAAAATCCTAGTCTGCGATTAATACATATTGTTTTTTAAAATCTTGCGTTCTCTCAACTTTAAGTAGTTCTTACAGTTAATTTAATGCTATTATAAACATTGGAATGTTACCTGCAATTTTCTGCTTCATACCCATCAATCAGAACTGACTAGATATAATAATTATCTTTTTCTCAAAATTTATCTCACGTAGAGAAAGGTGTATGTGACTTAGAACTTACATTTCACAATCTTTCTGAAATCAGAACTTATTTTCTTTTCACATGGACTGTTTTATGCTCTATGTATTACTTCAATTACATTGCACTGTTTCTACTGTATATTTGGTATTCATTGTAATAGCAGCTATATAGTCATGTATGGCAAGCCATACAGTATATTCTTATGCACCTTTTGTGCTGTTTTATTAGAATTTCTGATTTAAATTAATATTCTCTAACAGTGAGGGAAAAAAGTATTTGATCCACTGCTGATTTTAAACGTTTGCCCACTGACAAAGAAATGATCAGTCTATAATTTTAATGGTAGGTGTATTTTAACAGTGTGAGACAGAATAACAAAACAAAAACAAAAATCCAGAAAAATGCACGTCAAAAAAGTTATAAATTGATTTGCATGTCAATGAGTGAAATAAGTACTTGACCCCTTCGACTTAGTACTTGGTGGCAAAACCCTTGTTGTCAATCACAGATGTCAGACGTTTCTTGTAGTTGGCCACCAGGTTTGCACACATCTCAGGAGGGATTTTGTCTCACTCCTCTTTGCAGATCCTCTCCAAGTCATTAAGGTTTCGAGGCTGACGTTTGGCAACTCGAACCTTTGGCTCTCTCCACAGATTTTCTATGGGATTATGGTCTGGAAACTGGCTAGGCCACTCCAGGACCTTAATGTGCTTCCATGTCCTTGCGCCACTCCTTTTTTACCTTGGCTGTGTGTTTTGGGTCATTGTCATGCTGGAATACCCATCCACGACCCATTTTCAATGCCCTGGCTGAGTGAAGGAGGTTGTCATCCAAGATTTGATGGTATATGGTGCAGTTGTCCTGTCCCCTTAGCAGGAATACACCCCCAAAGCATGTTTCCACCTCCATGTTTGACGGTGGGGATGGTGTTCTTGGGGTCATAGGCAGCATTCCTCCTCCTGCCAAAGAGCTCGATATTGGTCTCATCTGACCACAACACTTTCACCCAGTTCTCCTCTGAATCATTCAGATGTTCATTGGCACACTTTAGACAGGCCTGTACATGTGCTTTCTTGAGCAGGGGGACCTTGCAGGCGCTGCAGGATTTCAGTCCTTCACGGTGTAGTGTGTTACCAATTGTTTTCTTGGTGACTATGGTCCCAGCTGCCTTGAGATCATTAACAAGCTCCTCCTGTGTAGTTCTGGGCTGATTCCTCTCCATTCTCATGATCATTGAAACTCCACGAGGTGAGATCTTGCATGGAACTGACAGTTATTTTGTGTTTCTTCCATTTGTGAATAATCGCACCAACTGCTTGGCGATGGTCTTGTAGCCCATTCCAGGCTTGTGTAGGTCTACAATCTTGTCCCTGACATCCCTGGACAGCTTTTTGGTTTTGGCCCTGGTGCAGAGTTTGGAATTTGATTGATTGCTTCTGTGGACAGGTGTCTTTTATACAGATAACGAGCTGAGATTAGGAGCACACCCTTTAAGAGAGTGCTCTTAATCTTAACTTGTTACCTGTATAAAAGTCACTTGGAAGCGGGAACTCTTGCTGATTGATAGAGAATCAAATACGTATTTCACTCATTGACATGCAAATCAATTTATAACTTTTTTTGGCATGTATTTTTCTGAATTTTTTTGTTATTCTGTATCTCACTGTTAAAATACACTTACCATTAAAATTATAGACTGAACATTTCGTTGTCAGTGGGAAAATGTACAAAATCAGCAGGGGATCAAATAATGTGTTCCCCTTATTGTATATTCCCATAGAGTTTTCACTCTTGTCCCTGAGCATTCTAGATATTTTGTTGCGATTTACATTATGAAGTTATTTTTTTTTCATTTTGTTTTTGATTTTATTATCAGGCTTTAAACAGTTTGGTGTCCTTAATGAAGCTCATGGGACCAAAGCACATTAGTTCTGTGAGAGTAAAGATGATGACCACGCTACGAACCGGCCTCCGATATAAAGAAGAATTTCCAGGGCTTTGCTGCAAGTAAACACAAAACATGTTTTTAGGCTATGTTGTTTGAAATGTCAGTTATAAAAGAAAAAAAGAAAGCTTACAACATATTCTGAGTTGATTTTAAATTATGGTAGTTTGCTGTATTGGATATCCTTATAATGATTTATGACTCTGATATTTTAACATCTCAATGTGCTGGTTTAAAGCATGCATGTGCATGTTCCTGAAAAGATTCTGTTAAACATTTGGTAATTATTGGGTACATTTCTGATAGGAAAGTTTAAATATGGCGTACTCTTCCATAGTTGCCAACTTTTGAAGTAAGCACCCCCATCCTATACGTTGTCTTTTGCATTTATATCTAGCCCAATACTGATACTGCAACCTATCTAATTGGATTTATATTAATCTAGATAACTAAATATCTATTTTGACTGTTAGACGAGTTCTGTTCTTATTCTGAATTAACTAAAGGGTTGATAGGCATCTATTCTTTTTCTTAACATGATGATCTATACCTTGTAGATTACAGACTTGTACTTTTTTTCTGTTGTCCTTTAGAGCTTGGGACTGGTTTGTCCGTTGTCTGGATCAAGCTTATCTTGGATCATTACTCAGCCATATCATTGTTGCATTACTGCCTTTGCTCCACATCCAACCTAAGGAAACGGTGGCCATATTCCATTATTTGATAGTGGAAAACAGGTACATATGAGCTTTGTAGCCATTTTATAGTGGAATCTGTAATGTATGCCTAAATGTATTTAATCCAGAAACTGACCAAAATAGAAAGTATGCACCATCATTGTTTAATGTCTCACATTAATAGGCATGCCGTTCAGGATTTCCTTCATGAAATATATTTTCTACCCGCTCATCCGGAACTGAAAGAAATCCAGAAGGTTCTCCAGGAGTATAGAAAAGTGAGTTATCTTACTTGACACATGTTGGTATCGGTTCTAACCGAAGTCAGTACTCCATAACATTTCTTATTTTTTTTTATTATTTCCATCAGGAAACCAACAAAAGCACTGACCTTCAGACAGCATTACAGCTTTCTATCAGAGCAATTCAGCATGAAAATGTGGATGTGCGCGTGCATGCTCTCACTAGCTTAAAAGAAACACTCTATAAAAACCAGGTATGCAGAATAATATTGACTGCAGACCGTGTATTGCTCTTACAAGGTTCCTGTTCTACTTTATAAAGCAACAAGTGTACTAGATGGTCCCATATAACTAAGACAAAAGCCTGCATCTAGACATACTCACTTTTAACAGTTTACCGTGATATCTTTGGATAGCTTTAAGACATTAAATACTTGTAATACCCTGGGTTTCACCTTTGTTTGCAGGCTAAATTGTTACAGTATTCAACAGACAGCGAGACAGTGGAACCAGTCATCTCTCAGTTGGTAACAGTGCTGTTAATTGGCTGTCAGGATGCCAACCCACAGGCCCGCTTGCTCTGCGGTGAATGCCTTGGACAATTGGGTGCCATAGATCCTGGCCGATTGGACTTTTCATCCAGTGATACACAAGGGAAGGGTTTTACATTTGTTGTAAGTTACTTCTTTAGTATTTAAGATTATTGTATTTATGTTTTATCTTTTTACAAGATCAAACATTTTCAGACTGGTATGGCTGTAGGCTCATTTGCTCTATTTAACAATATTTAAACTGCATACTAAAGGTTTATGTATGCGTATGCATGTGTGAATGAATGAACACAAATTAATTCTTAGATTAATGTTGAATGCAGATAAATTACAGTCACTCAGTGGTTGTAATGTGGCAGTGGAACCCATTAACAGACATGGTTCAAAGTGTGCTTCCATAACCAAGCACTTATGTTTGTTTGTTTGTTTGTCTTTTCTCTTTTTTAATCAAGACTGGAGTTGAAGATCCAAATTTTGCATATGAGTTGCTTACGGAGTTAACAAGAGCGTTTTTGGCATATGCTGATAATGTCCGTGCTCAGGATTCTGCTGCTTATGCAATACAGGTAAAAGGAAGATTTAATAAGAACTAAAGCAAAAAAAAGTGGAGATATCCAAGAACAATCTGAATAATTACGTTAGTCCTATGCTTTGATTGTAACATGTAGTGTTCGGGCTTTGTTGTCTACAAGCACAAGTTATTCTAGGTTTTACTGATTAAAGAAAATTGCATTCTATTGAAAGACAGCTCTATGCTTTTATTACTTTATATATGACAGTGTGGTTGTCTCTGAACCAAGGTTATCTGTAAATTGTAAAAATCTAATCCGGAAATTCTCATGTCAACACTTGTTCATATTACAGCCATTTCCAGATACTGACCTAATCACTAAAGGTGCATGATCTCAAGAACTGCATCCACTCTATAAATACATCTCTAAGGTTTTTTAACATTTAATTGCTAATGGGTTATGATGGCATGAGCTACCATCAATCTATGAGTGCAAGTTACTAGCTGAGCTTTTTTTTTTTTAAATCTAAATATTAATGGTATAAAATGTCAGGAATTACTGTCAATATATAAAGGCAGTCTACTGACTGAATAAGATCTTCTTACTAGTGATGTATGCTCTCAGGAATTGCTGTCAATCTATGAATGCAGAGATGGAAGGGCTGATTGTCCAGGACGTAGGCTTTGGAGACGATTCCCAGAACATGTTCAGGAAATTCTGGAACCACATCTCAATACAAGGTATACCACAACAAGAACATGTCATCAAGTGAAAATGTCTGCCTTTCTATATAAGTTTAAAATTATCCTTTGGCATATTCCAGTGAGTGTTCTCTGAGCAATATATTGAAACCGATTCTGTAATGAACTTCTGGTCATTTGTTACAAAGAAAGAAATAAAAGAGTGAAACAAAGAAAATGCAAGGTAACATTGAGCCTAGTATACCACTATATTAACACGTGACAACATGCAGTATACATACATAAGGGTAGTTCATCTCAAAATATGAGGGGATATATGTAGCCATTAAAAAAAACGCTATTTGAATGCTCTTCCCCTCTCTGTTAGACTCTCACCCAGTCTGCACTTTTTCACAAAATCTTTAAAAACTTACTTCTTTGGGAAAGCGTATCAATTAAACTGTCAACAGCTTTCCCTCCCCGCACCCTGATTCTCCTGCAACTGACATCAAAATAAAACACTAAGCCCTCAGTGACTACTATCCTGGCAACCTACTTTTCTACCCTACCCTTACCTTTTGTGTCCCTATGCCCCACTCCCTCTAGCATGTAAGCTCATTGAGCAGGGCCCTCAATCCCTCTGTCTGGTTATAAATACGTGTCTGATAGTCTACCCATTATATATATATATTTATAAAATATTTTACCAGGAAAGATACATAGAGATTTCTCTCGTTTTCAAGTATGTCCTGGGTCCACAAATCATTGCATTGTTACAGTTAGAGTACAATAAAATACAAATACAATATTAATATACAATATATACAAAATTTAACATAGAACAGGTAGGAAATATATAATCAACAATGACAGGTACATTCTGTTTTCAAGTATGTAGAGAGGGATCTCTTAAAGGACTTTAAGCTTAGGGAAGATTTTAATTTGTGCGGGAGGTCGTTCCACAAATGCGGTGCTCTGTAGGAGAAGGAGGATCGGGCTGCTTTCTTTTTATATTGAGGTAGACTAAGTAAAGTGTTGGCACTGGATCGGAGGTTATAGGAAGTGGGAACAGCCAGGGAAAGCATTGCGTTCAGGTAGGGTGGGAGTTTCCCCGAAAAGCTCTTAAACACAAGGCTGGAAAGATGAAGGGTGCGTCTGGATTCCAGCGACAGCCAGTTTAGTTCTTTTAGCATGTCACAATGGTGGGTCCTGTAATTACATTGTAGCACAAATCGGCAGAACGATTTATACAATGTGTTGAGTTTATTAATGTGGGATTGCGATGCAGATGCATATACTACATCCCCATACTCAATGATTGGCATCAGCATTTGCTGTACAATCTTTTCCTTTACTGAAGGGCTTAGGCAGGATTTGTTTCTGTACAGGGCACCTAGTTTTGGATAAAGTTTAGATGCAAGCTTTTCTATGTGCAGGCCAAAAGATAGATTGGGGTCTAACATCATACCCAAGTATTTGCAAGAGTGGACTGCGGTCAGTGTGCCATTTGAAATGGTTTTGATGGATAGGTGGGAATTGTGTAATTTGTGTAATTTAGGTACTGTCCCAAAGATCATTGTGACAGTTTTGTCAGTGTTCAGGAAGAGTTTGTTTTTTGCGATCCACTTTTCTACCTCTGTAAACTGGTCTTGGAGCACAGCCTCAAGCTGCGGTAGATCGGAATTGTTTGCATAGATTACCGTGTCATCTGCGTACATGTGTATGTTTGAGAATTTGCAGACATTTGGCAGATCATTTATAAATAATGAAAATAGTAGGGGGCCGAGAATGGAACCTTGGGGAACACCACACGTGACTGGGAGAGGGAGGGAGTCGCTGTCAGAAATGGACACATATTGCAAGCGTTCCGATACATACGATCGAAACCAGTTTAGCGAATGATCACCAATACCTGACTTTTTGAGTTTGTGCAGTAGAATGTCGTGGTCTACTGTGTCAAAGGCCTTTGCAAAATCAAGGAAAATAGCTCCAGTTAGGTCTCCTTGTTCCATGCCAGTTTGGATGTCATTGCAAACTTTTAAGAGGGCAGTTGTAGTGGAGTGATTCTGGCGAAAGCCCGATTGATCAGGGGTCAGATAGTTTGATTGTTGGTAATACTCACATAGTTGCGTATGGACACATTTTTCTAAGATTTTTGACAATACCGGGAGCAATGATATTGGGCGATAGTTAGAAACCAAAGTAGTGTCACCACTTTTATGGATAGGCACTACTCTCGCAGTCTTCCAAAGTTTGGGTAAGTATCCAGACACCAAGGATTCATTAATTAGAATTGTGACAGGTTTAGCAATTGCCGGTGCACTGAGCTTCAACAGCATTGCTGGGATTTGGTCAGGTCCGGACTGGTTTTTCATTTTTAGATTATTAAGATGTTTTTCAATGACACTAACAGGTACAGGTCTAAAAATGAACTTGTCTATATTGGGCCTTTGCAAATTTAGTGAGACCTGATCCACATTTGTAGTTTCAGGATGCGTGCCATTTATTAGCTTGGCAATCAGGGCAGTAGAGCATCTGACAAAATAATTGTTAAAGGCATTTGCTACATCTAACGGAAGTTGCAGGGTTTGGTTATCCACTTTGACAGTGGAGGGTTGGGAGTGGATTGGGGGAGTTTGTAGTTTATTTATGACTTTCCAAAAGTTTCTAGGGTTTCTAGGGATATATATTTGGTATATATTAACAAGACACAAATATCATAGAATAATACTGTTTATATAGTTAATAATAGTAAAAGGCAACCCCCCAAAATACCCACACCTTAAAGAGCTAATATAAGCTCAAAGATTGCAGCATGGGTGGAATAATCTTTTCATTTGGAGTGTAGGTGTCTTCTATCAACTGCAGTGATGATTAAAGCGTTATTCTAACCCTATTCAATATATATATATATTTGTTTAATTATAATGGGCACTAGTGACTTTGTTGACACCCTTTTTTTTTTTAGTGCCAAAAGCTGTAAAATAAACATGTTACTTGGAATCCAGCACTGGGCGATATTCTTCCCTGTACGATTCAATGTCATGCCGCAATACTCCTTCCCTATCAGAATCAATTAAATGCTCATAGAGAAACATTTGATTGGACCACTTTCCAGGCTCAGAGCAAGGGATGGAGGGGGTAAGAGGGTGGAAGTGAGTGATGGACAGTGGCAGGGATTAAAAAAAAAAAAAAAGCCTCATAGAAAATGCAGGAAGGCATGGCGGGCTGGAGCTAAGGGGACATACAATCTTCCCATTGCAGGCACACTCCCAGCACTGCATGCAAGAGTAGAAGCTGGATATGTCTGTCACCAGTGCGTGTGCCAAGGTTATCACTCCCCACTGGCACAAAAGTGTTTGCAGATATTTCCTGCATTGCAAACAATTATTGCTAAATTACTACAGATGTGTTAATATCTCCACATCATGGTATAATGCTGCACAAAGAATAAAAGTAACCAGTATCGTGAAGCCTGTATACAGCCAAAGAAAAGCTTGTGGGAACAGAAAGATGACCTACTCACACTTTTCAGAGCAAATACACACAAATCGCATAGTTGACTTAATTCCTACAATCTGTAACCATTTAACCAAGAAAGCACAGCAGCCTCCATTGACATCCAACAGTTAAAATAAAAGGAATTTATTGCAATACATTAAACATAAGAAATGATAAAACATAAAGAGTCCTCCACTAATGCGATTTGCCATACTTTTTCAAACTATGCACATGCCATGTTTTTTGGGGATAATCTCAG
The DNA here is from genome assembly GCF_036172605.1 of Pelobates fuscus. Classification (NCBI taxonomy): domain Eukaryota; kingdom Metazoa; phylum Chordata; class Amphibia; order Anura; family Pelobatidae; genus Pelobates; species Pelobates fuscus. The sequence goes on from NC_086318.1 coordinate 101,956,159, forward strand.
TGCTCCCTTAGAAAGTAATGATAGGGCCAGGACTGGATGAAGGATTCAGCTACCTCTTGTGGAATGACCTCACTGCAGAATATGAAAGTTTTAGGAATTTGCAGTAAACACAGGAAGTTCTAAACAGAGTTTCTTTTTTTTATCCCAGTACTTTTTGGGTCATTTTAATACCTAATCTATTTAAATCTATAAATCGCATAAAATGAGGAGGTTGATATTTTAATAGGGAGTGGATGTCCGGAAAAAAATATTATAGTGGGAGGGGAAGATATTATATGGAAACTAATAGGGGAGACTGGTCAGCAAGGCTGGGAGTATATGAGTTGCTGAGCTAAAGTATGCAGGGAGAATGATGGCATTCATCACTGAAATGGACAGGGGAATAATTCCACAAGCAGTCTTGACGTTGGATGGTTAGAAATTATTATTATTTTTTTTTTTTTTTAAATCTTAACAGATACAAGAGTTCACGGAAGGCTGTCAATTGGTCTAAAATGAAGAAACCCATTTACTTAAGCAAATCTGGTAATAATTTTGCAGAGTGGTCAGCAACATGGGCTGGTTATCTAATAACTAAGGTAAGAGATTGAATTCTCTAAAGAAAACTATATTGTACCGCTCTGCTAGGCCCATTGTTTTAGTGACTGGTAATTGGCCTAAGTCACTGGTTCTGTACTTGCTGTATCCAACCTTTGCTACTGTAGTTGAATTTTAATATATATATATAATATATACATATATTTACTATATGCTCAGCAATCCAAATATTATACAATAAACTTTCTTTTCTTTATTGATATCCATCCTTTTGAGGTTCATTTTCTGCCTCTACATGCCACAGTCCAAGAATAACATTTTTACTGAAATTCAAACTTCTGTGGAGTAGCCAAGTTAAGTCATTTAGTAAAGCAAAAAGAGATACATTTTCTCCATCATCCCATCCTGTGTACCCATTTCCTCAAAATTATAAATAATAAAATACATAATATTTTAACACTTGGAAGATGTAAAATGTTTTACTCTATTTAGGTCAGGCATGAGCTTGCAATGAGAGTTTTCAACTGTTGCAGTATAATGATGAAACATGACTTCAAGGTTACAATCTACCTGTTACCACACATTTTTGTCTACGTTCTGCTGGGATGTAGTAAAGAGGATCAGCAAGAGGTAACACGCAGTCTTAGAATAAGTTTGGGTGATGATCTGTATAAGTAATTAGCTGTGATATGTATTTGGCAATTTGTAATGTTTTAGAGTTCAGAATTGCACATAGAAGCCAGCTAAATTGTGAGAATTTGACACAAGTTCATTGTGATGTTCAAACTTATGTCTACAAGATGTGCTTACAGGAAATGTCTGACCCCCAAAACAACATTTTTAAAGAGGGATTGTTGCGCCACCCAGTTGCTAACTATAAGGGAACTATAGTTAATTCTACTTTCTTTCATATTTAAATTAGTTTTATGTCCTATGCAGGTTGTCAAGGCATGGTTAGGCATAGATTGTAAATCATTTTGACCCCCATAATACCTTAGGGCAGCCCTGTAAGATATTGCAAGTTATTATTTTAGCAAGCTTTTCATTGCTCTGTTTCAGGTGTATGCCGAGATTATGGCAGTTTTGAAGCATGAAGACCCGTGGGTACGGCGCTTACAAGACAATGCTTCAGATTTGAGTCAGCTTAGTACCCAGACTGTCTTCTCAATGTTGGATCATCTCACTCAGTGGGCTCGACAGAAGTTTCAGGTGCTCAATGCTGAAAAAACTACGGCTAAACCTGGGAGTCGAATGGAAATAAAGAGTCAGTACTTTTTTTTTACTTAATGGAAATGTTTCTTTTATAGTAATAGTGTGTAATAAAATTGTGCAAATTAAAAGAATGATGAACATGTGTTTAGAAATTTTTGAGTAAGGTATACTAATAGAGTGGGAGATTTTGGAGGTCATCGTTGCCATTTGCTTCTGAAACAAACCAATTTTAAAATTTCCAAGTCTGTGGATTTGAAACAGCCAGCAACTCAACAATCTGCATCTGCAGAATTAGTGGGAGGAAGAAGGATTTCCTGTGCCCTAAAGCCAAATGGAGTCTTTATTGAGCTCCCAGAGTCTTTAGTCTTTTTAGCAAACACTCATGAACCCAAATAGGAATTAAAACCTAACTCTGACGGTGAAGTCTGTTGTGTTGTTTTTTTTTTCTTTTCACCCAGAGTTCGGCTTTGCCAAATGTGGGCTGAAGGTGGACATTATAGGGAATTTAGGCTGGCCAGTCAGAACCAATAGATATAGGTTATTTCTCAGTTTTAGTTTAGGGTTCTTTTCTAATAAGTTAAAATGACTGTTGCTGTACCTTACTGACATGTACTTACTGAAAATATACTCACAATCTCATGAAAAGTGACACAAAAGGGATTTAGCATGATATTTATATAAATGTTGTATTCATAGCGGTAACTCCTGAGGACCACGAAGAGTATCAGAATGTGACCAAATTCCTGGAGCTTATACCCCAGGACACTTTGGCCATTGCTTCTTTTCGTTCCAATGCTTACACGAGAGCAGTGATGCACTTTGAGTCCTTCATCATGGAGAAAAAGCAGGAAATTCAAGAGCATCTTGGCTTCTTACAGGTATACAACTATAGGATTTAGCAAGTCTTTACCTTGATAGCTCTCTTTGCAGTGATTATCAACATGATGTAAAATATATCTAATAAGCCAGATCTTTTAACTATTTGGTCAGTGATGTCTCTTTTTTTTTTGGTATCCCATCTTCAAACATTTTAAATGGGCAGAACTCTGTAAAATACCTTAAGTAGTTGGTTGTTACATATTATAAATTGTCCTATATATTTCTCCTCACACCTAAAGAAGCAGCCAGTCGTGCTTGAGGTGTGAATACCAGTTCACTACTAGGTGATAAAAACATGCTACGTCAATAGCATTTCGCATTTACCCTAATGGTGTCTTACTATTTCTCATATAATTAGGCTGTATCCTTTTTCTGAAGTGTGGAGGCCATTGCCTGGTACAAAACCTGAATTATTTTTTTGAAATCTCTTTTTATTGAATTAATGCAGATATGAAGAAGAGAGAGTTGTAGGCACGCAGGCCTCAATAAATACATATATGCAGATAAGACACAAATATACATCTTGTATAGATCCAGATATATTGTCAGATTTTACATAGCTGCTGACGTTTTTTCTAGAGACACATAATTAAAAATATTATGGTATCATGAGATGCAGAGCATTCCCCATTAGTAACTTTTGCCTGTGTTTTCCTGTATTACTATAAGTTATCCTGTGCTGTTTGTAAAGTTCAATCCTTCCCATCTCTTATCATAGAAATAAGGCCTACGAGAGAAGACAGCGTAGAGAGAAAGAAATAGTATACAAGTAAACAAAGAGAAAAAGAAAAAGCGAGCCCCCTGTGTCTCCTATCCGTTCAAGCATTCAAAATCTGAAATTTGTACTAAAATATGAAACAGTAGATGTATCACAACAAAGAAGAAGTTATAAAACTGTTATTGTGAAAATTATAAAACAGTTATTACATAGTACACATGTAATTTTCTATGCAATACAGTTACGCTTTCCTAACAGTAATTTAGGAACAAGTAAACTACAGTAACTAAAATGTTACTCCCAGCTCCCAACATTTTTATGTATTTTGTATAGAACTCTGTGTTGTACAGTGTACACTGCAATCTACAGGCCTTAATTTGTCTGGTTGCTAAACTGAAAAAGATTTGTTAACCGTTTTAAAATTTGACCAGAAAAATTAAGGATGTGTACACTGTTTTGTTGTGATGTTGTGATATGCTTTTAATTGCCGCAAAATTAACAGTTTTTTTGGGCTTTGTGAATGTTTTGTTATGTTTTATGCCACTTCTAGAAATTGTATGCTGCTATGCATGAACCTGATGGCGTAGCTGGCGTTAGTGCCATTCGCAAGAAAGAGGCATCCTTAAAAGAGCAGATCTTAGAACACGAAAGCATTGGCTTGCTGAGAGATGCCACTGCCTGCTATGACAGAGCGATTCAGCTGAAGCCAGAGGAGGTAATGGCAACTGAGTGACTTATTCTTATTCAAACCGGGAGTTGGCAAACAAATTGCTAAATTACAGCAAAGTAGTTGTGTTGGAAAAATGATTTCATTTAAACTTGCATTTTTTTAGTTTACTGCTAAATGAATAACAAGGATGATCATTCCAAGAATTCAGATTTAAAACCCAACACTTTTGTCAATCTATAGATAAGCATGCCAGATTCCCACTACACTCTCCTGTCTCTCTTTTGAAACTTGTACTGACGTTGCTACATTATTTTCATTCATGTAGAGAGCACTGTGTCTGATGTCTGTAATTGTAATTCAGCTCTACAGGATTCAAAAATCAGTATTGAATGTAGGACGCTTCACATGTCTCCAAAATTAAAACAGTGGTAAAGAATGGTTACGAAGCAATGTTTCAAGAATAATTACTGAATGGTACATTTATAGTCAGAAGTTACATTTTGTGACTGAGTGAAATCATTTCATGACAATCTTCTCATATCCCTAGATTATACACTATCATGGGGTAGTGAAATCCATGCTGGGACTTGGCCAATTGTCCACTGTCATCACGCAAGTTAATGGAGTGCTAAACAGCAGGTACATATGCTTTTTACAATGAAAACCTTTTGTGAAATTTTTCTCTTTTTTATTTTTTTTATTTTTAGGGACACAAATGTTGTCCGCTAGCAGTTACTATTTTGTTTGGTTTTTCACATCGTCATACATTACTACCAGTGGCAACAGTAGCAAATTTAATCTTAAAATAATGTCATTCATAACCTGGAATCATTTTATGGAGAACACATTTTTACCGATTGCTAATTTGCTAGAAAATGTATAGATTAAAAGGTATTTCACTTTATATGTTTTGACCTTCATATAACTATTGACATAGTAGCAAAGACATCCGATATGGAGGACAGGAGTGTCAGCATGTGCAGCCTCCCTGCCTCCAAGTGTAACAGCGGGATTCCACAAGTTCTAGAATGCACCTGAACATGGTGTTGGGAGGCTGTGCATGCAATAGCCCCAGGACCGGCACCTCCTCAAGGCGGCACAGGTGGCCGCCTTAGGGTGCACCAGCCTGGGGGCGCTAGATTAGAGTGACCGGCAGGAGGAAAGCGCACATCGCTCCTTCCTGCCAGTCATTCAGTGTAGCGTGGCCAAGCCAACCCCGGTACAGGAGCATCTGATTCCTGTACCCGGCCGGACTGACAGGAAGTGGTCGCTGAGAGAGCACTAACAGGAGGGGAACACTAAGGGACATAGAGGGGATGGAAATACAAATGGGATGGGCGTGAAAGAGACACAAAGGGGGGTTGTAAGAGATACAAAAAGGAGGTGTAAGACACACAATGGGGAAAAAAGGGGGATAAGATACACTAAATGGGGGTAAGACATTTAAAAAAGGGGATAAGAAACAAAAGACAGGTTAAGAAGCAAACAGGTGAAGATGCTTTTTTGGGGGGGAGGGGGGCAAAATCATCTTCGCCTGCATACCTAAAAATCCTTGGGTATCATGCGAATTGCAGTGATAAAGAAATGCACTGACATGCTCATAAAATATTGTAAAATCCAAACAACTTGCTCATTAAAACTTAAATATTAGTTTTATCACATTGTAGATTGTGTGCCCACTTATTTTATGTTTACTTCTGATTGCAGTGATGCCTGTGAATGTTGTCAATGTGTGTTTGTAATACTTTACTACTTGTTTTCTAGGCCTGAATGGACAGCAGAATTAAATACTTACAGGATAGAAGCTGCTTGGAAGCTGTCACAATGGGGTTTAGTTGAAGATTATTTGTCTTCAGGTACTGTTTTGCTTGAAGATTTTTATTGTATATTACAAGGTTATCCACCCATCCAGCGTCAAATGCTTATTTATTACTATGAGTTGTAAAGGCTCCAACAGACTTTCAGAGCTGTATAATAAATTGCATCACAAGAGGGAACATTACATTCAATTGAGCTTTGTAAAGTTATTAAAGGACCACTATAGTGCCAGGAAAACAAACTAGTTTTCCTGGCACTATAGGGTTATTAGGTCCCCCCTACCATCATGGCCCCCCTCACACTGGGCTGAAGGAGTTAAAACCCCTTCAGCCACTTACCTTTCTCCAGCGCCGGGCTCCCTCAGCGCTGGTGACCTCTCCTCCTCCTGCCGACGTCAGCTGCGAATGCACATGCGCAGCAAGAGCCACGGACGCATTCAAACCGCCCATAGGAAAGCATTACTCAATGCTTTCTTATGGACGTCAGTTTCTTCTCACTGTGATTTTTTACAGTGAGAATCACAGAAGCGCCTCTAGTGGCTGTCAGGGAGACAGCCACTGGAGGCTGGATTAACCCTCAGTGAAACATAGCAGTTTAACTGCTATGTTTACAGCTGCAGGGGTAAAACTAGAGGGACCTGGCACCCAGACCACTTCATTGAGCTGAAGTGGTCTGGGTGCCTATTGTGGTCCTTTAATTAAATGAGGTAATGCTAATTAACAGTAGTCCATGTGGTAAACCATTAGGTTGCTACAGCCGCTATGTCAACAGACTGATAGGCATAATATAAACCGTATTGACTGTATTGCTAACAGTTCTCCGTGTGATCAAAACTACTAATATTTACATCATATATAAAATATGATATTTTTTTATAAGTGATAAATGAAAGCAGAAAATTGATCAAGAAATAGTGTAGAAAAATAAATAAAAAATAAACAATGCAGAATATATTTTTCTAGTGATTAGAAATTTCTTGAACAAATTAAAAACAAAAAATGCCATTTAGACATGTTTAATTTATATTAGTCCTACAGTTAAATTAAATCAACATTATTTATAATCTACAGTAGCCTTTTCTTCGGTTACCTAGGGCTTAATTAAACAATATTATACAATATATTCCTCCTTTTGTAGTGTATAATTGTACGGTTTCTTGTTCAAGTTATAAAAAACTATTATTATTTTGCACAATTTATACACTGCATGTTATATAGTACTATATATTATTTTAAACAGTCAGATTGCACTATGCATAGATAGCTTTTATTGATCTTCTGTAAACCTGTTCATAATCCGAACTAGTAGTGAGGAAACAGTGGATGAAACATTGTCTAATGAAATGTCATTACCAATCAGTGCATTTGTTTTATACCTTTGTAATAGATGACGTTTGGGTCATACACCTCTTGCTTGGAGGTGTATATATATATATATATATATATATATATATATAGATAGATATATATATATATATATTATGCATGATTCACATATACAGATAGGACATTCTATGGTATCCATATAGAAAAATAGACTTTATTAGGTAGCATTTAATTTTTTACATTTTGGTATTATTTATGTTGCAGTCCTTATTGAACATCATGTGCAGCTCTGTTAAAAGGATTTTTTATTGACAGATCGCAAATCTACCGCGTGGAGCATCAGACTTGGGCAGCTGTTGCTCTCTGCCAAGAAACGTGAGGCAGAATCTTTCTACGACTCACTCAAAGTGGTACGAGCTGAGCAAATAGTACCTTTATCAGCTGCTAGCTTTGAAAGGGGATCTTATCAACGTGGATATGAATACATTGTCAGGTACAGCCCAGACTCTTTTTTTTTTTAAACGTTTGCAGGTACACTCATTGATCTTTGGTAAACTTTGAAATAGTGCTAAAAAGTACCCAGGTGGTAAACCAGTATGTCCCTAGTAAAGTGCTGGATGAGAACCATGGGAAATGTAGAATTTTCTCTAAAAAAGGCAGTGTTTGCATTAAAATGCCTGCAGGTAATGATTATACTCACCAGAGCAATTATATTAAGCTGTAGTTGTTCTGGTGACTATAGTGTCCCTTTAAGATCATGGCCGCTAATATTGCACCAGAAGACTTGTCATTCTTTTCAGTATATGTGTCGGACATATTGCTTGAAACCATAGATTTGCATGGAGAGTTAGTCTCGAGCCATATAAACGTTATATAATGGAACTGGAATAAATTGTGTACTCTCTTTCTGGAATGTGAAGGTTGCACATGTTGTGTGAACTTGAGCACAGTGTGAAAATGCTGCTACAGATGCCTGATGGTGACTCGATCAAGGACTCTCTCAACTGGCCAGCACGTCTGGAAATGACCCAGAATTCCCACAGAGCTAGAGAGCCTATCTTAGCTCTGCGCAGAGCATTGCTAGCTGTCAACAAAAGGTCAGCGCTGTTTGAATTTTGTTGCTAGAAGAATGCCTTTAGAAACTTGTTAAGCAATATTGGGTTGACTTCTGTTAGCCAGACATATATACCTGAGACCAATTTAGATTGTCAGTTTGCAGTTCATTATTCACACCACTGTTGAATTTATTAAACCTACATCTTACTCTATTTATGGAAGGGAGGGAAAGAGGAATGATGACATCATTTAATGTTTGTAATAGCTGAATTAGTTAATCTACTTGCATACTCTATAACATTTTTTGTTGCATCTATTGCGCAGGCCTAATCAGGCTGACATGGTTGGCGAATGCTGGCTCCAAAGTGCCAGGGTTGCTCGCAAGGCAGGACATCACCAAGCTGCATACAATGCTTTGCTCAATGCAGGGGAAACCCGGCTGCCTGAGCTCAATGTTGAACGTGCTAAGTGGCTGTGGTCTAAGGTAAGCAAAATCTCAGCATATATTTGCATATTACATTGGCTAAACAAGAATTTGTATCATGTGCAAGTAGCAAAACTGAATTTGACTAACAACTTGGTTTGAGCATTTTAAAACACCTCTTCCCTTGATACGCAGGGTGATATGCACCAGGCTCTCATTGTTCTGCAAAAGGGAGCAGAGTTATTCTTGCTTGATAACAGTGCTTCCCCAGAGCAACAGCTAATCCATGGCAGAGCCATGCTGCTCCTGGGACGTTTCATGGAGGAAACCGCCAACTTCGAGAGCAATGCGGTGATGAAAAAATATAAAGTGAGTTTCTTAAATGGGATAGCATCCCGGATTGCTGGTGATAGCCCACAGTGGCTAAAAATAACCAGCTTGGATTGACAATGTAAAATACATGTTTTCTATTAAAGGTATAGCATATACAGGGTCTCTTGTATGGGTTTTTCTAATTATATTCTGCTTTTTATCCTAATCTATATATACACTCATTTTACAGTTCTGCAGAAATGTTGGTGTTTTTTTTAATTATTAATAGTAATAATACTTAACTCTTGGTTTTGTATCATTGAATATTATAGGATGTAACCACTTTGCTTCCTGAGTGGGAAGATGGGCATTTCTATCTTGCAAAGTACTATGACAAGCTGATGCCTATGGTGACTGACAACAAGATGGAGAAGCAGGGAGATCTTATACGATATATCGTATTCCACTTTGGCAGGTGATTGTATTTTTTTTTTAGGGGAAATCTGTGTACTAAATACATATCTTGGTTGGATGGAAAAAACATTTTTTCACCTGTTTTTCTAATTGTATTCATATTTAAAGTGTAAATGTCATTGTTCACGAGTTTCATTGACAAACAATAAAGTTCTGTAAATATATTGAGATGGCAGAACTGGAAGGCTCGCACATTTATAGAAAAAGCATAAAAAAGTTTTTTCCCTCCCCCATCTGTAAACAAATATTTGCATACAGTCCTCATAGCCCTCTATGATGGGATTGAGTGATGGAAAATCTTTGTACAGGCTTTTTCCTTGCTCTCTGTTATGGCAGATACAGTAATACAGTACATGTAATGCAGTACATGCTCTAGGCAACACATCTCACAGTACCAAGAGAGGAATAGGAGTGACAGTGTCACTGGAGCCTGGCATGTTAGTGTCATGGGGGAGAATTATCTTCTTTAGAGTAGCATTACCAAGCAGGACCATATGTGTGGGCAGGAGGTGGAATAGATCGGGAGTATTACCTTAACCATTCCTAAAGTAATTGCATGAATAGTTTAGTATTATGGTAGATTATACATGAATAGCTTTAGGAGCTGCTATCCATTTAAGTGAAGCCTACACCTAAATGTAAATACAATAATGAATATGAGCTGAGATTCACAAACAATGCTAATAGGAAATGCTAGTCAACATGGAAGCACTTATCGCAGGCAATGGTAGAGCTGTAAGTAAAGCCAATTAAGTACATGCTGTGGAAGGAGATACTTATAGTGCACGATACCACAAATACAAGCAATAAAGATTTATACACATTTATTCAAGAAGCATCCAATTATTTACCACAATGCCATATCCAGGACAATCCCCCAAATTGGTCAGATTTGCCTTATAATTTTGCTACTTTATATTGTGTACACCAACTTGTTCAGGGGAAAGTTAAATAAAAGTGAATGCATAAAATGCTAATTTCCAAAAGGTGACAGGTCTGTTTTAAATGGTGTTGATGTGGTTTTTGTTTTTTTCCTCCAGGTCCCTGCAGTATGGAAATCAATATATCTATCAGTCAATGCCCAGGATGCTATCACTATGGCTGGACTTCGGAGCTAAAGTGTATGAATGGGAGAAAGGTATGGCTAGTAAATGAACACCAATGAAAAGCATTATCCTAGCAATGGCTAATTTTAGCACTGCAGAGGCTTGTCTGACGCATTTCCCCTCTTGCCCAGCCAGCCTTTAAGGGCCACTATAGCATTAGGAATACAAATATTTATTCCGAACGTTGTAATCTTCATGTCCCTAGTTAGTTTTAGGCTTGCAGTGTGCACTGTGAAAAATAACAAACAAAATATTTAACTTTCCTTTTCTCCAGTGCCGAGCTCCGTCAGCGTTGCCGCCTTGTCCTCCCCACTTGACGTCATCCTGGATGTGGGCCTCCAGGATGACTGCCAAGTCCAATGCTGCTCATAGAGATGCATGAGGGAAAAGTCGTGATTCCAAGTATTACAGTAATTAAACATTGGAGGCTAAGTGTGCATTAACTTCAATTAGGTGAAATTGTTATAGCAAGTAAAAGTGTTCATTTAAAGCTGGCTGAGAAACATGGGACATGTAGTTCTTCACAAAAAGTAGTGTGCTTTGCCAGACAGTGCAAATGTTGGCTATTACTGGCATAAGACATTGCAGTCCTTAGCATAGTATATACGTAGCTACCTGATCTTATCTGTACACAACAACTTTACATATAGCTAGTGTTAACAGATGTCAAATGACAGTATTTTCACCTGAAACCCTTGTGATGCATCAGATGTATCTTTACATCCGTGTCTCTCTTATTATCTCTTCCAGCTGGCAGAGCAGACAGAACACAAATGAAAAATGATTTAATCAAAATAAACAAGGTTATTACCGAGCACACCAACTCCTTGGCTCCTTATCAATTTCTAACTGCCTTCTCGCAGCTGATCTCCAGGATCTGTCACTCCCAACATGAAGTATTTGCTGTGTTAATGGAAATGGTGGCCAAAGTATTTGTAGCTTACCCCCAGCAGGCAATGTGGATGATGACAGCTGTGTCCAAGGTAACAAGTAACATAGAATTGCTTTTTAAAATACATTTTATGTTGGGAATTTTAACTCACTTATACTATAAAATGCTATATCTTTTCAGAAAGTAGTTCAAATTGTTATTTTAATGTAAATATATCTAAAAAAGAGGGTGTAAATATAAATTTTGCTTGTTAACCCCTTAAGGACCAAACTTCTGGAATAAAAGGGAATCATGACGTGTCACACACGTCATGTGTCCTTAAGGGGTTAAGGGAATAACTCAGAGCAGCCCGCTGCAACATTGTGATATCTCTTGAAAAATTCCCTGTGCTGGATTTTTAATGATCTCATATTAGAATGACACTCCAGACCCCTAAAACACTTTAGCTTGTTATGAATTGTTGATGTTCTCAACAATTTTAAGGACAGAAAGGGCTTTTATTTAACACCTAACACAACATTCCGTGTGAATGAACTGTTAAAAATTGTAAAAAAAAAAATATATTTTTTTTTTGGTGCACATTTCTTTATAATAATGTTTACACATCTGTGCTAATAATTAAAAATAACTCAAAATAGATTTACATATCAGTCCTGATTGTTAAATGCCTAATATGTTTAGGATCTAAATACATTTTTGATAGTTAACACTAATCCTGTACCAGTCCCCATACTAATGCTATACCAACCATACCTCTTACCCAATGCTTACACTTACCGTATGCCTACCCTTAATTCACCCTTAATCTCAGCCCTACACTATCTTTAACACTAACACAATATAATCCAAAACCCAGCATTAACACTTACCATACGCTAATCCTGCAGGTAACTGTGCCCTAACACTAACTGTAGCCCTACCTTTATCCCAAAATCGCATCCCCAACCCTAATCCTGCTAATATCAATTCTTATATAAGAAATTGATTTTACTATTTAACACAGTATATGGTGATATTTTGCCACCATCTCCTGGCCGTTTTCAGAATTACAGTGTATTCTGAATGGAGCCTTGTTTCCAGCTGATTACACTGATTACACTGGACAGCTGGCAAAGCCCATCACCGATTACAATTGGCTAGGGACAGGATAGAAAACCATGCCAGCATCGATTCATACCCAAAGCTGCCTTCAGTTCATAAAAACTGTGGCTGAGCACAATCACCTTATAAATGACTTCCAGCACTGCACAGAGCTCATCGATCAGTCTGGATCCATTAAAAATGGTCCCAGTTGACTAACAAGAGCCCCATTTATCCATTGATACCTGGGGTTAGTGGGTTGTGTTACTCCCCAATCTTAATGCAGGCATTTAAATTCCTATTTAAAGAGCTGCTTGCAGCATGTCATTGTGCCTTGAAGGCATCAAAGCCCATTACAGTTAGGATGGAAGTCTTCTGGAAAGACTTGTCTTTACCCGTCTGGCTTGTTTCCTCAATTCCAACTCTCTTTGACCCTTTTCAGTCTGGTTTCCGCCCCCTCCACTTTACTGAGACTGCTCTTATTGAAGTTACTAACTACATAATCGCAGCTAAATCCAAAGGTCACTCACTACTCCATACTAATTCTTCTTGACCTCACTGCTGCCTTTGACACTGTTGATCATGTTCTTCTCCAAACTCTTCAATCACTCGGTCTCTGTGACACTGTCTTATCATGGTTTTCCTTTTATCTCTCCTAATGCTAATTCAGCATTTCCTTTTCTAATGATCCTCCCTTTGTCCTGTCTCGGTTGGAGCCCCCAAGGCTCTGTTATTGGTCCCCTTTTATTTTCTCTTTATAGTGCTTCTCTTGGCAAACTTATTACCTTATTTGGATTCCACTACCACCTGTACGCTGATGACACCCAGATATATCTCTCCTCCCGGACCTCTCTCCTGCCATCCTGCAACGTGTCACCGCTTGCCTTTCTTTCATCTCTGATTGGATGTCCTCCCGCTTTCTCAATCTCTCTTCTTGTCTTTCCTCCTCCTAATTGATCCTTTACTTATCGCGGGCGGCTCCTTTCCTTTGAAAAAGCCTGCCTACCACCATCAGACTCTCCCCTAGTCTTCAATCATTTAAAAAGTGCCTTCAAACCCATCTCTTTAGGAAAGCTTACGACCTCACATACACGTCCCTTGCTCTCTCCTCCAGCTCTGCTTCACTTCCACCTTGTTTGATTGCTATCTCCTCCTATTGTGTTTTATACCCCACTCCTCTAGACTGTAAGCTCGTTTGAGCAGGGTCCTCTTCAACCTATTGTTCCTGTACGTTTTTGTAATTGTCTCATTTATTGTTAAATCTCCCCCTCTGATAATATTGTAAAGCGCTACGGAATTTGTTGGCACTATATAAATACCAATAATAATAATAATGACATGTCCTAACATCGTTAAGGGGTTAACAAAGCAGTTTTAGTGTATAGTTCATTCCCCTGCAGCCTCACTGCTCAATTCTCTGCCATTTAGAAGTTACATAACTTGTGTTTCTATAACATGTGGCTCTAATAGGCATTTAAAAGAGCAGGAGATCCATTGTACAGAGCTGCATAATTTGTTGACGCTTTATCAATAATAATAATAATGAGAAATTATTTATTAAACACACTGTGCAATAAAGGAAACTTTAAAAATAGATCTTTCGTTACAGGAAGTGTATAAGTCATAAGCAGGGAAGATGTGGCTAAGCCTTCGCTTATAAATTGCTTAGGATCTAAATTAACTCCTAACTGGCAAAGTATTGAGCAGTGAAACTGCAGGGGCATGCTCTATTCACCAAAGACCACAGCATTAAGCTAAAGTTGTTGTGATGCTTACAGTATTCCTTTAAATGCCCTTTACCACTCACACTTTAATTTGCTAGTAGCATTATGTATGCTGATTATATGTGCAGTATAAGCACTCCTATACTGTGATTGAAACTGGTCGCATGATTAAGAAAATGAATTACTTAGTTAATGCCAGAATGTATTTTGCAGTCATCCTACCCGATGCGTGTGGAGAGATGCAAACAGATACTCGATAAAGCGATTCACATGAAGCAGTCACTAGGGAAATTCATTGGGGATGCTACACGCCTTACTGATAAACTCCTGGAACTCTGTAACAAGCCAGTAAGTACTTCCATTAAAATTACAAAGGGATTCTATTTGCATATACAAATAAATGAAAAGTAATCCAAGATCATCCATCATATACATTGCTATTGTATCATTCAACTATGCTACTATGTACTTCTTCACAATTGTGTAATTGTCTCCTAAAACGAATTTTATGTTAATTGACTGAAATGCGGTTTTCAATAATGGCTCAGTACTAGGTTAAGCCATTTAGTAATGTTGCTCAATATTCTTACTTTAGGAGGCTCACTGCTCTCATGCCTAGGACTCACATTTAATCACTTTACCTATGTCCAACTTGTTTTTTTTTACTGGTGCAGGAAAGAGTCACACTACAAACACTATAACGGCATATTCTCCTAGTATACTTTATGGTACACTACCTCCCAATCACTGCATTTTCCTATTCAAGCTCTACACACAATAATTGATCAAGCTTTAGAATTACGCACCGAGCTACGGTTGGCACAGTACAATTTAGGGGAACGTTTATACTTCAAAAAATAATTTGTTTTGTAATTGCATAAGCTTAGAACTTGTATGTCTTCATAAAAGAATAATAGTATAAATAATAGTTTATTTTTTCCTCCGACTCTCTTAAATAGGAAGCAAGAAAAGAAAAGCCCCTAAATGTTGTTTTTCTGTGTTTTCAGGTGGATGGAAACACCGGCACTCTAAGCATGAGTGTTCACTTTAAAATGCTGAAGAAGCTGGTTGAAGAGTCAACATTCAGTGAGATTCTTATTCCGTTACAGTCGGTAATGATCCCAACATTACCATCTACTGCAGTAAAACGTGACCACGCTGACCATGACCCGTTTCCTGGGCATTGGGCATACATTGCTGGTTTCGATGATACTGTAAGACTCTTTGTTTATATGTGAGAATATTTATGAACGTCCTAGATAATTAAAGTCCATGAGGTATTCATTTATGTATTTTTCATATTTTGTTTTCTCCTCCCAAGCATACTCTTTATTTGTTATTCCTAAAGGCTGTTTCTAGAAAACAAAGCACTCTTTCTTCCAGCCTGGGAGGGGTTTATTTTGCTCATCCTCCATTGCTTTTTTAAGCCCCCTAGGACCAATAGACAATTTATCTGCAATGGTTTTATTTTAGTATAGAATGTTACCTCCATTGCAGGCTTTAAAAAAATATTTTATGGCATTTAGTTTTTTAAAATGTATTTACTATGTTCTATTCTTAGTGCATGCTATCTAACAATGCATATCTCACCATGTTGGAAAGGATGGAAGCAGGAGAGGGAATAAGTAGTGTTTTGCAATTCAGTTGTAGTGATGGGGTCTGTCTGGCAGTGTGCCCATTCACAGAGTTTTGCTAATGCATTTGTATCTGACAGAAAAGCATAACATTCATTTTTTGCATAGCGAGTATGTTTAGTGATACGCTCATGCTCTGCTTATTGTGATCTTTTCTCTGGGGTCTCTAGAAGAAGGAACAAACATAGGACAGCTGTACTGCTGGGGGATATGTATCCCATTGGGCGTATGTATCTGTATAAAGCCACAATGCAGAGAATTCCTTATTGAAATGCTACTATTGATTTCCTCTATTTTACATATTCAGAAGGAGCATTTGATTTTCAGAAAATAAAAAGGCATAGAGCATCTCTGCAACATTATTGGTCTGTTTATATATGCTATGGCTACACGGTGTTTGTGTTCTCTACGTGCCACTTACACAGTAGAGGAAGTGAAACCTCTTTAGTCTTTCAGTCACAGACTCTCTGATAAAATATCTCTATACAGGTCTTCCTGCATCTACGGGCCCTCTTTCGTGAAAGACTAATTAGCAGCACAGTCTATATAGAGAGGTCCGTATCTTGCATTCCCTTACTCTTCCCTCAGCAACATTTATTCTACTCTGAGGAGTATTTGGAGTCTTTAGATTCATCCTCGGGCTAGATTTGGATCTTCAGACTCTTTTATATCTACGTCATAAATAGAAAAGGGTAATTGTTATTTTAAAACACCTCTTTTTGTGTGTTCATTCAATGGTGTTACTGTTTGTTGGGCAAAAAGTGTGATTCCATTATCTTTTTGAAGGATACATCGGTAAGTTAAAAGCTAGGGTATTTGCAAGGAGATGATGCATACTCTGTATATATTTAAGGAAAAACCATGAGAGATTCCTGGCTTGCTGTTTCCCATTAGTTTGTTGTTGGTCTCTAATCTCATTCTGCTCATTATAATGTTTATACTGAAGATCTTAAAATAATAAGAAATACCACAGAAAAACGTAACAAACCTGTATTCAACGCCTGTGTTTAATAGAAATTACACAATCCTTTGTAACTTAAACAATATTCAGCTAAATAACTTACTGCAATCAAAAATGTAAGCTATTGTATGTACTAGGGTAGTTGTGCTTTATATTTTACTGTACTTATTAAATGTTTTGTTTTTCTTTGAACACAGGTAGAGATATTACCCTCTCTCCAGAAACCCAAGAAGATTTCATTGAAAGGATCTGATGGAAAATCCTACATTATGATGTGCAAACCAAAGGATGATCTCAGGAAAGATTGCAGACTTATGGAGTTTAATTCTTTAATTAACAAGGTAAGTGGCAGGATAACTCATTTCAAGATAAATCATACTAGGTTTTAATGGGTACTACTGTCACATTAATTTGTTGCTGTAAGGCAAAACTTTGTTTCCTACTGATATCAGTCTCTATCAGCAAAAGGGGCCCATAGAATGTAAGGTTTGTGCATATATAGGAAATACATCATGTGTCTGTACACCCATAGAAAAGCATTATGAGGCTATTGCACATGCTTGTCAAAATGCTGCATTGCGCCAATCACCATCTCCTCATAGAGTTGCATTGAATCAATTCATCTTTATAGGGAGCTTTCAGCATCTCTCAGCATATATATTGCTGAGCCTGCAAGGACATACTGTAGACACCAGAACCAATACATTAATCGGTAGTGGTTGTGGTGACTATAAGGTCCATTTTTTATTGTGTGATTCTAAGCACAAAATCCACATTAGCTTAATGAAGTGATTTTTATGTAAAGATCAAGTCCCTGCAGTCTCACTGCTCAATTTCCTGCTGTTTAAAAGTTCAATTACTTTATTTCTGCAGCCGTAGCCACACTTCTCCTGACTGTCAATCACAGCCTCCCTTTATATTTTCTAAAAAAGAATATCCTTTTAGACTCTCTCTTACTGAGCAAATCATAGACTTACTCTGTCTTCCAACCGTCCCAAAAATAAACCAATAAGCCATCAGATGTGCTCTCCCCTGGGCTCCAATCAGACAACTCCCAAGCCTGAGCCTCGTAGTCAGCAGTATTATGGGTTATATTCACTAAAATGTTATTTGAGCGACAGGGTTATTCACTATAGTGAGGACTCAAGGTGAATTAAAAGTAAATTTCATATTAAGGTCAAAATAACTCAACTGTAACAAGTCAGCTACACTTTCACCTCTCGCCTTAAATTTGAAATTCACTTTGCAATTTCACTTTAGTAAATAACTCTGTATCTGTTCTTGATATGTTATATTATGCTTCCTGTGCCCACAATGATTCTCTGTGAACACAAAGGAGGACATTGGGGCAGATCAGCTTAACTGCAGACCACAAGGTTCCCACATACACATTCCAAAATACAATGAAACAATCAATGAATAATAATGCATGGACAATGAAGAACGCAGTGCTGAGTTACCTTTGATTTTTTTAAAGAAGAAAATAAGATTGATTAACTATATATATCGGTGACTTAGTTTAAAATAAAATTGAACACTACATTTTCCCAGATACTGAAAACCTATGTGTTAGGCAGAATATATATTTTTTTAAATATTAATATTTTGTTTCTCTTGCTCAGTGTTTACGAAAGGATGCCGAATCCCGGAGGAGGGAGCTTCATATCAGAACATATGCTGTTATTCCATTGAATGATGAGTGCGGTATAATAGAATGGGTCAATAACACAGCAGGTCTAAGAAATATACTGATCAAATTGTACAAGGAAAGGGGTAATTATAATCAGTCAACTTTAAATTGTTTTCAGAATCCCTGTGGTTTGAAGGTATTGCCATATGCATGTTAAAGGACCACTATAGTGCCAGGAAAACATACTCGTTTTCCTGGCACTATAGTGCCCTGAGGGTGCCCCCACCCTCAGGGACCCCCTCCCACCGGGCTCTGGGGAGAGGAAAGGGGTTAAAACTTACCTTTCTCCAGCGCCGGGCGGGGAGCTCTCCTCCTCCTCTCCTCTCCTCCCATTCGGCTGAATGCGCACGCGCGGCAAGAGCTGCGCGCGCATTCAGCCGGTCTCATAGGAAAGCATTATCAATGCTTTCCAATGGATGCTTGCGTGCTCTCACTGTGATTTTCACAGTGAGAATCACGCAAGCGCCTCTAGCGGCTGTCAATGAGACAGCCACTAGAGGATTTGAGGGCTGGATTAACCCATTTATAAACATAGCAGTTTCTCTGAAACTGCTATGTTTATATAAAAAAGGGTTAAACCTAGCTGGACCTGGCACCCAGACCACTTCATTAAGCTGAAGTGGTCTGGGTGCCTAGAGTGGTCCTTTAAATATTTAATCTGCTGTGCAGAGTATGCAAAGTATATTCTTTTAAGTAATCACACACTGGTGAGGAAGCAGTAGGTATTTTATAATTTTATATAAACTTACTTAAAAAAATATTTACACATTTAATTGATGCAAATGCATATTTCACCTACTTTACATTTTCTGTTCTGCTATTTTGGACGCTTAAGATGACTGGATAATACAAATTGTCTACCACTGTGTCATACATTATTGCCTATGAGTTGGTAATTGCTACCCTGAATTATAGATATTAATATACATCTGTTATGTGCCATTTCATCCTGTGATCATATTTAAGACATTTATTTGTTTACACATTTCTCCTCATGCATTATGCTTTTCGTAACATTGATGTAATTGTGTGTGTATTTGACACTAGCATAAAACTAAAGATAACATGTTGCTATTAAGATAGTTTACTTGTTCTAAAATGTCAGAAAGAAATGTATTAGAGCTGAATTCTAGAGCATTTCTTTTTTTTACAGCTATATACATGGGAGGAAAGGATCTCCGTCAATGCATGCTTCCCAAGGGAGCACCTTTACAGGAGAAGATAAAAATGTTTAAAGAGACTCTTCTGCCTCGTCACCCTCCTGTGTTCCAGGAATGGTTTTTAAGAACGTTTCCTGATCCGACTTCCTGGTAAATATGTAGGATACTAGGTGATACAGAGTACAAAGAGTTGTCATTAATGGTACATTTTCAAGGTGGCAAGTGGTGTCCCTCAGGGGTCTGTTCTGGGACCCCTTCTATTTAACATGTTTATAAATGATCTTGAAGACAGCATTGTAAGTCATGTTTCAGATGACACAAAAGTCTGTAAAATAATACAATGTGAGCAAGATATGACTTTGCTGCAGAGGGATTTAGATAGACTGGAGGACTGGGCACTCAAATGGCAGATGGAATTTAATGTTGAAAAATGCAAAGTTATGCACTTCGGCGTAAAGAATACACAAGCAACGTATACCCTTAATGGAAGCGAATTAGGGATAACAACACACGAAAAGGACTTGGGAATTGTTATAGACAACAAACTATGCAACAATGTGCAATGTCAATCAGCAGTGGCCAAGGCCAGTAAGGTATTGTCATGCATGAAAAAGGGCATTCATTCTCGGGACGAGAATATCATTTTGCCTCTTTATAAATCACTGGTAAGACCACATATTGAATATGCTGTGCAATTTTGGGCATCTGTTCTAAAGAAGGATATTATGGCACTAGAAAAAGTGCAGAGGCGGGCTACAAAATTAACAAAAGAAATGGAACATATCAGCTATGAATAAAGGTTAACAAATTTAAACCTATTAAGTTCAGAAAAACGTCGCCTGAGAGGGGATATGATAACATTATACAAATATATTCGGGGCCAATACAAACCATTGTATGGAAATCTATTCACAAACCGGACTTTACATAGGACACGAAGAAGAAAGAAGATTTCGTCTAAGGCAAAGGAAAGGTTTTTTTACTGTAAGAACAATCAGGATGTGGAATTCTCTGTCTGAAGAAGTGGTTTTATCAGAGTCCATACAGATGTTCAAACAGCTACTAGATGCATACTTGCAAAAACAGAATATTCAAGGATAAATTCTTTCAATGTAGGATAATAACTGCTTGATCCAAGGATAAATCTGACTGCCATTCTAGGGTCAAGAATGAATTTTTTTCCTAGCTTGTTGCAAAATTGTGCTTCAAACTGGGTTTTTTTGCCTTCTTTTGGATCAACAGCAAAAAACAAATGTGAGGAAGGCTGAACTTGATGGACGCAAGTCTCTTTTCAGCTATGTAACTATGTAATAAAGGTGGACACATAAGTGCTATAACTTAAACAGCCAATTGTAGTGTTTATAGTACTTTGAGTGTTAGAGTTTAGGAGCAGTTTAACAAAACCTAAAGTTCCCACGGCACTCGCAGCTTGCCCTGTCGATTGCCCTGTTAATTATTAAATTGCACTTAAACTCTGGGGAAGGGTTACCTTATCGCTCTCACCCTATCATTGCTTTCCAAGGTTGAACAGAATAGTTGCATATTAAGCAGAAAGTGGATATAACATTACAGCTCATGGGGAGTATTAATCATGCACAGTTGTATCCAGTTTTTCATATATCAACTCAGATAATGGATTTAATTTGCAACAGGCAACTATGTACGCTTCTATTATACTTTAGATTTTAGTAAAGATGAGATGTCTTCTTTGCTATAAAATTACATTGCAGTAATTTGTAGTGAATACCATGCTAAAGAACAGATAAACAATTTTTAGTATAAACTAAACATGCTTGTTATTAATGAAAACAATAAAGCGCTTCAGTGCAAACTATATTAATAAAAAAGCAACTCAACAACACATGTGAAGTATAAACTCACAAACTTCACCAAAATAAAACATAAAATTAATTGTTATAAGTGTAAAGAACTCACAAAGTGATTTATAAGTTAAAACGCCAATAAACAAAATAGTAGAGTGCTTAGATACATGAGGGGATATCTTACCCTCTTGTACATATAATTCCAGAGGGTAAGTGTAAAGAGGTCTTTACACTTATGACAATTATTTTAATGCTTGTTAATAAATATGTAAATTTCTGTACTCCTGATCAATCCTTAGTTGTACCTGTATTCTGTTTGTGCATCCCAGGGCATACTTTGACACGTGAGCAACATATTTTTCCTTTATAGTTATATAGAAGGTTCAGGCACTCAGAAAGTCTTTGAAAGTGCAAGGGCCACAGCTCACAGAAACATTGTCACTTTATGTTGATGTTCTTATTAAAGTCAGCACTTTATAAGACGTTCTGAGTACCTGGACCTCCTTTGTAACTATACAGTTATACTCTGGGACTTGACAACTCTGCTTTGGAGACAGGCTGTGGAATAAAAAAAAATCAATAATCTTGTTTTTTTTTATTCTCCCCACAATCTTACATCACATTGATGGACAGGGTTATCAACTAAAGTGTGACATGTTAGCAATTCCAAAGTAATTCTGAATGTATTTTAATATGTAGGCCAAAATAGCCAAACTGAAGAAAAGAAAAAAGTCCTAGTCAAATATGTTTTCAGCTTGGTGGCTTTAGGCTACATGTGAAGATTTTGAACATTCTAGTAAGGTGTTGATTATAGCTAATCTTTTCTCTGAAAAGGCAGTGTTAAGTCCACCTCTAGTGGCTGCCACTAGAGGAACTTCTTAGACAAGGTCATGAACGGTCCCCATAGAGATGCACATGTTCAATTCATCTCAATCAGGAGATGCTGATTGTGGCGGTGCAGCGCACTGGCTTTCCAATGCTTTCCTACAGAGAAGATTGGCTGTAATCATTAAGATTGATCATCTTAGCCAAGAAGGTGGGACCAGCAGCCTGGCGAGGGCTGAAAGGCGAGAACATCATATTTATTTTTTATTTTCTTTAATTCTTTATTTCTGCTGGTTCAGCATTAAGATAACATTACCACATGTGTTCGGCATTACATAGCTCATAGTAACAATTTTAACACATATATGAGAGCTACCCAATTTAAATTTTTAGAGATACTATTCAGCCCACTCTTGCCCGTTCTAGGTGGGTATCAAGCATGTACAGGGGGCGCATACATGCAGCAGTTAGTGCCCATAGGCTTAGTAGCAAGATGCTGCGGTTAAAATAGACATAAGGCACATATGGGTGAAGAATTAGCTGGCATGGAACCTTCGGTAGCTTTGCTCTGTGTTGGCTTTGTGCCATAGAAAGTGTATGGAAAAAGGCCTATATTAAACAAAAAAAACTGCCTTGCACACTCAAAAATGGGGGAGAGGGGAAAGTAACTTAACGTGGGAAACTAGTCAGCAGCTTGCGGAGTCAGTGGTGAAGGATTACAGAAACATTATAGGGAACATTTAGAAATCTTGCGGATTGCAAAAGATGAAGGGAACATGTCCAACTGCAGCAATTTCAGGTAGGTAATGCGGCTGTTTTCAGGAGCTCTGCTCTGGGCACAAAGGGAGTCATTTCTGCGACAGTCCAAGATAGATGAACTGTTTCCTGTGCCGTCAGCGTTGATAGGCCAAGTGACTGAAGGAAGGTTGGTATTTCAGAGGCGTGTGATAGCTTGTACATCTTGCCAGCCTTGTCCGCCTGTAGTCGGTGTGGGCCCCACTTGTAGGAGATGGCGTGCACACGGAGTAGCTA
The DNA here is from genome assembly GCF_036172605.1 of Pelobates fuscus. Lineage (NCBI taxonomy): Eukaryota > Metazoa > Chordata > Amphibia > Anura > Pelobatidae > Pelobates > Pelobates fuscus. The sequence continues at coordinate 101,979,511 of NC_086318.1, forward strand.
GGAAATGTGCCGGAAGGACTTCCTCCACATTATGGTGTGTTTTGAGAAGTCTCTAAAGAATGTCAGGTGGACCCCTTCAAACGGCACTGTGGTAGAGCCTCTTGTGGCCCCCATGAGTATACCCTGGTCAGAGTCCCATACAATTTTAATCAACACGTCACAAGCTCCTTCATGGGGTACAGTATTTACTCTGGTGAGCCTGAAGCAAGAGTCAATCATCACCTGTTTGGCTTGCTGCGTTTTCAATAAAGTGGCTATGAGCCTGTCATGCCCGTTACCAGTAATTCCTGTCTCTTCCGGGTTGACGGAGTTTAGCCACACCCCCTCTCTGACGCGGTCTCATCACGCTACATAATGCGACCGCGCCAGACACAAGACGCTGGATTAATGAACAGCGTACCGCGGAATTTAACTGGCTGAAACTCTCTCTGCAACTTACCTGTGTACCGAACCGGACTGAAACTCGTCTAACAGCATTCTCCTCTCCTCGACCACGGCTAGTATCTGGACTCCTCTCGTCCTGTCTCCTAAAGATCCTCCCCGGAGGGGAACTCTGGAACCTAACTTCAACCTCTGGAAGCTAAGTTAATCGTTTAATCTGTTATACGAACTTTTCCTCTCAAAGACTCCTGAGCAATCATTCATTGGTCTGCTCTCAAGTTCTCCAATCATTACTGCTGTAACCTGCTCATTAAACATTCAGGCTCCAGCTGATAACGTATCCTGCTAACTACTAACCCTAAAACAAATCACTGTTGTTTCAAACTTCATTATAGCTTCCTTCATTTAATTTAACTCTTGCAAAAGCAAATGTACTAGATTGCAAATAAGAAGCCGTTTTTCAATACTGAAGTATTTAAAGTTACAGTACCTATATTCTCCTTCAACCAAATATTTAAAGATACAGTACCAGTATTTCCTATATTGAATTGCCAGTTCCTATATTATTCTCTATAATTCTAAATCTTCAATTAAATCCTAAGAAATCTGCAGTTGAGCTCCATCTCAATCTATGTAAGCGTGACAGAGCCTCCGGCAAAAATGTGGCAGTTCAGTGCCAGCGATTGTCTTGGGTACGCTCGGACCCTCAGGTTCCGTGCCTTGTTCCTATCTTCCATGCTGGCCAGTTGTGCTTGCTGGTTGGCACATTGCTTTTGTAAGGAGCTTAGTGCAGCGTTGGCGTATTGCGCTAGTCTGGCGCCCCCATGCCTTCTTCTACCACTGCTACCCGGTTGGTGATTGTGGCAACGTCCTCTCTCACCAGTGCCATGTCCGCTTGGAACATAGACTTAATGTCCTGCATCAGAACCTTAATATCGTCCTTGGTGGAAGGTGACGAGTCTCCCATGTCCAAGGTGTGTCTACCTTGCCTGGTTATGTGTTTTAGGCGCGGCATAGGTGCTGTCCTTGTCTGATGACTGCGAGGTATAGGTCTCAGGCCGTGAGGCTGCGCGGAGAAAAGCTCCTACATCTCTGGAGCCCGATCCTGGATCTGGGCCCTGTTTTTTCGTTTTCTTCCCCAATGATGCAGGGAGCCCAGGAGTCTTCTTTGAAGCACAGTGGGGCAGTGTATTGCGGCTCAGAACGGGTAATTCTGGGTTAGCGCTCGGAGCTGCAGCGAAGTGCGTCTGACTTGCTCGGGTGCTGGCCGAACATCATATTTTTTTAACATTCATGGGGGGCCTTTAGAAGAGCACCAAAGGGTAGGAATAGATGTTTGTATCCCTAACACTAGTGTTCCTTTAAGTATTATTTTTTTATAAGCCTTGTTATTGCCACTGGCACTATAAAACATGATACACACATGCAATGGAGTGCAGTTATCCTTTGATGACCATGTAATTCACAAAAGTACTATACAGGGAGTGCAGAATTATTAGGCAAATGAGTATTTTGACCACATCATCCTCTTTATGCATGTTGTCTTACTCCAAGCTGTATAGGCTCGAAAGCCTACTACCAATTAAGCATATTAGGTGATGTGCATCGCTGTAATGAGAAGGGGTGTGGTCTAATGACATCAACACCCTATATCAGGTGTGCATAATTATTAGGCAACTTCCTTTCCTTTGGCAAAATGGGTCAAAATAAGGACATGACAGGCTCAGAAAAGTCAAAAATAGTGAGATATCTTGCAGAGGGATGCAGCACTCTTAAAATTGCAAAGCTTCTGAAGCGTGATCATCGAACAATCAAGCGTTTCATTCAAAATAGTCAACAGGGTCGCAAGAAGCGTGTGGAAAAACCAAGGCGCAAAATAACTGCCCATGAACTGAGAAAAGTCAAGCGATGCCACTTGCCACCAGTTTGGCTATATTTCAGAGCTGCAACATCACTGGAGTGCCCAAAAGCACAAGGTGTGCAATACTCAGAGACATGGCCAAGGTAAGAAAGGCTGAAAGACGACCACCACTGAACAAGACACATAAGCTGAAACGTCAAGACTGGGCCAAGAAATATCTCAAGACTGATTTTTCTAAGGTTTTATGGACTGATGAAATGAGAGTGAGTCTTGATGGGCCAGATGGATGGGCCCGTGGCTGGATTGGTAAAGGGCAGAGAGCTCCAGCCCGACTCAGACGCCAGCAAGGTGGAGGTGGAGTACTGGTTTGGGCTGGTATCATCAAAGATGAGCTTGTGGGGCCTTTTCGGGTTGAGGATGGAGTCAAGCTCAACTCCCAGTCCTACTGCCAGTTTCTGGAAGACACCTTCTTCAAGCAGTGGTACAGGAAGAAGTCTGCATCCTTCAAGAAAAACATGATTTTCATGCAGGACAATGCTCCATTACACGCGTCCAAGTACTCCACAGCGTGGCTGGCAAGAAAGGGTATAAAAGAAGAAAATCTAATGACATGGCCTCCTTGTTCACCTGATCTAAACCCCATTGAGAACCTGTGGTCCATCATCAAATGTGAGATTTAAAAGGAGGGAAAACAGTACACCTCTCTGAACAGTGTCTGGGAGGCTGTGGTTGCTTCTGCACGCAATGTTGATGGTGAACAGATCAAAACACTGACAGAATCCATGGATGGCAGGCTTTTGAGTGTCCTTGCAAAGAAAGGTGGCTATATTGGTCACTGATTTGTTTTTGTTTTGTTTTTGAATGTCAGAAATGTATATTTGTGAATGTTGAGATGTTATATTGGTTTCACTGGTAAAAATAAATAATTGAAATGGGTATATATTTGTTTTTTGTTAAGTTGCCTAATAATTATGCACAGTAATAGTCACCTGCACACACAGATATCCCCCTAAAATAGCTAAAACTAAAAACTACTTCCAAAAATATTCAGCTTTGATATTAATGAGTTTTTTGGGTTCATTGAGAACATGGTTGTTGTTCAATAATAAAATTAATCCTCAAAAATACAACTTGCCTAATAATTCTGCACTCCCTGTATGTAGCACAGAGTTTTTGTAAAATGGTTAATGCTTCTATTAATTAATGCAGATTTGGTTTTTAGTTATTTATATTGTTTCATTTTTAGGTACAATAGTAGGTCAGCCTATTGCCGTTCGACAGCTGTGATGTCCATGGTTGGTTACATATTAGGCCTTGGGGACCGACATGGGGAGAACATACTTTTTGACTCTTTCACTGGAGAATGTGTTCATGTGGATTTCAATTGTCTCTTTAATAAGGTATAGTATTTTATTGATTATGACTGACGCAAAATCTGACAAAAAATGTTTTATCTGTAAAATCTGCAGGGTCATTCACTAAACTGGGAATTGTAGGGAATTCAACATGGAATATAACATTTTAGGTGAATGCTATAGTAAGCGCCTATCCCTAACATACTAGATGCCCCGCTCCCGCAAGCTAGAAAAGCATTAATAACCCTTTAATTCACTTATCTGATTCTGGCACCAAGGTCCCTGACTCAATGTTTTCCTATGGGGACACTCCATGAAAAGCCAGAAATTGCAGAGAGGCAGTCTTAATCCTGCAACAGTCCTCTGAAACTGCAATGTTTTACATTGCAGGGATAAGGGCACAGGGACGCTGCACCCAGTCTATTTCAATAAGAAGAAATGGTCTGAGTGCCCATAGTGTCCCATTAAGCTGAACTATTTTGGTCTAAATTTTAAATTCATTGCCCATTTCTCAACAATTCCCAGTTTACTGAATTGCCCTGCTAGATTGGATAGCTGATATGAACAGGAAACCTTTTTGGGGTATCTTATATTAAGAGCACTTCCGATATATACATATATATATATATCTCAAAATCCAAATAGGTTATGGTGGGGAAAAATTGTGATTGAAAACCCCTTCCACCCGAAGTCTGTGGATAATTAATACAATGTTAAACGAAAATCTGCTTCTGCAGACAGATTGGGTTTTGGGCCATAAAAATAGATTTTGACAGCTCTAGCCTTTACCTCACCTTCTCTAATAATGGAGCTCTGTATCAACTTCTTTAAATTTAAAAAGTTAAATTAATTACCTTTAGTGTTATCGGTTTCTTATAATCCTATATCTGGTTTTTGTGTGGAATTATGTGTGTAGCACTTAGTAATGTGACAACATGTGATATATACATGTCTTTTACACACATTCCACTAATATAAGTTTAATAATACAACATACTTCATTGATATTCTATCCATGAATATTATATATATATATATATATATATATATATATATATATATATATATATATATATATATATATTAATATGAGATTGATAGATTTCATTTATTTTTTTTTAAACAAAATCTGTATCTTGACAAACAAAAGCTTTGAAAGCATAAACTATAAAATTAAAATAAAAACAATATATGCAGTGTTCAGGTTGCATGGATGGCATTTTACTTTCATTGATTGTATAGTGCTATCCGTGTACCTAGCAGATTCCTTAACATTTAACAGACAATAAAATTTTTAGTTATTATGCTGTCTTGAGACATTGGTGAAGCATTATTTTCTGTTAAAGAAATACTAATACTAACAAATATAATTTTTGACCTCGTAATGCTGTGCTAAACCATAAGCTTGCCTCGTTAGCCATGCCCCCTCACTCCAGAAAAAAATACTTTCTTATCAAATGTATGTACACAGCCCAGCCACTGACCGCAATGAGTGATATGTGCTACAAAGAAACCTGAAGAAGAAAAAAAGAAATTTACAAGCATATAGTTTGGCTTAGTAAGTAACCCAGATGATAATATGAAAACAATGCAACATTCTAAAAGTTTATAGAAATGCTAGCCAATATACATGAATATAGCATATGTAAGCTGGCAATGTGGTAAAGCTACTCGAGAGACGTAAACAGTATATTACAATAAAACAGGCTGGTTACAGAAGTGTGGGCAGGCTCATTACAAAATCTAAAGTTATAACATGCATATCACATGTATAGAATTAAACATATTTAGGTACCTCGTTGGTGTGTAGGCATAAAGAAATATTTAAAATTATGCAGTATTTTCTCTCCCTGCCTGGCTTGCAGCATCCGCACCAATGGCTGTCTGCGTGTCCTGTTGCACCGCAGAGAAACACACTATATATGGTGTAAGCCGGATGGCACTTGAACATTGATGTTTCTTGTGATATATGGAATAACTATGTACTGACAACTGACAACACTGTTTTTCATACAGTCGATACATACGTTAAGAAGATTTGCATTTTGGGACACGCAGGTCTCCTTCATATCATCAATTAGAGAATACTATCCGCATAATTTTAAGGTTATTGACTGGTGCGAGGATCAAAGCTGTGATTTGATCCCCTGATTCTTTTGGCTTAGTAACCGAGCCTTTTCCATGCCCCTCAATCCGTACTCCTCCAAGGGTTACAGAGCATCCATCTCTGAATCTCGTGATCATTCTCAATTTTTGATCCTTCCCAACTTGTTGGTTATGCTTTAGGCTCAGAGCCTGCGTTGCTTATTCCTAGCGTTTTGTCGTCCCCGTTAATTTATTATGTTCCGGTTTCGTTGCATGTTCCCTTTTATTCGGTCTAATGGGGACGCGGCTGTTGCCTTTGTTTTGAGAGTTGTGTAAGTGGTATCTAGGGTGGTTAAAGGTGGTGTTTCAGGGCTTGTAGGTATCTTCCCTGTTGCGTTCTACAGTCGGTGTGTTGTGTGTGTGTGTGTATGTTATGTGTCCACTGGTGGTGTGTGGGTTCTGGTGGGTGGGTTGTATATGTGTTGCATCAAATATATGATGTGACGCGTTTTCGGTGAGAGGTAGTCTTCCCTTCTTTGCATCAGGTTTTCCTCAATCCTTCCTAGACAGGGTATGAGTGTGAAGGGAGAGGGGGAAAGTATGGGAGGGAGGAGAGGGAGATAAGAGGCAGAGAAAGAAAGGTAGGGTTAGGATGGGACGCTATATGGTCCATGCTAAGGGGGGCCGGAGCCCGTGCACCGCCCCCGGCCCCGGGGTCCCCCCCCATTCCGTGAGAATTGGGAAACATACATAAATCACGGTTGCCATGCTTCCACATGCTTGCTTTCCCTACCCGTCAGGGAGGCATGGAGCGCCTCTTCACCCTGAATGTCCTCCACTCGCCTGATCCACAACTCCTTCGTCAGAACCTCCATCTTTTTCCAATAGGCCGGTATGGAGGCCTTAGCTGCGTTCAACAGATGGCGCATGATCGTTTTTTTTGTAGCTCGATATAGGTTGTTGAGAGATAAGTAGGAGTGCAAGTTCCGCAGACCAGTCTGGGACTTATCCCAATACCAGAGACACCTTGTTTTTTTTATAATTTCCCAGTACGAGGCTATGTTGTTGCATTCCCACCAGATGTGTAACAGCATGCCTCTTTCTGTTTGGCATCTCCAGCACGTTGGTGGTATTGCCGGGAAGATTCGATGTATCACGGTTGGCGTTCTATACCAGAAGGAAATCAATTTATAGTTAACCTGCTGGTAGTGGGAGCTCATTGAGCTCTTGTGTTGCCACAGGAGCGCTTTGTCCCATTGTGGTGGTGTGAATGTTCTACCGAGCGATTCCTCTCACTGCCTTCGGAATGTGTTATCGTCTGTTCGGTCGTTCGTAACTAGATGTTGGTATAACGTGGATACTGCATGATCCAGTCCAGAGCCCCGTTCACAGAGCCCTTCGAACCACGTTAGCTCCCTATGCAATCGTTCTTTATGTGTGAGTGTAGTATAGTTTCAGTTGCATATACCGAAGCGTGATAAGCGCGCTCTGTGGTCTACCCTCCAACAACTAATCCAGATCCCGTAGTCTGCCATCCCTTAAGGCCCTTCGTATGGGAATATAGTCTCCATCGCCCAGGAAGCTCCACGCCCTAGCTGGCAATCCTCCGCCTATTTTGCTATTGTGCGTCACCGGGAGAAGGGAGCTGGGTGTTGGCGAGATGTGCGACTGTTCCCTCTAGCGATTTCCAGCCGCGTAACATTTGTGCAACTGGTCCCTCGCCCACCTCTCGGTCTCTTGGACCCTGTCCCCCTCCCCCTGATCATCGGTTCTAATATCTTTTCTTTAGTTGCTTTGTCCAATGCTACCCATTGCTTGTGTGGGGGTTCCGTATGCCAGTCAAGAATGCTCTGCAGCCCCGTGGCTTGGTGATATTTTTTAAAGTCCGGCAGTGCCAGTCCCCCATTGGGCCTGGGGAGGCAGAGTATGTCGGGATCTTTCGCCTCGCCATGTGTAGCGTATGACTGCTGTTTTCAGGAAGGAGAAGAATGTTGCTGGTGGTGTGAGGGGTATAGGACTCACTCTCAGGAGCACATTCATTTTGAGCACCGCTATGCGCCCATGCCAAGTTATGTGAGGGAGAGCCCATCCAGCTAAGTCCACCGTTATTGGTCAGCTAACCTAATGTACATCATGGCAGCAGAGATGTAAAAGTAAAGTAAATAAGGCTAAAAAGAATGGTTTAAAGAGGGGAGCGCATTGCTTGGGAAAGATGTACTGTGTAAATGAAGGGACAGGCAGTGGAAAGACATAAAAACTTGCTGAGGTCAGTTGAATGCTGATTAGGGTAAATGTGTGTCAATATGGCTGTGAGAGTAATGTCAGTGTTTTAGTGTATGGTAGGTATCATACTTTATGCCTTGGAAGGTAAGTATATAGTATGGTTAACGTAATGAATAAATAATGTGGTTATATGTAAAATTGTTTCATTTTAATTAGGGTGAAACTTTTGAAGTTCCAGAAATCGTCCCTTTCCGTTTGACACACAACATGGTAAATGGGATGGGTCCTATGGGAACAGAAGGTCTCTTTCGGCGGGCATGTGAAGTTACTATGAGATTAATGAGAGACCAGAGAGAACCACTTATGAGGTATTGTATTCAGTTTGCTTGCTTGTTTCAAATTTTTATTTTATTTAATGACACGTGATCATGATGGTTCTAATTGATTCATCAGGCAGGTAAAGCACATTATTTCTTTTTTTATATTTGGTCAGTGCACGAATTGTACAACCTTGATCATGTTTTTATAGACTGTAAGACAGCTGATATTATGCTTTTATTTTTTTTTTACATATGTTGCACAATTTTTTTCAGTGAAGAGTGTGAGAGTATACAAAAAAGGGTATTTTGGAGATGTAACCTAATGTTTTTTTTTTTTTTTTTTTTTTTAATTCTTTATTTTTGCACTCGACAGGAAAGGCAGAAGCAATACGACATGTAAGCTTGCGCAGAAGCCAAAATATACAGGAACATATAATCAAAGACAAATATATAACACCTTTGGCACCCACAACAATTCACTGTATGCAGTCAGTAATACCTGCCCCCTATCGAGGGATTTTTTATTTTTTTTTGTAGCAACATCAATTAAGTTCCTTACTGTTACACAGGAGAGGCATAGCGAGAAATAGCGGTAAGGCAAATCCTGTGCAATAGTATACATTGTTAGATAACCCCTACCAGAGCTCATATCGTAACACATACCAGTCCTATAGATAATCCACCTCCGGAATTCCAGGCTATCCGCCTCTCTGCAAGTATATTGTACTACTAGACAGGTCTTGTACCTTAAGCAATAGCCCAGAGGCCACCCAAAGTAGGATGAGCCCCAGGGATCCCCGTCTCTCCAACATGTCCCATGTCTGTGCTAGGAAGGAACCACTTCCAAGTGAACTGAGACAACACAAATGAAAGAATAACAGAATAGAAGAGAAAACCCCTATATATATCAAGTGTTTTGTAGAAGTATAAAAAGAAGAGAAGAAGAGAGAAGAAAGAATAGAAACAAGGATTAAGGAATAAAGAGGGGGGGGGGGGGGGGGGAAGGGAGGGCGGACGAGCTAGGGACCCCCCGAAGTAGTGTGCGTGATCCCATCCCATTAAGTATCCCCAGTGCCCGGGGCGCTATTGTCCCACGGTTCCCAAACTTTTTGGAAGGCCGCTACGGTCCCTCGCATCCTGGCAGTAAGATCCTCCATGATCCTGCTGTCCCTTATTCTAGAGATCACCCCCCCGAACTCCGGTCCTCCAGGTGTTAACCAAGCCGCTGCTATAGTTCTACGCGCACTCAAGGTGATTGTCCTCACCAATCTCTGTTCTTTCCTGGACCATCCCTCTACCTAATGTTTTTAATCTATGGATAGATTAGTTAAAGGGACAGTCCAAGCATCAAAAGTAAATTGGAGGGCTATTAAAAATAATAAATAAATAAAAAAAATTATAGAGCCTGGAATGTTTGTGTTTTTGGTATTATAATCTATTACTGAGTATGTAGCTGTTACCTACTTGGGTGTTGTTCTTGTTTTAAAACGTTTAACTGTTGTGGCTTAAAGTTCTCCTATCATACCTAGAATGATTTAGTGTTACATTAAAGAACATCATTTTACATCTATACATTATAGCAGTCAAGTGCAAGCTAATGTCGTGGATAGGAGTTATTTGCTAATTTCCTGTATTTTGCTGGGCTCTAATACAATGGCTTTAGAGCAGCAGACACTGCATCTTGGTGATGAGCTTGCATCCCACAATGCTTAGTGTGCCCCTGCATGCTAGGAATTTTAGGATGAGGTTTCTGACATTTGGGGGAGGCTCCATGCGCAGCCACTCCATCTAGCTCGGGGTACCATGCTGCGTGTGCATCCCAGAAGTCTGCAGGATTAAATCTAGATATACCGTAAGTTTGTTTTTTAATATATAAACTTGCTTGCAATATTCCCAGCACAGTTTACATATCATATTTATACCTAAGTGATATTTGTCATACACACAGTTTGTGCATGGCAGATTTTCTTTTAGAGGAGTTGTGCCATTCAGACTTCTTAATTGTACCTCATATTTTTTGGAACCTACCCTTGTTGGTTGCAGAGTGCTTTACTGAATACTATAAAAACTCTAAATAGAAAACCCCAGATTCCAACTGGCAAATACTTGCTTCAATCATGTTTCTTTTTTTTATAGCACATCTGATGTGCCTTTTAATTAGCATTGTGACTAGGCAAGAACCCTTGAACAAAAGAGAGAAATCTGTCCTATGGGATATATAAATCGCAACGTATACAATAGGCGAAGAACAGTTAAAATACCCTTTAATAAAATGGGGTAAAAATCGTGAGACCTAATTTAACGAAAAAGGTAAAGAGGAGAGTGTAGAGAAACACACGAAAAGGAAAGATTGGTGTGTCAAATAGCAACTAAATAATAACTGTAACTACTGTTGGTGCCCTAATGTCATAAAGCTAGCCCAGTACTGTTAGTGCCGCAATTAGTCAATATGCTGGTAATTCGTACCACAGAGGTAGCTGTTGCTCGGTGTACTGACATGTGATAGTAACCAACAATTGGTATGGCAGATGACAGTAAGGGATACCAAATATCTCGTGGTTATGATAGTAGTATACGTGTGTTTATTTAGATACAGCAATACCGATATCTTGCACAAAGAGTCAGTATGTCCCCAACACAGTCTCAGTTGGAGAGTAGGAAAGCCATGTATTGGCATAGAAAGTGCCACCGACCAATCTTTTCACTCGACCCACTGGTAACTGAAATAGCGCTTATTCTCTAGGACATACAATCCTAATGGGCAGTATAAGTGAGGAAAGATTAGCCGGGTATCGGTTTTGTGGAGGGAGTGAGCCGTATGCCGACTGGAGGGATGTCTAATCCCAGTGTGCCTCCCTCCGAGTGTGAACATACATACCCATAAAAATTATTGTAAATATAGTTTAGGGTCGAGAATATTACCTATGGTTGCTGATGTTAGGCAAACCGTACGGGTAATTAGATTCTAGTATCAAAGGTTAGTCTCGTTTCTTAGGCTAACTTGTTGTGACCTATGGTTGCCGATGTCAGGCAAACCAAGGTAGTAACAAAGTTGTAAGATCGAGACAAAAAGAATATCCTTGCCCAGCTACCTTCCTATAGTTGGCTATGGTTGCCGGTGTTTGATAATCAATAGAAGATACCTAGTAGCCCCCTATTACATGTATATATTACTGTAAGATAAACAGAAAGTTTTAGTACATGGAGGGTAGAATGGTGCCTTCATGGGTACCAGGTATAGTAAAGCGGTAGGAGACAGGGAAGAAGGAAGGGTATGTAATAACTGTTTGCCCTAATAGTTCCTTTTCAAAATTGAAAAAAATAATAATAATATTGTTATTATTAAGTAGTACCCTAGTGGATACTTCAGGTTACTGTTCGTCCGGAGCCCAATTAGGCATCCCGTACATGTCGGGTAGTAAGCCGGGATGCTGGACAATAGTAAGGATATCGCTAGAGTGCAAGGTTCTGGTCAGCCAAGAGATTTTCGTAACAATGTCCGAGGAGTCAGGGTAACCTTGAGGTGACCGGGTTAGTGTCAGACCCGAGACCGATAATAGGTGCCACACTTCAGCCCGCGCGTTTCGCCTGTTGTGTAAGGAGGCTCCCCCTGATGAGCAGCTACCTCTGTGGTACGAATTACCAGCATATTGACTAATTGCGGCACTAACAGTACTGGGCTAGCTTTATGACATTAGGGCACCAACAGTAGTTACAGTTATTATTTAGTTGCTATTTGACACACCAATCTTTCCTTTTCGTGTGTGTCTCTACACTCTCCTCTTTACCTTTTTCGTTAAATTAGGTCTCACGATTTTTACCCCATTTTATTAAAGGGTATTTTAACTGTTCTTCACCTATTGTATACGTTGCGATTTATATATCCCATAGGACAGATTTCTCTCTTTTGTTCAAATCCACTATTAGGGTTACCCCCTGCTCTGTCCTCGTTATTGACTGGCCTTTTCTATTTCTTTCTAGGCAAGAACCCTAGAGCAGTTACTCCCTGGTAGATTATGTGCATTATTAAGCAAGTCCGATGAAGGCTTTCCAGAACTATGCCAGGGCTTACATTCATATCTACGTATGATGTTATCGTTGACACCTATACAATCTGTTTTTCAGTGTTCTAAAGCCTTTCCTGCATGACCCCTTGGTGGAATGGAGTAAACCAGCTAAAGGGGGGAGCAAAATTCAAGCTAATGAGACTGGAGAAGTAATCAATGAAAAGGTTTGTAATGTATAAAACACTAAACAGCAGTAATTTCCGACTCTGTTTATATCTTGTGTGGTGAATTGTGTGCATTTCCTCTGTCTCCAGGCAAAAACACATGTGCTCGATATAGAACAGAGACTACAGGGAGTGATTAAGACAAGGAATCGTATAAAAGGACTTCCTCTGTCAATTGAAGGACATGTCCACTACCTGATTCAAGAAGCTACTGATGAGAACCTTCTCAGCCAGATGTACCTGGGATGGGCTCCTTACATGTGATAATGATCACTCAGACAGTTTCCAGTGGTGCAGAAGATTAACCTGTGTATGTTTTTATTGTGCTCTATGTAAACAAAGAACATAATTACAGAGTGCTCCTCTAACCAAGTGCTTTAAGTCATTTCCCATAGTTTCATGAACAACAACAGAAGTGCATAAAAAAAAACAATTACAGTTCACAAAAGCACTTTTATACTTTTCACTACTGTTATGACCATTCCGAAGAATGTAACAAGGGTAATACTTTGGATTTGTATATATAAGTTGCATTTGTCATATGTATGTTTTCTGTTATTTTCCTCTGATGGTTAGTTGAAATTTTGGAAAATTAGAATATATTATTATTATGTACAATGTTTTGCATTTAAATTCAGCTGTTTGTTTAGAAGCACAGTTTTGTATAAAGTTATATTTTCACTATTCTCTTTGTAATCCTGGTACTTGTCCGTTTGATGTAATATCCCTCAGCTCAATTTTTATATATCTGTATTTATAGACACTTTACTAGGTTATTAAACTACTAAAGGATGTTGTGTCATGTCAGCTCACATCCTTGATAATGATTTTTTATTCTTGTTTTCAGCTGTTAGTCTTTTTATTTAACAATTTGTGTTAAACGTTTGGATCAAAATCTGATCACTTTGATATTTACCATAATATCCCCATTTCTGTTCAGCACACTGTTGTTGCTTTTTATAGCTGGAGTGTGGTTACATATAGTTACATAGATAAAAAGAGACTTGCGTCCATCAAGTTCAGCCTTCCTCACATTTGTTTTTTGCTGTTGATCCAAAAGAAGGGGGAAAAAAAAACCCAGTTTGAAGCACAATTTTGCAACAAGCTAGGAAACAAATTCCTTCTTGACCCCAGAATGGCAGTCAGATTTATCCTTGGATCAAGCAGTTATTACCCTACATTGAAAGATTATGTCCTTGAATATTCTGTTTTTGCAAGTATGCATCTAGTAGCTGTTTGAACATCTGTATGGACTCTGATAAAACCACTTCTTCAGGCAGAGAATTCCACATCCTGATTGTTCTTACAGTAAAAAAAACCTTTCCTTTGCCTTAGACGAAATCTTCTTTCTTCCAGTCTAAACGCATGGCCTCGTGTCCTATGTAAAGTCCAGTTTGTGAATAGATTTCCACACAATGGTTTGTATTGGCCCCGAATATATTTGTATAATGTTATCATATCCCCTCTCAGGCGACGTTTTTCTAAACTAAATAGGTTTAAATTTGTTAACCTTTCTTCATAGCTGATATGTTCCATTCCTTTTATTAATTTTGTAGCCCGCCTCTGCACTTTTTCTAGTGCCATAATATCCTTCTTTAGAACAGGTGCCCAAAATTGCACAGCATATTCAATGTGTGGTCTTACCAGTGATTTATAAAGAGGCAAAATGATATTCTCGTCCCGAGAATGAATGCCCTTATTTCATGCATGACAATACCCTACTGGCCTTGGCCATTGCTGATTGACATTGCACATTGTTGCATAGTTTGTTGTCTATAACAATTCCCAAGTCCTTTTCGTGTGTTGTTATCCCTAATTCACTTCCATTAAGGGTATACGTTGCTTGTGTATTCTTTACGCCGAAGTGCATAACTTTGCATTTTTCAACATTAAATTTCATCTGCCATTCGAGTACCCAGTCCTCCAGTCTATCTAAATCCCTCTGCAGCAAAGTAATATCTTGCTCACATTGTATTATTTTACAAAGGTTTGTGTCATCTGCAAACACTGAAACATGACTTGCAATGATGTCTTCAAGATCATTTATAAACATGTTAAATAGAAGGGGTCCCAGAACAGACCCCTGAGGAACACCGCTTGCCACCTCTGTCCAACTTGAAAATTTACCATTAACAATAACTCTTTGTACTCTGTTTTTAAGCCAATGTTCTACCCAAGAACAAGCATTTTCATCTAGACCGATTTCCTTGAGTTTGAACACTAATCTTCTGTGTGGAACTGTATCAAATGCCTTGGCAAAATCCAAATAGATCACATCCACTTCAACACCCTGATCTATACTTTTACTTACTTCTTCGTAGAATGCAATCAAGTTAGTTTGACACGACCTGTGCTTCATAAAACCGTGCAGATTTTTGCTGATAACCATGTTCTTCTCAAGGAATTCTTGAATATTATCCCTTAATAACCTTTCAAATATTTTACCAGCCACAGAAGTTAAGCTCACAGGTCTATAATTTCCAGGCAAGGAGTTTGAACCCTTTTTGAATATAGGAACCACATCTGCCTTCCTCCAATCCTCTGGAACACTTCCTGAAAGAAAAGAATCTTGAAAGATTAAAAACAGAGGTTCACTTATTTCTACACTTAGTTCCTTTAAGTACACGTGCATGGATACCGTCAGGCCCTGGAGCTTTGTTTATATTAACTTTCTTTAATTGCTGCAGCACCTTGTCTTGAGTTAACCAATTACAATTATTCTGCAAGTTTTTTGGTTGCAAAACCTCCTACATATGTGTAATAGTTACTGGGGCAATAAGCACTCATATGTGCTTTAAAGGAGCACTCTAAAATAAAAAATAAAAACGTGTATTTCTAAAGTTAGTGTTTTCCTGAATATTTACATTATTGGGCCTTACTGTAAATTTAAAAAAAAAAATTAAATAAAGAGTTTTACTTACTTTTCTCCCAAGACACACCAGTCTTACTGTGGCTGCTGCTCCTCCTCTGAATGAAATCCTTATTACTGATAATCTCAGCCAATTCAATGCTTCCACCACTGTATCAATCAGCATCTCCTCTTAGATTAGCTCAATGCATTTCTACGAGGGAATTCAGCTTTTTCACGAACAGCATGAAAACAAGGAAGTCAGTCCTGCACAAATTTCAGAACTGTTGCAGCTATTACAGCCACTAGAGCTGTCCTTAGGGGAAATAAAATATCCAATTTTACTTACCCTAAACTTCTTTTTCCTAAGGATTAGAGGCAGTGCACTACACATGGAATATACTCTAGTCTGGACAGAAAAGGCAGGCAGACAACTAAAATTTAAATGGTTAGGCTCCTTCCCAAGCTCCTCTTCCCTTAGGTATAACTCAGAGAGCACCAAGCCACAACCCCAGAAAATACACATGCCAAGTAACTGCAAAATATGTTTAATAAATAGAGTGGGAAATATGTGTACTGCCTCTAAAAATAAATTTACGGTAAGTAAAATTTGTATTTTTCCCTCCAGATTAGAGGCAGTGCACACACATGGGATAAACAAGCAACCCTTTAAGGGCAGGAAGATGTAACACCACAGCCTATAATACTTTATGCAAATCTGTGAAGGAGTAGTGGAAGCACCAAAAGCCCCTGAAGCAGCAACAGCCCTTGTAGAATGCGCCTGTAAATGCAGAGGAGAAGAACCATTAGAAGAAGACCTGCACACCAGTTAAATCCTAAACCATCTCGTTGAGACTGTTTGGATGCCTTAAAGAAGGACAAAAAATCTGTCTGAATAATGAAAAAAGGCTGGTCTTGTACAGGTAATACTGCAGAGTGTGTTACACATGCAGGCCTTGAAACTTTCTTCTGTAACGTTCCAAGGAAATAGGAAAAATGGTGGAAGTCAAATTCCCTGAACTATATAAGATGTAGAAGAAACTTTTGGAAGAAAGGGAAGGATGAAGAATAATGACCACTTGATCCATATGAAACATCAGATAAGGAGGAGACAAAGATAAGGCCTAAAGTTCCCTCATATGTGCCCGATGGCCAGTCCAGGCCTTCTTGGAGCTCTCTGAGTAATACCTGGTGGTGGAGGAGCCTAACCATTTACATTTTAGGTGTCTGTCTGCCTTTCCTGTCCAGACTAGAGTATATCCCATTTGTAGTGCACTGCCTCTAATATGGAAAAAAAAAAAAGATTAATGCATTTAGGTGTTCATGGTGAAGTAACAATACCTTCTCTGAGGTTTCTTGTATTTCCCTTTGCAAGAATGCTGTGTATTTATGAACATATCACAAACCGTGGCAGGATAATTCAATACAACTTGTTATAATGTAAATGAATCCCTAGGTGTTCTGTTTAAAAATTACATTGGGTTAGGTTTATTAACGTCCTTAGATAAGCCATGGCTCAGTAGAATTAAACCAGTGATACCTGGAAAATTCAGGTTATCAAAAATACTTGAGAAACCTGGTGTAGGGTACTCATCTTATAACACACTGGGGTATTTTTCCTGTATTGTGCTGGAAATTGTAATCCTGTATAATGCTGGAAAAACTATTTCAACAAACAATGGCAGATGACTGCAAAATGGCCCTTGTAAAACTCCCTGAGATATCTATATTTAAAAAAAATAAAAATAAAATAATATATATATATTTTAGGGGTGGATAATTTCAACTGAAGGAATACTATAGTGCCAGGAAAACCTCCAATTTGGAAACCTCCAATTAGCTCCCTGGCTAAAAAGTTATAAAACGTACCTTTTCCAGCTGCACTCGGGTCCTGTCACGGCTCGTGCCGCCTCATTGGCTGAGATCATAAATCGTGATTACCTCAGCTAATCCAATGAATTCCCATAGGAAAACATTGGGAGGCTAATGTGCATGCGCGCCAATCAGCATCTCCTCATAGAGATTCATGAAATCAATGCATCTCTATGGGGAGCATTCAGCTTCTCCATGCAGAGAGTGGAAATGCTGAACGTTTGCAGCACTGACCCAGGAACAATCTCTAGTGGTTCTGAGTGACAGCCACTAGAGATGTTACTAGGCAGTAATGTAAACACTGCCTTTTCTCTGAAAACACATTGGATTGTGGTTTAAATTTGTTTTAAGTTACTTTATTTTATTTCAATATTCTGCTGCTGTTTATTGCTGCTATTTCCAGTGCTGCTTTTGTGACCTGGCTGGGAAGGATTTTCATCTAGATCCACTTGCAATGGAGATGGGCTTTATTTTATCCTACTTTTTGTAAGTACATATATCCATTAAGTTCTTTTGTATTTATCATATTGCACTATTTGTAGTCTCTCTTTTTATACACCAGACTTGGCTATATACCTCAAGATATAGATGAGTTAAATGCAACATTTGCCTCTGAATTACCCTTGTTGGGGAGACAGGTCTGAATTCCAGTTTCATCTTGTGAGTGCTTTTCCTCCCCCATCCGGTGTCTTCGGTTTGTACATATTACACTATTGTCATTTTTTTTATTTTAGATTACATTTTGTATACCTTTGCAGGTTGTATTTTATATTGTAACTACTTCTGGTGTGTGTTTTGGAGTTTCCATTTTATGTTCTACACTGTTGTATATTCATTGTGTGTTTAAATTAATTTATCTACCAGGGCTCCTTTTTTAGATGCTATTCATCTCTGAAGAAATACGAAATCAGGGCTTGATTATGTTCCATAGAACAAAGGAGCCAGGACCAAATTTAAGAGTCAGGCAAAACTTGTACATGCCTTTTGAGAACCAGAGGTATGCCGTACACATTGCAAAGCAATAACCAATTAACATAACTAACCACTCGCATACAATCACATATACAGAAACATACCTAACCTTTCACATGCATAACACATACAGACCTCATCAGCGATTTATTTATAACATTTTTTACCAGGATAGATACATTGAGATTTCTCTCATTTTCAAGTATGTGGTGGTTCCACAAAACATTGCATTGTTACAATAGGATACAATATTAAAAAAAAAATCAATATACAAACACTGTATATATATATTTAACATATAACCGGTGATAAATATATTCTTACATACATACTCCCAATATGCCAATCACTCACACACCTACTCATATATCCAAGGGTCACTGGTCACATCCTCCATTGACAGCCAAAAGCTCTCTGAGATGGCAGGACTTACTTTAGCAGAGATGAAGGGAGCTAGTTGCAGGAGCTCCTGGCTCTCAGTGAAATAGGTGACCACTGCACCCCAGGTAGTGAAAGAATTTACTACTTATAATTGGGGGGGAGGGGGCAGGCAAGGAGGAGGGGCTAGTGAGGCATTAGGGGGCTGTCTCAGAAATAGCAATATGTAATGTTCCTCATCTACAACAGCATCCTGACTGCCCTAAAAGTGACATGATGAAGGAAACGATGAAGGCAGGAGGATCCCAGAAGATTTCTGCTCTACAGTGCAATGAAGAGACACAGCCCACTTCTTTGCAAGCCCATGGCACCCTATGCCGTATCCAGTGGTGTATTTTGGATTTATGCTGCCCTAGGCACGACTAAATTCGGGCACCCCCAAAATCTAAATTTGACCCCCCAATTTGTGTCAAGGCCACTTTTTTGACTGACAGACACATGCCCTCATTGATACATGCACTGATATACACTCACTGACAGATACACAGTCATTGGCACACACTGTTTAACCAACACACACTTTCACTGACACACCCACTCACTGACAGGAACACACTCTCAGATACACATAAAATGACATACACACACACTGACACACACTCACAGACACACCCATTCTCACTGAAAGTCACACAGACTTTCATTCACTCACAGACACACACTGACAACTACACTCACTCACTCACTAACTCACAGTAAGATGTACAGCCCCAGAACACGAGGCAAACAAGGCATTTGTCTGGGAGCTTGGGATGGCATTTTTTGGCGCCCCCCCCTGAAAGTGCCGCCCTAGGCAAATGCCTTGTTTGCCTTGTGGTAAATACATCCCTGGCCGTATCACAACAAAATGAGAGCAACAAGCCCTAGCTCTAGCACCCCATCCCAACAAGAGCCATTTACTCAGGGCTATGGCAAATGCCCTTAATGATTGAATGGAGACCCCTTTCACATTGGGAAGTGTAATGGATGTAATTCAGCCATAAACTGTTTTGTAACTCCCTCTAGTAAGCTCATTAAGCAGGGCCCTCAATCCCTCTGTTCCTGTGCGTCAAACTTGTCAGGTTACAAATACGTGTCTGTTAATCCACCCATTGTACAAAACTATGGAGCTTGTTGGCACTTTATAAATAATAATAATATTACTAAATTAGAAAAGATTAATGTTTGAATACAAGAATGGGTAACACATACCTTAGGGTCCCTGTCAAAAAAAGTGTCTTTATATGATTTTCCCATTTTAGCATGTTATTAGGAGCATATGCACATCTTATTTATTTTCAGTGCAACTGCTCACTATTTACAAACAATGTAGAAACTCAATGTTTCAATCTTTAAACAATGTTGCAAGTAACCAGGCAGCAACAACTGAACCACTTACAAAGAGCAATGTCAATAACTCCTAGAATAAGAAGGCTAATATTAGGATTGAAAAAAAAAAAAAAAAGGATTCATAGCTAACATTAAATTTAATATGTAATGAGAGGTGGAGCCTAACTGCCGAAGCGAGTGGTCGCAGATTTCTGGGGTTCCTGAGATCTGGGGCTTAAAATAGTCTAACGTCACATCCCGAATTGCACCTTTTCCATCCAGCGTACCCCCCCCTAACTAGCTCAACGAAAATGGGGCGAAAAATCTTAAAAAAGAGGCTGGACAAACCTGGACAAAGGCACTTGGTGCAACAGGGCCCAAGATGGCTCCCCTGCTAGGAGACTGCTCTGACTTTTCGGATGACATCTCCCTCGAAGATGTCTCCCTCGAATACCTACCCCGCGGCAGAACCCAACCACACAGCAACAGAACCAGGAGGACCCGGCCTCCTCTCTGTTGACGAGCTGTGCTCCAAGAAATGCTGGCAGACCTAAAGAGGAGTATCTCAGCAGATGCGGCTACAATCCACGGTGACCTGCAGGGCCTAACCGGCCGCCTGGGAGAGCTGGAAACCACCTCCACTAAGAATACCCAGAGCATACAATCGCTCCAACAGGCGGTACAAGACCTTCAGCGGCAGAACCTGATCCAAGAACGCCATTTTGCGGCCCAAGAAGACACACGGTGCCGGAACAACATAAAGGTACAAGGAGTCTTGGAGGATATACTGGAGGCTGAACTGCCAAACATGGTGAGGCATCTACTGGGAGCCCTGCTGCAAACGTGACAGGACAAGGTCATCTCGACCGGAGGGGATTTTCCGTGTCCCCAAGCCAGCCAAAACCCCAACCACAGCCCCAAAGGACCTGGTGATTCAGTTCAAGAATGGGACTGACAGGGCTGCAATCATGACAGCCGTCCGAGGCAAAACTCCCTACCATTTCGAAAACATGCCACTCACCTTCTATGCTGATCTCTCCGGAGGCAAAGCCACGCTATCCGATATCAATTGCGCCTATCTCGCACACTCATAGTGCTGCAGGGAGATGCAGCTCATTCTGTCACTGACCTCCATGAAGCCACAGCTCTCCTAAAACCCTGGCACTGCAACCAGACTCCCTTGATCAGAACAGACAAGCTACAACGCAGCAGAACAGCAGGACATGGGACCCGAAGCGGATCACCCCATTTGTCCCCAGACAACCCACACAAGAGCTGTTTGCAGCAGTCACTACCTGAGCACCAGCTGGAGACCTCACCTATACTACACCAGGGGATACCCTGGACATCAATAAGCTAGTTTATGTTTTATAATATTTTTATGTTACTTAATTATATGGTTCTGTTTTCTCAGACCTCTGAGATTAAGTCTCTTCAGTCTTGGGCAGTTTAAAGGGACACTATAGTCACCTGAACAACTTTAGCTTAATGAAGCAGTTTTGGTGTATAGAACATGCCCCTGCAGCCTCACTGCTCAATCCTCTGCCATTTAGGAGTTAAATCCCTTTGTTTATGAACCCTAGTCACACCTCCCTGCATGTGACTTGCACAGCCTTCCATAAACACATCCTGTAAAGAGAGCCCTATTTAGGCTTTCTTTATTGCAAGTTCTGTTTAAAGGGACACTCCAGGCACCCAGACCACTTCTGCTCATTGGAGTGGTCTGGGTGCCAACTCCCACTACCCTTAACCCTGCAAGTGTAATTATTGCAGTTTTTTTATAAACTGCAATAATTACCTTGCAGGGTTAAGTCCTCCCCTAGTGGCTGTCTACTAGACAGCCACTAGAGGTCACTTCCTGCATCATAGCACAGATTATCTGTGCTAGAGCGTCGCTGGACGTCCTCACGCTGTGTGAGGACCTCCAGCGTTGCTCTATTCCCCATAGGGAAGCATTGAAATTCATTTTCAATGCTTTCCTATGGGGTGCGCCAATGCGCATGCGCGGCATTGCCGCACATGTACATTGGGACTCCTCGGCCGGTGGGCGGGATCAGT
Organism: Pelobates fuscus; assembly: GCF_036172605.1. Lineage (NCBI taxonomy): Eukaryota > Metazoa > Chordata > Amphibia > Anura > Pelobatidae > Pelobates > Pelobates fuscus. The sequence continues at coordinate 102,001,463 of NC_086318.1, forward strand.
CTCGCCCACCGGCCGACGGAGGAAGAAGGTGGAGCGACGGGGGAGGAGCAGGCAGCGACGTGGGACATGTCGCTGCCTGAGGTAAGTGACTGAAGGGGTTTTCACCCCTTCAGTAACCGGGTATTGGGGGGTGGGAGGGAGAGGGACCCTCCAGTGCCAGGAAAAAACCCTGCAAGAGCCTCCTGTATGTGATTAAAGTTCAATTTAGAAATTGAGATACAATTATTTAAGGTAAATTACATCTGTTTGAAAGTGAAACCAGTTTTTTTTTCATGCAGGCTCTGTCAATCATAGCCAGGGGAGGTGTGGCTAGGGCTGCATAAACAGAAAGAAAGTGATTTAACTCCTAAATGACAGTGAATTTGTGGCGAAACCAGCTTTGCCACTGTGAACTGGAGAGGCCTGGCTGCTAGCCTCCTGCCCGCTGACTATGGCCCCTGGACATATTGCACTTTAAAGACTATATTTGGGCATGTACTAATTTATATTGCTGCTACTGGCCCTTTAAAATCAGCAATGGACATTTTGGGACTACTGTCCCTTTAAGACTGTGAAGCATATCCTATTGTACTGCCTGTATATTGTATATGTATTTATGTATGCAGTTAACCTGGGTTATATATATATATGCAGCCTTCATCTGATTGTTCGGTAGAATCACTCCATTCATTGTATTGAGGAAACTACCGAACAACCAGACCACCCAGGATTAAGTGTGCCTCCAATTACCGTTTGCAACAATGTTGCAAACGGGTAATTGGCAATCATGTAATGTGTTCTGTGTCCTCTGGGTGGCCGCCATTCAGGAAACAACCACGTGGCGGCGGCCATCTTTAACTGCCGAACAGCGGTGTTTTGCCGTCGAGTGTCTGGAACTGAAATCGGACACTCGACTAGGCAAACACCGCTGAGACCTCCAGACTTCCAGGAATTCGTATAGAAACTACCGAATGACCCGCCGTTCGGTAGAAAGAAACATACGAACTAGGGGATTCATGCGAATTCCCCTTAGTCTCTATAACCCAAGTAATTCGTATGTTTCATTCACCTGTTTGTGACCGACCGCAGGGCCAAAATGCATGGAACTGTTTTCGGATACTTTACCCATGCGGTCGGTCAATACTTTAAAGTCCCATAACTCCCGAACCATTTATCCGAATGGGCTGATTCTTGCATATGTTGTCCCCCTGAATAAGGGCTATCAGGGGATACCTGTTTTGGAGGTGTAGCATAGGTATTTGGGGTACATCCAGGAATTGGGGAAAAAGGTGTACAGTATAATTGTGTTAAGTGTTAATCTAAGGGGAGGAAATGTGTGGGAGGTACATCCATGTGATTGGTTAATTTCATCCTCCCCCTGGGAGTGTCCTGTATGTACTTGTTGGTAATAAAAGCCAGACTGGGTGTCCCAGTCGAGAGTTCTTGCTTAACCCTCAAAGCGATGTGTCGTCTCGGTCTTTGGGGGAATGGGATTGTATGCTGACTGCCAAGAGTGTAAGCCGATGTCTGCTTTTCTTGTTCAGCTGTTCCAGTGTTCGTGTGGTTCCAGTCGGGAGAATGGTGTTTGCAGTAGCTGTCTGTGCATCTGAAAAGGGGATTATCGCCTAAACTGGGTTTTATCCTCTTGTAAGTGAAACGGTCCGTTACAATTGGTGGCAAGCGGCGGGATCGTTCCTACAACCAGAGGGACAGCTACAGACAACACCATTTCTGGATTACAAATTGAGGGCAACGCTAGTATCCGTACAGCGACCCTATCTACAAAGGAACTCAGAAAATGGAGGAGAAGTTGCAGGATAGATTGTACGGTTCCGTATTCCGGAGGTCTGGAGCAGTGTCAGAAGAGGACATGTTGATGTACAGAGAGTCTGCCAGAGCCGGATTGTGGGACGAAGCCCTAGAGGAAGTACAGTATTCACGAGGGGATCAGCGCCGCAGCAGAAGGCAACGAATTCTGGCTAGAATGGCAGAGCGGATGCCCCTCCTGAGAAAACAGACCACAGAAAAGTGGGTGACTAGACTCGAGATTCTAGTATACGCAGAACTGGTGCTCGACGACGCATACCAGGCGCTACAGTGGTACGTGGCTCAGTGTGTCCCCAGGATGGCAGAGTATGAGTTCCCAGAAGGCGGAGATTACACTGGCCCCGGTCTATTTTGGGATAATAGTGGTGACGAGGACTTTGGGGAAGATACCGACTATCGTTTTTGGGACCTGTACGGCATCCGAGAGAACATGCTGGGTCTCTTTGGCGCTATTGACCTCGAGGCAGACCTACGATATTTAGTTACCCAGGAATGGAACCTGGAGGGGGATTACCTGCGACTCATCAATGAGGCCTGGGAAGAGACAACCGGCCCTCCCGCCCAACAGCAACCAGCAGTACCCGAGGTAGCAGAGTTCCTAGACTGGTCCTGTGAGCAACCCCAGGGAGATGAAGGTGTCGTCCTTCCTCCCCAGCGGCAGGCTGAGTTACAGGGGGCAGAGGTTGTTGTTCCTGCCCCCCAGCAGCAAAGTGAGATGCCAAGAAGGCAGTGTGAAGTGAAGGGAGAGGAGAGCAGCGTCCTCCCTCCCCAGCGGCAATGTGTGCCCCAGGGAGCTGATGGTGTCGTCCATCCTCCCCAGCAGCCGTGTGTGTCCAAAGGAGCCGAAGGTGCAGTCCTTCCTCCCCAGCGGCAGGCTGAGTTACAGGGGGCAGAGGTTGTTGTTCCTGCCCCCCAGCAGCAAAGTGATATGCCAAGAAGGCAGTGTGAAGGGAAGGGAGAGGAGAGCAGCGTCCTCCCTCCCCAGCGGCAATGTGTGCCCCAGGGAGCTGATGGTGTCGTCCATCCTCCCCAGCAGCCGTGTGTGTCCAAGGGAGCCGAAGGTGCAGTCCTTCCTCCCCAGCGGCAGGCTGAGTTACAGGGGGCAGAGGTTGTTGTTCCTGCCCCCCAGCAGCAAAGTGAGATGCCAAGACGGCAGTGTGAAGCGAAGGGAGAGGAGAGCAGCGTCCTCCTTCCCCAGCGGCAGTGTGTGCCCCAGGGAGCTGATGGTGTCGTCCATCCTCCCCAGCGGCAGTGTGTCCTGCAGGGAGCAGAGACAGTCAGTCTCGCACCCCAGCAGCCGGACAAGAGAATGAAAGGGGAGACAGCTGGTCCCCCTTTCCACCAGCAGAGAGAGTGGCAGGGAGAGGAGCCTGCTAACCCCCCTCCCCAGTGGCAGTTTACCGTCCAGAGAGAGGAGCTTGTTACACCCTCTCTCCAGCGGCAGCCTAACTCACCAAGGGGAGATGTTAAGCCCCACAACTGTGCAGATGGGACCGTAGTCTCTGCACTTACAGCACAAGGGATAGGGACGGTCGGTCCTGTTCCCCAGCCTCAGTGTGATGGATCCAAAGGGGAGACAGTCGGTCTCCCCCTCCGGCAGTCGAGCTGCGCACCTAAAGGGGAGACAGCCAGTCTCCAGCAACCAGACGCCCACCAGACTACTCCCGTGGTAGTGCTGGCAACAGGACAGAGTACCGCTGGTCTCTGCCCCCTCAGCAACCCACCAAGGCAGCCTACCCGTCTCCCACCCAGCAGTGGTGAAACACCAGAACTTGGACAAAATCCTTCCTCACCCAGATGTAGTAACCGGTTAGTGTGGGTGGGCTGCTCTGTTATTTCTGTTTTGTGGGTGGGTTGCTGGACTAACCAGGGCACTGACCGGCAGAAAGTCAGGTACCCTGTTAGTCTAATTGGCCAAGGGGAGAAATGTGGCGAAACCAGCTTCGCCACTGTGAACTGGAGAGGCCTGGCTGCTAGCCTCCTGCCCGCTGACTATGGCCCCTGGACATATTGCACTTTAAAGACTATATTTGGGCATGTACTAATTTATATTGCTGCTACTGGCCCTTTAAAATCAGCAATGGACATTTTGGGACTACTGTCCCTTTAAGACTGTGAAGCATATCCTATTGTACTGCCTGTATATTGTATATGTATTTATGTATGCAGTTAACCTGGGTTATATATATATATGCAGCCTTCATCTGATTGTTCGGTAGAATCACTCCATTCATTGTATTGAGGAAACTACCGAACAACCAGACCACCCAGGATTAAGTGTGCCTCCAATTACCGTTTGCAACAATGTTGCAAACGGGTAATTGGCAATCATGTAATGTGTTCTGTGTCCTCTGGGTGGCCGCCATTCAGGAAACAACCACGTGGCGGCGGCCATCTTTAACTGCCGAACAGCGGTGTTTTGCCGTCGAGTGTCTGGAACTGAAATCGGACACTCGACTAGGCAAACACCGCTGAGACCTCCAGACTTCCAGGAATTCGTATAGAAACTACCGAATGACCCGCCGTTCGGTAGAAAGAAACATACGAACTAGGGGATTCATGCGAATTCCCCTTAGTCTCTATAACCCAAGTAATTCGTATGTTTCATTCACCTGTTTGTGACCGACCGCAGGGCCAAAATGCATGGAACTGTTTTCGGATACTTTACCCATGCGGTCGGTCAATACTTTAAAGTCCCATAACTCCCGAACCATTTATCCGAATGGGCTGATTCTTGCATATGTTGTCCCCCTGAATAAGGGCTATCAGGGGATACCTGTTTTGGAGGTGTAGCATAGGTATTTGGGGTACATCCAGGAATTGGGGAAAAAGGTGTACAGTATAATTGTGTTAAGTGTTAATCTAAGGGGAGGAAATGTGTGGGAGGTACATCCATGTGATTGGTTAATTTCATCCTCCCCCTGGGAGTGTCCTGTATGTACTTGTTGGTAATAAAAGCCAGACTGGGTGTCCCAGTCGAGAGTTCTTGCTTAACCCTCAAAGCGATGTGTCGTCTCGGTCTTTGGGGGAATGGGATTGTATGCTGACTGCCAAGAGTGTAAGCCGATGTCTGCTTTTCTTGTTCAGCTGTTCCAGTGTTCGTGTGGTTCCAGTCGGGAGAATGGTGTTTGCAGTAGCTGTCTGTGCATCTGAAAAGGGGATTATCGCCTAAACTGGGTTTTATCCTCTTGTAAGTGAAACGGTCCGTTACAGAATTGAGCAGTGAAATTGCAGGGGAATGATCTATACACTAAAACGGCTTTATTTAGCTAAAGTAATTTAGGTGACCATAGTGTACCTTTAAACTACACCTACCCAAACCAGACAGGTTGGTTTACGAATCATCATGTCTCCCACCTCAGATGAGCCCTAATAGAACACGACACAACAATGCATAGACGTGTAAACATACTCCCGTAAGCACGACCGGTCCACAGCGTACCGACACAGCGGCCAGAGCACTCACAGCACTCTCAGGTTCCCCTTTGGGAAGCACTATTAAAATCACGTAGAATTGTTGTTCTTATTTATGGATCTTTTATTAATTTAGGGTAAACCCTAGAACATGAGGCCAGAGTAATACCACTTGGCAAATCCCCTCAAAAAGTACCAGGACCTTACTTTAAACCTCACACTCACAGGGATCGAGTGCTTAGCACTCCGGCTCTATGAGACGCTGTTGCATTTGTATGTTCATCAAGTGCGACAACGCTACTATTACTATATTAATATTGCACTTCCTATTCTTGCATGCCACGTGTTTTTAGTACAACCCATCTACTGTGATGCCACACCATTAGCCTAACTCACACTAGCCCCATGTCTCAATGTTCAGCTTAGTTTAAAGTTTGCACACAACCTAACATTCTAGACACGTGCGATCTGCTCACTCTCTTTTCAAAAATAAATAAATACATAAATAAAAAGTGTACCTGATATGCATGCCAAAACAATGTCCTACTATGTACGCTCTTTAGTGTTTAACTGTGCTATTGTGGCATAGTCAGCTCTATGTTATTTTGTTATATACAACAAAAATAAAGAATTAAAAATATATATATTAATAAGTAAAGGGATGAAACGTGCAGTTAATTTTCTATTGTGGAGCTGTGTGTGTGGCATGTTACCAAGTTGAAACATTATATTTACAATTTCAATTCTTTATATAGCCCCAACATATTCTGCAGCAATAACAGGCAAACAAATCCTATCAAAACATGTTTCACATACAGGAAAATAGAGACTGCCCAAACAAGTTGGCAAACATTGTATATACATTATCACCACTGGCTGGATAGGAAAACCCTTGATCCTGCCAAAAGGAAATAAAGCAAGCTAAAATGAGAAATCACCGCCTTTACTGCAACGTTGATGCAATGAGGCAGCAATGACATGTTGGTGACGCTAGCACTCTGTATTGCATTGAGAGTACCAACATGGCGCCCAGCTTCGCGCAACCCACTTGCAACAGGGAGCACCAAGATGGCCGGTATGTTATCAGGATGGCCGCTGACCCTCTATTGCCCGCCCCTTTCTTGGTGACGTACCATTAAGAGACACCGCCGGATGTGACGGTTGTGTGTGTGTTCGGCCGCAGTTTATCCTGACTGTGAGTGAGCGGTGCTGTCACAGGAGCAAGATGGGAGTCCCCAAATTTTACCGTTGGATCTCGGAGAGATACCCCTGCCTGAGCGAGGTGGTGAAGGAGCACCAGGTAAAGCCGGCTGATGACGTAGCTTGCCGTGCGTCGCCGCACCATGACGTCATGTCCCAGTGTTACTGCCCCCTCCTCCTCTCTCCCTTTCTGTCCACTGTCTATAATGGTCACTAACTGTAATACACTGTGAGCAATGGACACACAGCCATTGTGTGCTCTGCCTGCTCCTCCCACTGAGCTGGCATGTCTCTCCCCCACTCACAAACTTTACTCAGTATTGGGATTAATGCAGGGGTGGCCAAGGGGTAGTGTTCAGCTACTCCAGAACTACAATACCCTGCCTGCTATACCAGCTGTAAGGTTGACAAAGCATCATGGGAGTTGTAGTTCTGCAACTGCTGGGGATGTTCTACTTCCTGGTCACCCCTGGTTTGTATATATCAAGTGACCTAACTCATAGAAAGTCCTGTTGTTCTGTGACCTCTGTACTTAAGACTGACCTTTTGGCATTCCAGCGGTTGTGGGAAAGTGTTCCACACTGGCAGGAGTGCTATAAGTGATCTATCACAGATCTATGAAAATTCAAATATTAGCCCAGCGCTTAGAATTGTTACAAGGAAGGAGTGCCATTCTACCTGTGTATGATTCACTGATAAGATTGTAGGCTTAAAAAGTAACTTTTAATAAATCTAAAATAAAAATCTAGAAAAAAAATAATTAATAATATGAACAGCAGGAGTGAGTGGAGACTATACAGCGTACAATCTTCTCAGTAAATCATACACAGGTAGAATGGCATTTTTTTTTTCCTTTTTTTCTTTTTCTTTTTTTTGTTTATTCTCTATGATATTCACCATCTAGGGGTTACCCCCCCCCATTTTTGTGCCCTCTACCTTGTGATATCTAAATTTTGGTCCTAGGTTAATTATTTTTCGTTTTCTTCGTATAGTAATTGTTACAAGGAAGCCACCAAACCCAACATACTCCTTATTTAAGGGTAAATCGGTACTTTCACGTACACACCACTTTCCGCAGTTGACATGGCTGTTTGTATGTTGGTGCACCTATGGGGAGAGCATAAAGTGCAAGTGCAGCACTAAAGAAATAAATAAAATCTACAGTGCTTAAACACTTTTTACATAAAAACGCTCTCTTGCCCTTTTGTTGGCAACAGTACCACTTCTGAAAACCGCTCACTTTCCTCCAGCAAAGTGCATATGGTGAATAAAAGAAGTCTGACACTTACTGTTCCCTTGGCACGAGCAGTTCTCACTTTCAGGTTGTTTTTTTGTTTTTTTTTTTAAATTGTATAGCAAATCCATCTCTCTGGATGGAATTATTGGCTGAGAATCTCATCTGACTCTCCTCAGCCAATAAATTCTGCCAAAACTTGGACAATATTCAAATTGCTAACAGAGATGTGGAACTCTTCTTTTTAGTGCCATCTATGAAAAGGGTCTGGGCAGCATGGGCCCAGGGAACCCACGTGAGTTTTAATTGACAGAAATTTCAAACTTTTGGCCATAATAGATGCCCTAAAACCATGATTGACTTGAATAATCTTTCCATTTCTGCTATTGTGGTCTAACATTTAAAACATTTATTTTAAATTCCTAGCAATTCTCACTTTAGTTAATAAACCTTTACGTAGTGGGAGGGTGCTCTTGGGACTCTTGACACCATGACCAGTACAGAGAACTGCAGTGGTTATAGTGCTTAGAGTACCTGTATTGGTTTTGTAAGGGTTAAAAGAAAACTTCTCAGATTTTGCAAGTTTTTAATTTTTGGGCAAATTGAGGTCATTAAAAGGTGTTTTGTGTATTGTTAGAACATTATTAAAGGTGGTTAAAGGTTATCGGCACACATACCAACGCAAAACTCTTAAAGTCATAAGCACAATATCGTACAGTTGCAAGAAAAAGTATGTGAACCCTTTGGAATGGTATGGATTTCTGCACAAATTGGTCATAAAATGTGATCTGATCATCATCTAAGTCACAACAATAGACAATCACAGTCTGCTTAAACTAATAACACACAAAGAATGAAATGTTGCCATGTTTTTATTGAACACACCATGTAAACATTCACAGTGCAGGTGGAAAAAGTATGTGAACCCTTGGATTTAATAACTGGCAGCAATAACTTCAACCAAACGTTTCCTGTAGTTGCAGATCAGACGTGCACAATGGTCAGGAATAATTCTTGACCATTCCTCTTTACAGAACTGTTTCAGTTCAGCAATATTCTTGGGATGTCTGGTGTGAATTGCTTTCTTGAGGTCATGCCACAGCATCTCAATCGGGTTGAGGTCAGGACTCTGACTGGGCCACTTCAGAATGCGTTTTTTCTTCTGTTTAAGCTATTCTGTTGTTGATTTACTTCTATGCTTTGGGTCATTGTCCTGTTGCAATACCCATCTTCTGTTGAGCTTCAGCTGGTAGACAGATGGCCTTACGTTCTCCTGCAAAATGTCTTGATAAACTTGGGAATTCATTTTTCCTTCGATGATGGCAATCCATCCATGCCCTGACGCAGCAAAGCAGCCCCAAACCATGATGCCCCCACCACAATACTTCACAGTTGGGATGAGGTTTTGATGTTGGTGTGCTGTGCCTTTTTTTTTGCCACACATAGTGTTGTGTGTTTCTTCCAACAACTCAACTTTGGTTTCATCTGTTCACAGAATATTTTGCCAGTACTGCTGTGGAACATCCAGGTGCTCTTGTGCAAACTGTAAACGTGCAGCAATGTTTTAATTGGACAGCAGTGGCTTCCTCTGTGGTATCCTCCCATGAAATCCATTCTTGTTTAGTGTTTTAAGTATTGTAGATTCGCTAACAGGATGGTTAGCATTAGCCAGTGACTTTTGTAAGTCTTTAGCTGACACTCTAGGATTCTTCTTCACCTCATTGAGCAGTCTGCGCTGCGCTCTTGCAGTCATCTTTACAGGACGGCCACTCCTAGGGAGAGTAGCAGCAGTGCTGAACTTTCTCCATTTATAGACAATTTGTCTTACCGTGGACTGATGAACAGCAAGGCTTTTGGAGATACTTTTATAACCCTTTCCAGCTTTATGCAAGTCAACAATTCTTAATCGTAGGTCTTCTGAGAGCTCTTTTGTGCAAGGCATCATTCACATCAGGCAATGCTTCTTGTGAAAAGCAAACCCAGAACTGGTGTGTGGTTTTTATAGGGCAGGGCAGCTGTAACCAACACCTCCAATCTCATCTCATTGATTGGACTCCAGTTGGCTGACATCTCACTCCAATTAGCTCTTGGAGAGGTCATTAGTTTGGGGGTTCACATACTTTTTCCACCTGCACTGTGAATATTTACATGGTGTGTTCAATAAAAACATGGCAACATTTCATTCTTTGTGTGTTATTAGTTTAAGCAGACTGTGATTGTCTATTGTTGTAACTCAGATGATGATCAGATCACATTTTATGACCAAATTGTGCAGAAATCCATATCATTCCAAAGGGTTCACATACTTTTTCTTGCAACTGTATGATATTGTGCTTATGACTTTAAGAGTTTTGCGTTGGTATGTGTGCCGATAACCTTTAACCACCTTTAATAATGTTATTTAGTAAATCTGGCATTGTCAGAAATTCACGAGGGAATTACAAAATACCCCCTGCCTAATAACTAATATTGGCTAAATTCTCCAAATCACATGATTTTACGTTTTCTTTTCTTAAATTTGTAATATCTGGTTTAGTGAATGCCTGTGCTTATGGCCATACATTAACTCTATAAACCTGTTTAAAATTGTACAGTGGATAGAATCTAGGGGTAATGACTTTGTGTATGGAAGGGTTTCTTTTGTTTATATTTTATAATCGTTATTTAAGACTTTGTATTTTATGGACAGATGCTCGTATCCGTGCATGTCTTTGACTCTGGAAATACTGCACTTTGACTTTATTAAAACACATACTTGAGATTTGTTTGCAGAGGAAGGAATTATTGCTAGTAGCTTGTACAAGTAATGGTTTTTGTTTCGTTTCCAAAGAGCACATATTTCGCTGTCACACTCTGCTGTATTGACATAGTTGTGTTTTTGTTAATACATTGAGTTTTGCAAGCACAATGTTAGATTTGTTAAATGACCCCTTTTTTTTTTTTATTCTTTTTTTTTTGTTGTGCAGGTGAGTACATAGGATAACCATACGCCACAACAGCGTGCATTTATATTGGAACATAGGTGAAACAGTGGCATGGAGAATTTGCACATATTTTGTTTTGAAGAGCATAATGATAGGCTAGGCATTTAAATCTGAACGATATTAAACAGTTTGCTAAGTAACTCGCTTGTTTAAATAGTTAACAATAGAGAGTCTGACAGCTAATTCTATCTCATAACGAAAAGGTAACTTCGCTGGTATATCTATAAATCAATGCTTGTTGTTATTCTATTTTTGCTCGCTTAGACTAGCTGAAACGTAAGGCTATGCTTAGACTGGCCATAGCATATATGTTAAATGTGAGGTTGGCAGACATATATCAGAGAATGCGTATACGGCAATTAGGCAAAATATTGGAGATTATAGCAAGAACAACATATTGCTTGGCCCCCCCAGCCTGCCCGTCTCCAGTGCCTGATTAGTTAAAGGGCATTAGATATCGCTTTTAGCTCTCTCAGCCGCTGCTCTTAGAGGGTGAGGCACAGTCAGTGAGCAACCCAAGTCCAGCATGTTTGAGCATAGCCGCCATCCGCTCCGGTGCAGTGCCCCTCCGAGGCAGAGCCAGACCGGTCGTTGGGTCAGCGGTGTGTGGGCTTTCCGGTTCGTGCGTCCGGCTCTGCTTGGTCAAAGTCCTCCTTCTGCGTGATACTCGCCGACAGGGACCCTCCCTGGGAGCCTGCTGCTCAGGTATGAGGCGGCCGGCCTGGAGGTTATACCGTTGTGACTGGTGCTCGGTTTGCGGCATCCGTCTGCGTCTACACCTCAGCGTGATCACCCGAGGGACACACAGTTGGAGCCACTCCATGTCTCGTTTGCCAGCGGGTAGGTATTTATGGGCTGGGGGTTGTTTGCTCCTTTTCGTCCATAGTTGTGGGCACAGATTGTCGGGTTCTTGCGCGGACGGATCCACCACGAGACTAGGCTATAGGCGGGCTTTCTGCAAAGCGGGCCCAGGTCTGGCAGCCATCTTGGTTTGGGCCTAGGGCTGATATAGTATTATTATCATCTCCGAGTGCTGATATGAGGCGAGGACCGGGATCACCCCCCCCTGGTCCAGAGGGGGGGGGGGGGACCGGGACCGGGTCCAAAAGGTTCAGCCTGTCTATCGGGCTCCGTTGGGCAGGATAGTGGAGTGGCGGCCGTCCACTCCACTCACCGCCGGGCAAGGTCCCGCCGATGCAGCAGAGATCTCTCCCCCGAGGGACTAAAACTCCTGGAGCAAGCCTCTCCTCGGCTCCGGTGGCCCTTGCACACCGAGGGTCGCAGTTGTCGGTTGTTTAATTTATTGAGCGTTCCTTTTTACAGGCTTTGTAGATCGTGGTTTGCAGGAGCTGGTCTTTCCTGGTCTTTCAGCTCGGCGGCCCGGCCCCACCCCCTAAATGACCCATTTTAAAATGTAGAATTCATGTTATATGTGCCCTAAAGCGGCACTGTCATGGCCGTATCCAGTTTTTTAAATTTATTTTTTAACCCCTCTCCCGACTCCACTACATCAAATTGACCCCCATATTACCTATTTTTTTTAATTTATTTTTTTAATCTTCATTTTGTGACCGGACCACCATCTTTGTGTGGGCAGATAAAGTCCCTGTGGGACACGTCATCTGCCCACACTAGATAGTGCTGTAAAATTCCCGCTATTGTCCGAAAATCGGACGGGAATTTCGTATATTCATGCGGAAGAAAGACGAATGAATGAATAGAAATTTCAGACAAACAAACCCCATCTATGTTCGTTAGTTCAGTTTATTAGAAGGAGGGAGCTACCGGCTCGCAGCTCCCTCCATGTGATATGTAACAAGAGAAGAGTCAGGGAGCTGTGCTCCCTGCCACTTTTTAGCCCCCCCTGTCCTCTCTCATTCTATGGGGTCAATATGACCCCCATATTGGCATAAGGGAGATAGAAATCTCCCGCATGCCCCTACTTGCTTAGCTGCCAGTAGGGGCTTGTCTGCTTAACAGTGAGCAGCCTGTGGCACATAGTGTCCCCCCCTTAACCCGTGCCCCGCGAGTGGGGGGGGGCTACGCAACTAAACGCGGGAGGCCAGGAGCGGCGGGGGGGAGACCTATTGTCGGCCCCCAACCATGTGCGGTATATGGGGCCCTAAATGAAAAATTAAATAAAGCCATACCTACCCCCCCGTCACCCTAAAAATAGTAAAAAATAAAATACCATTTGATGTCGTTTTTTTTTTTTTTTTTTTTTTTTTTTCTAAAACGTTCTTCTTTTTTCAGGCAAGGCTCAAAGTATTCTTTGGAATTTTCCCATGCTGTGTAAAATGACTCGGCACTCTGGTTGGATTCCAAGAGTGCTCTTATAGGTTAATTTGAGCCTTGCACGTTACCAATCAGAGCACTCTGAGTCAAATTGCAGGGCGTGGGAAGGCTTTATATTTCTCCGCCCTGCGGAGCTCAGTCTGCGCGGTGCCCTCGCTGGGTGAAGATGGATAATTTTTTTTCGTTTCTTGTGGGACACTGTCCCCCGCCCCTCTGCTAGTTAAGAAATGCCCCACCATGGGGCCATTTATTGGGGGGTGCTTTATTTATTTTTTGTAACAGTGAGCAGCCACAAGCGAGTATGGGCAGATTAATTACTAATACGAAGTAATCTTTACATGGTATTAGTACAGTTGGCTGAAACATTGCCTTATGTTTTAAAGACAACTAGAGCAGACTGAAAGAAATGAAGAACAGATCCTGAGAGGAAGCGACTAGGGAAAGGTAAGTTCGGCATGACTGTTGCATAACATCCAGATTACTCTTCAAGAAGTGGCACTGTCAATTCTCAGGATTTTTAATATTCCATTTATTTATCCTTTTATTTAACAAATATGCTTTAGTGAGGAGTTATAAATATTAAATGTTGTAAATGCTCCCTCCCTTGCACCTGACTATAGGAAAACAAAAAAAAAACGTGATGATGAGAAATGTCTTCTGCCTCCATAATTTTTAGTATTTGCCTTACCTTGTTTCAACTGGTCTGTAATGTAATTTGCTGAATCTTTAAAAGGACATCTTAAGAAAACAAAATTGGTGTTGTGCTAATAACCTTATAAAAGTGCATAAATTTTAAAGTGCAAAATAATACCATAAAATAACTTTTTTTTTTTTTATTTATTTATTTATTTATTTTTTTTATACAGCATATAATTTTTTTTAAAGTGCTTAAAAAGGCGTAAAACAAAACCGTGTTAATCAGAATCAAGTTGTGATGGGAGGATGTACCCTAGTGGAACCCGATCCCTCTAACCACGAGCGTCCACTGCAGACAGAGGCTTGATTCAGGAAGCGTTAGACAGGGGCGCCAATGATAGGCTGAGAGTCAGTTTGCGCTATCCGTAGTCCTCATTTTCAAAACAGCTTGAGAAATTTACATATTTTGCTCAAGCAGTTTTATGAATAGGGAGCATCTGTTGGGATGAGAGAATCAGCAGATGCTCCCACCTTTCAGTGGGTCCCAGTCCAAGGCTTCCCGACGCAAGCCTCAACTGCATCAGATGTTTTTTGGCAGAGCAATAGGCCGCCAGATTTAACACTTTGTCAATTTCCTAACCCCTTGGTATAAGCTGGTGTCTGATCTCCTCAAACCTTAACTTCATTATGAAGTTGAAACCCTGTGAAGGTGGAGCACGTAGATGTCACATCGGAATGTGACGTTCCATGCCTCTGTGCACCCCCAGGTTTCACTGTCCAGACTGGTGCACTGACAGGCAGACACATGCACACATTCACAATTCATTTTATTTATTGCTTTGGTAGCTGGTGTGGGGCCTCTCCTTGTGGCCCAGTGGGGATCTTCTCTCTGGAGAGCTCTCTCCTGCTCCCTCACGCGCGCAGTTTAGTGATGTCGGGCCAGAATTACGTTATAGAGGGTGTGCAGAGCAGGAAGAACAGACTGCGCTCTCTCGCTGCCGCCAGCTTCCTCTTCTTCCGGCCGGGTAAATTTTAGCACTTGCATTGTCGGGAGGGCAGGTGCCTAGTCTGCGTTAACGGTAAACATGTGAAACTTGGTGTAGCAGTTTTAACTGTTGCAAAAACCGTTTAACATCTTAAAGCAACTTCACTGACATAATAATAGACAAAGTAGGAACTACTTCTGTATTTTTCCTACACTTTATGAAAGGCTGAGCTTTATCACGCCTTCAGCCATCACTATTTACTAGTTATATTTTTGGGGGACTATAAGTTCACCTTAAGTAAGATGGCACACATGTACTCTACCTAAAACTGTCTCTCAGCCAATTAGCGGTGACCCTGCCTGGCTGCACTCCGCACATCCTGAAACTGAAATTTTGAAACCAGGTGCTGTCTGGGAGACCTGTGGATTGGCTCTACATAGAAACATAGAGTGTGACAGTAGATAAGAACCATTCGGCCCATCTAGTCTGCCCAATTTTCTAAATACTTTCATTAGTCCCTGGCTTTATCTTATAGCTAGGATAGCCTTATACCTATCCCACGCATGCTTAAAACTCCATTACTGTGTTAATCTTTACCACTTCAGCTGGAAGGCTATTCCATGCATCCATTACCCTTTAAGTAAAGTAATGCTTCCTGATATTATTTTTAAACCTTTCCCCTCTAATTTAAGACTCCTCTTGTTGTGGTTTTTATTTTTTTTTAAATAAAGTCTGCTCCTTTACTGTATCGATTCCCTTTATGTATTTAAATGTTTCAATCATATCCCCCCCGTGTCGTCTTTCCTCCAAGCTATACATGTTAAGATCCTTTTAACCTTTCCTTGTAAGTTTTAGGGTTAAAGCGTTCTAGAATAGTTTAACCCTGAAGGTAAGGGTTTTCCCAGGGGGCCTCCTGCCACCATAACAACTTGTTAGATGGAGTTGTTATAGTGCCTAAACTGTCCCCTTTGAAAGAGTACCTGTCACATCCAAAACAACTTGAGTTTTATTTTTTATTTTTTTTAAGCGCATTAAACTCCACCTATACATTATGCAAGCAGCTTTTTATAGCACATGTATAGAGTGTGAGAAAAACCTATTTACATAGTTTATTTCCTACCACCGGTCAATCAATTCTTCGACCTATACTATATGCCAGGGCTTGACAAATTTTTTAGAATATAGGAGCCAGCTAAAAACGTTAGGAGCCAGTAATTTAACGAGTGCAATTCTTAAAGGCACACTATAGTCACCAGAACCACTACAGCTTGATACAGTAGTTCTATTGTCTATAGCCTGTCCCTGCAGGCGTTCCAGTGTAAACACTGCCTTTTCAGCAAAAAAGCAGAGTTTACATTGCTGCTTACGAACACTCAGGCGGTCACTAGAGTCCTGGGTCACTGCTGCAGCACCCAGGTTCAGTGTCTCCAAGCTCTGCATGGAGGCGCTGAATGTTCCTCATAGAGATTTGTTAATGTAATGCATCTCTGTGAGGAGATGCGGATTGGTACATTTGCTGCGCATGCACAAAATCGTCCCAATGCTTTGCTAAGGCCTTGCCTTAACTGAGCTCATAAAGATTGATCATCTCAGCCATGGCAAAACTGGCACAGCGTGGGGAAAATGGGAAGAAAGGTGAGTTAAAAAACACCTTCCTCAAGCGATCGGAGGGGGCAGGTACCTAAACACGCACACTCTAACTGGATCTCACACACACACACACACACTCTGACAGGCTCTCTCATAAACACGTTCACACATTTTTGTTTGAATTGAAACCCACTCAGCCTCCCTACCTTTTTGGAGAGCTGAGTGAGTCTTTCCTGGGGTCCAGTGGGGCTGCACTCTTCCTGTGTGCGAAGGAGCAGTACTCTGCCTGTAGCTCATCTCTGCTCCCTCACGCTCTGTAATGATGCCGGGGCTGGAATTATGTCATATTCCAGCTCCCGACATCATTACACAGCGCGAGGGAGCAGAGAGCAGGTGCAAACAGAGTACTGCTCCCTCGTGTGCTGTCCATAATGCTCAGGCGGCATCCTCCATGTACCCGCGGGTGGCGTCAAAGCTCCCTCCCACACTAACTAGAGAGCTGACAAATCCCAGACACCAGGGCGAAATTTCTAGTTGCCCTGGCGATCTGGCGCCTGGGATTTGTCGAGCACTGCTATATGCCAAAGAAACGTTTCATAAAGGAGAGCAAAAGAAACATCCTGCTGCTCTCTAGCACATGCACTAGGATTGCTATGTAAATTCTTTAACCAGCGCAGCTTATGCTGACTTGGAAGTATAAAAAATAATATAGTGACATGGCTTCACTCTGCATTGACGCCAGAATGACGGCACCAGTTGCATTTGTATTGCTTAGGGAAGTGTTCACAAGCAGGGCATATCAGTTAGGAGCATAGGGAGACCAGAGGGCAACACAAGAGGTTTTGCAAAGAGCCTTGCCTTTCCTTTTACACTGCATTTTCTGCTTCCTACTACGGTCCTGCAATATTCACTCAGCATATAGATGCATTGTTATAATACATTTCTACAAGGAGGTGCTGATTGGCAGACTGCAGTAATTGCAAAGAATGTGCAGAAAGCCACCCAATGCTTCTCTGGCAAAGTATTTAAAGGACCACTATATGGTCAGGAACACAAACATTTATTCCTGACCCTATAGTGTTAAAACCACCATCTAGCCCCCCTGGGCTCCTCATGCCTCAATAAATACAGCAACATCTTACTGTCTTCAAGCCTGAAGCTGTAAATCTGCATGCTGTTAGACTCAGAAATACAAGCAGTTTGCTGACCTCATCAGACGTGGTAGCCTGATCCAATCACAATGCTTCCCCATAGGATTGGCTGAGACTGACAAGGAGGCAGATCAGGGGCAGAGCCAGCATGATTCAAACACAGCACTGGCCAATCAGCATCTCATCATAGAGATGAATTAAATCAATTAATCTCTATGACTCACAACGGCCCAAGATGGCGCCCGCGGTTACCGCACGAGGCAGCCAGCCCGTCCGCATCAGAATGCTCCATGGAGGACACTGACATCAGAGCATTGCTCACCCAGCTGCCCTCAAAATCCGACCTGGCTGCAATGTTTAAGAAGCTGGAAGACCGCTTCAGTGAAAAGCTGCAGGAGGTGAGCTCAGAAGTCCAACACCTGGGCCTTGGAAGAGGAGTCAGAGGCCACTGAGGGGCAATGATCTGAATGCCATACCACACAGGGCTTACACTCAGAGGCTATAAGGTACCTGCAGAGGAAATTAGAGGATGTAGATTATCGTGGGCAGCGTAACAATTTAAGGGTGAGAGGCATACCTGAGGGACCAGAAGGCACCACAGAGAACCCCATACAGGTTCTAACTGCCCTATTTAATCACATCCTGGCAAGACCATCTGAAACTGATATTCAATTTGACAGAGCGCACAGGGCAGAAAGGCCCAGACACCTGCCTCCTGACAAACCACGCAACCTCATTTGCTGCATACACCACTTCCCTCTGAAGGAGGAAATCTTTCACAAGGCTCGCCAAAATAGAGAGCTGTCGTTTGAGGGTCACCCAGTGGCCGTGTTTCAAGACCTGTCTCCCTCTACTCTGCAAGCCAGACGTGCCCTGAGGCCCATCACGAAGGTCCTGCTGGAGAGACACATTAAATTCCGATGGAACTTCCCGTTCGCTTAACAGTGACCTATCAAAACCAGACACACACCATCACCACGCCGGCGGATGTCCCAGACTTCCGCCGGCGGGCCCTGGATCTACCTCAATCTGAAGTGGAAGACTGGACCGGCGTATCGGGCTGCCCACCCAAACAGACACAGCAAAGACCTAAATGGCAGAGAACCCCGAGGAAACTCAGAAGGCAGGCCCAGGCGGGTAGCTATGCTACCACTGCACCCAGGAATAAAGCTGCCTGAGAACTGTTACGGTCGTATATTAATATTCTAAAAAAAAAAAAGGAAAGAAATGTGATAACAATTTTAACTATTGGTAAACCTTATCGTTCACAAGGTTTAGACAGTCTTTTTGTGTTGCCATGGTTATATATAGAATGCAGAAATTGCTTTAGCCAGGTCCCTCTGAGGCTCTAGACCATAGAGATACAGATATTTATGTGAGCGTACAGGGGCTCACAGGGGCCTGGGGCACCGGGTAATAATCTGGCGTATGTATTGCTCTCACCACCCCTCCCCCTCGGGGCAGGGGACTTATCATATTGTTATATTATTCACCGCTGATGAAACCCCCACCTCTCTCCTGTCGGACCGCCTCGGTCACCACCCCCAGAGAGGCGCCCCGACATACTTGTGGACACGAAAGCGTTACCCACAAGTGTAGCGCCAAGCTCACTTCTAATATGACACTCTCGTATCATATTTATTGTTTCTCCCCAGTTTGCCCTTTCCCTACCGATCACCCCCAATATCCTGCACCGCACCATAATTTGCAGAGTACTCTTAATCTCTCCTACCGAGACGCAAGATGGCTCATTCTTCCAATATGACCCAGACTAAATTAATGTCCCTGAATGTGAGGAGACTCAACTCCCCCATGAAACGCACTATGCTGGGACAAGAAATAGGCAGGTAGCTGATATAATTTTCCTGCAAGAAACCCACTACAGGGGAGAGTTTCAACCGAAGCTTAGAGCTAAACACATACAGTTGTCGTACTATTGTAATAACAGGAAAAAGAAATCTAGAGGTGTGGCGATACTGATAACATCCCATGCAACCTTTACAGAGACCGGCAACAAAAGGGCAGGTTTGTGTTTGTTAAGGGATATTATAATTGAGTACTTGATAACGCTAGCAAATTTCCCCCCCAAACTCAAACCAGGTGCCCTACATACGCTCCTGCCTGACCAAGTTAGAGGGATTTGCAGAAGGGGTTGTGATTGTGGGAGGTGACTGGAATATGGTATTAGATCACTCAATTGATAGCTCCTCTGTAACTGTTGATACTAGGCGATACCAGAGAACATTATACTCAAATACGCTCCACACCCATCAGCTGATGGACTGCTGGCGCCTGCTTCATCCTCAAGAGAGGGACTACTCATTACTCCCAGGTAGCGACGAGTTATTCAAGAATAGACATGTTCTTACTGAGCCACAGACACCTCCCCTTGCTCAGCGGAGCGACCATAGGTAACATTACGTGGTCGGACCATGCTCCAATATTTCTAAATGTGCCCTGCAGAGGGACTTCAAACACACCACGCACTGGCAATTAAATGAGACCCTTCTTGACGACGCGAGGGTACTGGACGACCTGCAACAGACACTAACCAACTATTTCACAGATAACGACACACCCGAGGTCTCAGATCCGTGGGTCTGGGAGGCCCACAAGTGGGTAATCAGGGGCACCCTAATCAAATGGGGATCTAGAATCAAGAAGGAGCGCACACATAAACTGCATACCCTCACAGCGGATCTGCACTCTATACCCTACACAAGCAGCACCACTCAAACAAAAATTTCCCAAAACTAACGGCTATTAGACTTGAACTCCGATCGTTACTAGCCTTAAAGGCTCAGAGATCGGTCCAACTAACGAGGAGCTCCTTTTATGCCCAGGGCAATAAAAGTGGGAAGCTCCTAGCGTGAGCTCTGAAGGCCAAACATCAGAAGTTCTTTTATTGATAAAATAATGGGACAGGAAATCAAAGCAACACAACGGACGACATAGCCGCTGCATTCAGGGCCTTCTATAACGACCTCTACAACCTGACCCCACCTCTCCCCCAACTGGAACCTCCCCCAGCATGCGGGAATATATCACAGCACATCTCCCACGCACTGTCCCCAGCGCAATGGCACACACACTTGACAAACCCTCTTCCCCAGCGGAACTATCTCTAGTTATTAAATCTTTATCAAAGGGTAAGAGCCCAGGTCTAGACGGACTGACGGCAAGATACTACCAAACACTGACTCAAGAACTAAGTCCACATTTTCTTAAAACACTCAATAGTCTAGGCCAGGATTCCCCACTACTGTCTCCGATGCTACAAGCATAGATTACGATAATACCCAAACCAGGCAAGGACCCCACTAAATGCGGAAGCTATAGACCCATTTCCCTTATAAACTTAGACCTAAAAATTATGGCTAAATTGGTAGCCAACCGGCTCAAGCCCCTGCTACCTGGACTGATCCACCCTGACCAGGCGGGCTTTGTGCCTGGA
The DNA here is from genome assembly GCF_036172605.1 of Pelobates fuscus. Taxonomy (NCBI): domain Eukaryota; kingdom Metazoa; phylum Chordata; class Amphibia; order Anura; family Pelobatidae; genus Pelobates; species Pelobates fuscus. The sequence goes on from NC_086318.1 coordinate 102,022,213, forward strand.
TGTGAAGCCAGGGACAATGCCACAAAAATCCTTAACATAATCCATGGGGCGACCATAAATCGCATGCCGATGCTGCGTCTAGCAATTGATGCCGAAAAACAAAACATTTTGACCTGATCAGTCATCCCTTTCTGGCGGACGAGAGACGATTCCACATTTGAACGCATATGTGGCCCAGGGAGCGACCCTAGACTCCCCCTATCAAAAATATACCGCACTCTTCAGACAACTGAAGGTGACCATTCTGTACCCTTATTCCAGCGTTAGTGGATGAAGGGTCTCCGCATCCACATGACTGACGCGGACTGGACACACATTATGGAAACAGGGATAAAAACTCCAACTAGTGTTGCACGCAAGGAATCCTTTTATAAAAGAGTCACCAGATGGTACAGAACCCCAGTGCAACTCCACACATTTTGGCCCTCAATCAGTGACACATGCTGGAGATGTGCAGGGGAACAGGGGGACATGGAACACATCTGGTGGAGCTGTCAGGGCATAGAGCCATATTGGCAACACATACTGACTGACATAGCGGAGATTCTCCCCCTACAGACTCGATTGACCCCTTCCCAGTTTTTACTAGGCTGGCCACGCTCCTTCCAGGACACACTTAGACAGCAACTCCTGAACATATTACTATGAAAAGCCAATGCCCTCATTCCAATGTACTGGCGTCAACCTGGTATACCATCCAGGGATCAGTGGGTGCAACGGTTAGAGCGTACAAGGTAAATGGAAGAAATACACTGGTCAGCATTGAGGAAAAGAGCTATGTACCTCAAAACTTGGGAGCCATGGATCGGGTTTTGTAGGAAAAGGAGACGAATTATATATTGCATTGGAAATTCTACGAGATTCTCACAGATTTTATGTTCGTACAGAACACTGGTGAGACCTCACTTGGAGTATTGTACGCAGTACTGGAGACCGTATCTCCAGAAGGATATTGATACCTTAGAGAGGGTTCAGAGAAGGGCTACTAAACTGGTTCATGGATTGCAGGATAAAACTTACCAGTAAAGGTTAAAGGAATTTAACATGTATAGCTTGGAGGAAAGACGAGACAGGGGGATATGATTGAAACATTTAAAGGAACACTATAGTCACCTAAATTACTTTAGCTAAATAAAGCAGTTTTAGTGTATAGATCATTCCCCTGCAATCTCACTGCTCAATTCACTGTAAGTTAGGAGTTAAATCACTTTGTTTATGCAGCCCTAGCCACACCTCCCCTGGCTATGATTGACAGAGCCTGCATGAAAAAAAAAAAAAACTGGTTTCACTTTCAAACAGATGTAATTTACCTTAAATAATTGTATCTCAATCTCTAAATTGAACGTTAATCACATACAGGAGGCTCTTGCAGGGTCTAGCAAGCTATTAACATAGCAGGGGATAAGAAAATCTTAATTAAACAGAACTTGCAATAAAGAAAGCCTAAATAGTGCTCTCTATACAGGAAGTGTTTATGGAAGGCTGTGCAAGTCACATGCAGGGAGGTGTGACTAGGGTTCATAAACAAAGGGATTTAACTCCTAAATGGCAGAGGATTGAGCAGTGAGGCTGCAGGGGCATGTTCTATACACCAAAACTGCTTCATTAAGCTAAAGTTGTTCAGGTGACTATAGTGTCCCTTTAAATACATAAAGGGAATCAACACAGTAAAGGAGGAGACTATATTTAAAAGAAGAGAAACTACCACAACCAGAGGACAGTCTTAAATTAGAGGGGCAAAGGTTTAAAAATAATATCAGGAAGTATTACTTTACTGAGAGGGTAGTGGATGCATGGAATAGCCTTCCAGCTGAAGTGGTAGAGGTAAACACAGTGAAGGAGTTCAAGCATGCGTGGGATAGGCATAAGGCTATCCTAACTATAAGATAAGGCCAGGGACTAATGAAAGTATTTAGAAAATTGGGCAGACTAGATGGGCCAAATGGTTCTTATCTACTGTCATATTCTATGTTTCTATGTCTATTTCATAGTTTTTTTTTGTTTGTTTTTTTTATCTAGAAAGCAATATTTTTAAATAAAAAAAAAAAAAGTTTTATATATTTTTATTATTTTTTTGTATGGGTGGGGATAGATGATTTTAAAAATTGCAAGCTACAAACTCTGTGGCAGCAGTTTGAGGAAGGCCCTTTTTATTTATTTTTTATTTACTGTAGAAATTCTTTAATAAATGTTTCTAAATACGCATACACAAAACAAGACACCACAGTGTGCCTCAAATAGTAAGTGTGTCATATACCGCCTAGTTTATTGCATCGATACTTTACAAATACATATCACACAAATACATAAACCTTTCTGCGAGGTCGAGAGGGGGAAAAAGAAACCAAGAGGAATGCTAAAGATGGTGCTATCGACGTGGAACTCAAGCATGCTGTATTGTCGTTAGCCAGGCCTGCCACATATCATGTCTTTTTGGGGCATCAGGAAAGGGATGCTTAAATCTCTTTCCATCCTTTGCTGTAATGGCAATTGTCCTTTAACTTGCAATTGGAAATAAATGCAAGAATTACCATGGAAGTATGATCTTATGGGCAATAAAACAATGTACGGTATATAAAAAAAGCTCTTGTTATTTCTTGATATATTTGGCCAATGCATGTGCAATAATGCAACTTCAGGCTTTGAGGAAGGCCATATTGTGTTCCAGCATCACTATGCCTCTGTACACAAAGCAAGGTCCACAAATGCATGCTTTGATAAGTTTGGTGTAGAGGTAATCAAGTGGCCTGAACACAGCTCTGACCAAACTCCATTGATACTTGAGGTGAATTGGAACGCAGATTGAAGGGCAGACCATTTAGTCCTACGTCAAGGGATCTTGACCTTTTTGGTCTCACACCTCCCCTGTAAATAAACTTAAACTTCGCACCTTCCCTCTTCTCCCAAAAGCAATTCATAATGGGTATGTTACATAATTGATATGGAAATTGTATTTTAACATCCTTCCAATATCAAAATACTTTGTCAAGTCGACGTTTCAGTCCCTAATCCGGGACTTTCATCAAGACATACAAAGTAACATCTTACATGCAACAGGTTTATATACAGACTAAAAACATGGCTGTGCAATACTAGCAGAGTCTAGCCTGAATTAAAGTGACAGTGCTCTGATTATACAGACAATGTGTGAATATGGCCCGTAAGAGCTATATATGTGATAATAGTGAGGTGATATATTGTCACTAGAAAGTGGGAAGCAGATGTCAGCAATATGAACTTGAAGTGACAGTGCTAGATAAATAGGACATGTAGTCCATCAATAAATCCAGAGATTATCTCACTGTGTTAAATAAGATTAAATGTATAATAATTTAAAAGTAAAAATGTGCATGATAAAAAATACAAGAAAGTGCACAGAAGACAAAAGCAATATTCAAATCGTATACAAAAAGCGTAAGCAGAACACTTATACCAATCTCAAGATATATCCAATTCATAAATCAGCTATACAGATCTCATAAAGGAGGTTGGGGTCAGATGGGCCCTTAATAAACTTAACGGTGAAATCCATATCAGTGGTGGCAAAAAAAGTTTAAAAAAAAAAAAAAGAGAGAAAAGGGACAATAGTAAATAGAATTATTCATGTATTCACCATTAAAAACACACATATAATATTATATACACGGGATATCTACATGGGTCAAAGGACCACGTATATATTATAAAAATGGGATGAAAGAACATTTTTCATTCAATCCCTTTGGGGACAGAGTGTTAAACTCAAGAATCCAGAATGTCTCTCGTTGTAAGAGGAGTTTTGCTCTGTCCCCACCTTGATTTGACATGGGGTCGTGGTCGATCGCTACATATCTTAATGTCGAACGTTGGTGCTGATACTCCAGGAAATGTCGGGCCACAGGTTTGTCCGACTTGCCATCACGATATGCCTTACCTATCTTGTACATTAAAAAAAATGGTTACATTTTTGTAGACAATTCTTTTAAGAATTGTTGGTGTTTCTAGTTGCTGTCTCTTGGGAGTCCTATTTAGATGTTGAATTGGAACAGTGTGAAACCTTCCCTTTTTTTAATTTAATTTTTTTTGTTTCTTACAGATCCCAGAATTTGACAATCTGTATTTGGACATGAATGGGATTATCCACCAGTGCTCCCACCCAAACGATGATGATGTACACTTCCGGATATCCGAAGATAAAATATTTGCAGATATATTCCATTATCTGGAGGTGCTATTTCGCATCATTAAGCCCAGAAAAGTGTTTTTCATGGCTGTGGATGGTGTTGCTCCAAGGGCAAAAATGAACCAGCAGCGGGGGAGACGTTTTAGGTGAGAACTGATCATACCTATTAGAACCAGATCATTAAAAAAAAAAAAAATAGGCTGTCAGAAGGCAAATCCCTAGCTGTACTGAGACTAGATTAGACTCCTAGAATGCTTTGCCAGTCTTTAACAGTTAATGATGAATTCACAAGGAAATTTAAAGCTTCATGCTTACATGGCTGAGCTGAGAATTTGCTCAATTTGGATGTTTTGTCCTAAAAATGTATTCCCATTAATACTGTACACTTTACTGTGTAGGTAAAATGTCTACCATTGTAGCTAATTTAGGAAAATTCCACCCCAACAAAATAATGTATCTGTTCCATTTTATGGCCCGGTCCAGTACCTGGCCAAAACGTGCTTCCTTCTACTCTTGAAGGCATTTGTTATTTAAGGCTTGGAGGTAGATTTAATATTGCAAAACAGGTGCAATTTTAGGACAAAATAAGGAGCAACCTCCTGGAAACCAGTAATCTAATCTGTCTGAACTTTTTATTCTTGTTTGTGCTGTAACATTTTTTTATTTACTTTATTTATTTATTTTTCTTCTAACTGAAATATCCTGTACTCAAGCTGCAGAACTCATTGTGTCATGTTATGGACAGCGATGCATGCACGTGATTGCCCAATCATATATTTCTTAGTGACTGGTTTTACAGCTTGAATGAGAAGTGTATGATTGGCACACACCACGATTGTCCAGTGAGTGATGCAGGAAACCCTCCACGCTGTTTCTTGAAACGGACACTTTACTTGCATACCTACCTACAGGTCAAACATCTGATTTATAAGGAATGACTTTAAAAATATTACGAGGACAGCATGCAGTACTTTGATTCCATCAGCCTTTGTTTTATCTTTCCACATTAGATCTGCAAAAGAGGCAGAAGAAAAAATAAAGAAAGCTATAGAGAAAGGAGAAGTCTTGCCAACAGAAGCTAGATTTGACTCCAATTGTATCACACCTGGTAAGTTGTATCTCTATAAAGAGCATAACTTTATAAATGTACAAAATTCTGTATTGGGTTAACGCTATCTTTCTGATTCAGTCCAGATTTGAAAAAACAAAACATGAGGTATTTTATTTTATTAATCTGAATAGGCACAGAATTCATGGCTCGCTTGCATGAGCACTTGAAGTATTTTGTAAATATGAAGATTTCCACAGACAAGGCTTGGCAAGAAGTGTCTATCTACTTGTCTGGTCACGAGGTAAGTGTGAGCCATCAACCAGATGATTGCTTTGATCTCTAACACATTGCTGTTTATGGACGTACTAAAAAAGTGCTCATGGTTTCTATTTTTTGCTTGTCTAGACGCCAGGGGAAGGAGAGCATAAAATAATGGAGTTTATACGATCTGAGAAAACAAAGCCAGATCACGATCCAAACACAAGGCATTGCCTTTATGGATTAGATGCCGATTTGGTACGTATTTGTTGCAGTTTAATATCCCCAGGTGTACAGTTTATTTTTTTTTTTTATTTATTTATTTATTTATTTATTTTTTCCAATATTATATGAAACATTTTATTGAAGAGAGATTATTTTTGCTGGTTAAGCTTATCTGTGCTCAATATGTATTTAAAGACTTTTTTTTTTTTTTTTTTTTATTGGCGTATTAATTCTGTAGTTTAGGGTGGAAAAAGCATTGGAGAAACAGTCTAACATGATAAACATGTGTTTTCCCTGTTGCGCACTATTCATTATTAGGTTGCCCTCCCATTCCTTCCTTTCATGCCTCTATCAGTCATCACCAATGGCCTTGTGCAGTCCAATCAAATGCAGAATTTTCACCAGCTCTGTGTGTTAGGGGGGTGGGTGAACGACAGAAAAATAAAACTAGGTTTGGTACTATAGGGAGGTGTGAAGGATTAAACAAAAGCAGGTAGGTGTAGTATTGCAAATGCACGACCTACAGAGAACCTCATTATGCCTCTTGCCAGAGCACATTGCGTGCTGATGACAGAAGCCACTTTTGCACAGGATTAACATTAGGGAGTTCTGGGCTGCCTAGGTCGCATTTTCAACTAGTCCCTGGCACAAAACTGAAAATATTTCTGTAGGTGCAGCTTTTCAAGCAGTAACTTGGCACATACCAACTCCTACCACCATGACTTCTAAAAGCATAAGTGGTCAAGTTGGTTGGAGTAACTCTCTTTAAAGAAGCTGTCAGATTACTCCGCCTTGCTGCCCATAATAAATGTTAAGCTTGTCAGACTATCATGTCGCCTTGAAAAATCAACCTGGTTTTGTTTGTGTTCTTTTTTTTTTTTTTCTTTTCTTCATATTGTTGACTGCTGTACTTTTTTTCCATTTGCTGTTGATTTTATCTGGTCTGCTATTTTGGAAATGGAAAAGAACACCACAGCACTCATAAATTTGTGATATAATGGTGGTTTTATTCAGTCAAAGTGATATTTTCCCCAAATCGGGAAAGTTTAAATCACGATTTATTAGATACACCCGAATTAATACATGCATGTGTTCATTGGTGGTACATCCTAAAAGAGCTGGCAAAAGATGCAATATGATTGCTGCCTTTGCATACATTGCCTTTTTTGCCCCCCACCCCCCCCCCCCCAAAGAGACCTTCATTCTCTTCACAGGGATAAACCAATCAGAGGCTTTTCAATGAGACGTGCGTGCATTTTTGATCTTGGGTCTAGAGGAGCTGGATGTGCTTATTTGATGTCTGTGTGGGAGGAGGCAGGCGCTCTCCACTCAATGAAGCTAATGGAAGGAGGCTGCAAACCTCCTTAGTTGTTTGACAGCCATGGCTGAGCTTAAAATGGAATACTTCTCCCCATAAAACACCTGTGCAAGCTGAAGTGCTTCTAGGGTGTGGATTGGTCCTTTAAACCTCCCCTTGAGCACTTTAAAGGAACACTATAGTCACCTAAATTACTTTAGCTAAATAAAGCAGTTTTAGTGTATAGATCATTCCCCTGCAATTTCACTGCTCAATTCACTGTCATTTAGGAGTTAAATCACTTTGTTTCTGTTTATGCAGCCCTAGCCACACCTCCCCTGGCTATGATTGACAGAGCCTGCATGAAACAAAAAACTGGGTTCACTTTCAATTAGATGTAATTTACCTTAAATAATTGCATCTCAATCTCTAAATTGAACTTTAATCACATACAGGAGGCTCTTGCAGGGTCTAGCAAGCTATTAACATAGCAGGGGATACGAAAATCTTAATTAAACAGAACTTGAAATAAAGAAAGCCTAAATAGGGCTCTCTATACAGGAAGTGTTTATGGAAGGCTGTGCAAGTCACATGCAGGGAGGTGTGACTAGGGTTCATAAACAAAGGGATTTAACTCCTAAATGGCAGAGGATTGAGCAGTGAGGCTGCAGGGGCATGTTCTATGCACCAAAACTGCTTCATTAAGCTAAAGTTGTTCAGGTGACTATAGTGTCCCTTTAATATTGTACTGGTGCTGTGAATGCAAAGCTGGGTTATTGGCCACTGTTTTGTATATTTGTCCCCCCTTTTTATCTTTATAAAGATTTGATACTTGATAAATTACATGCAGAATTAGTTTCTGTTCTTGCAGTGTTCCTTTTTAATTATAATTGTATATATTGTATCCCTTGCTTTCCTTGTTCTTCCACTCCATTAAAATATTTGTGCTAATTTCTGACAAGGTCGTATTCTTCATTATATTCTGAATATTTATTTCCTCAGATTATGCTTGGTTTAACAAGCCATGAAGTTCACTTCTCTCTTCTAAGAGAAGAGGTCCGCTTTGGTGGAAAGAAAAATCAAAAAAGGTAAATTTTTGGTTATAACCTCTTATTTAATTCTTTTTGCAGAACCCCCATATTGTAATATACAATATCCTTTTGCTACTAATGTAAAATGGCATTAAAGGGACACTGTAGTCACTGTAATTGCTTCATCTCACTGAAGTTGTTAATGTGTCCCGAGTCCTCTGGTGCTGTCCTTCTGTGGAATGTGAAACTGTCTTAATGGTTTAATACTATACGAGAATCCCCTGCAGTCCATTCTTTTTGTGCTGCTTGGGCTAATGAGGAGGAAAGGCAGCAGACTTTAGATTGTCTGAGAGTATCCGCTTACTTCTTTAAGCCCATGACCACCACCATTGCAGGTGTAATCACAGGGACCCTCATTTTGTGTTAATATAGTTTTAACATTGAATAGAAAAACTGCCAATAAATCCTGGCACTCTAACCTTTAAGGAGAAGTGTCCCTTTAAACATTGATATTTAATGTGCTTTTGTAAGGCGATTATGTCGGTCTTAACAATTAAGCATTTTTTACAGAAACATGCTAATGTACACTTGACATCTGTTCCGACTGAGAAACCGTGCTTACATAGTCATCTTGTTCCCTAATCAATCATAGGTGTCTGTTAAAATTAGAAGTGGAACATTAAGGCATCAACCAAAATCTAGTATAGGACCGTGTGAAAGATATTATGTGACAAAGATTGCTCACCATGTCACTCCAGGCAATTGTGGACTATTTCTAATGCTCAGGGAGCATATACTGGTTTACAGTTAGTCCACAAACCTATGCAGAGCCAAAATTAGCAGTCCCCTTTTATAGGACGTTCTAAAGTGGACGTCTGAATATTTCTGGGTTATCTTTTGAAATCCGCAGCATAAGCTGATACGCATGTACTTGTAATCCAAACTAAAGCTATTTTTACTTCTAGAGTTTTGTTCTCACACTTATAGGAAAGTATTTAACTTTTAGACTGCTTTTTATCTTATGCCAGAGTTTCTGCTCCCGAAGAAACTACATTTCACCTTCTTCACTTGTCTTTAATGAGAGAGTATGTTGACTATGAATTTTCATCTGTAAAAGTGAGTTGCCGATCATGTCCTTATGATGTCATTAGATTTCCAAAATTAAATGTAGCAAAATATGGATTTCTTAACGCTCTGTTTTTTTTATTTTTATTTTTGTAGAACAAGATTTCATTTGAATATGATATTGAAAGAATAATTGATGATTGGATTTTAATGGGATTTCTTGTAGGCAATGATTTTATTCCACATCTACCTCATTTGCATATTAACCATGATGCACTGCCTCTGTTGTACAGAACTTACATTAGTGTCTTACCAGAACTTGGAGGTATGTTTTGAAGAATATCTTCTTCTGTTATGTGTCAAGTAACTGTTTGCTGTACCTGTTACTGTTAAATGTCACCATGGCGAAACCTTTTTGATTTTATTTTGCTTCCTAGGTTACATTAATGAAAGTGGATATTTAAACCTAGTTCACTTCGAGAAGTATCTTACTAAACTTTCAGCTGTAAGTATATAGATCTTCATTATTGAAATAAAAGAACATTTTTACAGTGGTGTGTGTGTGTGTGTGTATTATTTATTTATTTATTTATTTATTTATTTATTTATTTTTTCTTCTCCATTTAACACTCCCAGCATTTTCTGGGATACAGAAGCTAAATGCATAATGCACCATTCATTGTTATTCACCAGTAATGTACAAATTTAAGGCCAAAATAGATGAGCTCGGAATATAGTTGAGTTGGAGAATTTTTCCAGTTTACCCATTATGTGTTAAGTTTGCAATTCTTCAGTGAATTAATGATCGCTCAGTTTAGCAAATAATCTAGTTCCTTAGAGTGCCCTCCACTAATATTGTAACCAGGGTTGTCCATGTTAGTGGAGGACACTGTGTATAAAAGTACCTGAGATATGTCTTTGACTGTCCTGTTGACTGTCCTGTTCCTGGCTAATTGAGACTACTCGCTGAAGTCTAAACTGAGCAGTTCTAATTGCTAAAGGAAAATCCGTGTTGACTAAGATAGAGATATATTACGTTATGTTGGCATGACTCTTGCTTGTATCTGCTAATATACAGTGCCGCTGACAGCCATTCATTCTGCACTTCTTATTTCTAGTTTGACCGTGAGCATTTCAATGAAATCTTTGTTGATCTGAAGTGGTTTGAAAGTAAAGTGGGCAATAAATACCTCAATGAGGCTGCAGGCCAAGCTGCTGAAGAAGCCAGAAATGGAAAGAAAAAGAAAGGCAACGTTAGTAGTTCTGATCCTATATACTTGGTTTTTATTAATATTTATTTTAATTGATTTTTTTTTTTTATCTTGATAATCCTTTTCAAATTAAAAAAAAAATCAGTTTGATTACACTCCACACAATGAGATCATGATGTGCGATTCTATCCCTACCAGTAGTTATAGCAGCAGGCTTGGAACATCTCCCTCCACCCCTCTACTCTCCCATGTTGTCCGCATGCTCTGTGTGTGATGTCAGAAGTCCATTATGCACATAATTAAAATTAGCCATCAGAACTCCTGTTCAGGGCTGGATAGAGGCGCCTTAATTACTCTACTGAAGGTGGAGTTACGCCTCCAGCAGCAGAGGGGGTAAACTTTCATTGCAGAACACTGCACATACAGATTCCAAGTACCATGGCCAATTCAAATCACTGGTATAGTCATGGTGCTTGGGAGTAACCCTTTAATTCTCCAACTTCATGTCTACGCAGGCTACTGACACTTTATGTTTGGTTGCATTGGAAAATAATGGAGAGGAAAGTCCCAAATGTAAGTACATTTAATGTGTAAGATGCAATGCAAAAAACAATGTTCAAATGTATATATTTAATCTTAGAGTAACAAAGTAAAGCAAGCACAATCTTTACCTTTATTTTTTTCTTTATTTTTTTTTTCCTGTCTTATTGTGTTTTATACCCCCACCTTCTATAGACTGTAAGCTCGTTTAAGCAGGGTTCTCTTCAACCTATTGTTACTGTAAGTTTTTTTGTTTTTTTTTGTAATTGTATTATTGTGAAATTTCCCTATTTTTTTATTTTTTTTTATTTTTTTTTATATTGTAAAGCGCTACGGAATCTGTTGGCGCTATATAAATGCCAATAATAATACAATTTTATGGATAAAAATAAGTGTTTCAAAAAGGGTGCCTTAGCCTAATTCTGTTTTTAGAAAGATTTCACCTTAAATATAAAATTTGTTAAAATAATCCGTGTTTTAGTTAGACTAAGAATATTTCAGCCACTTGTATTTTTTTTGGTTTGTTTGCCCTTGCTAGGTATAGAAGAAGACCCAGAAGATGAGGACTTGTTTGAGACAGAGTTTAGACAGTACAAGAGGGCGTACTACATGTCTAAAATGGGAGTGGAAGTTGTATCTGAGTAAGTAAATAATAATTAAAAAAAACAATAGTTTATTTGATCATGCATTTCTAGGTTTGTGTTGGGAGTTGTGTTTGTTTGTTTTTATTTTTTTACACTACTCTCTTTCCTAAACCTCCTTACTTGTGCCCATATTTGTTCTATTTTGCATTTTCTTTGCCTTTATAATTGTTTTATAATGTGCTGTTCAGTTTTATTCATTATATGAATATCATTTCTTATTTATTTAAGTGAGTTTCTGGCGAATCAGGCTGAATGTTATGTCCAGGCAATACAGTGGATTTTGCACTATTACTATCATGGAGTCCAGTCCTGGAGCTGGTAAGGGGATACTTGTTCAACTGAGCATATTGCCACTGCTTGCAAATTTATTTAATCATTTTTTTAGTATTTCAGTCTTCCTTGCCTGTTTGTTACAAACAAGACCAACCATTTAAACCAGAAACCAAGGTTGGATTGCCACAAAACAAACAAAAACAACACTTTTTTTTTCTTTTATTTAAACTGCTGGGGAACATAATCCTGTATTTGACAGTTGCAGCATCTCTCAGCATCTTGTGTCCAAGGCCATGAAGGAATTATCTTTTTATGTTTCTAAATGTAGGCTATTGTAGGATTTAGTTGTCCACAGCTGGAATATATTAGGAGCAGTTGCTTGCTTTGAAGTAAAGGGTGATTATTTTCAAAGTACATTAAAATTGAAACACACACTCCTCACGCAAAAAAAAGTTGATAGATTTATTTATATATATATATATATATATATATATATATATATATATATATATATATATATATATATATATATATATATATATATATATATATATATTTTTTAAATTCACTCTTTCATTAACATATTATTGAGATTAAGTGTGGAAATGAAATTTATTTTACAGCTCTTCATAACAGTGAGATGTATAGATCTAGAGAGATAGATCGATATATATAGCTGTCTCTACATTACAGATTGCTAGTTATTTGAAGAAATCTAGTGATTGTTAAACACTGCAATGTTATGCTTTTACTCTGGATTTCATATGCACCTATGTTTTTTTTTTAATGCTTTTAGGTACTATCCCTACCATTATGCACCATACCTGTCTGATATCCAAAATATTGGCCACCTCAAGCTTAGATTTGATTTGGAAACGCCTTTCATGCCCTTTGAACAGCTGCTGGCTGTTCTTCCAGCCGCCAGTAAAGACTTGTTGCCTCGGGCATTCCAGGTAACGTGTGTGTGTGTGTTAGTGGTTTTTATTCAGTTATTTATTTTTATTATAACTTCTCCCCTTTCCCTTCATTGATATATTCTCTCTGATTGTGTGTACCAGAGTTTAATGACCAATGAAGACTCCCCAATAATTGATTACTACCCACAAGACTTTAAAACTGACCTTAATGGGAAGCAGCAAGAGTGGGAAGCAGTGGTGCTGATCCCTTTCATCGATGAAGTAAGTCCTGTCTTCCACTCTGCACTACAGAACAATCTAAATTGTAGATGAAGATCTGTAAAAGGATCCCGTGATGCTAGTATTCATTTATACCAAGCAGGAAAGCTCTATAGACAAAATTTTCAACGCTTCAGAGTTCTGATTGGCAATGTATGATGTGTAAAGCCGAAGTGGCAGACCGGTTCCCTGGTAAATCTTCCCAACCTAAATCTGCTGCGATTTATGTTAATCTGATAGCCCCTCCTCCTGTCGTCTCTTTTATTTCCAGGAGATTTACATATTCGTCTAACCATCCAAGGTTGAGTGAATTTAAAACTAGAAGGCAGAAATGATTGTTTATTACTGATGTGCCAAGCGAGCCTTGGTTTCTGTCAAATCTAACGAAACATGACACCCAAAGACTCCTTGCACCATAACCACTGTAATAAACTGTATTGATCATGATTCTTAGTGCCCATTAGGAGCTCATCCTTTTTAATTATGAAGATTAAGGGTTTTCTATTGTAATTCGATCTGATGGGTGGTTTCTAGGGGGTGAGGCAGGGTTGTATGCTAAGGCTTCTCTGGCTCCTACAGAAACGATTGCTGGATGCCATGAATTCCTGCAATAGCTTCCTCACAGATGATGAAAGGAAGAGAAATCAACACAGCGAGTGCTTTAAATATTGGTATGACAAAGAGACAGATTTCCAGTACTTCTCACCTTGGCCAGAGAAATTCCAGCACATTGAACGTTGCCATGGAAGGTAAGACCTCCTATAATGCTTGTTTTGCTTGTGCAGGCGACCTCATTCTAATAGTCGATGGCTTCATATGTCATTTGGGAATTACATGTTCGATCCATGTTAAATTTTTGAAATTCTTATTCTAGGTACAAAGCCATTTCCCTGGATGCTTGGCATGTGGATATGGTTAATAACAAAATAACAAAGGTCAACAAAAGTGCACTGTATTTTTGTGGCTTTCCTACTTTGAAGCACATTAAGCACAAGGTAACTTCTTTGTTTATTTGCCTTAAAAATACTTTCATATGAATAAAGCATTGATTCTGGTATGCAAGGGGAAATTTCTATCCTCCTTTACTTTTGAGAGGTCAGTGAAAGACACATTTTAAACATTTAAGAATACATCTGGGCATCATTGTCAACATACAGGGTTAGTCATGCATTACACCGAACAAGAAAGACCACGTTTTTTTAATTTATTTTGTGTTCGTGTATATCACAGGCTAGGTAACAGGTTATAGATATGCGTCTAGGTCGATTTTATTATAACCCATTCCTACACAAGAATAAACTGTCTAGTCGAAGCTAAAATTAAGACAGGAGTATGAGAATAGCAAAATGATCAGATAGTGCTTGGTGAGTAGGCTTGCTAACTTGAGGCTATTGGGTAACAGGCTATCTGTAAACATGCCCTGTGTAATAGTAGATTGTGAAACATGCTTATGTTGCTGAAGTAGTGTTCAAGAGCTAGGGTTAATGGTTTAATCCAAAAAGAATATATATATATATATATATATATATATATATATATATTTTTTTTTTATCTTTTCTGTGAATTTTATGAATGAGACTCCTTTCAGTGGTAGCTTATCTTGGCACCCCAAATGTTTAATAACATGACCAATGTAGTACAGCCAGTCCATAAGGCTTTTATTTATTAACTGCCAAAAATAAAATAAACAAAAGCAATACCTTGTGTCCTGTGACAATTGTTTGTGTTCATATTTTGCTCAGTATTCTTTGAAGAAGTCTGGTGTTCAAGTTTTCCAGCAGAGTAGCCGAGGAGAAAACATGATTTTGCACATCCTTTATAATGAAGATGCTGACACAGAACAGGTGAGCAGGTCACATGCTCTTTGTGCTTGGCTGATGTGACTGCTATAGTGGGAGTATAAATGGTTTTATAGTATTAATAAAAGAGAGATGGATCTATATATATATTCACTATAGATCCTTGCACTCGGGCTGTAAATGAGTCAAATGGATGGGTGCAATACCAGAGTTCCAATATTTAACTGTAGAATGAAGACTGCTGCACTCACGGTCTTGAGTAAAATTCAACTTTTATTCCAACACTGTTAAAAGAAAGATCAACGTTTCAGTCCCATTTAGCGACTTTCCTCCGGATCAGAAATCTAAAAACATACATTGCGAGTGTGTGTGTGTATGAAATTTATTGACTTGCCCCAGGTGCAGATTGTAGAGACCGGCGCCCTGCTGGATCCCGTGTGCGAGCAAGCTCAACTCCCACTTGTGACGTGATGATGCTGCCGTCGTTGCTATGGTAGCATGGCTTGTCGGTAATCACTATGGAACACTGCTGTGAATGCCCGATCTCTGGCTAGAGCACATAAGTATATAGATAAAATAGGGGATAATCTGCTAAATACAGATAAAATGGAAAAACATAGCGTTTAACTGTGTGAAGGTGAGTGACACTCAGTGAATTACAATTGGCCTCTCACAAATTTTCAGATGGAAAACAGCCTTGAATGAAATCCTTTCTTCAATGGTCACTGTACTTTCCCATCTTCACACTCCCATCATAGGGTTGGAATATGTAGCTCAGAAAGAGAAATGTACAAAAGATGTAGTGCACTTCCAGAATGTAGTACAAAATGTTTTTTTTTAATAACTTACATATAAGTATTCATATAAGTATAAAACAAATCACCACTGGGCGCGTTTCGTCCTAAAACCGGACTTCCTCAGGGACTTGGTACATCAATGACAACAAGATTATTATTATTATTATTATTATTATTATTATCATAATCTTGCTGTCATTGATGTACCAAGTCCCTGAGGAAGTACGGTTTTAGGACGAAACGCGTATGACGCCCAGTGGTGATTTGTTTTATACTTATATGTAAGTTATTAAAAAAAAAAATTGTACTACATTCTGGAAGTGCATTACATCTTTTGTATATTTCTCTTTCTGAGCTACATATTCCAACCCTATGATGGGAGTGTGAAGATAGGATTTCATTCAAGGCTGTTTTCCATCTGAAAATTTGTGAGTGGCCAATTGTAATTCACTGAGTGTCACTCACCTTCACACAGTTAAACGCTATGTTTTTCCATTTTATCTGTATTTAGCATATTATCCCCTATTTTATCTATATACATTTGCTGAAGACGGGAGGAAGTCTTTGGGGACCTATCTGGATACTTCACCTATTACAGGGAAGTTCCGGTTTGTTTTAAGTTTATATACTTTTTTCACTGGGGTTGTGTTCACATATTCTGTTTGTATAGAGCACATACGTGTCTTGTGGTAATACTTATACAGTGCAGTTCTTTCAGAAGTTATCTTTCATTTTGTTTTTAGATAAATAATAGTTTATTTTGGGTTATTTCAGGCTGTGGAGAATGTCGCCGCTGCTGTGCTCGGGAAGTCCGTGTTTGTGAACTGGCCTCACTTGGAAGAAGCCCGGGTTGTCGCGGTGTCAGATGGAGAGACAAAGCAAGTGACTTAATTATTCTTACAGTAATTCCAACTTAATGTGTTTGGTATTTGTTTCTGCCTTTTAATATATATTGTTTTAGTACTAATTATCTGATGATCACAGTTGGCAATTAAAGGGACACTTATGCACCACATCTTAATGAACTGGCTTTCATGCTTAGACCTTGTCCCTTTTGTGTGGTGTAAAGCTATGTTTACATTTTGCCATAACCACTCCTCTTTTGACTGTCAATTACTGCCACAAGAAGAACTTCCTAGACAAACGTTCTGCAACATCACGTACAGCAAAATACCACGGAGCACTGCAAAGACTTCCCCTGGAGAAGCATTTGATTTAGTGCTTGGCTATAAGAAGTAACTGATTGATTAGCTTAGAGCGGTGGCTTCCATGCATTTCCAGTAGGTTCCCAATGCTTTTTCTATGATAGTTATTGGATTGGACAAGAGATCAACCGGACTTATGATCTCAGAAGCGGAGGAGAAAGACGACCATTAGACTAACTGGCGCTGACTAAAAGGTCCACGTCTAAAAGTAGTTAACATGTAAAATGTTTACTGTTGATGCTCCTTTAATGATCCTTTTGGCGTCCATGCTGTCTGCCAGGTTTTTATCAAAGAAAACACAAGCCAATTAACATTTTAATATACTTCTCATAAAACATTGCTAAGTTACAGGAGTAATAGTCCTGAATCCCTGTTATACATACTTTCTATATGGGTTCCAGGTATCCTTGGACTGCACAGACCGTTTGAGAGTTCTAGGAAATGGAAATGGCATCCACCCCAAAACTATAGCTACATGGTTATGGTTCTTATGGTGCCTTTAAGGCTGAACAATTACTTGACCATCCTAATGATCAGAGAAACAAAGATTCAAGTCTGTGAAATTTTAGCATTTTATGTTTTGTGTTTATTTTTTTTCCAGGTATAAATTCTTACATTTTATAAATTTATTGGTTGCTTCCACTATATGCATCTGCACTTTTATCTTTTCAGATTCTATCTAGAAGAACCTCACGGAACACAGACACTTTACACTGGAAGCTTAGTTCCACCAATCAAAGTGACCTATGTTGGTGACAAAGAGCAAAACATTTGGGTGAAGGAAGTCCAGGGAATCTCTGAGCAGTAAGTTGGAATTGCAACAAAAGGATTTAGTTTATCCTCCATGGTAAAAGTTCACCATACCCAAACATGTAACTGTAAATTATTTGCAGGCAGCCTGGTGAAGAGCAATACTTGTACTGACTGAAGTATCTGCTCAGTATTTAAATTAGTCCTCAAAGTTTATAAAGATAATTTTCTTTCTATGTACTGTAACATTTTATTTCCCCCCTGAATCTCATTTTTATGTACTCGTATAGAGCATCCATTTTACATATTTTCTAGTTTACGATGTGCCGTTGGCAAACTCTTGCATTTCTTCTCTTTATAGCTATCAGAGGAGAAAGGGAGTCATTATCAATGAGACGTCAGTAGTTTTGTATGCTCAGCTGCTGACTGGCCGTCGGTACCAGTTATCACAAAATGGAGAAATTACTTTTGAGAAACAGTGGTCCAAGCAGGTGCTTCCTTTTGCATACCAGACCATCGTCAAGGTGAGAATAGAATAAGTGTCATTATTACATTTCTTTTTAAAGTTAGTTGTGTGGTTTTCTGAGCCCTGTTTCTGCACATGAAACACTGATCTTGTAAATGATATAGTGATTTATAGTGCAGTGCTCATGTAAGGTCTTGAACAATTGTCATGCAGACTGTTTGTAAGGGTCCCCGGGTTAGGTTATCTATGGCGTTCAAAGCCTGTCTAACTGAGCAAAGAAGGAAAAATCAGAATTAACCCTGATTGCTTCCAATAGTAGGTATAATTGATTTCCAATATCAAGCTGGAACAGAGTTTGGTTAGGTCTTCCATATACCAGTCATGAATGTTCATTTTAGGGAAAGATGCATAGTTGGCTTTAAATTTGTATTAAATTAGACAAATGTACTGCTCTAACTTACCCTGTTTAAAACAATAATAATTGTGTAATGGGTCATAATGCATTGATTTTTGAATAGTATATGCTGATCAAGCTTGAAATCGGTTTTGGACTGAACGAAGATTATGTTCTCCTTCTATATAACCTAAAATTTTAAATATGATAAAATGTGCAATTTCACCTTGCAGCTTGGACATGTAGCACCTGTACTAATGCAGGTTTGTGGGAGGGGAGGTGGCTTTTTAAATTTTTATCTTCTTCATTTTCAGGATATTACTGCCTTTGATCCTGGTTCCACCCGATTCAAAACTCTTGGTGAACTTTTTTGCCCTGGAAGTATTGCATTCATGTTGGGGAATCCTTATTATGGCTGCATGGGAGAGGTACATCTATTTAAACAATTAACAACGGGTGCTTATTTTAAATAACGCTGTAGCATTGGGAATACAAACATATTCATAATTATGTAGTCTTCTGCTGCCTTGTTTTTTTTGTTTTTGTTTTTGTTTTCCTTCCTTCCTTCCTTCTGCGGTATGAGGCTGACTGGGAATTATTGTAATTTGGGCTTTATTTTCTGTATGATCAAGGACCTATGGGGAAGTTAAAGTGGAGTCTTGCACATTGTTGTAAGTCTATTGCTTCCAGATAGCGGGATGGTAATGGTTTACAATTTACTTTCTATGGAGGCTTATATTTTTTTTTGTTTGTTTTATTCATCCTTGTTATATTGTTGAAACTCCACATTGGAACCTATAAATTTACACATTTCACTGTAGCCATTTCCTCTTCCTTTTTATAAAAGTATGAACATGTCTGTCTGTGTTTTGCAGGTTCAGGATTCTTCTGATGTGCTTAGTGAGAACAGAGTCCGTGTTCTTTTTAACATTCCCCAGGAGCCACAACTAGATGCCTTAATACTTAATCAGCATGTAAGAAAATCCTGCTATTACTGGTTTCATTCATATGGTGCCTCTCCTGTTGTGTTAAAGTGACACTGTTGGTTCAGCTCATTGAAGTAGTCTGGGTGCAATGTCCCTTAACCCTACAGTGGTGGTAATTGCAGTTTCTGAAAAACTGCAATAATTACCTGCTAGGGTTAACTCCTCCTCTGGTGGTGCCTATCAGATGGCCACTAGAGGGACTTCCGGGTGCTTAGATGACTTTTGGTTGTTTAAATTACGCTGGCCGTCCTCACACATGAGGACCTACAGCATCACCGGAATCCCCATAGGAAAGCATTGATTAATGCTTTCCTATGGGGAAATCCTAATGCGAGCGTGGCCATTGCTGCGCATGCACGTTAGGTCTCCCCACCAGCTGATGTTGGCATGGGAGGAGTGAGCCTGACCCAGCACTGAGGGACATCTGTGCTGCATTCAGGTAAGTGACTGAAGGGGTTTTAACCCCTCCAGCACTGCGGGAGTGGGGTAGCGAGGGAGGGAGGGAGGGAGGGAGGGAGAGGGGGGGGAGGGGAAACTGTAAGAACCTTTCCCTTTTAAGGTCTATACTTTCTCTACTAGTGTCTTTGGTTAAAAATGTTCACACACATTGAGTTACAATCTATTGTGGTTGTGTTACAGACATTTTTAAGTGACAACTAGCAATGAGGCTAAAATAGTACTTGGATATTTTAGAATCAGATTGTATATGCTCCTGGCAAAATTATGCTATTTGTATCAACTGCTCGCTTTTCTCTAATATTGCTTGTTTTTGTTATTCCTGTAGAAGTTTTCTGTAAAGTATAACCCTGGTTATATCTTGGCAAGCCGCCTTGGGGTGAATGGTTACCTCGTTTCTAGGTTTACTGGGAGTATTTTCATTGGCAGAGGATCCAAACGAAAGTAAGGTTAAAAAAAAAAAAGTCTAATCGTTTGCGTTCTAAGCTGAATTTTGCTTAATTCTGGTGTACAGTCTGCTGCTACTTGAGTGAATGATTTGTGTGAGTGGTGAATTTCTTAAGCAGCACCACATTGGATGGAAGTTATTTGTTTGTTCTTATTACCACTTCAGTAGCCAGAGGGCTAAAAGTATCCTAACTCAAGTTAAAAACAATAAATAAAATATATTTCTCTCAAATTTGATATACGGGTTGTCGGCTCAGTCAGGTCTAAATTTTCCTGGAAAAGTTGAATAGCATTATCCTAAATATCCCTTGACTAGTGCCAGAATGATGCAATGGGGGTGTGTGTGTGTGTGTGTGTGTGTGTGTGTGTGTGTGTGTGTATATGTATATGTATATATGTGTGTGTGTGTATATATATGTATATATGTATGTGTATATATATATATATATATATATATATATATATATATATATATATATATAATTTTTTTTTTCTTTTTTGGTTTATCAATAATCTGGAAATGGGTTACCTTTTTGTCTAATATTGTAATTTAAATTTTTTGTTGGCATTGGGTAGTGTTGGGAATGCTTTTGTTTTTGATTTATTTTACTTAAAATGTTTTCACACAATAATTATTTGTGATCACTTTGATAGTTGTAGTAATTTCATGTTGATTATGAAGAGACTTGACTGCTGAATAATTCTCATGTCATTTTTGTAGTCCTCACGGAGAACAGAGGGCTAATGTTGGCCTAAATCTGAAGTTCAATAAGAAAAATGAAGAAGTTCCTGGGTACACCAAGAGAGTAGGAACTGAGTGGACATATTCATCTGCTGTAGAACAACTTCTTGGTGAATATATCGAAAGGTAAAAAATCACTATGGGTTTTAGTGTTTGGTGATTCACATAAATGCTTGATCCATTTGTGACGTGTTAGGCAGAACATGTTCTACAATTGCCACTTCCCATTCCGCTGTGCAGTGATGCTAATCTGGTGACTGGTGCAGATTCGGGCTGTTTTTAAAGGATTACTCCAATTAAACACCGGGATCCCAAAAGGCAGGTCTTTCCCAGATCATATCTTGCATGTGCAGTGAGCGGCCACGGGCATTTACTGACTCGTGTAGTAAGGTTATTTTCCCTCACCATTGATGGCTGTTGGCAAAGGGCAACATAGGCAAGTGGAAACCTTCTAGAGACTTTGCAAATATGTGCTGCTTTTTGTGTTTGAATTTCATTTAAATTTGGGCACTGCCTATAGGAGATTTTTTTTTTATTATTATTGAGATTCTGTATTTATGAAGAATTCCAATGTAACAGAGCTTACTTGAATGGACATCCAAACTGGAGTTGACCAACTATCTTTTCAATGCATTATGGATCTAAAATCTCATTAAACATTCCTAGGCAACTATTGATTAAAGCATTTTTTTCCTTTACTGTAGACCCTATAGATCTGCTGAGTTGTCTCGTTATCTCAGCAAGTTCGATCCTCCAAGTATGCTATTTCATTTTTTTTTTTTTTTTTTTTCTTCAAAGGAAGGGAAAATCTCTGCAAATAATTAGCAGCCACCGTGCAACTATTTTTCTATTCAAGTACCCACAAGTATATGTACAGTTCATCTAGTTTAATACTTTCATTGAAAGCTGAATGAGTCCATACAAGTAACTTAGGAGTTCAATGGTGTGTGAACAATGTTCAGAGTCCGAAATGGGGGTTGGGCATATAGCTCCTGTGACCTCTTAATTATGTTTAGAATTGATTGATGAAATTAACAGAGACTGGTCCAAATGAATCCTTGCACAATCTTTATTTTTATTTTTTTTGTTTTTTTAAGGTTCCCAGAATTGTTTACATACATCTCTAAACACAGCCAGGATGATGTGTTCTATGAGGATGACATCTGGCCAGGAGTTGAGGAGAATGGGTGAGAAATCAATCCATTTATTACAAAATAGTCTAGTGATACTTCTATGTGATATGCCCACAACCCTTTCTCTTATTGTTTTGATAGTGCTGAGAAGGTCCAAGAAATTGTGTCCTGGTTAAAGGCTCATCCTGTGAGCTTGCTGTCTCGATCATCTTGTGATTTACAAATCTTGGATTCTGCCATAGTTGAGATGATTGAAGAAGAAATTGAAAAGTGCAAGGTTGGATCAGCAATTTAAAAAAGTTTAAATTAAATGATTTATTCTACAAGAGGGAGTAGTAAAACTCTCGCATTGCTTTGCCAGGTTAATTAGTAACCAGTTGTCCAACATCCCAGTACTACAGAAATATATTTAATAATTCTACGGTCATCCGCTTTGCGTGATTTTATCAGTATTTAAGGGGTATATTTATGTGAGACACCAGTACACTACAATACCTGCTTTCCATAAGTCATTTCCCTTAAATTAAATGTGTGATTGCCAGCGGTAAGAAACAAGTGGCACACCATTAGCTTTGATTGTACAATAATCAGTGATAGAACAGTGATTCTAAACCCAGTCCTGTAGTCACATCAGCAGTAAGATTACTGACCAAACTTGTACCATTAGTGTGCTTTGAGGATTGGATTGGGAAGCACTGGTCTATGGGATGAAATTCTGTGCTTTTATGTTGCGGTCTCACAGAGGGGAAGTGTGGTGCCTGGGCTGGTATATTTTGTTGTCTTGGTAATTTCTGTGCTCTGTATTTTGCATTTTGCATTGTGAATTGTGTAACCTTTTCACTGTCTTTGTTCTGCTTTCTAGCTAAAGAAGAGCAGTAAAAAAGTGCGCGTTACTGTGAAACCTCACTTATTATTCAGGGTAAGTTACTTAAAATTTGTATTTGCAACTTTCTTTTAAACTTGCCTACCAAACCGCATGAATGAGGGCAGCCAGCCCTAAAAATGTTATCCAGCTTGATAAAAGAATAATGTTGCTCCATCTCCAATATAAGTGGCTTTTTATTTTTTAAACAAAATTGATATTGCAAGCTGTTTCCATACTGTAAAGTTTAGTCTTCTAACAAATTATTCTTTATAACCCCTTCCCCATGTCACTATGTTTGGCACTGTGCACAAAACAGAAGTCTGTGACATGGGGCAAAGCTTACTTTTCATGTTGGGAAGCAATGTGCGTGGCTGAATGTGTTTCTTTTAATTTAATTTATTTTAAATTGCCACGGTGTAGAACTAAAATAATCATGTTTTTAATTTAGTTTTATTGCATTTTAATATAGTTTTTAGTTTTGTATGATTGCTGAAAATGTAAAATGCCCCACAGATGCAAATATTGTACTGCAAAATTATTTTGATGGAGCATATTTAAAACTTTTCTGCTGTGATCTTAATGATCTAGGAATTTAGATTTTTCACAACATATAACATAATCGTTTTTTTGGGGGTGAGGGTGGGTGGGCTGTAAATGTAGTTGCTGCGAACTGTTCCATGTGCAGTATATTTCACTTCCAAGTTTTTTTTGTGTGACAGCCCCTTCAGCAGCAGCATGGTGTGGTTCCGGACCGAGATGCTGAGTTCCGCCTGTTTGATCGAGTTGTTAACGTGCGAGAGAGCTTTTCTGTCCCACTGGGTCTCAGAGGGACTGTTATTGGCATCAAAGGAGGTGGCTATGAATAAAGTGTTTTTTTTTTTTTTGTGTGTGTGTTTTTTTTCTTTTCCGTCCTTTATTTTTCTGGACATATTACATATAGACTTTAAAGTGTATGATGAACTTCTCATTGATGTTATAAGCACTGCCCATTAAAGCAGCTGAATTAAAAAAAAAAAAAAAAAACATTTGAGAACGTGTTCCTTAGTTTTAGTATAGTTGGGCAAGTCATGTTTGAATAATCATCCCTGCTAAAATGAAATTGTGTTAACA
This sequence comes from Pelobates fuscus, assembly GCF_036172605.1. Classification (NCBI taxonomy): domain Eukaryota; kingdom Metazoa; phylum Chordata; class Amphibia; order Anura; family Pelobatidae; genus Pelobates; species Pelobates fuscus. The sequence goes on from NC_086318.1 coordinate 102,046,295, forward strand.
TTCTGGAATGTTAAGATTCTATGCTTTGTTCACAAATTTGTCAATTAGTTGTATATAAATTGCATAACAATCTCTATCTATGTAATTGAAGCTGAGCGTGACATGGATGTGCTTCTCGAGGTATTGTTTGATGAAGAATTCCTTGGTGGGCTTACATTAAGGTATAGTTTTAGGTTTAAATCGATGTACAGTAAACTGTCAAACTTTCAAGTAGTTTGTGAAATAAATTTAAATTTTTTATTTTTAAAACTAGATGTTCTCAGACTAGAGGTTATCGTTTGCCGACAAGTGCCTTAATCAATCTTTCTCACGGTTATCGTGTTGAAACTGGAGGTCAGAAACTTACTGCTGTAGTAAAACCACAGGCAACATCCAATCACTATGACTCTTACTCCCCTGAAGTCTCTGCAAGAGGATCACAAAAAGGCCACCTGGGAGCCCTCAACCACTCTCCACGCTCCCTTTTTATTCCTACTAAGGTGAGCCTCCACATTTATTTGCTATAGCATTATTATGCTGCCATATGTAAAACAAAATGGGGAGTTTACCTTTAATTGACTACAAACATTGCCACAAGCTTATAAACTACATGAAAGAATAATTTGCATATTGTAATAAAGAGGAATGCAGAAAATGCATTGAAACATCCTTGTTTTCCAAAGCTGGAGATTGACATTGTGTACATTTTGCATTCTCGAATGTCACCAGAATTTTCACAGCAGACTGTATGCAGTTACGAGACTTAAAAAAAAAATAGAAATTTCAAAAAGCACAAATGTTTTATGCAAATGGTAATACATGTAAAACAAACATCTACTTGACTGCCCAGTCTGGCGGTTAAACTGTGATGTTTACACAACACTGTTGATTCCCTTTAATTTCTCAGCCATGTCTGAGCTGCGTATGAAAGTCTCTGTATGGGGACTAAACTGCTTAGCGACAGAATTTACCAGTTCACTGATTTCTCTGTTATCCTTCAGCAAAATGGAAAGCCGCATTATCAGGGAAGTGCTGGCTCACCACAGAAAGGATTTGTTTCTGCTGGGAATCAGAAGCAAAAGGCAAGTTATCTGAAATCTTATTGTCTAAACTTGTGCACCTTTTTGTTCTGTCGTTTCATCATGTTTTAGATCTTTCAGAATGCAGACGGAGTTCAAGCACGGTCCACACATCTGTTCTTGGCTAATGTTACTACTTTTTTTTTTTTTTTTCTGTCTTTAGACTCCGCAAAAACAAGACGACGAATATTGCAACGTGTGGCAGTCCCTACAAGGATCTGGAAAATCACAACATGCGCATCAAAACATGCACAACAAGGTTTGTTTATTATGGCACATCTTTAAAATGTTTTGAAGTATACAGGCTGGAAATCATTTAGTTTTTTTTATTTGTTATAGGGTGCTAGTCTACCTCAGGAAAACAAGCCTGATGATGGTAACCAATTTCATAAATCAGGCTCTGCTGAGAATCTCCCAAAGTGCCAGCAAAGAAAGCAGGAGTCTGGATGGAAAAGTAAGTTGGAAAATATTGCACCGTGTTTTTATTTTTTATTTCTTGTACGGAAAGGTAAGCCATCTGAATAAGATTACATCTAGTCTGGGTGAGAAACATGTTTGTGGCCACTGATTGGGCAGAGGATGTTGTAGTTAAAGGAGAATATGTATTTATGAGTGATGGAAAAAAAAAACTAAAATGAAAAGTAGAAATCCACAATTCCTTTTTTTTTTTTTTTTTTTTATTCTGTGACTGGGTGTCTCAGTCTTGCCTCCCTGTCAATCATTGTTGTTGGTTCTATAACATTTATTCATGGTAGACTCCTGGTAGAAAAGAAGCATTAAAAAAGTGTTTTCTCTGGCTATAATTCATATTGGTGTCCTTTGATCAATCCTTAAGATATATTTAAAAGAAAAAAATGGAATCACATGATAAAGTGTTAGAGGAACACTCCATACACCTAAAGCACTTTAGCTTTCCAAAATGCTTTGTTTAAAATTTTAGACCGTGCACATTTCAGCAGAAATTCAATTCGACATCTAGTCCTGTTGTATCCTGGTTTATTTAGCTCAGTGGAGACCTGAGGCACCTGTCTTGCAAAGGTTGCAGACGAGATATGCAGCTTTTCCAAGCTTTTTATTTTTTTTATTTTTGTTTTAATCCCCTGTGATTTAAAAAAATAAATAAAAATAATAAAAAGAAATACTACATGCTTGTAGAGTTAGACTACGTTTGCAGAATATACCCATTTTATTAAAGTGCTTCTCTCAGGACAATAATGTGCAGAAAATTTAATTTGTTAACTTCATATATCTTAGTGAAAGACGATTTCAAGTTTACAAAGAATGAAAACCAGAAGCAGGAAGAATTAAACATACAGGTAAACTACCTTGATGCTGGTGTTATCGTACATGTTTCTGGAGACGTTTTGCCATTTCTCAAAGGGAACTGAATTATTTTCACAAGTTTGCAATTACCTTTACATTATGGATGCAGAAATGCTAAAATGAGAAAATGCTGGCTACCATAAAATACCAAAACTTCCCATATCTCCTATTATACATAAAACAAATAACTAGCTACGTTTCAGGTTTTTTTTTTTTTTTTTTTTTTAAATAAATCCTCCACTACCTCAGTTCAGTGTAATTTTGCCAATCACTCAAGGTGCCGCTATTTTCTACTCTTTTACGTCAAATGCTACTGAGCAGCAGACCTTTTATATCCAGTCCAGATTTACTATACGCAATCCTGATTCTTTCAATATAAAAGTCACATGCAAATGATCTGTTGGCAATATTCGCTAGGCCTTCTCACTCCCTCTCCATGTATTCAGATCACTCAATTGCCTTTCTCAGTTGTGTTTTATTTTCTACTGGCAATCTGTGGCTATGAACTCATGCGAATTTTAAACCCCAAACAAATGTTAATTGTAACTTCTTTCTACACAAAAGTAAAGTTAAAATCATCTTGTCAGCTGGATGGCATAGAAACAGCTTGTGTATTTATGGATGCATGCTATTTTTAAACGCACCCTGACAACTAACCAAACCAATCCGTGTCGCCTGCCACGAAAGCCGTGGTTTGGTAGTGAAGATTTTAGAGCCTTTTTTAATATTATAGGACCTATTTTGAATGGAATAGAGGGGGGTTTGTTCATTAAAATAAGTCCCTCACTGTAGGTATAAAACATGAAGGGTGTGAAATATTTTAATTTCATTGCTTTAAAATTAAAATTGAACATGTTTCCAAGCAGACTTAAAGTAGTGGGATTGTAAATGTATCTGTACTGTTGCAGAATGTTTCCAAGCCTGGTAAACAGGTCAAGCTTTTGAAGAGAAATGACCATCAGTCTGAAAGTCAGATGGATAAAATTATTCCTAGCAGCATAGATGGAAAGGTAATGAGCCATGTTCTCTGTGCATTTGTCTTCTCTAATTACAAGACATTATATATGGATTGTCTATGATGAATTTTGACAATTTACACAAATGCTCATCTGTTTTGTTTGTTTTTCTCCTAGTTGAACAATGAATTTGAAAACTTTATTGCATCCCTGAATATTTCAAAAGAACAAGGAGGCCAGCCTGCTGCTTTCACAGAGGCCAAAGACACTACCGAGGAACACTTATCTCCACAGTCTTTTGCCATGGTTCGTAATTATCATATAAATACGATTTCTTCTTTTTTTAAATGGTTGTGGTCATTAAGCAACACTGTATTTTTCCTAAACTTGGACTATACGGGGAAAAACCTGCATGGTGGAGAAGTGACACACATGTATTTGTACAGTTTTGGTAAAAGCCACAGCCTGAGGGATGATTGAGTGAGAAGATCTGTACAGAATCTGTCAACTTACAGTATCCTGTTTTATACTAAACTTAAGTTACTTGCCACTGCAAACCTTGAATGGTCCATGGCAAAATCACCAGAGGTGATATTCTACTAGCCATGGATCAATTTCACTTGCCATTAGCTCTTTGACCGTGCATCTGTTTCTTTGGAACCATCTTTTTGTTTCCCATTCAACCTCTTAAGGCCTGAAATTTTACCACAATCCTGGAGCTTCACTGCAAGAACTAGCCCTGCTTTTAGGCAATTCATAGAAAATATCTGTCTGGAAATGGGCAATATAGTGTCTGTTACTGTCCAGTTACAAGCATCCTTAAAGGGACACTATAGTCACTAAAACAACTTAAGCTTAATGCAGGAGTTTTGGTGTATAGATCATGCCCCTGCAGTCTCATTGCACAATTCTGTAATTGAGGAATTAAATCACTTTATTTATGCAGCCTAGTCACAACTCGCTGCATGTGACTTGCAATGCCTTCCTAAACACTAATGTTTACACTTCCTTTATTGCAAATTCTGTTTCGTTTAGAATTTATCTTCTGCCCGGTTAATAGTCTGCTAGACCCTCCAGGAACCTCTTGTATGTAATTAAAGATCAATTTACAGAGCAGGAGACAAAACTTTAGTCTGATTGAAAGTGGAACCTTTTTTAAAATTAAGTCTGTGTCCGTCACAGCCAGAAGGGAGGGCTGCCTAAACAAAAACAAAAGTGATTGAACTCCTAAATGACAGAGAATCGAGCCGTGAGACTTCTGGGGCACAATTTATACACTTAAATTTCTTCATTAAACTAAAGTAGCTTTGGTGACTACAGGGTCCCTTTAAAGAATATACTTCACATATACTGTACAAGTCACTCAATCCAACAATTCAAGAACTGTGAAAATACCACTGGTACTTGCCATTTGACAAGTTTCTAGAAGATCTAGACAGAAAAAGATGGTTATAGTTAATCAAATAGATTTTCTTTAGTTATAAATAGGTGTGTGTGTGTGTGTGTGTGTGTGTGTGTTCGTGCAAAATAAACATCTCACCATGTGAGACATTAAGCAGTAGTGACGTGGTAGGATGTTCTGTGGGAAAAAAAGTATTTGTATATTCTGTTTTACAATCCATGCTACTCTTATTTTGGAGTTAATTCAGTGCTAGAATTTAGATGGGTTTTAAACATAACGGGTATTGTCACAAATTGGGTTTTAAACTTCCCCTTCAAAATACAGAGCTTGATGTGTGGGTTGAAATGGCGATTTGTTTATAAATGATTGTTTCAAGGCTGTTTATCCCTACAGGACAAAGTGTGGTAGGTTATGATTGCTTTTTATTTTGCTTGATCTTTCAGAAAGGAACACAAATGCTGAAGGAGATCTTGAAGATTGATAGTACGGAACCTGGAGACCAGCAGCACAAGGAGACTAAGAAAGATCCACCTTCAGTACCTATGCTGCACAAGCAAGCAAAGCAAATTGGTAACTTTCTATTTTTTTATTGATAAGGACATAAACATTTGGATTTTATTACATATCAACACTGGGCAGTGCTTGAAGTAATTGGTCAAAGTTAATCTAAAAACAGTCAGATCTTTAAAGCTTCAGCGTTATGTATGATGTGTGGGCCCTTTTGTTTTAAATAGAAATTTTTTTTTTTTTTTTTTTATATTATAAATAACTGTGGTATATCCCTCTGGTCCTGCTACTTCCTGGTTTGGTTGGCTTAGTGGAGCCAAACTCAAGAGGCAGTAATTACCCAGAGCACCTGCCTTGCAAAGAACTCACTTTGGGAAGTTTCTGATTGGACAGCCACATGTAGTCTGGGCTTCAAAAAAGCGATCTGCATGTACTTAGAAGGCAATTTCAGGAAAAATCTTATTTTGTATGCTTTAATAATTTTTTTTTTTTTTTTTTTGAAAAATAGCTAGCAGTTTTAATTCTCAAAAGCGTATTTGTAATTTAAAGTTTTCTAATCGCATTTTAGGGTAAAACCTTTTTATAATGTAGAACAACAAAAAAATAGACCGCAGTATATTTGAATGGTTCAGGTACGCAGTGTTTTAACACAAGATAAGTTAAGACCAGCTTGAGAACTGAACAGGGACTCGCTCAAGGGAAGGTTTGGTTTCAACAACCCAAAAATATTATTTACAAAAAAAGTCAAAAAATGATTTTTTAGATTTATCTATCCATCTTGTGCTAATGAATACTTTGAAGTTTCTCTTCAGTTTGCAGTGTAATTACTTAAGTTGATGCTCTATAGCTCCGACTATTGATATGTGAATTGTAATGTTTTGAATGAATTGCTCGTTACAGCTGTACGTTTGACCAGACCTTTAGGGCCAGGACAGTGTTTCAATGCTCCCAACCAAGAACTGTTACGTCCACCACTGCTTCCTCAGCCGCCACCGTTGGGAACACCCGTGTCTGAACTTACACGTATCTGCACCACAGTGGGAATGCTCCCACCAGAGTTTTCATATTTACGAACTCCGCAGGTAATGTCTGTGTGTGTGTGTGTGTGTATGTATGTATTTGTATTGATTTTATTCATGCATACTATGTACAGGGTAACTCAAATGTCAAGAACTATCCACATTCCTGTAAGGTACTGGAATAATATCATTATCACAATCTAATTATCCAATTGGAGTGCTTGTTACTTTTTGTTACCCTGCTTTAAGATGCTTAACAGATTTAATCTCAACATTACCATTAAGGTATGACATACTAGTTTTTGAGTGTGTCACCCTTTTTTATTTGTAGATTAGATATGTATACATGGTTATTTACTAAAGTAGAATTCTACGTGAGTTTCAAGTTTAAGGTCAAAATAGCTGAACTGGAAAAATTCTCGCTCGGCTATTTCATCTTGGCTACTCTGGTCTTAAATTTAAAATTCACTTTTTATTATCACTTCAGTAACCCTGATAGTTCTATATATTTGTATTATACACTTTGCATCTTTGGTGACTTTAGTAACCGTTTTGTATATTGATCCATTTTGCAAATCTCTGTTGTACCTGGCATTCACCACTTGTTGCAGACCAGACCTGTTTTAAGTCTCTCCCTCCTTATTTTATTTATTTTTTCTTCCTCTGTGGTTGTGGTGTGTATTTGTTGCAGGGTTTGACCGTTTGTCAAGTGAAGCTGTCAAATGGTTTCATCTCGCATGGTCCTCAGTGTCATGCAGAAAACGAAGCAAAGGAGAAAGCCGCTTTGTTTGCTTTGCAAAGACTGGTAAATGGCGAAGACTCCTGTTTGCATGTCAAACTACCTTTTTGTTTTGTTCGAGTTGGCCATCTACAAAATTTCATAGTGTTCGATTCCAAAATCACTTTATATTTAAATACTGTACTAATAGTTAATGGTGTTGGTTACATGTTTATGTAATTTTGCCAAGAGATTCCCGCACCCTTCTCTATTGAAATCATGTGTCGAGCATCTTAAACACACTTGATTCTACTGGTAGATGGTGGTGGAACTACCAGATTCGCTGTAATTCTGCCTGTCCAAGAGTAGCCCAGGCTAGGCATGGGCCACCCCTTGCAAAACTATTATTTAGTACATTGCCAGTTTGGCAGTAAATATTAAATAACTTGATAAATTACTTTAGGGAGAACTTTAGAGAGAATGAGTGCTTCAATGGTTTATCTAAACCTCACAATACAGAGGGTTATATTAACTATTTGCCTGCTGGCTGTTAGTGGGCCACAGAGTGGAACAGTCTCCTGAAATTCAGCGATCAATGAGAATTTCCACTGATTTTCGTCTCGAACAAACAAACGTGACTGAAAGTCTGTCAAATCAGAAAAAAAATCTGTTTGAGAATATTGTCCATTGTAGCAATCGATGATTGCTGTAGTGTAGGGGTTAAGTGAACCTAATTTGAAACAAAAAGTTAAATCCAAATGGGGAGTTAAACTGGCATTTTTTTGAGTAGAACTTCTGAGGTTGTATAGTGATAAAAAAACATTTAGCAACTGAAAATCTAAATTTTCTTTAAATTTTTATTTTTATTTTTTTTATTTTAAATCTGTTTCCAGTATTTTCTAAGCATGCTACATTGAACATCTAAGTTATGTTTATGGAGTGGATCATAATTTAATAGTAATATATGTGCACTATTAGATTGTATTTTAGTGTGACAATAAGTGAATTCAATATTTAAATCCCCAAAAGACAAGGCAAACCTGTTTATTTACCATTACGTGTATGATATATGTAGCTCTTGTCACACGATCTTCAAGTGCATAAATATGAAAACTATTCTGAAATGATTGCGTATGCTGTTAAAGCGTATAATGCTACAAACTATACAATGAATCACACATGCGCAATACATACACTGGGTGTATGAATAAACTAGTGTAATCTATGAACACTCTGTCATAAGAAATGTGCTGTTTTGTTCAGAACACAAATACTTTACATGTTTGTGGCAAACCTAGCCACTGTGGAACTATAATCTGGGAAGGTTGTCTGGAGGCTGTATTATGTGCCATGTATATTTGCTGTGTATGTGTTATGTTAGGGCGATTCGCATGCTGGCAGCCGTAAGCTACCAGCATACAAAGACTTCGTTCGACGAACAGCGGTGACTTAAGCCGTTCGCCGAACGAATAAGGGCTCCCCTGATAGACCACACACTTAGGGTCGTGTGGCAATTGTTAACCGATTGCAACAATGTTGCAATCGGTAATTATAGACTATTCTGGGTGGCCGTCGTTCGACTACCGACCATGCGGCGGTCGGCCATCTTGGATTCGTCTATTTGGCAGCGGTGCTTGGTCGTCGAGTGCCTGGAACCAAAAACGGCTACTCGATGATGCGAGCACCGCTGCACTTCCAAGCCATTCGGGAGCCCGGTTTTTCGGTAGAATCGTTCCCCTGGATATGTTCGACAGATTGAGGGGAACTTCTATGTAAAGTTATATTTGTGCGGCGTTCGGTCAATTCCGCCGGGATCTGAGCGGTATTCTCACGAAAGGTGCGCTCAGACCCCAGCTACCTGCCGAACGTTCGGTCATTTAAATCTACCGAATAAAATGTGAAAACCGTATTTTAATATAGATTGTCAGTTCTGCTGCACGAGGGGATAATCCACTTAATCGTCCATTTTAGTGGGTGTATCCTTCTCGTGCAGCACAGCCTGTTGGGAAAGTTACAATGTATGATGGGAGAAATCCCCTGGATTTACTGTCTGGAAACCCCTTGCATGGGGAACTGTATAAATATGCCAGCTGTGAATAAAACGAGTTAGTTGACTCCCAGACTGTGTTTCGTCCGGTTATTGGGAGGATTTGGGGATTTGTCTTACCCTTCAGCGCTGACTGTGGATGTACTCGTGGAACCAGCGGAGATTGTGGTCTTTAATACCTGCCCTCCGCTACAATTGGTGGCAAGCGACGGGATCCGACCTTACAGCCGAAAGAGCGCAATTCGTGCAAATCGTAACTGCTGAAGGAGGAAAAGGAATGGCAAGCAGAACCCAACGAAAGAACCGACTACCGAAGTGAATGGAGACGGATTATTCTAAATTAAAGAAACAGACACTAAAAGATCTACTGGAAGCCAGGGGTAAAGTAGCCAGCAGCAAACCTAAGGCTGTACTAATTGCCGAGCTAATGGAGGGAGACCAAGCCCGCAGCGCTACACCCCCAGTAGTCATGGAAGAAACGCTCTATGAGAGAGAAATGAGGACCAGGCTGGCATTTTTACCACAGCCTATATCAGCGGACATGATGAACCTAGTAATGGCGAATGTGCAGGAGTACGTGATGGCACACAGCCCACAGTATGCAACCCCTCGGACCGGGACCACGACCGAGTCATCACACAGCCAGGTACCACCCAAAGTTCCTTATCAAGCATTTAAAGTATTTTGCGAGGAGAAGGAGGAAATCGATGGGTTTTTACAAGATTTTGAGAGGCTGTGTGATTTACATGACTTGGCACGACCCACATGGGTCCCCCTGCTGGCAAGCAGACTAGCAGGGCGGGCAGCCGATGCATACCGCGCTGTACCCAGCGAGGACAGCAAGGACTATGAGAAAGTAAAACGAGCGATACTAGACCGGTACGCCATCACCCCAGAAGCCTACCGGCGAAAATTTAGAGACCTAAAGAAACCAGAGAAAGACTCACATGCCGAGTGGGCACACAAGTTAGACCAAGCATCCAAAGGGTGGATACAAGCGAGCCAAGCCACGACCATGGAAGGATTGCGGCAGTTACTACTGCTGGAGCAATTTTTTGATGGACTAGCTCCAATGACCCAAGAATGGGTAAGAGACAGGAAACCTCTCACCCTAACCGAGGCGGCACAATTGGCCGACCAGCATTTTGACGCAAGGAGACATCAGGTAACCCTCTCCAAGGGCTACCCACGACCCACGGGGTCACCCAGCACTCCCATTACCCCAAGTCCCACTACAACCCCTTTTCGCACGGCCCCAGGGAATGTACCACCGGCTTCCCGGTACAACGGCCGTGCCAATATCCAGTGCCACTCTTGCAAACAGTGGGGGCATATAGCCCGGGAATGCACCCAAAACCGGGGCAGACCCACCTGGAACCAAGCCCGACCAAACCCAGCCCCAAGGGCTGCAGCCCACTATTATCAGCGGGAACCAGCGGCCCAAGAACTGTGGAGTGTACAACCGGAGGAACCACTAGGAGTATTACATGAGGTGATGTCGGTCAGAGCTACTGACAACAGACAACATCATCGGCAGCTGGTAACGCTGGAGGGGAAAGAGTTACAGGGGCTTCGCGATTCCGGAGCCACCCTCACTTTGATTGCACCCCACCTAGTTTCCGGGACCGCTCACACTGGGGGATCAGTGGCCGTGAGGGTAGCAGGGGGAGCAGTGTACCGTTTGCCCACTGCTAAAGTACATTTGAATTGGGGTGTGGGGGAGGGAGTTGTAGAAGTAGGTCTCATGCAAAACCTACCTGCGGATGTGGTACTGGGGAATGACCTAGGACAGATGACCTCTGCTTTTGTTCCCCAAGCTCCCTACCAAGAGGCACAACCAGTCACCACCCGGCAACAAGCCCGCACCACGGCTCCACCTACACACTCTGAGGCTCAGGTAAGAGACCAAGACCCTCACCCGATACGTATGTCCTGGGATACCCCAGCTAAGTTTGAAGCCGAGGTAAAAGCAGATCCCACATTACAGGTGTATAGGGACAGGGTACGCAATGACCAAGCGGGGACAGAGGGGGAGCGGTATACGTGGGAAAAAGGGCTACTATATCGCATTGCAGAACGAGGAGTGGGGGGGTCCGCCACAGTGTCTACCAAACAGTTAGTGGTTCCCCAAAAGTACCGGCCCGAGCTACTTAAGATTGCGCACGATATACCCTTATCCGGACATCTAGGGGTGACTCGCACCCGATATAGATTGACACATGCATTTTTCTGGCCAGGGATTTCTAAAGATGTGAGACACTACTGCACGTCCTGTGATATATGTCAGCGAGTAGGCAAAAGAGGTGACCGCCACAAAGCGAAATTATGTCCCCTCCCGATCATTTCCGAACCGTTCAGTAGAGTGGCCGTAGACATAGTGGGGCCACTATCCAAACCCAGTCCCTCCGGTAAAAAGTATATCTTGACGGTAGTGGACTATGCCACCCGATACCCCGAGGCCGTAGCTATCTCAAATATCCATGCCGAGACAGTAGCCGAGGCATTGATGAAAATATTCTCCCGGGTAGGGTTTCCCCAAGAAATAATATCTGATAGGGGCACCCAATTCACCGCCGAGGTCACTCAGCAACTATGGAAAATATGTGGCATTAAGCCCATAATAAATTCCGCATACCATCCCCAGTCCAATGGTTTATGCGAAAGATTTAATGGTACGTTAAAGCAAATGCTCCGTACGTTTGGGGAGGCACACCGAGACTGGGAACGTTTTCTACCCCATTTACTTTTCGCCTATAGAGAGGTACCCCAAGAGTCCACCGGATTTTCCCCGTTTGAATTGTTATTCGGGAGGAGGGTGCGGGGACCATTAGATCTCATTAGAGAGCATTGGGAGGGAGAGAGTAGCCCAGATGGAACCCCTATCGTATCCTACGTGCTGGAGTTCAGGGACCGTCTGGAGGCGCTGACTCAGGAGGTGCGCACCAACCTTCAGGCGGCCCAGCAACGCCAGCGCCGTTGGTACGATAAGGGAGCCAGGGACCGCAGCTTTCAGGTGGGACAGAAGGTTTTGATTTTAAAACCTGTCCGCACAGACAAGCTGCAGGCCATCTGGCAAGGCCCATACCAGGTGGTGGAACAGAAGTGTGACACCACCTACGTGATTGGCCCCTGCTCAGGGGTAGGGAAGAGACGCATGCTCCATGTGAACATGCTCAAACCCTACCATGAGAGGATAGAGGACGTGGCGGCGATATGCGCCTCAGCCTCGGAGGATCAGGAGAATTTACCCCTACCCGACCTATTGGAACCGGAGGAGCAGACCGAGCCCTCCAAGGGGGTTCAGCTGGGGGAGCGGCTAAGCCCACAGGAGCGTGCCCAGGTACAAGAGTTGATCGTAGCGAAAGGAGCTACCTTCTCCAATTTACCAGGGTACACTCAGCTGGCCACCCACCGAGTTGAAACCCCAGGACAGCTACCCATGCGGCAGACTCCGTACCGCGTTCCTGAAGCCGTCAGGGCTCACATGGAAAAGGAAATAGCGGAAATGTTACAGCTAGGGGTGATCGAGCATTCAGATAGCCCCTGGGCATCGCCGGTAGTGTTGGTACCCAAAAAGGACGGCACGACACGTTTCTGTGTCGACTACCGGAGGCTAAATGACAAAACGGTGTCTGATGCCTACCCGATGCCCCGGATAGACGAGCTGCTGGATAAGATGGCACGGGGTCAGTATCTCACTACCATAGATCTATGCAAAGGATACTGGCAGATTCCACTAGCCGAGGATGCCATCCCTAAGTCGGCGTTTGTCACCCCGTTTGGCTTGTATCAATTTAGGGTCATGCCATTCGGGATGAAAAACGCTCCGGCAACCTTCCAGCGGATGGTAGATCGGCTACTGGATGGATTCCAGGAATACGCCTGTGCCTATTTAGACGATATAGCTATATTCAGTCAGACCTGGGCCGAACATCTACAACACATAGGGGCCATACTCGATCGCATTGGAGAGGCAGGATTGACGCTGAAACCCAGTAAATGCCATATAGGGATGGCAGAGGTGCAGTACTTGGGCCACAGGGTGGGAAGCGGGCGACAGAAACCCGAACCTGCTAAAGTAGAAGCGGTAGCTAAATGGCCAACCCCTAGAACGAAAACCCAGGTGTTAGCATTTCTAGGTACCGCCGGGTACTATAGGAAGTTTGTACCCAATTATAGCGCCCTGGCCAAACCCCTGACTGACTTGACCCGTAAAAATCTTCCTCGACAGGTTATCTGGGCCCCAGAGTGTGACCAGGCCTTCCAACAACTAAAAACGGCACTAATCAATGCTCCAGTACTGAATGCTCCTGATCCAACTAAACGATTTCTTGTCCACACAGACGCTTCAATGTTTGGATTGGGGGCAGTGCTGAGCCAAGTTGGACCTGATGGCGGAGAACACCCCGTAGCATACTTGAGCCGAAAGCTATTACCACGCGAAGTAAGCTACGCCGCCATTGAGAAGGAGTGCCTGGCCGTGGTGTGGGCCCTTAAGAAATTACAGCCCTATTTGTACGGACAACCTTTCTCCCTACTCACAGATCACAACCCGTTGGTGTGGCTTAACCGTGTAGCAGGAGACAACGGCCGGCTGCTGCGCTGGAGTTTGGCGCTGCAGCCCTTTGACTTTACGATACACTATCGCCCAGGGAAGCAAAACGGTAACGCCGACGGGTTATCTAGACAAACTGAACTTGAAAAGTGATCTGTGAGTATTTTCCCGGACCTCCCCAAGCCGATCCGTTGGGATCAGACTGTGTATGCCGGCTTGATTTTGGGGGAGCATTGTGGCAAACCTAGCCACTGTGGAACTATAATCTGGGAAGGTTGTCTGGAGGCTGTATTATGTGCCATGTATATTTGCTGTGTATGTGTTATGTTAGGGCGATTCGCATGCTGGCAGCCGTAAGCTACCAGCATACAAAGACTTCGTTCGACGAACAGCGGTGACTTAAGCCGTTCGCCGAACGAATAAGGGCTCCCCTGATAGACCACACACTTAGGGTCGTGTGGCAATTGTTAACCGATTGCAACAATGTTGCAATCGGTAATTATAGACTATTCTGGGTGGCCGTCGTTCGACTACCGACCATGCGGCGGTCGGCCATCTTGGATTCGTCTATTTGGCAGCGGTGCTTGGTCGTCGAGTGCCTGGAACCAAAAACGGCTACTCGATGATGCGAGCACCGCTGCACTTCCAAGCCATTCGGGAGCCCGGTTTTTCGGTAGAATCGTTCCCCTGGATATGTTCGACAGATTGAGGGGAACTTCTATGTAAAGTTATATTTGTGCGGCGTTCGGTCAATTCCGCCGGGATCTGAGCGGTATTCTCACGAAAGGTGCGCTCAGACCCCAGCTACCTGCCGAACGTTCGGTCATTTAAATCTACCGAATAAAATGTGAAAACCGTATTTTAATATAGATTGTCAGTTCTGCTGCACGAGGGGATAATCCACTTAATCGTCCATTTTAGTGGGTGTATCCTTCTCGTGCAGCACAGCCTGTTGGGAAAGTTACAATGTATGATGGGAGAAATCCCCTGGATTTACTGTCTGGAAACCCCTTGCATGGGGAACTGTATAAATATGCCAGCTGTGAATAAAACGAGTTAGTTGACTCCCAGACTGTGTTTCGTCCGGTTATTGGGAGGATTTGGGGATTTGTCTTACCCTTCAGCGCTGACTGTGGATGTACTCGTGGAACCAGCGGAGATTGTGGTCTTTAATACCTGCCCTCCGCTACAATGTTGTCTACATGTTTTCATTTCCCATTACACTTTTCCACAATGATGCTTTGTTGTTTCTTTGTGTTCTTCTGTATGTGCCAATTCTTCAAAATATCGGTTTCCATGTATACATAATTTGTATTCCTGGAGTTGTAATGGAATTCAATGCACATTTGTATTTTTTGTATTTTTTTTAAAAGTTAAAATCGGCAATTTATTGTCCACTCCATAACATGGGTACTATGTAAAGTCTTGGCATGGAAGATTTGTGAAACAAACAATCCTTGAGAAATGAAAAAGCCATCTGTCTCATGTATTTTATTTTTATTTTATGCATTGGCATTATTTACATGTGCACTCACTTCCCCTTTTCCACAAAAAATAGACTATATAGTTAATGTTCTGCCTAACGGGCATTCCTTTTTATTTAGTTAACTTTTTTTTATTCTTTGTGCAGAGTACAGTTGGACTAAATTTCCCATATGCAGCACCGCCACCTATGTTTCCTAATTTTCAGCATTTGGGAGGCACTCTATCTACAGGACCAATCCCTTCAGTTTTTCCTCCGCAAACGGGTAAGTTTGACTTCTAGATTTTCTGCTTTTAAAGTCACTGGTGATCAGATTGTGTCAAAGGCTGGTTGTAGGGTTGTTTCTGCACATGAGTAGACAGCATGTTCCCAGAGTTAAAGATCCACTCAAGTCATGTTCTATGAACAGCCACTGAAGGCGCTTCCACTGTAATGACAAAGTAAAACTGTCACCTGGTTTTGCAGCATTGATTCACTGCTTTCTTTTGGGGAAGCTGCTTTGATGTGGACGACACTCAATGTGCATGCACAACCGTTCCCCAATGCAGAGCGTTGGATTGGGGGAAAAAGTGTAATAAATTGTAGGCTATAGGCTAGAGAAAAATAAAATAAAATAACAGAGGTATGTGTCTTGGTTAGCAAGAGTAGTTATCCAACAGCAATAGCACAGTGGGATTTAATGTAGATAAATTGCGATACAAAAAAAATTGCTTATTTGTGTTGTAACTTTTACTTAACAAAATTTTAATTTTGTAGCAAATTTGATCCCGTCTGCACCACATGTCTTTGGAGCAACCTCATGGCGAAATTCAATGCCGCTTCATGGCAAACCTTTTTATCCAGGTCCAGGTTCTTATCCTAGTAACACACCCATGGTGGGGCAAATGGCAGCTGGTACTCACAACCAATTTATACCACTACAGGTAAGCAATTACAAAATGCTTTAGGTATTGCCATCTTGCATTCAATTTAAAAATAGAAATGTGTGCCAGGCATATTGACCAAGAATTGAATATTTATAATAATTGGAATTGCTAGGAAGCAAAGCAGAGATATTTATAAACGGCACTGTTTTTTATTTTTGCAATCTTAATGGAGTGTGAGTCTAATGCTGCTTTGTTCGAAGCATTGGACTGACAGGTCACTGAGATAGCCGAGCATTGCTTCATTTTTATTAAACAAAAGTAGTTGAGATTGATGACTTACTACCGTAAAGAGAATCGGGCTGCAGTGTTTAGGCATTGTAATAAAGGTCTGTTTTTAATGGCAATTCTATTTATATACTTTTTGTAACTTTGTTGCACTGTTTATTTAGATAAAAAAAACAAAAACTTTTTGAATGTTTTTTTTTTTTAATTACTGCATTACATATTTTAGTTTTAAATTATAACTTTTGGGAGTCAAAATCTTATATAATTTGTTTTCTAGCAAATCAATTTGCCTTTAAAAAATTATATTTTGTTGTTGTTGTTTTTTCTTATGAAAAATAAAACAAAATTACGTATACCTTAGTTTTATATTAATTTTCCTGTTTTTTTACCCCAGGTAACAAAGCAAAGGGTAGCGGTGAACAAAACAGACTTCAGGGAGCCGTCAAATACTTCCCAGGGTCTCGTAAATAATCCTCAGCTGATCCCTGATGTTAGAAGCCCAGTAACAGATATTTCTTCCACCACACTGGTGTCTCCTAAAACCACTCCCAACACTACGCCTGATAAAGGTGCTTCATCTGGTCCAAAGACTTCTCACAACAGAACAACCCCAGGCTCGGGTAGCAGACGGAAACCACGAAAATTAGCTGTTAACTTCAATGCTCCAAAGACCACAGATTAGACAAGCTTCTAGGAAGTCCATTTCCACCAACTGTATAATCTTGCCTTAAAATGCTGTGTATAAAAAGGAGTGTGCTGCTGTCTTGCATTTTTTTTTCCTGTTTTTTGTTCAAAATAATTTTGCCAACATTTTTTTTTTTTTTGTTTTACAGGCTAATGACACTTAAACCCCTTTTTTTTTCTTAGAACATCACTTAACATTGCATTTTATCTATCCCCCTCCCCCTGCCCCTCCCACCCCTCTCTCCCCCTTCCCCTCCCACCCCTCTCTCCCCCTTCCCCTCCCACCCCTCTCTCCCCCTTCCCCTCCCACCCCTCTCTCCCCCTTCCCCTCCCACCCCTCTCTCCCCCTTCCCCTCCCACCCCTCTCTCCCCCTTCCCCTCCCACCCCTCTCTCCCCCTTCAGCACGGAAGTCACTTTAGAACATTTAAAAGGAAAAGTACTTTTTTGTTGATGAGTGGCATTAATCTCTATATACCTTCATTATGGTGTCTGAAGTCTGTAGATGCGTACAGCAAACCTCCCCCCCCCCCCCATCCTAATTTTTAAAAACAAATCTGTGTGCTAATCTGCCAATTGTGACCACAATGTAAGCACTGAAAGAATGAGATGTTTTCTCAGTCACCTCAATGTATTTTAAAATGGGCACTGGGTTTGTCTACACTTGCCTTCCTGATTCTTCAAATCTGTGTTTTTAATTAGGAACATATTTTGTGATTTATACGTTTAATGGTGCATAACAGTAAGTTAACAAATTGATTCTGTTCAGGCCAAAAAGTTGACTTGGTGGATTTCCCCCTCCACTCAAAACTTTTTTTTTTTTTTTCTATTTCACTGTAACATTTTCAACTCTGCAACTTACTGTTTAAGGAATAAGCCCAATGTCTAATTATTCTATTGTGTTTTAAGTCTTAATTACTCAGTTATTTCTAGAAAGCGAGCATCCATTACCTGCAGAGCAATCTGTTTGTAGCACCCCGGTTCCTGACCTTTTAAATATTAACCAGTGTTTTTTCATTGAAAACAAGGTTTACAGACTTTTTGCTTATTTGGTATTTGAGTCTTCACATATTCATAAGCTTTGCCGCTATTTAAGTTCGGAAAATGCTTTTTATGAATTTTTCTTTACCCACATGGGATTTTATTTTTTAAGTACTGGAATTTTTTCATTGGATCTTATAAAGAAGAATATTTTATTAAAAAAAATAAATAAAAATAAAAGGGAAGACTTTTACATGCTCATTTTGTCTATAATGTCTACATATTGTTTTTATTTAAAAATAAATAAATAAATAAACAAATTATGGTCTGTGCTTTAGTAAACTGTCTGTAAAGTGGCATGTGCTTGTGATTATTTGGTTTTATTTTGGTTTTTTTAATTATGGAGTGCAGTTCGGAAACCATGGCATGGAGCTGCACCTTACACCATTCAAGTAACCTGTTTTGACATTTCATTATAAAATGTTGATTGCAGACATTGTACATCTGTTTCATTAAAATTATATGCAATGTTGTGGAGCTGTATTTTCTTTATTGCACTTGAACGTGAGGAGTTTGTCATGGTTTATACCAATCTATTTATTTCCCTTGAATCTTGAATTGTGCTTGCTTATGCCAGTCTTTAAAGCACATGTTCCACCACACTGCAGATTGGTGCAACGACCTTGGGTGTGCTCACAACGGAGGCAATGGGAAAGTGTAGGAAATAAAACACATGGGAAGTCATTTAAAAAAAATAAAAATCAACATTTGGCAGGAAGGCAGTCCAGAAACCAGTTGACATTAATGTCATGTAAGTTATTATTATTATTATTGCTGGCATTTATAAAGCGCCAACAAATTCCGCAGCGCTGTACAATTGGGGGGAAAAGACAAACACAATAATAACAGACCGATACAACAGGTAGAGAGGACCCTGCCCGTGAGCTTACAATCTAAAGCTTAAACTGGGGAGATGACACGAGGTAGCAGAGGGATTTGTATGTGATAGCAGAGAGAGTTAATAGTATAACTGCAGCAGCTGATGGCATGTGAAGGGAATGAGGAGGTGAGTGGCTATGGTTCCAAACAGCTGAGAATTCTATATAGTTAGAAGGAACCAGGGTGGGTGGGTAGAGCCCAGAAAAAAATACAAACAAAAAAAAACACACATTATGCAGATATGACAATGTCCTGTATTGAAATAGAGAAGAGCTTAAACGAACTCTTCAACTCTGGATAGATTAAACCATGAACTGCAATCCTGTAATATTCTGCCTTCAGGTGATGTCCGGCTCTATTCCTTTTGTAGTTTGGAATAGATATCTGCATAATGTGTGTTTTTTTTTTTTTTTTGTTTTTTTTTCTCCTTATAAAAACTACAAAGTTGGAGCAAATTGAATTCCAAACATCAACATTTAGTCACAAAATAGCTCTGAAACTATTCTTCCATTCTTCTATATTCACATTAGGGCTATTTCAGTGTAGATTTTGCAATGCAGTTTTGATGAATAAATTCCATATGGTAGAGATGTACATCATTACCTGGTTCCAGAAGTCTTCAAAAAGCTACCAGAAGTGTGAAGGGGCTTTTGCGTGGACGTTGTCCTAAGTAGTGTATAAATCTAGAGAAGTGGGATGAGTTGGTGGGAAAAAAAGGCTGTTGGAAGGGTAGTTTAAGTTGCGTTAAAGATGCAGGATTGTCAAGGTGGAATACTTGAATATTTCCATAATAGCTGTATCCTGGAGCAGCGAAATGTATGCATTTTTGGAAAGAGGGAGCAAAGTGGCCAATATTTCATTGTGTGCTTGCAGTGGCGGATCCAGAAGCTAATCTCGGGAGGAGCACTGGCAGATCATTTTAAGAAACAATCCAGGCACAATAACCACTACAGCTCTCTGTAGTGGTTTTGGTGCCAGGATTTGCTGTGGTGCCCTCCCAGTGTAAGTAGTCAAACCGTTTAAAAAAAAAAAGTTTGATAACTTACCGAGGGTCTGCTGGGATAGTGGCTGGTGTGTGTGTGTCGCAGTATGTGTATGGGGGGCTGTGTGTGTATAGGGGCACTGTGTGTAAGGGGGGGCTGTGTGTGTATAGGGGCACTGTGTGTAAGGGGGGGCTGTGTGTGTAAGGGGACCTGTGTATGTAAGTGGGGGGCTGTGTATTTAAGGGGGGGGCTGTGAAGGTAAGTGGGGCTGTATTTTTGTGTGTGTGTGTGTAAGGGGGGGCTGTGTGTGTAAGGGGACCTGTGTATGTAAAGGGGGGGGGGCTGTGTGTGTAAGGGGACCTGTGTATGTAAGTGGGGGGCTGTGTATTTAAGGGGGGGGCTGTGAAGGTAAGGGGGGGCTGTATTTTTGTGTGTGGTGCACACACACTGTGAGGGGATAGGGGGGCAGATTTAAGATAATTTATTTTGTTTTATTATTAAATAACTATATAAATATAGCTAATGTCCCCCCTCCCTTCCTACCTTTGCTGAGGGAGGGAGATACATTGCTTTCTCTTCCAGTCCCTGGTGGTTCTAGTGGGGGAGTGAACTCTAACCTGCAGCGCAGGCTAGAGTTCACTCTCGCGAGAACGGAGCGTTGCCATGGTAACGCTCCGTGCTCGCGAGAGGAGAACCCGGCGGAGCTGCAGGTAATAGCTCCCCCGGGTTCTCTCTCTCCTTTTCCCTCCCCTGCCGGCCGCCCAGCAATCTGCCTGTGTGGGCCGGGGAGGGAGATCACTGATCTCCCCTCCGGTTCGTGATGGCAATCAGCAGGGCTGGTGCTTGGATATCACCAGCCCTGCATGGGCCGGCAGGGGAGAGCCTCGGGCAGCAATATTTTCACGGGGGGGGGCAATTGCCCCGTTGCCCCCCCCCCCTCTGGATCCGCCAATGTGTGCTTGTTGAGAGTAAGCAGTACATTATCCTCCCCAATTTATTTTAAATATATTATGCACTCTATATCTGCAAGTGGTTAAACGCTCAATATGATTTGTAGAAAATCTGGGAAATATTTACACATTTGTTTGAGGTTGTCCGAGGCAGATTTTCAAGGTTACCATTTCATAAAGCGGAGTTAAATTGGTGTTTAATTTTTTTATTTTTTTTTAAGCTATCCCCCATCACTTTCCATCTCATTGAATTGGTTATAGTGCCTCTGTGCTGGCTCCTTTTTTCAGTGTTAAACCTGTGAGTACCTGGCTGCCCTCGGCCCAGCCCCACTGGAGGCATGGCTAGGGTAAAATTCACATTCTTTGCCATACCAATTCATATAGGCAATGGGTAGATGTTATTATTATTGCGATTTATATAGCGCCAAGAGATTCCATAGCGCTTTACAATATTATTAGAGGGGGGATTTGACTATAAATAGGACAATTAGAAGAAAACACAGAAACGATAGGTTGAAGAGGGCCCTGCTCAAACGAGCTTACAGTCTATAGGAGGTGGGATATAAAACACATTAGGACAGGGAATAGAAGTCAAAATAGGGGGAGTGAAGCAGAGCTGGAGGAGAGCGTCGAGTGCTCTGAGTAGAGATTAGTCTGGGAGGCCATAGGCTTTCCTAAAGAAATTAGTTTTTTTAAAGCACTTCTTAAATGATTGAAGACTAGGGGAGAGTCTGATGGCGGTAGGCAGGCTATTCCATAGGACGGGAGCCGCCCGCAAAAAATCCTGCAAGCGCGATTTGGCCATACGGGTACAAGCAGCGGACAGAAGAAGGTCACGGGCAGAGCGGAGAGACCGAGAAGGGGCATACCTATGGATTTGTGAGGAGATATAAGAGGGGCTAAGATTATTCAGTGCTTTATATGTATGGGTTAGCACTTTGAATTGACTCCTATAGGAAACAGGAAGCCAATGTAAGGACTGACAGAGGGGTGAGGTGTGAGAGGACCGACTAGAGAGGAAAATCAGTCTGGCGGCAGCATTCATTACAGACTGTAGCGGGGCAATACTGCTATTGGGAAGACCAATTAGGAGAGAGTTACAATAGTCCATGCAAGATATTACTAGAGCATGGACAAGCTCTTTAGTAGCATCTTGTTTAAGAAAGGGGCAGATGCGGGGGATGTTTTTGAGGTGGAATTGGCATGATTTGACAACAGACCGGATTTGAGGCTCAAAGGCGAGGCCAGAATCAAAAGTAACACCAAGACGATGGGCTGATATGGGTTCCACCAATCTGAAGGGAAAGCGAGAGAGGAGGATTAATATTAGGAGGATTGACATTCTCAACCAATCACTGCCATCCACTGTTGCTCAGTATAATGCTTTATTATCGCAAGCTGCACGGAGCAGACAGGCTGTTGTGGGTTTAGTGTTAATCCATTAAAAATGGGATAACCCGAGGCATTATAACCAGTTCGATGAGATGAAGCAGTTACAGTGCCTCTGTATCCCTTTTAAAGCAGCACCGTGTTTACAATACACATATTCTGCACTCCTTTTGCTTTTAGTTATTCATCATCTTTTCTTCTCTTTTGGCAAGATATCAGTAGTCGGTTGTCCCCTTTTTCTTTTCCTCTGTTAATGATGTCTGCATTCCGACCTTTTGTGTGTCTGAGCTTTCTGCTGCCTGAAATCTTAACCTGACCTTGGGAGAGGACAGCCAGATCAGAGGTGCGCAAATCCATCAAACCGTTTTGATTATTTGCATTGTGAGTAAATTGGTGTACCTATGCATACAGCTCTAAATAAGAAAAAATAATCTAAATTCTGTTTGTGATAAAAAAAAAATATTGAAAATATTGAAAAGGAGTGGGGAATAGTAACAATAAAAAAAAAAACCTCTAGAAAGTGAAAGTGTTGCTTTAAGAATGGCCGGAGCTGGGTTGGGTTATAGGACATTGTGGATGCACAGGCCCTTTGAATGATATGTTTGCTTTCTGGAAAATACATTCCCGGGTTTCATCCTATTCCAACACTTCAACTCTTCCTCTGTGTTTGGCATCCGTTATTGCAAGAGATAAATTGTCAGAGGATACTAGGATGACTTCTCTATTTGGCCACTCCATGTTTCCAGCAGGTATAAATACTAGACCATTCCATTGGTGATCAGGACTTGATTGAAAGCACTGTATCAAAAAAAATATTTTTTCTGTTATGGTGATAAGAGAAGCAGTTTGATGGTTTCTCTAGTCTAGATCTGCTTTGGAGCCCACTCTATGTCTGCTCTGTATCTAGATCTGCTCTGGAGCCAATGTCTTATATCTGAGAGCAGGTCTGCAGAATATATATTACATGTCTTTAAACTGTTCCTGCCGTCAAATACAGTCTCGTCAAGATCTTACATTAAGCTGACCAAAGAATTGAGTAATGCATGCATCATTAAGGTTTTGTGACAGATCCTGCTTTGAGTGGAGCACCTCTTTAGCTAGGAGTGGAGATTTCAAAAGAAGCAGCATAGAATATTTTTTTATAGATCATTGGCGACCTTAACAATCCTGTGTTTCCATGTAATATCCCTCTTATTTATCTTACCATAAGCCGCGTATAGTCCTGCTGTCGCTAAATTAATAAAATATTTCAGTTTGAAATAGGACTTTTAAAGACCCTATTATTATAATAAAATTATTCCAAGTCCTAACACTGATCCTTAGAGGAACACTCCAAATACCTAAAGCACTTTGGCTTGCTGGACTGTTTCATGTGTGAAGAGTGTATCTTCTTTTTTATTTAACAAAAAGTCCAGTTTTCAATAGAAATTGGCACTTCTATAAATTAACCTGGTTACACCCCCCTCCCACCTGCTTTAAATCAGTCAATCAATGCTCTTACTTCCTGGTTGCTCTGCTCAGTAGAGCTAAACTCAAGAGACAGCAATTGCCCAGAGCACCTACCTTGAGTTTTACTGGGAAACCTGTGATTGGACAGCCATAGAAAGCCTGGGTGGGGTTAGGTGGGAAGGACTTGCAAAGGCTTCAGACAACAGATCTGCAGCTATTGCAAGCCATTTTAGATTTACTCACAATGAAAATATGCACATTTAAATGCATGCATGTTTTCATTAGGGTATATCTACTAAATAGTGATTTTTGTTATTAAACGTATATTTTTGTATTTAGGCAGTGGAGTGTCCCTTTAAATTGGAATTCCAGGCACCACACATTATAGACCTATGCATTGTGTAGGTATACTTACAGGTTGTGCTGTGTATATTCTTTTTCCTATTCTTTCCTTTCGTAAAAATAAAATTGTTTTTTAATTCTATTGCTTAAAGCAAAGTTGGTGACAGGCCAACACATACACTTTCTATATGGACCTTTTTATTTTAATATTGATCAGCAAAAGTGTGTACAGCTGAATAAATTAAAATGTATTGTATATCAATAAATGTCAGTAATAAAATTCTATTCACTCCTCGTGTGTTACTTTTGTTTTAATTTTGTAACTATTGCACAAATCTTCTAATTTGTTATGCAATGCATGAATGCTTAAAATACATTCAGTTATATATATGTGAGTGGTTCACTGGCTTTGCATCATTTCCTAAGTTGTGTTTCAAAGCTGTTGTATACAGCAGACACAGACTTTTCAATCACAATTCTTTCCCCACCATAACTGTATTGGTTGTTGCTTCGCAAGTACATCCAAGCCTCAACGCTAGCCAGTAACCAACCTCATGTCTTGTTTTCTTGTTTTATGGCTTGACTGGTGTGCCGATTTTTGTTTAACATTGTATTAACTATATATATATATATATATATATATATATATATATATACATATATATATATATATATATATATATATATATTCTATAGCAATTTCTTATTTTCCCTTTTTTAATATATGCCTATTAGATGTGCAATTTATAAATTACTTCTAACTCTATCTGTTCTACCTAATTTGAATAAAGAAATATTAAAAAGCAATATACACACTATCCCCCTGTAATGCTACATCTCTGTAACAAGCAGATTCAAGAGATAATTGCTTTCTGACAAAGATAGTTTTTGAAGGCTGAAGGACAATGTTTAATGAAAGTCAAACTGAATTATATGACATCACTGGCTAAATATATATTGGTGACAAAGAATGCCAATAAGGTCACACAGACACTTCTGACATATTGTAAGTCTAGTACACCCCATTTTTTGTACCGGTTGTTGTGGAGTAAGGGGTTGCTTGATAGATTTAGTAGACAGTGGATTAATGACAAGACATGCTAAGAAAATAAAGTCACAAAATAGTCACATTAAAACTCCATTGAAGCCAGTTTCATTTTTAATTCATTTTATCTAGCTCAAATTGTGGGACCAATTGTAGAATAAAAAGGCTGCATTATATTTCAAAACGTTCTCTTTTTATAAAACGCAAACAATAACATGCACTTTTATTTCATTACTAAAGGGTGATTTCTTTTGGAATTCAAAGTGAATTCAAATTAAACATCTCTGATTCAGCTTTGTTTTCAGTTTTGTGATTTTTTTAATTCACTTTGAATACACTTTAAATTCATCACAATTTAAATTTTAGTAAATAACTCTGTTAAGAAGGAGTCTGGTTTGTCTGCACGCAATAGTACAAGCCCTCACAACACCCAATATTCACTTAAAATGAAGATCTCAGAACGTAAAATGAAACAGTATTTTCTGGAAACACATACATGTGTTTTACATTGCTCTAGTTACAGGGGTTGGCAACCTTTGGCACTCTAGATGTTGTGGACTACATATCCCCTGATGCTTTGCCAGCCTTATGTATATATGATCATTATGGGAAATGTAGTCCACAACATCTGGAGTGCCAAATGTTGCCTACTCTTGCTCTAGTGGCACTTACTAGAAGTATAACAGTTTAGTGCGATTTTATGTGTCTCAGCATTCATTGACTGATTTCTCCCCCCCCCCCCCCCCCCTTCAAATTGTGGTTTGCTTATAATTCATAACCATGAAAAATAATATTCTACCAAGTTAACACACAATATATTTACTGACTTTTTCTTCCATGTTACTAAAACACTCAATATATTATTATCGTATTCTACCCTTGACAGAACGGTACAAATCATGGGATTGCTAAAAGAACAATCCAAACACATTAAACACTTCAGTTTCAGCTATGCTTTATGTGTGAAGAGTATGTTCTCTTTTTTTCATTTTACAAAAGGGATGATTTTTATAGGAATCAGAATTTGTATAAAGGAACCTTGTTATCCCTTTCCGGCTGTCAATCAGACAGCCAGTCCTGTTACTTCCTGGCAATCTAACTTAATGGAGCTAAAATCAAGAGGCAGACAATTGCCCAGAGCACCTGCCTTGCAAAGATTTCTCAATGAGAAGTCTGTAATTAGACAGCCTCAAACCCTATGCTGGTGAAGAAGGGGTGGGCTTGCATGTAATTGTAGATGTACTAGATCTGCAGCTGTTGCAAGCCAACAATTCTTAAACCTCCAAAAAAACAACAACCATGAAACACTAATAAAATGCTGAGAGAAAAAATGGGTCACAAGAGAATACTGAGAACGGGCAGCAGCTGAAATAGCCTGCCCTTCGGTCGGTCACCGCTCAGTTCTCAAGCTGTTTTTTGCTCATCTTGTGCCATTACAGAGAGAACTTCTCTGAAACATATCAGACTGGTCCCACCCATACGGGCAGTCCAGATCCGAAATGCCAGCAAGTTCCCTCTGCACGAGAGACACAGCGGGGACCTACCGAAGGGCAGGCTATTTCAGTTGCTGTCCGTTCTCAGAATACTCTTGCGACCCGTTTTTTTTCTCCATAAGTTTAAAGGGTAATCCAGACGTGGACCCCTTGCTCACGGTGCCTAGAGAGATATTAGCTATGCCTCACTGATGATGCCTAACAAGGCTGAAACGATCGTCTGGGGTTGCTGTATCTCTCGTGCAGAGAGAACTTGCTGGCATTTCGGATCTGGACTACCCGTATGGGTGGGACCAGTCTGATATGCTTCAGATATGTTCTCTCTGTAATGGCACAAGATGAGCTAAAACCAGCTTGAGTTCTGAGCGGGGACCTACCGAAGGGCAGGCTATTTCAGTTGCTGTCCGTTCTCAGAATACTCTTGCGACCCGTTTTTTTTCTCCATAAGTTTAAAGGGTAATCCAGACGTGGACCCCTTGCTCACGGTGCCTAGAGAGATATTAGCTATGCCTCACTGATGATGCCTAACAAGGCTGAAACGATCGTCTGGGGTTGCTGTATCTCTCGTGCAGAGAGAACTTGCTGGCATTTCGGATCTGGACTACCCGTATGGGTGGGACCAGTCTGATATGCTTCAGATATGTTCTCTCTGTAATGGCACAAGATGAGCTAAAACCAGCTTGAGTTCTGAGCGGGGACCTACCGAAGGGCAGGCTATTTCAGTTGCTGTCCGTTCTCAGAATACTCTTGCGACCCGTTTTTTTTCTCCATAAGTTTAAAGGGTAATCCAGACGTGGACCCCTTGCTCACGGTGCCTAGAGAGATATTAGCTATGCCTCACTGATGATGCCTAACAAGGCTGAAACGATCGTCTGGGGTTGCTGTATCTCTCGTGCAGAGAGAACTTGCTGGCATTTCGGATCTGGACTACCCGTATGGGTGGGACCAGTCTGATATGCTTCAGATATGTTCTCTCTGTAATGGCACAAGATGAGCTAAAACCAGCTTGAGTTCTGAGCGGGGACCTACCGAAGGGCAGGCTATTTCAGTTGCTGTCCGTTCTCAGAATACTCTTGCGACCCGTTTTTTTTCTCCATAAGTTTAAAGGGTAATCCAGACGTGGACCCCTTGCTCACGGTGCCTAGAGAGATATTAGCTATGCCTCACTGATGATGCCTAACAAGGCTGAAACGATCGTCTGGGGTTGCTGTATCTCTCGTGCAGAGAGAACTTGCTGGCATTTCGGATCTGGACTACCCGTATGGGTGGGACCAGTCTGATATGCTTCAGATATGTTCTCTCTGTAATGGCACAAGATGAGCTAAAACCAGCTTGAGTTCTGAGCGGGGACCTACCGAAGGGCAGGCTATTTCAGTTGCTGTCCGTTCTCAGAATACTCTTGCGACCCGTTTTTTTTCTCCATAAGTTTAAAGGGTAATCCAGACGTGGACCCCTTGCTCACGGTGCCTAGAGAGATATTAGCTATGCCTCACTGATGATGCCTAACAAGGCTGAAACGATCGTCTGGGGTTGCTGTATCTCTCGTGCAGAGAGAACTTGCTGGCATTTCGGATCTGGACTACCCGTATGGGTGGGACCAGTCTGATATGCTTCAGATATGTTCTCTCTGTAATGGCACAAGATGAGCTAAAACCAGCTTGAGTTCTGAGCGGGGACCTACCGAAGGGCAGGCTATTTCAGTTGCTGTCCGTTCTCAGAATACTCTTGCGACCCGTTTTTTTTCTCCATAAGTTTAAAGGGTAATCCAGACGTGGACCCCTTGCTCACGGTGCCTAGAGAGATATTAGCTATGCCTCACTGATGATGCCTAACAAGGCTGAAACGATCGTCTGGGGTTGCTGTATCTCTCGTGCAGAGAGAACTTGCTGGCATTTCGGATCTGGACTACCCGTATGGGTGGGACCAGTCTGATATGCTTCAGATATGTTCTCTCTGTAATGGCACAAGATGAGCTAAAACCAGCTTGAGTTCTGAGCGGGGACCTACCGAAGGGCAGGCTATTTCAGTTGCTGTCCGTTCTCAGAATACTCTTGCGACCCGTTTTTTTTCTCCATAAGTTTAAAGGGTAATCCAGACGTGGACCCCTTGCTCACGGTGCCTAGAGAGATATTAGCTATGCCTCACTGATGATGCCTAACAAGGCTGAAACGATCGTCTGGGGTTGCTGTATCTCTCGTGCAGAGAGAACTTGCTGGCATTTCGGATCTGGACTACCCGTATGGGTGGGACCAGTCTGATATGCTTCAGATATGTTCTCTCTGTAATGGCACAAGATGAGCTAAAACCAGCTTGAGTTCTGAGCGGGGACCTACCGAAGGGCAGGCTATTTCAGTTGCTGTCCGTTCTCAGAATACTCTTGCGACCCGTTTTTTTTCTCCATAAGTTTAAAGGGTAATCCAGACGTGGACCCCTTGCTCACGGTGCCTAGAGAGATATTAGCTATGCCTCACTGATGATGCCTAACAAGGCTGAAACGATCGTCTGGGGTTGCTGTATCTCTCGTGCAGAGAGAACTTGCTGGCATTTCGGATCTGGACTACCCGTATGGGTGGGACCAGTCTGATATGCTTCAGATATGTTCTCTCTGTAATGGCACAAGATGAGCTAAAACCAGCTTGAGTTCTGAGCGGGGACCTACCGAAGGGCAGGCTATTTCAGTTGCTGTCCGTTCTCAGAATACTCTTGCGACCCGTTTTTTTTCTCCATAAGTTTAAAGGGTAATCCAGACGTGGACCCCTTGCTCACGGTGCCTAGAGAGATATTAGCTATGCCTCACTGATGATGCCTAACAAGGCTGAAACGATCGTCTGGGGTTGCTGTATCTCTCGTGCAGAGAGAACTTGCTGGCATTTCGGATCTGGACTACCCGTATGGGTGGGACCAGTCTGATATGCTTCAGATATGTTCTCTCTGTAATGGCACAAGATGAGCTAAAACCAGCTTGAGTTCTGAGCGGGGACCTACCGAAGGGCAGGCTATTTCAGTTGCTGTCCGTTCTCAGAATACTCTTGCGACCCGTTTTTTTTCTCCATAAGTTTAAAGGGTAATCCAGACGTGGACCCCTTGCTCACGGTGCCTAGAGAGATATTAGCTATGCCTCACTGATGATGCCTAACAAGGCTGAAACGATCGTCTGGGGTTGCTGTATCTCTCGTGCAGAGAGAACTTGCTGGCATTTCGGATCTGGACTACCCGTATGGGTGGGACCAGTCTGATATGCTTCAGATATGTTCTCTCTGTAATGGCACAAGATGAGCTAAAACCAGCTTGAGTTCTGAGCGGGGACCTACCGAAGGGCAGGCTATTTCAGTTGCTGTCCGTTCTCAGAATACTCTTGCGACCCGTTTTTTTTTCTCCATAAGTTTAAAGGGTAATCCAGACGTGGACCCCTTGCTCACGGTGCCTAGAGAGATATTAGCTATGCCTCACTGATGATGCCTAACAAGGCTGAAACGATCGTCTGGGGTTGCTGTATCTCTCGTGCAGAGAGAACTTGCTGGCATTTCGGATCTGGACTACCCGTATGGGTGGGACCAGTCTGATATGCTTCAGATATGTTCTCTCTGTAATGGCACAAGATGAGCTAAAACCAGCTTGAGTTCTGAGCGGGGACCTACCGAAGGGCAGGCTATTTCAGTTGCTGTCCGTTCTCAGAATACTCTTGCGACCCGTTTTTTTTCTCCATAAGTTTAAAGGGTAATCCAGACGTGGACCCCTTGCTCACGGTGCCTAGAGAGATATTAGCTATGCCTCACTGATGATGCCTAACAAGGCTGAAACGATCGTCTGGGGTTGCTGTATCTCTCGTGCAGAGAGAACTTGCTGGCATTTCGGATCTGGACTACCCGTATGGGTGGGACCAGTCTGATATGCTTCAGATATGTTCTCTCTGTAATGGCACAAGATGAGCTAAAACCAGCTTGAGTTCTGAGCGGGGACCTACCGAAGGGCAGGCTATTTCAGTTGCTGTCCGTTCTCAGAATACTCTTGCGACCCGTTTTTTTTCTCCATAAGTTTAAAGGGTAATCCAGACGTGGACCCCTTGCTCACGGTGCCTAGAGAGATATTAGCTATGCCTCACTGATGATGCCTAACAAGGCTGAAACGATCGTCTGGGGTTGCTGTATCTCTCGTGCAGAGAGAACTTGCTGGCATTTCGGATCTGGACTACCCGTATGGGTGGGACCAGTCTGATATGCTTCAGATATGTTCTCTCTGTAATGGCACAAGATGAGCTAAAACCAGCTTGAGTTCTGAGCGGGGACCTACCGAAGGGCAGGCTATTTCAGTTGCTGTCCGTTCTCAGAATACTCTTGCGACCCGTTTTTTTTCTCCATAAGTTTAAAGGGTAATCCAGACGTGGACCCCTTGCTCACGGTGCCTAGAGAGATATTAGCTATGCCTCACTGATGATGCCTAACAAGGCTGAAACGATCGTCTGGGGTTGCTGTATCTCTCGTGCAGAGAGAACTTGCTGGCATTTCGGATCTGGACTACCCGTATGGGTGGGACCAGTCTGATATGCTTCAGATATGTTCTCTCTGTAATGGCACAAGATGAGCTAAAACCAGCTTGAGTTCTGAGCGGGGACCTACCGAAGGGCAGGCTATTTCAGTTGCTGTCCGTTCTCAGAATACTCTTGCGACCCGTTTTTTTTCTACTAATAAAATGCTTATTGTCATTGGGGGTTTATCTGCTAAGTTGCTATTTTTTATTACTTTATTTTATTTAATGGAATGTTCCTTTATGAAACAGTATAATATTACTTAGGTGAGCATGCTGAATGAACTTAAGTACGAGTCAAATAGATGCAGGACATTCATGGGTACTTTGGAGCATAGTGGGTGGAGAGCAGTTGATATTACAAGGAAGGGAGAAAATGGAATAGGAGGTATAGGAGGGGGAGGGGAGCTGATGTTTGCACTGATGGGCATTGAATACATAATAATGTAGCAAGGGACCTTGGAGAGAGAAAGGGAGGATATTGATATAGCCATAGAAGTGAATCAAGCTGTGTTGACATAGAATTGATGGGGAATGGATCTAGAGTTGGTATTAGGAGCTGGTGGGAAGATAGGGGCAGATTATATTAAGTTAATCTTAATACCAGTAACTGTGGTCTTATAAGGAAAAATAGTGACTGATAGGCTAAACAGAGGTAATAATGACTGGTAAAATAATAAACAGAGTAGTGGATGAAGAGAACAGAAATGAGAGTAATAACTGGCAGTAATGCAGGCTTAACATTATGCTGTATGGAATAGAAGATTCAGTGATTGGTGGGAAGATTATGAGGAGAGCTGTGCAGGATCAGGTGACTGCAAATAAATTCTACTTTCTCTCCCCCAAGCCAGAACTTGCTAGCCCTGATAAGCCCAAAAGCACTGCAGTTGGTAAATAATACCATTAAGACTGGGACAGTGTAAACATACCAGCAGCCTTTCAATTGGAAATTTATATTTAAAGGATTTTTTTTTCATTTCTATATTAATCCCCATTTTTTTAAAATTTCGTTTTCATGCTTTATGCATTATAGATTTTTATTTGCTTATAGAATGTTGCATTTGTTTTGTAAAACACTATTAACTGTAACGCAGATGCATGCATACAGTCAGTCTAACCATGGTACTTGTGACATTGCAGTACACAGAGCTATACAATGACAAGACAGGGTCTCTAATATGTCTGCTGTCTGGAAAAGGGTTTAGAGATGCGTTCAACACCTTCCCTCAATCGATATATAAATGACATGCCGTTTAGAGGAAGGTGCAATCCACATTGAAAAACTACCAGGGATCATGAGAAACCTAATGGCAGGATAGGGAGGTACAAAAAGAATGTGACAAAATCCTAACAGATTGCTCAGTTGTGATATCGGTTTTACTGCTGGCATTAGATCGTGAGCTTTTGTGGCAAGGGCATCGTGTTCCTATGTGCTCTGCAGCACGTTTAGTGCTTCGTGGTAATTCGTCTACCACTGCTCTCTGTAGGAATCTAATATTATTGTCTCCGGGGATTACAATTACCAGTGGAAGGAGAGGCAAGAGAAGAATATATTATCCACGTGTCAAGACATCTCCAGCAGACTGTGACTTGCATAAATGGCTTGGAATTGAGTGAAAGCCATCACGGTGAAGGGGGCTATTTCCATTCCCTCTAATGTGCCTGTTGCAGGCTGCTTTAGTTCAACGTGCAGCATTACAGCTTATAGCAATCATTTCAGCACCATCAGCCCTGGACAGCAACCCAGGGAACAAGGAAAAGGAGCCCATCTGATTACATTGTATCTGCTCCTCACCGATGGAAGAGAAACATTCCACTAAGGAGGAGATCCATTTAGAACCTTGGTTCCATCAGTAACCTGAAGCTCAGTTAATGGATTGCCTTGACACTAATCAGCAGCCATGGGAAGAAGTTTATTCTAGAAAGGGAGACACATAGTCCATATCCTTGTGATACAATCAGTGTGGGTCCTTTTCTACTGCTTTTCACATCAGCAGCTCCCCTGTCCTGGATTGGCCAGATGCTATTATTGCCAATTATATCGCTTTCAGATAACAGTGGGAAATACGTGCATTCAGATCAGCTGGAATGAAAATGGTAGCGGACAAGTCGATGACAGAAAACTGAAGCTAACTTTGGTAGATGGGAGCTTTGATCCCAATTATTGTAAATTCTATGCAAACAAAGCTTTAGGAAAATAACACAAAATGGTAAGCTTTTTTCTGAGGTAACATTTTTAGTATATATACTTAAAATGTTTTATTTTCCACTAACCATGCTTTTTATGGGCCATAGTGTAATATGTATGTGTAAATATATTTATTTTTATTTTTATGTATAGTGTATTCATATCTGTAGATATTTGTAATGTGTGTATATATCTCATATAATAAAAGTGCCATTAGATTGTGTCTGCTCTATCTTTTAAGTAACATTCTGTGCTTTTCCAGTCAGTCAATCAGGGCTTTTTGCAATACTGCTAATGTAGTATTGGGGCTTTTTTTTTTAATTTGAAAAGTTTAATTGTACATTTTGTGCATGTCATTCAGTAGATACGGTTTATTTGTTTCCCTATCCATGTAAACACATTGTTTTTCTTTCAGTATGGGTTTATTAACACCTGTTTGAAGTCACTCGTCATAGAGAAATACGGAGAAGAGACATGGGATTTATTAAGGTAAAAGCATGTATGATATCTTACCTGTAACTGATTTATGTCACCTGCACCCTCGCAATATGCTGCTTAAACTTATTTTACATTTGAAGACACTTGGTATGGGTAACAGGATCTTCTGTCAATAATTCTGAAGTCTGTGTGTTTCTTTATCCATGTACACAATGTTATAATTCAACTAGTTTTAATACACCACTTGACCATATGTAAGTGAGAAGATGAGTATTGAAAATCTCATTTCACAATACTGAGGAGGGAATCTTCCCTTATTGTTATAACAGTCTCCCTTCTCCCAGAAAGTAATTTCAATCACAGTCTGATGTTTGGCCTTTAGACCTGGCTAACAGTGACTTGGTGGTAATTGTGTGCACCTACAGTGACATTTCTGTCCTTCCCCCCTCCGAAGCTGTCTAAGCTTCTTCTTGCATGCTATATAGAATCACTAAGAAGTGTCTGTGGACAGAGGGAGAATAGATATAACATAATATCCCTTCCGCATCCATCAATTGGAGATTCTCACTTGGCCCATGACAGATCTGTCACTACAGGTCCACAAAATCACAGTCAATGAGGAGGGCTTGTTGTATGCAAGGGATGGCCTCTCTGTTTGCTATATCTAAGTGAGAAACAGACTTTTTGTTATCCCATCAGTGGTGCTTTCCCCCAGTTATGCAGGACTTCTGCAATGCTAGCTTGTTGGTTATAATTTATAAACAGTATGTTAGTTCAATGCCTTGTCTTTCACTGTTTCCATGTGGTGCATACCCCGAGGTAGTCCATCAATATACCCCTTAGCAATGTGATACACACAGTGATGCATATTTGTTTTAGGCTAGCTAGGCCTAGCTGGATCAATGCGCCCACCACACAAGGCCCATACAAGATGCATATACAAGATCTCCAGTTCATACATTCTGCTAACAAAACACATTTATTGTTGAAAGTCATTCATACTAATATTTTGTTGTATAGAAATGTACTGTACATTAGATTTGTGCATTTGGTTTCAAACAAATTGCCATTCCTCCCATCTGAATTTTGGGCAATCGCCTGATATTTCAATTTCCAAATGACCATATGGATAAACCAAATGAAACGACCAATGAAAAAGGTATTTCGTTTTTTTCCACGACCCGGAGTTCAGGACATGTCTCCAAAAATAAAGAAAAAAATGGAGATTGATGGTTGAGGGACAGCCACAAAATGTTATACACACATTCGGTGAGAAGTGACCAATAGAAGAAAAGAAAGGAGGAGTATCAAAAAAATAAATTAAAAAAATGAATCTATATTTATATATATAATTTACATAAATTTTTGCTCCTCCTTATTTTACCTTTATTGGTTACTTCTTCTCACTTGATCTTTAAAGCAAATGGCCTGAAAATGTTTATTTTTAATGATATATTCTGCAGTACAATGATAGGTGCATTTTTGGGTAGTTCCGAAATGATCGTATGAACAAAACATGTCTGAGCAAAAACGCCACCTGGACAAAACCTCTATCACCCAGAGCAAATGTTTTCAAATTCATTTATTTGGACATACCAAGTTTTTTTTTTGCTGTGCAGACATACATACATACCAATAGCAAAATAAATAAATTAAAAAAACAAAACAAATTTTGACCATGTGGCCAACCAATCAGACCACTCTGACCGTAAAGTCGCCTCTCTTATGATTCTTGTGTGTGAACATTCTTACCCAAATCTTGTGACTTGGCTGTCAGACTGCTCAACTGACATTTCAATGCATTGAAATTTAGCCATTCCTAAAAGGCTTTTCTCGCCTTGAAAGTGCAGTGTGCGTGGCACCCCTTAAGGATTTTTTTTTTTTAAATGTCTTTTTTTCATTTTTTTTTCATTGCATTTCTTTTGCAGTTCAGTTTGTTGTTATTTTTAATAGTAGTGTTGGGGTAGTATAGTTTTATATCTGGCCTGAAAACAGATGATTTAAAGGGACACTTCATTGCCCAAATACAAAATGAATTTAATTATGCATTTTTTTTATTGGAGTTATATCTAAAAACAGTTTGCAAAAAAACATCAGTTCTCTTCTCTGCTGCCTTTGCAAGATATCCTCTTCCAACCCTGCCAAGACTTTCTGTGGCTGTCCAATCACAGACTTCCCAATGCAGTTCCATGCATACTGGCAGAGGCAGGTGCTCTGAGCTATTGCTGCCTCTTGAGTTCAGTGCAATAAGCTAACTAAACCAGGAAGCAACAGGACCCATTGTCTGCTTGAAAATCCAGGGAGGTGACCAGATTAATTTATAAAAGTGTAAATTTCTATTAAAATCTGCACTATTTCCGAAATTAAAAAAAATAGGATACACTCTTCATACATAAAGCTTTTCAGCAAGCTAAAGTGCTTTAGGGGCTGGAGTGTCCCTTTAAAAAGAAAGAAAACTACTAAAGGAAAGTTGTATTTTTAGATTTATTGTGCCTCCTCAACATTATGAGGGTGAGGGATTAAGTAGATTTTTTTTTATTATGGGGATGTCTAAGGGCTTGAAGGCCCCTTGCCACCAAGGTTTGGGGTGAGAAGGCACTGTTTAGTGGGGAGCTTTAGAATATCTTCTCATATTTTTTATAGAGCTTACGATCGCTAGCCACAGATTTAGGTGTAGAAGGTCGGTGGTCATTGTGCATGACTTATGGGGGGATAGTTAAAAGCTTGAGGATCCCTATCCACTTGGTGGTGGATGAAATAGCCAATTGTTTGGCTTGGGAAGACTGTCTGGTGCCCTCCCCCCTCCAACACCCTGATTAAAGTTTAGAGCCTCTCCTATCCTCATGGGTGAGGATTGCATTTTTTTATTACAGTAAGCAGTCACTGATTCATTTCTGTTTAGAAAACATGCCCCCACCACGGTAGAGAAGGAAGGGGCATAACAGAAGGTTTTATTCCTCCCTTATGCTATTGACTCCCATAGGCCTTTTCTAAAAAAATGTTGTTAACATGTCAATTTGGTAGCTGGATAGTAATAACTGGCAAGCCGCCACTTCAGAATGATGAATGAAACACAACAACTTATCTATTGCAAATTTGGTTTGTTTCATGATCCCTCCATATAGCATAAGTCCACACGGAATGCATTCATGCACAAACAGCATGAAGCACACATGCAGCCATTCATACACACACACACACATAATTAGCCCCACACATACATAGACATATATACCTGTATATACACTGATCAGCCACAACATTAAAAGCATGACAGGTGAAGTAAAAAATATGAATTATATTGTGACAATGGCACACATTAAGGGGTGGGATAGATTTGGCATGGAAATCTAACAGAAATTCATGTGTTGGAAGCAAGAAAAATAGGCAAGTGAATAGATCTGAGTGACTTTGACAACAGCCAAATAGTGATGGCCAGATGACTGAGTCAGAGCATCTCCAAAATGACAAGTCTCGTGGGGTGCTCCCAGTATGCAGTGGTTAGTACCTAGCAAAAATGGTGCAAGGAAGGACAACTGGTGCACTGGTATCATGGTTATTGGCACCCAAGGCTTATTGTCGCACGTGGGGAGCAAAGGCTAGCCTGTCTGGTCTGAT
Organism: Pelobates fuscus; assembly: GCF_036172605.1. Lineage (NCBI taxonomy): Eukaryota > Metazoa > Chordata > Amphibia > Anura > Pelobatidae > Pelobates > Pelobates fuscus. The sequence continues at coordinate 102,083,535 of NC_086318.1, forward strand.
CACACAGAGGAGCTACTGTAACTCAAATTACTAAAAAACTTAATGTTGGCATCATAGATGTGTCAGAACACACAGTGCATTGCAGTTTGTTGCAAAAGCACTGAAAGTGCCTTCAAGGGGGACATGAGCATCAGACCTGGACCATGGAGCAATCGAAGAAGGTTGCCTGGTCTGATGAATCACATTTTTATTTACACTGAACAAAATTATACTGAACAAAAAACTTTTGTTTTTGCCCCCCATTGTTCATGAGCTGAACTCAAAGATCCAATATGTTTTCTATATACACAAAATACCTATTTCTCTCAAATACTGTTCACAAATCTGTCTAAGTCTGTGTTAGTGAGCACTTCTCCTTTGCCAAGATAATCCATTCACCTCACAGGTGTGGCATATCAAGATGCTGATTAGACAGCATGATTATTGCAAAGGTGTGCCTTAGGCTGGCCACAATAAAAGGCCACTCTAAATGTGCAGACTTGACAGATTTGTGAACAATATTTGAGAGAAATAGGTCTTTTGTGTACATAGAAAAAGTCTTAGTTCTTTGAGTTCAGCTCATGAAAAATGAGGGCAAAATCAAAAGTGGTGTGTTCATAATTTTGTTGAATGTAGATCACGTGTATGGACGGGTGCATATGCATCCTTGACCTGGGGAAGAGATGGCATCAGAACTATTTGAAGAAGGTAGGCCGGCGGAGGCAGTGTTATTCTCTGGGCAATGTTCTGCTGGGTAAACTTGGATCCTGGCATTCATGTGGATTTTACTTTGATACATACCACCTACCAAGAGATTGTTACAGATTACGTACCCCTTCATGGCAATGGTTTTCTCTGATGGTAGTGGTCTCTTTCAGCAGGATAAAGCACTCTTCCACACTGCAAAAATTGTTCAGGAATAGTTTGAGGAACATGACAAAGATTTCAAAGGTGTTGCCTTGACCTCCAAACACCCCAGATCTCAATACAATTGAGCATCTGTGGGATGTGCTGGGGCCAGTCCATTGGGGCCCCATCTTGCAATATGAAGGATACAGGATTCTGGATACCACAGGACACTTTTGTGATCAGTATATAATGAACAAAACACACACACTACCATACGTACCCAACTTAAAAATAATAATATGTACAAAAACAGTGACCCTGCTATTCCCCCCAGATGCTACCTAGACACAGGCTTGGTCAGCACATGCATAAATACACATCTGGTTACACAGTAACACCCTGGTGACAGCCTGCACTGGAAGAGACACAAAACTCCCATCATCCTCTGGTGCTGTGTATATTTACATGGGTCTTACAATTTACTTTCTCATTACTGGTTAAGGTAATTAATACTGCTAAGATAAAATAAGAAGATGATTAAGGGCTTGGTGTGATGGACTTAATGGGGATTAAATACAATAATAAGGGAAGTGGAATGGTGAAGAAAAAAATTAAAAAGTGGGGAAAGTTCATATGAAAGACTAGAGATAATATGTGTTGCAACAGAATATTGGGCTAATATGATATATGATAGGAGAAGGTGTGAGTTATGTGAGAAATAGCAGAACACGTGTTCTGGAATGGAATGGTAGAATATGAAGCTTGTCACGGAAGGGCAGAGGATGGGAGATGACAGTAAATGGTAAAATACAAGATATGGCAGCTTGTTGAGCTTGTCATTAGTTATGTCGCGAACATGAAATTTTCCGTTCGCAAACGGCGAACGTGAACGTCTGCAAATGTTCGCGTGCGGGCGAACCCGGCGAACCGCCATAGACTTTAAAACCCACAGGGACTCTTTCTGGCCACAATAGTGATGGGCCCCCACCCACCTGAGCGGTGGGTGGGGGCCCTAAACAAGAATAAGGGGGGGACCTAATGTCCTCCCCCCTGGACCCCACCCCTGAGCGGTGGGTGCGGGCCCTAAACACAAATTGGGGGGTCCTAATGTCCTCCCCCTGGTCCCCATCCCTGAGCGGCGGGTGGGGGCCCTAAATACCAATAGGGGGACCTATTGTCCTCCCCCCTGGCCCCCGCCCCTGAACGGTGGGTGGGGGCCCTAAATACCAATAGGGGGGGACCTATTGTCCTCCCCCCGCCCCCACCCCTGAGCGGTGGGTGGGGGCCCTAATTACCAATAGGAGGGGGACCTAATGTTCTCTCCCCCGGCCCCCACACCTGAGCGGCGGGTGGGGGCCCTAAATACCTATAGGGGGGGGACCTATTGTCCTCCCCCCGGCCCCCACCCCTGAGCAGCGGGTGGGGGCCCTAAATACCAATGGGGGGACCTATTGTCCTCCCCCGGCCCCCAACCCTGAGCGGCGGGTGGGGGCCCTAAATAGCAATAGGGGGGACCTATTGTCCTGCCCCCGGCCCCCACCCCTGAGTGGTGGGTGGGGGCCCTAATTACCAATAGGAGGGGGACCTAATGTCTTCTCCCCCGGCCCCCACACCTGAGCGGCGGGTGGGGGCCCTAAATACCTATAGGGGGGGGACCTATTGTCCTCCCCCCGGCCCCCACCCCTGAGCGGCGGGTGGGGGCCCTAAATACCAATGGGGGGACCTATTGTCCTCCCCCGGCCCCCACCCCTGAGCGGCGGGTGGGGGCCCTAAATACCAATAGGGGGGGACCTAATGTCCTCCCCCCGGCCCCCACCCCTGAGCGGCGGGTGGGGGCCCTAAATACCAATAGGGGGGACACCTATTGTCCTCCCCCCGGCCCCCACCCCTGAGCGGCGGGTGGAGGCCCTAAATACCAATAGGGGGGGGGCCTAATGTCCTCCCCCCCGGCCCCTACCCCTGAGCGGCAGGTGGGGGCCCTAAATACCAATAGGGGGGACCTATTGTCCTCCCCCCGGCCACCACCCCTGAGCGGCGGGTGGGGGCCCTAAAAAAATGTCCCCCCAGGTGACTAGGGGACCCCTAAACCCCTAGTCACCCCCCCCCCCCCAAAAAAAAATCATCCCCCTACCTACCCCCCTCACCCTAAAAATAATGAGGGGGGAGTCAATAAAGCTAAAAACCTGTAAATAAATAAAAAATAAACTTACCATTAGATGTCTTCTTTTTTCTAAAATCTTCTTTCTTCAGCCCTCAAAAAGGGCAAATAAAAAGCCAATATAACCGTTGCACTTTGAAAAAAAAAAAAAAAAAAACGAGCGCAAAATAATGTAATCCTTGTTCACCCTTCGAGGGCACGCCGCGTACTGAGCTCCGCAGGGCGGGTCAAGGCTTGCCACGCCCTGCAATTAGGCTTAGAACACTCTATTGGTATTTAGGGCCACCACCCAGTGGTGTATCTTGGTTTTGTGCTGCCCTAGGCAGGACAAAACTCAGACACCCCCCCCCATCCCTTCCCCCCTGCCCCGCCTTCTAAATACACACACATTCACTGACAGATACGCATACACTAGCTAACAGACACACACAGTCGGACACACACAGTCGGACACACACACACACAGTCGGACACACACACACTAACAGACACACACAGTGAGACACACACTAACAAACACACACACAGTCGGACACACACAGTCGGACACACACACACTAACAGGCACACACAGTGAGACACACACTAACAAACACACACAGTCGGACACACACACTAACAAACACACACACAGTCGGACACACACACAGTGAGACACACACACTAACAGACACACACAGTGAGACACACACACTAACAAACACACACAGTCTGACACACACACTAACAAACACACACAGTCGGACACACACTTACAAACACTAACGGACACACACACACACTAACAGACACACACACTAACAGACACACACTGTCGGACACACAGTCAGACACACACACAGTCAGACACACACACAGTCACAGACACACACAGACACACACACACACTAACAGACACACACACACTAACAGACACACACACACTAACAGACACACACAGTCAGAGACACACACACACACACACTCACATTAACACATTTTTTTATTTTATTTTTATTTACTCCCCCCCCTACCTTTGGGGGTGGGGGGGTTCTCCCTTTCCCTGGTGGTCCAGTGGCTGCAGGACGGCACTGGCGGGCAGGCTGGGCGGCCGGCGAGGGAGCTCTTCCCCTGAGCTCTCTGCTCAGCTCCCTCGCGCGCCGCCCGCGGAGTGAGGCTGGGAGGCGGAGCCGGAATATGACGTCATATTCCGGCTCCCAGTCTCACTCTGCGGGCGGCGCGCGAGGGAGCTGAGCAGAGAGCTCAGGGGAAGAGCTCCCTCGCCGGCCGCCCAGCAACCAGCCCAGCATGTCTGTTAGCCGCAAGGCTAACAAGACATTTGCCTTGGGCATTTGGGGGCGGCGTTTTTTGCCGCCCCCTGGAAAATGCCGCCCAAGGCAAATGCCTTGTTTGCCTCGCGGCTAATACGCCCCTGCCACCACCCACCGCTCAGATCCTCCACCCTTTTTTTATTTTGGGGCCCCCACCCGCTCAGGGAGGGGGGAACCTTTTTTTTTTTTTTTTTAACAGTGAGCAGCCACAGGCTGCTCACTGTTTAATAGACATGCCCCTACTCGCGGTATTGCGAGTAGGGGCACAATTTACTAATACTAAGTAATTTTTACTTAGTGTTAGTAAATTTGGCCGAAAGACCACAACAAAAAAATAAAAAATAGGGGGTGGCCCGACCATCGCATATGATCGCCATCTGTGGCGAATGCGAACACGCTATGTTTGCCAGGAACTATTCGCCAGCGAACCGTTCGGGACATCACTACTTGTCATGAAATGAAAAAGGGATAAAAGGGAGGATGGGAGATTTCATAAAGTGACTGGACATTAAAAATATTAATAATATGTAGACACTCTGTTGGATAGAATAAACACATTGAAATCCTAAATATACACTCACACACACACTACACACTCATACACACACTCCCAATTGAGAGCTTTCATCAGGACAACAAACATTCACTAATCACTAATGAACAGACATGGATTATATACCCTTACAGTAAGTAAACATATATATCCATTCGCGTACATGCACATGCTACATATATAGTCACATTCTCACATTACACATTCTTATACATTTAAACACTCATTTACATAAAATACACATATTATTATATAGGTACATATTTAACTTATGGCATAATCATATTCTGGGTGTTTGGTAAAAGATGGTTGGTGGGCAAGGGAGAGCATATTCTTATCTGAGTCTAAGGCAGTAAAACAAAGGTTAAATACGTCAAAAAAGAAATGACAAATGTAACTTAAGCAATATCAATATTGCATGGCTTTATAAACAGACTTGACCACACTATCTTCATGTTGAATAATGTGTTTGTTTTACACTCATCATACGTAGCTCAAAAGCTATTATTATCTATCTGAAGCAATATATTCTAAAAAAAAAAAACCAACAAAAAAACTACATATCTCCAGAAAAAACATTATTATAATACATTTTTTTAATTTATTAAGTGTTCTTGCATAGCAAGACCACTTACTGTTATCTCACATATATATTATTATTATTATTATAGCCAAATTTGCCACCCTAACTCCTCCCACAGTTTTTACACTACATAGACAAAAATATACCAAAACGTGCAGATTGTTCCCAATCGGATTGCTATTACTTTGTGGAACGTTTCGCCTAATGGTTCTCGGAATATCGTCGTTCTTGTGGCGAAATTTGTCCCATAGGAATGAATGGCAAAGCTAGAGTGGGAGCTGGCAAAAGCTGAAAAATCAGGACATGATTTCTAAACTGTCACCACTCCCTCATTTTCAGGCCCACCTACACAAATCTTATATCAAAATGTTCAGCTATCCCTGCTGCCGCAAAAAATGTCCACAGCTAAGCCATAGTCCTGATAGTTTTCACAATATGACCATTTGTTTGCAACTTACGCAGTCCATTGACAATCATTGAAACTCCACTCTGCAAAGCTCACATTTGAAGGGCAATTTCTAAACTGCGACTGTGCCTTCATTGTTAATATCTCAGAGACATACTATAGATCAAAATGTAGGGCTGGGTCTTGTGACTCTCACAATATAAAGCTATTCACTGTAGGATTTATAGTTTTTAAAATACGACCGTTTGAAGATGGCAACCGCCAAAATACTCTGACCTGTGCAAGGCTGCAGCAGCAAGTGATGTCATAGACAAAGCCTTTTCTACACCTGCTAATATTTTTATAAATGTATGGTTTAATGTAACTGTGCAACAACATTGCAATTAAATGTGCTATATAAATGATAACAGTTACTCCGCCCTCTCCAGTTGTAGACTACTGGTGGAGGCAAGAACACTTCACACAATTTCCCCAGAAATTGTAGCTTTTCTAGTTAATTAATTATTATCATTAATTATTATTAGAACAAATTATGATTTGTGAAATAGTTTTTACATGCCCAGCTTTTAAAACCAGGAAAGGCAATATTTGAACAGATATCTTCTTTTAAAGCTTTATTAGATGTTGGTAAATTAAAAAAGAAAAAAAAAAAACACCATAACGAATACTTTAGATTTTATCCAATTGTAGGCACACTCCATATAGATTACACACTTTTGTGTAATTGGTTTCCAATGAAAACATAAAGTCTGCAAGACCCGAAAGGAGGGGCTTATGTAGTTACAGACCTGTGTTCTAGTGAGCCCAATAACTGTATCTATTTTATGTATCCGGTCAAGGTCTGAAAGCCTTATTAGTCTGTCAGTTTCTCCAATCCCCCACAGAATTATCTAAAATGTTATATAAATGCCTATTCTTTTTGAGGATTGTTCCTTATCCAAGCAAGCGGTATTATTTTACTGTTCCCTGATCACAGCTGCTCCAAACGAGGATTACCATACAAAGATGTTTTTGCCAGGTAGGTTGCTGGTTGCCAGGTAACTGCACTGCACTGTAAATTTCATGAGAGAACTGGCCAAGATTAGGGAACATCAACTAATGCTGTTTGATCAGCTAAGGGTCCAATCAGCAGCAAGAGACAGAATTGATAGAACATGGCGGATTATCTCCCCCAACTAGGAGATTGGAAGTCAGATAGAGGAATAACAGGCAAATAGTGCTGTTATCAAACCTCATGTCATACAGAGATTCTGTGTCAAGGATATACGAGTCACTTTTCATACATTTTCTCTGTGCAAAGAAAGAAAGAAAGATATTAAACAGTAAATATTTATTATATTACTATATTACCCTTGAATGGAAGAGGTAAATTATGCAATTTCCTGACATGAGGTGCAATAATATATATTTGTAATATTATGGGTTTTAAAAATAAAACAAACGACTGAACCTGATTATAGAATAAAAGGTCTTTATATTGACTTTGTAGGACTGAAAATTTAAATGTGGACTCATAAACACTGTGAAGTAGGATATTGGATATATTAAGGAAAAAGCACATCATTCTGTGAAAGAAATGTAAAAACCTGAAGTGTTTCCTTCCTGAAGAGAGTCTGGTAAAACCTGCAAATTTAGTAAGGTAAACATGTTCACAAAAGGTGAACCATTGTGTGGAAATCTATTCACAAACTGGACTTTACATAGGAGACGAGGCCATGCGTTTAGACTAGAAGAAAGAATATTTTGTCTAAGGCAAAGGAAATGTTTTTTTACTGTAAGAACAATCAGGATGTGGAATTCTCTGCCTGAAGAAGTGGTTTTATCAGAGTCCATACAGATGTTCAAACAGCTACTAGATGCATACTTGCAAAAACAGAATATTCAAGGATATAATCTTTCAATGTAGGGTAATAACTGCTTGATCCAAGGATTAATCTGACTGCCATTCTGGGGTCAATAAGGAATTTTTTTCCTAGCTTGTTGCAAAATTGGAAGTGCTTCAAACTGTTTTTTTTTACCTTCTTTTGGATCAACAGCAAAAAACAAATGTGAGGAAGGCGGAACTTGATGGACACAAGTCTCTTCAGCTATGTAACTATGTAACTATGTAACTATGTAACTATGTAACTATCTCTACACTACTACATGACATTTCCACTTCTGTGGAGGAAAAAATAATGCCCTGGTTGAATCTTTCTACAAAGTACTTTGTATACTGATATAATTCGGTTTCAGAGTGACAGGACTGGCTACATACAATAAACAATGATGTTTTTATTTGGGTCTTGGAACAAATCTGTTGGAAAAGGCAATTCAATTATAATTAAATTATAATCAGTAGGGTCTTTCTTTCCTAGATTATTAGCTAACATAGTCAGAGGAGCCATAGATATTCATTGTGCTGAAAGTAAGTTGTGTACAATTTGACATGACAAGGAAAGAGTTCTGAAGTTACCGTACTACTAAAAATATAATGTAGCGGAGAGCTGATTTCTCACAGCTTAACTCCACCAGTATATCCAGAGGATGCAGGAACAAATAATAAATCCCAGAGAATATCCAGCACAGTCAGCAATAAAATCCAATAATATCCCATCATCTTTCCCAATCACAGGACGACACACAGTATCAGGAGTAGAACTGAACTTTAATTTCAGCATTCCTGCTTTTATGAGATTCTCCCATGCAAGGGAGGGATTTACATTAATTACACATTGCACCAATCATATAGACGTTACCTCCCACACATCTCCTCCCCTTAGCTTAACTGATAATACAATTATACTGCACATATTTTTCCCCACTTTACAGATGTACCCCAAATATGTATGATATACCTTTAAAAAGGTACCTGGTAGCCCTAATTTGGGTGAGAAACATATCCAAAAATCACCCAGATCAGACCAGGGGTTCGGGAGTTATAGGAAGGTAAAGTTTTGACCGACCGCATGGGTAAAGATGCCGAAAATAGTTCCATGAAATCTGGCCCTGCGGTCGATCTCTGTTCGTGCCTTAAAACTCCCGAAATGCTATACCACACATAATGGAGTCGGTAACCGGATGAATCCCCTAGTTCGTGGGATTCATCCTACCGAACGACGGGCCGTTCGTGGGTCTCCTTCAGTAGTTTCTGCCGCCCTGGAGGTCTTAGCGGTGTTCGGCTAGTCGAGTGTCCGTTTTGAGTTCCAGACACTCGACGACCAAACACCGCTGTTGTGAGTTTAAGATGGCCGCCGCCACGTGTTCGGCTACCGAAATGGCGGCCACCCAGGGGATATAGCAGCATGTTCGTATGAACGAAGGGAATAGGAGAAGCGATCAGGGAGGTAAATTACATGCATAATGTACATCAGGGTGGTTCGGTTGTTCGGTACTTTGTTCGTATACCGAACAAAGTATGTCCATAGATAGTGCAATATAAATCCGTGCATTCCAGGCATGGAAAACCTCTGCAGTGCCAACAATAAAACAATAGATGGGACAGACAAAAAGGGGTTCCGCTACATATAAGATATACCCAACACCCATGTATGATGTTATAGTGCATGTGTCATGATCATGTATACCAGTGTAAGTTAATGTGACTGCCTGAAAACTACAGCACAATGAACCTTATTTATTGCAAGGTGAATTCCTACCACGTACTGACGTACTCCATACACCTCAAGTAACACTGGTAGTCATGGCAACTCCTTATAGTTTTAGGCCAAATTGCAATTCTTCGGAATTTTGGCCGATCATCGTTTCGTCCAAATTCCATAACTTCAAATAGCCAACTGAAGCAACCCAAATGGACAATGGACAAGCCATTTTTTTGCATTTCAACAGGATTTAACAGGATTCAGTACCTATAGTATTGCTATATACACATGTAGATGTATGTATTAAGGCTAAAGCCTGTCATTGTTTAACCTCAATCCACCCTCTTACCTGGACCATTCCCAATCGGGTAGGTATCAGAGTAGAATTATTAAAACTTGGTTTGCGGTAATAATAAAATATAAAATCAAATATAACATTTCTTTTAGTGGTCTGAGGAAGTCCAGTTACTGGAAGAAATGTGTTGGATCATTATATTTGATTTTATATTTTAAATCAGATTAATAAATCTACTTTGATTCTCATCTGGAGTCCTAATGGATTTGGCATAATCCATGGATATGTTGGACCTAGGAGAACATGGTTTCTTCTGGCTACCCACTGATATCAGGGGAGACAACCACAAAGCACTATAGGCTGCTAATTGTTTTTGTAGATCTTCAGCTGTATCCATATTGTGTCTATTATATATTGACTGTTTGAACGGGGTGCCATATGGGAAGGTCCCCTTGAGAAGCTGTACAATTAAGTTATATATTTTTTCTACATCTGACCCTATTTGGTGGAGGTGTCGTGTATGCATAAGAATGTATTTAAACCTGTTTTTCTCCTGGACCAAGCTGTTTATTGCTGACCCATATCATAAACCATATTAATTTAGCTTTTCCTTACTTTATTCGTTTATAGTGGCATTTCAGTATGCTTATATACGCTGTGCTCTGCTGATGCACCTGCCTAATTCAACAGGCAAACAGATAAAAGAAGTTCATGCTGTTGAGAATAAAATGTATTGAATGAATTGATAATGTAAGGTCTTTCATCATAAGAATTATCAGTCATGTTAGAAGGAAAGTAACCAAGTCAAAGTTCCTATCACATAACCCATTGTCACAACATTACTGAATATACAGCTATTTTATATATAGACTAAATACTTTATGAATTTTGCTGTTCATATAAGAACTAGGCAAACTAGCAGGCAATTCTAAAGATAAGATTATTTTTTTGACCTTGGCTAAATTTACTTCAATGTACTTGGGGAGAATATGAATTAGTGTTAGTTTGTGCTGGTATCACTGTAAAAATGCATTGTTATTTTTCCCAGGGGATAAGCCAAAACCTGTCTTGGGGAAGAGATCAAAATGAATTATATTGAAGTGATATTGATTTTGTGTCAGCAAAATAGAGACTTAAAATAAAAATAAAAAAAGAAAGAATGAAATATGCTGCTTGGATGAGTATTAAGACATTGTATTGTAGACGTTTCCAGTTTAAACAGATTTTTTTTTTAAAAAGATGATATTGGTTTTCAGGGAACACTCAGCCTACCCCTACCCCAATGAAAATCTATTGGGCACATTATGGATCTGTGCACTTAAAGGGACATGATGATTAAAGAGCATTTTACAAAGGTTAGAGATACAGCAGTACATACAAACAGAGCAATACAAATGTATAATAATATCCATGTCAGCACAGCTGGATCAATAATCCGGAAGTACAAGATGCATCTTACTACCCAGACAAGAAAAGGCCATAGCTCACATTTAGTACTCTGGCCAGGAGCTGTCAGTGACCTGCTGGTACAGAAATGATATAAATTCCACCGGACCTATATCAGGCCAAAGTCAAGCCTGCAGGTTACAGTGGCTACACTGCAGCCATCTGAAACAGCAAATGATATGATATACAGGGTTGGAAGGGGGATTTATATCAGTGGACGATCCAGGACCATCCAGGAGACGCCTGGATTATGGAATACTGAGTAGCAGGACAACCAGCTTTTTTGAGTATTTAGTTAATAAAGGGTCTGATAAAAGAAAGAAACAACAAAACAAACATAGTATCACAGCTAGAAAATTGGCATGGCCTAAAGGCTAGATAGTGTAGCTTTAGTTACACTGATGGTGATGAGATATGAGGATTGCGACCACTTCACAGTGCCCCACTATACGCAAGCCATTCGCTATATTAAATTAGAAAGATACCTCCTGAACTAAAGCAGAATGTAATGGATGGATGTAAGAGACTTAGTGAGGTCAGGCTGAACAAACAGAAAAACATGGAGCAGACTGAACACACCAGGTGCAATCAGATAGAAGATGGAACTTTGTAAAATTAGGCATGAACTAAACACAAGCAATATGGATGCAAAGGCTAGAATGTGCTGGTATCTAACAAAGCCACAGGAAAGGGGTATCGGCTAGTATTGTCAAGAATCTCAACATTGGACACTTAAAGGGATACTCAAGACCACTATAGAACTTCAGCTTCATGAAGTGCTTTATGTGTAAAGAGTGTGTCCACTTTTTGTCACATTTCAATAGAAATTGGTAATTTTATAAATGAAAGAGATACTATAGTCACCAAAAGTCACCAAAAGACGGACTTACCAACCTATACTATAAAAAATTCGCACAGATGCTAGCTCCGTACCTACAGAAACTATACACCCATACCCTAAACGTGAAAGCCATGCACAAGGAAATGTTAATGGCGCATGTTGCTACACTCCCCAAACCAGGAAAACCACCGAACAGAAGCCAAAACCTAAGACCCATATCTCTGCTGAATACGGATGTCAAGCTCATAGCTAAAATCTTCTCCAACAGACTGGCACCGATCATACCGACACTAATTAAAGAGGACCAAGTGGGGTTTGTGAGTGGCAGACAGGGAGCAGATGGCACACGGAAAATCTTAAACTTGCTATATGCTATGCAAGAGAGGAAGGCCCCAAGCATCCTGTTATCTTTGGATGCAGAAAAGGCCTTTGACAAGTTGAACTGGTCCTTCCTGTCTGCTGTCCTTCAAAAATTCGAATTTCCACCCCAGTTTCTGGCCCTGGTCGAGGCACTCTACTCATCCCCAACCGCTAGAGTATTAAATGGGGGATTCATCTCCAAACCGTTTTCAATCTCTAACGGCTCCAGACAGAGATGCCCACTCTCCCCACTGCTCTACATACTGGCACTGGAACCCCTGACCCAACAAATACGGGAAGACCCGAATATTCACGGAGTCCAAGCCAAAGGAAAAGAATATAAGCTTTCGCTATTTGCAGATGACATCCTGCTGACGCTGGAACACCCACACATATCCCTCCCAAACTTCCATAAAATTCTTACCCAATATAGTCAATGCTCATATTATAAGCTAAACATTGCAAAAACCCTAGACCTGGGCATTAATGTCCCTGCACAAGCCATGCAACACCTCAAAGCCAACTTTACCTATGACTGGAGGCAAGACCATATCAAGTTTTTGGGGATAAATTTCACACCTACGCCAACTAGATTATATAAAGCAAACTACCTCAAGCTACGAGGCGAAATCCAAAACATAATGCAAAGCTGGAGGGGGAAATTTATCTTATGGGCAGGATGAATAGCTTCCATAAAATGGTGATCTTACCCAAAATTCAATACCTATTCCAAACACTCCCACTTAAACTGCTAAAAACGTATATACAAAACCTACAAACCCTCCTAACTGACTACGTATGGGAACGCAAAAAAACACACGTAGCGAAGGATACCATGCACCGGTAATTCAATAACGGTGGAATAGGAATGCCAGACGTACAAGGATACTACAGAGCGGCTCACATCACCCCATTGTTAACAATCCCCCACCACCATGAACAAAGCGCATGGATTGAAATAGAAACGAGTTTCACAGAAGGTGTAAACCTAGTGACACTAGCATGGACACCGAACAGCCAAAGACCAAAATATACTCATATGCTGCCCACAACCGTCTTAACCCTCTCCATATGGGACAGCTACAGAACAAAGATGGGCAAATAGAACCCAATATCACCAGCACTCCTACTGGACTCAATACAATTCCACATATCGTACTTCAACTACAAAATCTGGCACAGGCACGGCGTAAGAACACTATCGCAACTAATGCATGGAACCACGCTAAAATGATTCTCAGACCTCAGACAGGAGTTCGCACTGCCTACAACAGCCTCCTTCTCCTATATGCAACTACAATCCTGGTTTACCCTACAGCTCAAACACTCACCCACGACGGCACCTGACTCATCCTGGCAGGCAGTGGAACTAATTAGCACAGCAGCTAAACCAGCCAGGAAACTTATCTCCATGATTTATGGCTCAGAACATAATCGATCCCCCAAATCCCCCCCCTCCTTCAAACTGGCATGGGAAAAAGATATAGGCCACCAACTATCTGAAGCCCAATGGCAAGACATCTTTAAAGCACACAAAACATTAACACTATGCACAACCCACATAGAACTATCCCGCAAACTTCTTTACAGATGGTATCTAGTTCCCACACGCCTCAAACATAGCTACCCTAATACATCTGACCCATGCTGGAGGTGCAAGAAAAGCCGTGGCACAATGTTACACATATGGTGACAATGCCCAAAACTCCAGCAATACTGGCAACAAGTAGCAACCTTAGCAGCCAAATGCACCAACTTACACTTACCCTTGGTGCCCAAAACCTTTCTGCTCCTCCTCATGCCACGCACGCTGAAAAAACATCAACTGTACTTGACATACCACATTCCCCCCCAACAATCACGCAATGCATCTCTGCAGTGGACACGAATCAGAGATATGAACTCATGGCAATAACCACACGACATACAAACCTGCATAAGATTAAGGCATGGGAATACTGGGACAAAAACAAACCCACACAAACTTAACCAGGTGACTGGCAATAAACACAGTAAGCTTAACCCTCCCAGACTGGAGGCTATCAAACCCCTGTCCTCAAACGAGCAGGAAACCAGACACACTACACCCATATACTCCCCCCACAGAGGAAGACTATACACCCCCCCTCCCCCGGTCACCTAGGCTGCACACCGAGCCGCATGAACCACCACGAATTACACACACCTACGAGGGAATCTTACAATATTGTCATAGATATAGCACCATAAATGTTTAAAATGTTTGCGATGTTTGAAATGTCTGAAAACGATATGCACACTTGACCAATGTACAACCCCTAATGCAAAATGCAGAATGGAAAACAATGTACCCTAAAACGACAATGTTGATGGAAAGCTTGTGCACTGTTTACAAACATTCTATTATTTGTACGACCTTGATGTCTTGAGATTAGACCCCTCCCTCTTCTTTTCTGTATTCCCCCCAATCTATACTTAAAAAAAAAAAAATGTCAAATTAAAAAAAAAAGGCACTATGTGAATCATCACATCTAGGGCAAACCAAAAAGACATGGGGATCATTATATAAGGAGATGAGGACCCCACTGTTGCTGTTGTCATGTGGCTATTTTAACCATGAAGGCAGGAGCTGTGTCTATGAATACAAAAGGAAACAAACAAAGCATGCTAGTCACTTTTTTTAGAAGAAATGACCACACAGAAGACACAGATAGTTACTGAAGCTCATTGTAGCATACCGCACAACCTGGACAATTTTATATATTTTATATATATGGTATTTCTGAAATGTAAAAGATTACTTAAGAGTAAGAGCCCTATCCAGGGCTAAATGCACTTTCTTAACTGTTGCCGTGTTGTGTTATCACCTTTTTTCCACTGTTACCTTATTACTTTCCATTATTAAATCATTTGAATGAAAGTGATATTTTAACCAGAATCTTCTTGTTATTGCAATCTATTTGTGAGCATAGATTGGAGACATAAGTATTAGTAACTTACTTTCTTTTAGCTAATATTCCCAGAACTATCAATATGGCTATCAGAAACTCTGTAAAAAGACTGGCCTGTGTAGGATTGAAAGAAGGACCCATTACTCTAAAAAGCATATTCAATGTTAGCTGCGCATGCACACCTGGTCCCCAATGAGGAGCATTAGATTGGACCATTGCAGAGACAGCCATGCCTCCTCCATAATATCAAAGGAGTCAGAGAGGTGAACAGGAAAAAAGGTAAGTATAAAAAGGATAAGTGAAAAAATACATTTTATAATTTTTTATGGCAAACGGGAAGGGTGGATAGACACCTTAATACCACTAGGGACAGAGACACTATAGAGTTTTAAATACAGGTTTGTATTGAGTGTTCTTTTAGAACAGTATTTCTGGGGTAATTTTTATGGTGATGGCATTTTATAGTAGAAACTACCCATAATGTAGTCCTACTATGATCCCAAGAGCAAGAACAACATTGGAGTAACTCAAGAACAAAACTGTGATTATCCAAATATTCCGTTACTCATGTACTATGGAACTATTTATTAATGGTGTTGCACAATCGATCTGTAGCTGACTTGGACAACCATGATCAAATCAGTCAGAAACCATGTACCGGTATTATGGTTATACTTCCTCTCACTCTGAATACACATTTTTGACATATTTACTATATTTATATATGTTATAACAACTACAGGTAGATGTTTAGATGTTTAATATGAAAGTCGTGATCTGTTAGTTTACGCCAAATGGAACCCTAACAATCAGACAGCAGCTAAGAGAGGAAGTTAATATGGCTTGGTAAAACAATCAATATTTTCTGCCTCATGGAAATATGCAACTATTAAAAAACATTGACATTCTCAATACAAATTAAAATGAAGAAAAAAATAAATAAAACATAAAACCTTGCTAATACAGTTTGGGGTTGGCAAAAGAAGCACTAAAATCCGAGCCCCTTTCTAAATACAGATAAATGATTTGAGCCAGGCAACTGTATTAACTGTGTTTGGGCTTTGCCCTAAAGCAACAATTTTAATTGCAAAGGAAAGTCAGTAATAGAAATGTGAATACTTTCAATGTACCATCTATTTGGAATTCAAAATCTACGCACAGTACTTAAAGCCAGTTTAAAATGTTAATATTAATCAATCTAAATTGATATTTTTGACATCAAATCTTTACTAATAAAGCAATATATGAGTTTATTTAAAAACAAAAAAAAAACAGAAAAAAAACAACAACAGGTGAGAAAAAGGCTATTATAACTGACATTATTTTGGATTTCTTGTCGTGGCTGAACCCATTGGATTATATTTAAGTGAGTGCATAATATTGTACATGTGTGCTTGCTATGGAGATACTGTATTTTTAGAATTAAGGTTCCATTCATTAATTGGTTTACTTCTAGCTAACTTTAATAATTCATCTTGTTTCCACAGACTTAAAACGGGAGTGCAGGATACGTTCATGACTTACGAAGTGTACAAAGATGAAATAACATTGCAGTTAGTTGACAAGGCATGCCAAATGCTGGGTAAGTATGGATTGAGCAGAGGAGAGTTCAATGGAATAGTTGTATAATATTTCAGCTTGGGAATGGCAGAGTCCTAGCCGCCAAAGCATCTTAGTACGTTTATATTTCACAGTGAAATAGAATTTGACAACAGTTCCAAGACTGTCAAGCAAAATGTCCAGAACTCTTCTCTTGTGTGATCTTAGAAACACAGAGAATATATGGCATATAGAAGATCTGTGGCTTTTGGCTTTATCAGCCTGTTGCACAGTTTGCAGAATGTCGATGTTGTAGCTAAAATATAATATGGGATTGATCTCTTAAAGTTTGCTGCCTACATTGAAACTGCATAATTGTCCTGGTCAGGTAACCAATAGACATTGTGGATGCAATCATTCTCGCCTTATTTTAGTCTTAACAAGCAAAACAAAATAATTTAGCAGAACAACACTACTAGATTGTGTAGTAAACTAACTGGTCAGGTTTAGCTATTAAAGGAAGCCACTTGCTGTGTTATGGCTTCTATTACAGTATCTGTAAAATTCCTATTATGTTACCAGTGAAAACAGCATGGCAATGGGATCCTGGTCCTACGTTCTGGGGTTACTGTAATATGTTTTCAGTGGTGAGGCAGTAAGTGTAACACCACTGATAACATGACTGATGCTCTTAGCAAATTGGAAAGAAATTAAAATGTGATCTTTTAATAGTATTAAATCAGCAAACACTTATTTGTTTAACATATGTCAATCCGGATTATTAGATAACTGCAGATCTACATCTGTCACGACAGGTTTACTTTGATGTGAAATATTTATTTACACCAGCATGTTCAGATAGTTCACATGGCGTCCTACACTTGGCATGTGACTATAAGCTAAGAAGCATTATGCATCATCCAGAAACCCATATACAGTTAATAGTAGTCTTTGCTGCTTTGTCAATTGCTTAAAGTTTAATCAAAAAGTGTCTTTGATGACATGTTGATAAGCACAAAGCATGTTAGATCATTGTTTCTCACTTCCTCCCAGTTCCAACTGTTGATCATTCATTATTTCACATCTATCAAAATATCAATAAAAGTATACATGTACGTATATACTATACAATACTATTTTTCCAGGTAGAAGATTTTTTTTTTAGGGGGGGGGGGGGGGGGGGGCAGTGAATCACTCACTTGTTTTATTGGCTTCAAAGTAAATCATATATATATATTTTTTTTTTTTTTCATCACACGTACGAGAGATTGTGTAAATTTATGAAATTATCTCTAACCACCATATTGCATAAACAGACCTCTTAATATTTAAAGGGTGTCTGGTGTCGCAAAAAATTATACACCTTTGCCAGAATTTATAACAGCCAGAGCTTTTAACTCATGTATAGAAACATCTAACAACACAACTATATTCCTGGGGACCGATGGTTGGGTTAAGACACTGACAAGCTCAGAAAAGCATTCTATAATCTGATAAAATGATTGATCCACTTCTAATGTGTAGGGGCACAATAAATAATGTGGTAAAATCTAAAAAGTAGCCTTTATTAGTGTCATGTCCTAAAACAGTTATAACTAGAAATTCATCTTAAACCAAATTCAGAAGGTAGTTATTGAAAATATAAATAATAGTTTTATAATTAGTAATGCATGTAAGAACTATATGTTGATATATCAGGGCTCAAAAATGCCACTCTGCTATAGCCATTGAAGAAAGTAAAATGTAGCCCTGGTGAGTAGATATTCACCCTTTATGAATGTGCCATGGACCATCTAGGCTTGCAGTGGTGAGTAAAGTTTAGGACTGTGTAGAAACGTAGGACTTGGAATTTTGAGCCCTTTATATATTGTTCATCGCAGTAGAGAGCCCTGATATTTATTAATTCCTGTGAATTCTGTCCAGTGTTCTTCCGGACTTTCTCTAGAGTTTCCGTTGGGAACTTTAGTCTGTTAAACCTCTGTCAGACTGTCACTGGGACACGCTGTGCGCTTTCTCAGATCACTGAATCAGAAATCTTCTTCTTGATGTGAGCCATTGGGAGAGCAGCCAGGTCTCTCCTGAATTGCCAGACACAGAAACATTCTAAATCAAACCACGTTTTCAGGTTAAAGCAAGCAAAACTTCACTTCATTAAATATATCACCCACGGACACCATGCCTCTAAGACCTTTCGTCCTGCTAGAATTCTGTAATAAATGTTATTTGCTTATTTGTAAGGTGTATCACCGGAAGCTGTTCTACAGCAGTTCGGAGAGTATTTCTTCGAGTTCTGTAAAAGATCTGGATATGACCACATGCTGAGGACATTAGGTGGTAACCTGTATGAATTCATAGCAAACTTGGATGCTTTACACAGTTATCTGTCACTCTCCTACCAGGTAAGAGGGCACCAATTTTTATTTTTAAATTGTTACAATAAATGCAGACTTCAGTACTGTGACACATATCAATGGTTGTGATAGCACATTATATGAGACGTAGTAGTTATGGTACATTGCTAAATTATCTTAGGGCTTATTCTAGAACCCACAATAAGAAGCAGATATGGGAGCCTGGCATACAACTGGACAACTGCTGAACTTCACTGACAGGGTTACTCAGTAAAATGAGAATTACCAGGAATTCTAAATTAATTCAAAGTTAATTTCAAAATTTAGGCCAAAACTGCCGAATCAGTCAATATTGTTTTCAGTTTGGAAATTTTGAAATTCACCATGAATTCAAATTAAATTCCCTGCAAATAGCACTTAAGTTAATCCTGCAAGTGTCTGGCCCTGCTGTTTACCATATAAAGACATCTGTGTTCTCAGGCCACAATTCTTGTAGCTTTTCTCACACTCAAGGGTAAGTCCAGCTAGCATATTAAGCAGGCAAGCTCTTATCTAGTTTACTGGCAGATGACTGACCTTGTCGCTTTTCTTTAACTAGCTGACTGCTGTCATGAATACACACTACTCTAAGTGTGCTCGTGACTTGGTTCCGGTTGTGCAAGGGTTAAAAGACATGATTTGACTACACTAGACCGAAAATAATGATAAATTAACCTCTCTTAACACCAGCCACACTTAACTCTAATATCCAAAAGCTGCCACCACCAAGGCAATTTATAAGAGAGGAAGCCTTCCCTTCCCCAAGCTAATTAGATAAACAACCTACTAACACTGTTTAGGACAATATCCATGCAATTATAAAAAATACTATTAAATTGGTCTCTTCAGGTAACGTGATTCTTTATCATACTAAGAAAGAACTTAATAAAGAAATATTTATTATGAAAAAAATGATGAACAAATGATTTACAGCAGCAACAGTTAAATATAAAAAGACATTGAGGTGTGAGGAAGGCTGAACTTGATGGACGCAAGTCTCTTTTCAGCTATCTAACTATGTAACTATTAACACAAAGTAATGGTATCTTCTGTCTATGTGGAAAAAGTAATATTAATGCTGTTTCTGGCTGGACACTTGCGTGGAGCTCTAGACCGACTCGCCGTCATACTGATACAATGCCAGTTAGAAGTGCTTCTCAATGCGGGAAAGCCTTGCATTCCAAAGTCAGTTTCTGTATTCGCATTTTCTGGAGTACCAGAACAAAATTGCTATAAGGCAGACGGTTTCTTGCTGGAGATTTTTCCGTGATCCCTGCAAGCCATCAATTCTCTCAGTTTTTTCCTCCGATGCAGCCTTTTTAGCAAAAGGCAGAATTGGTTATTTCGTTTGATTCTTGGAGAGCAAGATCTAAGACTGAGATAAGAATGTTATAAATGACCCTTCCTGATTAAGCATTCTTAGCAGCAGATCAAGGCAACGTATGATGTAATACTCCTGCACCCTATGTGGGACAACAGGAATGTCAAGGGCGATACATACCACTGAATGGACACAATGCTAGACTACAATAATAAGAGTCATACAACCAGCAACCATTTATTATGTTACAAGGCAGATGAAAATGTGATCCAGCAGTGTATACAGAACATTAATGAATCATATGAAACTTAAAATCTAATTTTTCTCCTGATTTACAAAGCACTCAAATGTAATTTTTGGCAAGTTTCCTTTCAGACACTTGAATGTTCAAATAAATGCATTAAGTAAACAATTGTATGCATTCAGTTTAGAGACAGAATCATGTTTACTCATTCATAATTTTCTATAACATCTGTAACTGAATACATTAATATAATTACATATCATGAAAAAATATTATGCATGCAAATACTATTCACCGTGCCTTTTATTTATCTAGCCTATAAGTCTTACTTTTAAGTTATCTCTATGTCTAACTATGAAAAGAATATATATTTTTTTGGAAAATGAAAAGAGATCAGCAGTCAGATTGACAAAAAAATATGACTGTGTATAGATGCATTGAATGCATGCAGTGTAAATGAATAGACAGATCTGCTCATTCACAGCAGAACGGACAAGAGACATAACTCATGAAAATAAGGAAAATAAAATACCCTCTCCCAAACATTAGTCTTAATTAACTAGTTCCCTAACTAAAAAAAAATAAAGGGTAGAACATAATGCTGCTATGGTGTTTGGTCAAGTAACAAAACAACTGCATTAAGTATAGAAACTATTTCCTTTTTTTTATATATATAATTCTTTATTTTTGTAGTGCTTAGATTGGTATACAAGTGTGTAAAGACATAACAATAGTAGTTAATGCGACAAGATAAATTGTATGTATAGAACATGTCGAGAGATGTGCACTTTTTCAGAGTTAAACTTTCATGTCTAAACTAGTGATGTCGCGAGCATAAAATTTTCCGTTCGCAAACGGCGAACGCGAACTTCCGCAAATGTTCGCGAATGTGCGAACCTGGTGAACCGTCATAGACTTCAATAGGCAGGCGAATTTAAAAACCCACAGGGACTCTTTCTGGCCACAATAGTGATGGAAAAGTTGTTTCAAGGGGACTAACACCTGGACTGTGGCATGCCGGAGGGGGATCCATGGCAAAACTCCCATGGAAAATTACATAGTTGATGCAGAGTCTGGTTTTAATCCATAAAGGGCATAAATCACCTAACATTCCTAAATTGTTTGGAATAACGTGCTTTAAAACATCAGGTATGATGTTGTATCGATCAGGTAGTGTAAGGGTTACGCCCGCTTCACAGTGACAGACCAAACTCCCCGTTTAACGCACCGCAAACAACCGCAAACAACCGCAAACAGTCCATTTGCACAACCGCAAACTCCCCATTTGCACAAGGTTGGATACCAAGCTAGCCATGTCCCGTTCCTTGTCCTCACTGATGTCATTGAAGGTCTCTTCCTCCACCCAGCCACGTACAACACCAAGGGTCCCCGAAAGGTGACAACAAGCCCCCTGTATTTTTTTTTTTTTAAATGTACACTACTGTTACACCAGATATGAGTTGCACTGGTGTGACACTGTGCCCTGGCAGGCCCTGAAACGCACACGTGTGAAGGAAACTGACTGCTATTATATTACAGTCAAAAAAGTTTTGTTTGTTTTTTTAAATGCAAGCTATTGTGACACCAGATATGAGTGGTGGCACTGGGCAAGTGGGCACAGTATACGCTGTGAGCCTGACACACACGCTTGCAGGCAGGCAACTGCAATTAGATTACACAGGAAAAAAAAAAAGCAGACTGATGTTCTAGCCCTAAAAAGGGCTTTTTGGGGTGCTGTCCTTACAGAAGAGATCAGATGAGTCCTTCAGGACTGTAGTGGACACTGAATACACTAGCCTAGCTATCGATTTCCCTATTAAATCAGTAGCAGCTACACTGTCCCTCCTCTCACTAAGAATGCAGCTTCCGGGGGGTGGGGCCTAGCTGTCATGGAGGAAAGACACACTTTGTGTGAGCTCCCTCAATATCTCACGTTAAGCAGCTATCAACAAGCGAATTTCACCTCACAATGGGACGACCCAGCAATGTTGCTCCTACCTGACCGACCCGACATGCTTAATAGCGGTCAGGTAGATGGTAATCAGTCACATGGGCAAACAAGACAGGAAAGGGTTAAAGATAATTTCAGAGTCAAGAACAAAGCCATGGTCAATACCAAAATAAACAAAATAGATCAAGGAACGCACTAAAGGGTACTGACACAGAAACCACGATAGGGCAAAGTGGATAGGGCTAGGGAAGTTTAAATATCCTTTAACATTTGATTGGCCCACGTCATGCCTACGCCCCCAAAATGTTTGTGTGTGGGGGTGCTGGAATGACGTGGGCCAATGGGAGCCTGAATCAACTTTTGGCTCCCACTGCCCCTTTAAGAGCGAGCTTGTGACTCGAGCCGTGCTCCTAGTGCCAGGCAGGCCACGTGACTGATCACTGCGGTCAGTGCACGCGGCTAAGTCAGAAGAAGAGATCAAGCCGCATGCGGCTCGTGTGGAGGCATGAGTGATCCAGCCACACGCGGCTCGGTCCCAGGATAAGGTAAATACAGCCACAACCACTTATCCCAATCACACACCTTTCCTAACGTCCTATCCCATTAAAAGCCTATTACCGCGTATTTAATAAAACAGATAGACCCCCTACTTCATCCAGGTTACCGATCGATGGTTCGATATTCTGAGCTCTCTCTGATTTACTGTACACGACTATTCGATATTCCCACAAATGTTATATAGCATTTTATGTTTGTTTGAGACCACTTTAAAAATATTGAATATCGCTAAAAATCATGATCACTATATACTTTCTCTACAAACCTCTAAAACGAACCAAACTACTCATCCATCCGCTATACCACTTTATCCCACCTAGAACTAGTGCCCAGTTAAAATACTTGACTCTTACTTACCCACACTCAGTCATGCCACACACATTTCACCACTACTCTCACTGAATCCCTAGAATTTAGACTACGGCTAAATTCATCTTCTACATCAGAACACTACTCCTAAGATTGGGTTGTATCCATGTCTCGGGTCTTTCATTTAGAATAGGGGCTGCTTCGGTCTCCTTCAACACTGACACTCCAGTGCATATTATTAAAAAATTGGGCAGATGGAAATCCTCAGTCTACAACCGATATATTCCTCATCACGAGAAAGAAATGAGGAAAGCTAAAAGTTTGGCTTTGTAAATTTGATGCAATAAGTGTGTTTTTCTTTAATACCTTTTCACCCTCTTTGCATGAACCCGATTTACATATATTACTAATATGTTTCTGAACATATATATTATATTATTCACTCACTCACTCACTCTCTGGGCCGGCCTAAGACATCATGCTGCCTAGGTCCAACGATAAATGACTATGGGGGATAATGTATAATAAACACAGGTTACTGGCTATGGGGGGATAATGTATAATAAACACAGGTTACTGGCTATGGGAGGATAATGTATAATAAACACAGGTTACTGGCTATGGGAGGGATAATGTATAATAAACACAGGTTACTGGCTATGGGAGGATAATGTATAATAAGCACAGGTTACTGGCTATGGGGGGATAATGTATAATAAACACAGGTTACTGGCTATGGGAGGGATAATGTATAATAAACACAGGTTACTTGCTATGGGAGGTTAATGTATAATAAACACAGGTTACTGGCTATGGGAGGTTAATGTATAATAAACACAGGTTACTGGCTATGGGGGATAATGTATAATAAACACAGGTTACTGGCTATGGGAGGTTAATGTATAATAAACACAGGTTACTGGCTGTGGGGGATAATGTATAATAAACACAGGTTACTGGCTATGGGGGGATAATGTATAATAAACACAGGTTACTGGCTATGGAGGGATAATGTATAATAAACACAGGTTACTGGCTATGGGAGGATAATGTATAATAAACACAGGTTACTGGCTATGGGGGATAATGTAAATGAAACACAGGTTACTGGGTGTGGGGATGATAATGTATAATAAACACAGGTTACTGGCTATGGGGGATAATGTATAATAAACACAGGTTACTGGCTATGGGAGGATAATGTATAATAAACACAGGTTACTGGCTATGGGAGGGATAATGTATAATAAACACAGGTTACTGGCTATGGGAGGATAATGTATAATAAGCACAGGTTACTGGCTATGGGGGGATAATGTATAATAAACACAGGTTACTGGCTATGGGAGGGATAATGTATAATAAACACAGGTTACTTGCTATGGGAGGTTAATGTATAATAAACACAGGTTACTGGCTATGGGAGGTTAATGTATAATAAACACAGGTTACTGGCTATGGGGGATAATGTATAATAAACACAGGTTACTGGCTATGGGAGGTTAATGTATAATAAACACAGGTTACTGGCTGTGGGGGATAATGTATAATAAACACAGGTTACTGGCTATGGGGGGATAATGTATAATAAACACAGGTTACTGGCTATGGAGGGATAATGTATAATAAACACAGGTTACTGGCTATGGGGGGATAATGTATAATAAACACAGGTTACTGGCTATGGAGGGATAATATATAATAAACACAGGTTACTGGCTATGGGAGGATAATGTATAATAAACACAGGTTACTGGCTATGGGGGGATAATGTAAATGAAACACAGGTTACTGGGTGTGGGGATGATAATGTATAATAAACACAGGTTACTGGCTATGGGGGATAATGTATAATAAACACAGGTTACTGGCTATGGGGAGGATAATGTATAATAAACACAGGTTACTGGCTATGGGGTGATAATGTATAATAAACACAGGTTACTGGTTGTGGGGGATAATGTATAATAAACACAGGTTACTGGCTATGGGGAGGATAATGTATAATAAACACATGTTACTGGCTATGGAGGGATAATGTATAATAAACACAGGTTACTGGCTATGGGAGAATAATGTATAATAAACACAGGTTACTGGCTATTGGGGGATAATGTACAATAAACACAGGTTACTGGCTATGGAGGGATAATGTATAATAAACACAGGTTACTGGCTATGGGAGGATAATGTATAATAAACACAGGTTACTGGCTATGGGGAGGATAATGTATAATAAACACATGTTACTTGCTATGGAGGGATAATGTATAGTAAACACAGGTTACTGGCTATGGGAGAATAATGTATAATAAACACAGGTTACTGGCTATTGGGGGATAATGTACAATAAACACAGGTTACTGGCTATGGAGGGATAATGTATAATAAACACAGGTTACTGGTTGAGGGGGGATAATGTATAATAAACACAGGTGACTGGTTGTGGGGGGATAATGTATAATAAACACAGGTTACTGGCTATGGGGAGGATAATGTATAATGAACACAGGTTACTGTCTATGGGAGGATAATGTATAATAAACACAGGTTACTGGCTATGGGGGATAATGTATAATAAACACAGGTTACTGGCTATGGGGGATAATGTATAATAAACACAGGTTACTGGCTATGGGGGATAATGTATAATAAACACAGGTTACTGGCTATGGAGGATAATGTATAATAAACACAAACACAAAAAAAAAAAATTGAATGCAGCTTCAGAATTAATCTAAATTGTATGCTGTCTAGGAGGTGGGAGGGTCTGGGAGGGAGGGTCTGCTGCTGATTGGCTGGAATGTGTCTGCTGACTGTGAGGTAGAGGGTCAAAGTTTACTCAATGATGACGAATAGGGGGCGGACCGAACATCACATATGTTCGCCGTCCGTGACGAACTCGAACAAGCTATGTTCGCCGGGAACTATTCGCCAGCGAACCGTTCGGGACATCACTAGTCTAAACGCTACATGTTGGGTTATATGGCATAATAGAGACATGAATATTACAGCTGCATAGTAATAAAACAAGCTAGAACTGAGAAATATAGCTATATGTTTTAAAGGACCACTTTAGGCACCCAGACCACTTCATGTCAATGAAGTGGTCTGGGTGCCGTGTCCCCCTAGTTTTAACCCTGTAGCTGAGAACATAGCAGTTCCAGATAAAGTTTCAGAGAAACTGCAATGTTTACACTGCGGGGTTAATCCAGCCTCTAGTGGCTGTCTCCCTGCTAGCCAATAGAGGCATCTTCCGTGATTTACACCAAGTCCTCACGGAGTCCAGCGTCAAATAAGATCCTCATAGGAAAGCATTGAGTAACCCTGACAGAGATCCAAAACGGCACTTTTCAACTACATTACACTATTTCGTTACTTTGAATTTAATGCAACTATTTCTTCTACAGGCAATGAACGCTCCATCCTTTAGGGTAGAAGTGAATGATGATGGCTCAATGCACTTGCATTATTACTCAGATAGAAGAGGCCTTTGCCACATTGTTCCTGGTAAGATTTTTAGCATCCTGCTTTGATTTTTATAATACATTGACAATTTTAGAGATGCAAATGCACACTAGATTCATAAGATTGTCATTACTGTAGCGTATAGGACAACATTACCTGGGGAACCTGGGCTTTTTAGTTTTATTTTCTTGAACTGAATATGTTTGAAATATTTGTGAAATCTAGAGTGAATTTTGTGGATGCACAAAAAGGCACCTTTAGTGCTATTTTATCTTTGTTGATAACCATTAATGGAGGTGGGGTTTTTGGTCGGAAGGCTTGTGACTCATTCTTCTTGCAAATGGGATGATAAGTAGACATGTTGCTTTGGCTAAACATAGGCATCAAGATGGTGCTAACAAATGTAAAAAAAAACCCACAAACAAGCAAACAAACAAAAAAACAAAACACAATAAATGTTCAAGGCAAAATAATAAGATGTTGAATACATAACTTTGGAGAAAATGTATATATGAAAAAACAGAAATATAAGATAATTGTCATTGGCTAAATGAATGTGTAGGAGGGTTCAGGTATGTACACAAAAAACAAAATAATAGTTTTAACCACTCTACAATCATTTCAACACAAATTGTCTTTATTAAACCATAAAGTCAAGTGTATCATACCATAAATATAAAGTTGAATTAAAAAAGTGTCATATAAATTAATAACTCACAGTAGAAAAATAATATTACTTGCACAAAGTCCTAATAAAGTAATTTGTGCTGTTACACCGGGTTTCTTGCTCCAACAGATTCCTATGTGAATCTTGCTTTTTTGCATTGTTATTTCATATTCGTAATCCAGTAATTAAAATTCATTTGTGCTGTTAATTGAGGCTTATCACCTTAATGATTGCTATAATAACTTTCCTTCTTAACAAATTATTCATTCTATTCTTCATAAATGAACTGTTTAGAATATAACATTGCAGTGTGAAAAGCAATTATACTCTTTGTGCTACTGTAGATAATAACAATAGCATATTCAACAGTGATGTTTGATATATATATTGTACATGTAATTACTAAATGTTTGCCTTGTAAAACGATCCTCCTTCATGTCTCTCAAAATAAACAAAGTGAAATATCTGTAAATGTTATTTTACATCTAAATGCTTTTGTAATGTTTTCTGAATTTTAAGTCCATCTATCTATCTATCTATCTATCTACCGTATATACTCGAGTATAAGCCGACCCGAATATAAGCCGAGACCCCTAATTTTACCCCAAAAAACTGGGAAAACTTATTGACTCGAGTATAAGACTAGGGTGGGAAATGCAGCAGCTACTGGTAAATTTCTAAATAAAATTAGATCCTAAAAAAAATATATTAATTGAATATTTATTTACAGTGTGTGTATAATGAATGCAGTGTGTGTATAATGAATGCAGCGTGTGTGTATGAGTGCAGCGTGTGTGTATGAGTGCAGCGTGTGTATGAGTGCAGTGTGTGTGTGTGTATATGAGTGCATTGTGTGTGTGTATATGAGTGCATTGTGTGTGTGTGTGTATATGAGTGCAGTGTGTGTGTGTGTATATGAGTGCAGTGTGTGTGTGTGTGTATATGAGTGCAGTGTGTGTGTGTGTATATGAGTGCAGTGTGTGTGTGTGTATATGAGTGCAGTGTGTGTGTATATGAGTGAAGTGTGTGTGTGTATATGAGTGCAGTGTGTGTGTGTATATGAGTGCAGTGTGTGTGTATGTGTGCAGTGTGTGTGCATGTGTATGAGTGCAGTGTGTGTGTGTGTGCAGTGTGTGTGTGTGTGTGTGTGTTGCAGTGGTGGGGGGGTGGGCAATTTTATTATTTTATTTATTATTATTTTTTATTATTTTAATATATTTTTTTCTTATTATTTTTTATTTAATTATTATTTTTATTTTCGTCCCCCCTCCCTGCTTGATACATGGCAGGGAGGGGGGCTCCTTCCCTGGTGGTCCAGCATTGGTAGTTCAGTGGGGGGGAGAGGGGGCTGGCAGAGATCTTACTTACCCGTCCTGCAGCTCCTGTCAGCTCTCTCCTCCTCCGCGCCGTCCGGTCAGCTCTTCTGTCAGCTCCCACTGTAAGTCTCGCGAGAGCCGCGGCTCTCGCGAGACTTACAGTGGGAGCTGACCGAGGTGCTGAACGGACGGCGCAGAGGAGAAGGGAGCTGACAGGAGCTGCAGGACGGGTAAGTAAGATCTCTGCCAGCCCCCTCTCCCTCAGTCTGTATTATGGCAATGCAAATTGCCATAATACAGACTATTGACTCGAGTATAAGCCGAGTTCCGGTTTTTCAGCACAAAAAATGTGCTGGAAAAACTCGGCTTATACTCGAGTATATATGGTATCTATCTATCTATCTATCTATCTAAACTAGAAAAATGGTCAGAGTTGTGGCAGCTGACATTTAATGTGGATAAGTGCAAAATAATGCATCTTGGATGTAAAAACCCAAGGGCAGAGTACAGAATGTTTGATCGAGTCCTAACCTCAACATCTGAGGAAAGGTATTCAGGGGTAATTATTTCAGATGACTTAAAGGTAGGCAGACAATGTAATAGAACAGCAGGAAATGCTAGCAGAATGTTTGGTTGTATAGGGAGAGGTATTAGCAGTAGAAAGAGGGAAGTGCTCATGCCATTGTACAGAACACTGGTGAGACCTCACTTGGAGTATTGTACGCAGTACTGGAGACCGTATCTCCAGAAGGATATTGATACTTTAGAGAGAATTCAGAAATGGGCTACTAAACCGGTTCATGGATTGCAGGATAAAACTTACAAGGAAAGGTTAAAAGGATCTTAACATGTGTAGCTTGGAGGAAAGATGAGACAGGGGGATATGATAGAAACATTTAAATACATAAAGGGAATCAACACCGTAAAGGAGGAGACTATATTTAAAAGAAGAAAAACTGCCACAACAAGAGGACATAGTCTTAAATTAGAGGGAAAAAGGTTGAAAAATAATTTCAGGAAGTATTGCTTTACTGAGATGGTAGTGGATGCATGGAATAACCATTCAGCCTTCCAGTTTACAGGTTAACACAGTAAAGAAGTTTAAGCATGCGTTGGATAAGCACAAGGCTATCCTAGATAAGATAAGGCCAGGGACCAATGAAAGTATTTAGAAAATTGGTCAGACTAGATGGGCCGAATGGTTCTTATCTGCCGTCACATTCTATGTTTCTATCTATCTATCTATCTATCTGTCTAGCTACAGTGAGGGAAAAAAGTATTTGATTTCCTGCTGATTCTGAGAGTTTGCCCACTGACAAAGAAATGATCAGTCTATAATTTTAATGGTAGGTGTATTTTAACAGTGAAAGACAGAATAACAAAAAAATAATCCTGAAAAATGCATGTCCAAAGAGTTATACATTGATTTGCATGTCAATGAGTGAAATAAGTATTTGACCCCTTCGACTTAGTACTTGGTGGCAAAACCCTTGCTGGCAATCACAGAGGTCAGTTGTTTCTTGGAGTCGGCCACCAGGTTTGCACAAATCTAAGGAGGGATTTTGTCCCACTCCTCTTTGCAGATCCTCTCCAAGTCATTAAGGTTTCAAGGCTGTTTGGCAACTCAAACCTTCAGCTCCCTCCACAGATTTTCTATGGGATTAAGATCTGGAGACTGGCTAGGCCACTCCAGGACCTTAATGTGCTTCTTCTTGCGCCACTCCTTTGTTGCCTTGGCTATGTGTTTTGGGTCAATGTCATGCTGGAATACCCATCCACGACCCATTTTCAATGCCCTGGCTGAGGTAAGGGCGTTCTCACCTAAGATTTGACGGTACATTGCCTCGTCCATCGTGCCTTTGATGCGGTGCAGTTGTCCTGTCCCCTTAGAAGAAAAACACCCCCAAAGCATAATGTTTCCACCTCCATATTTGACAGTGGGGATGGTGTTCTTGGGGTCATAGGCAGCATTCCTCCTCCTCCAAACACGACGAGTTGAGTTGATGCCATTTCTCAAAAAGTGTTGTGGTCTCATTTGACCACAACACTTTCACCCAGTTCTTCTCTAAATCATTCAGATGTTCAGATGTTCATTGGCACATTCAGATGTTCATTGGCACACTTCAGGTGGGCCTGTACATGTGCTTTCTTGAGCAGGGGCACCTTGCAGGCGCTGCAGGATTTTAGTCTTTCACGGCGTAGTGTTTTACCAATTGTTTTCTTGTTTCCTTGGTGACTATGGTCCCATCTGCCTTAAGATCATCCTCCCTGTGTAGTTATGAGCTGATTCCTCATTGTTCTCATTATCATTGAAACTCTGCTTCTGGACAGGTGTCTTTTATACAGGTAACAAGCTGAGATTAGGGATTTTAAAAGCATTTCCCCAGTGGTGATTAAAAAAAAAGACAAAAATGAAAACATTTGCAAACAAAAAGGTAAGCAATTGAAGCAGTTCAGCTATCTTAAAGGAAATCCATGTTCCCATAGCCAACATGGCGTAGAGAGTCACGTGTTGCATCATCCCACCCCCCGG
Organism: Pelobates fuscus; assembly: GCF_036172605.1. Lineage (NCBI taxonomy): Eukaryota > Metazoa > Chordata > Amphibia > Anura > Pelobatidae > Pelobates > Pelobates fuscus. Next base: position 102,115,122 of record NC_086318.1, read on the forward strand.
ACTTGTGACATCATCTTGAAACCTCCCCTATCCCGGTACAGGTCAGGGAAGCCCAGAATGCACCATGTTGGTTGTGGGAAGTGGTAGAAGAGTGAAAGAGAGTGTATGGGAAAAAGAGAAGGGAAAAAAGGAACATGTAAAAATGACATGTACAAAGAGAAACATGCATAAAATGTCTAACACATCATACATATAAGTTATTAAAGACATAGTGTATGTGACGAAGGCACCTTCGTCACCTTCGTCACCTTCGTCACTGGGATTTGGAGAGGCCTGCTTGCCAACCTCTTGCCCTGTGATTATGGCCCCTGGGATATATTGCCCTTTAAAAACACTATTTGGGCATATTGGATTTTAAAAGCACTGTTTCTGCCACTTGGACTTTTAACTGGAACAGATTCAAACATGTGGCGGCGGCCATCTTAAATTGTCCAGCAGTGTTTTGCCGTCGAGTGTATGGAACTGTTTTGGGCATGGGACCATGTGCACGGTGGGGCAAAAATATGACTTCCAGAAAATTCCTGAACCCCTGAACCGATCTGGGTGATTTTGTTCACCCAGATCAGGGCTATAAGGGGATGTGACTTTTGTGGGGATATGTTGTATTTTGGGGTTTGTAAAAATTTATGTTTTTTTTCTGCTTAGAGTTAATTGAGTTAGTCCATTGTCTTAGTTAATTGTATCACAGGCAGAGGGGAGGGCTTGTGTGCTGTATGTGGGAGTGCCGGACATTGTTGCATTGTTCTGATTGGTTTGTGTGCCTGTGTTCCATCAGGCCCAGGTGGTGTGCCTCTGGCCTGAGGAATTGTATAAATTGTGAGTGCTGGCTTGCATTAAAGAGACCTGTTCTACCCTTCATGAAGTCTTGGCTCATGTTTGGGGGATTGGAGAACTACACTCTGGGGATTGCTATAATCACTATAATCCCCAGAGTATAATCACTTGTAAGAACTGTTCCTGTTTCGCTCTCTGGACTAAGGAGAGGTTCGCCCTCTGTAAGATGGAGCCTGGTCTTGGGTCCAGGGTGGGTGGAGAACGGCGAAACCCCAACCAAGCTGCGGTGGTTCGTGGGGTTTGCGGTGGTTATAGTGTCGAGTGCAGTGTTGATGGTCCTTGGCGAGCTCTAGGAGCATCGTTCGATGGTGGCACCCAGTCTGGGTGGCAGGCGGTCTGTCACAGTGTACATTGTTAAAAACAAATTAATATTAGTTTATATGAATAAATATAATACATATAAAATGAATTTATGGAAAATAGGAATTATCATAAAGCTTAATGATTAATCATAAAATATTATGTAGGCGTTAAAAATATTGTATTATAAAATGGATGATAGATAACCATAAAAATAAGTTATGCATATTAAGAGGATCTGTTTGAAGGGTCTGTATTAAAAAGCCTATATAAAAATATCTGTATTATAAAAGTCTTAATAAAAATAAATTAAACTATTAATAAGTGTTATATTATTGGGTTTAAATGAAGTAGCACAATTATAAAATTCAAGACAATGTGCCAAGTGCAAGGTAATGGTTATAAATGCATACTGTGAAATCATCATAGGGTGAACAGGTGAAAGCGAGGCTGGTGATGTCAGAAGTGACATCTATCATTTCAAAAAAGTCATCATACCGAATTTAACCATGTGAGTGAAAGTAGATAATACACCTACATAGAAACTAAAAAAGACAGAGATATGTGAAGTGGAGACCAAATAAAAGAGAGAACGGAACGATAGAGAGGGAAAAGTGACAACTAAGTAACAGTGAAAGTAGTTGAGCAACAAAAAGGGAAGAGAAAATATCTCCGTGAAAGTTATGAAAATAACTGATTATAAACTCAAACATACTGTTACCTTAACCACCCCTAACTGTGACTCTCTGATCCATAAACTCTCCCAATATTTGAAACAATATAAAAAGGATCTGGTACAATTTAAAAGACAGAAATTTGATAAAGTAAATTTTGATTATTCTGAACACAGTGTATATACTGTCTGGTGATAACAGTCGCCCAACTCAGAGACCAAATAGACCTAGGATTAAGAAACTACTGGTTCTGACAATTGACTTTACATCAGGTGAAACAACATCTGAATCAGAACAAGGAGCACCCATCAGTTCAGGTTCTTCCTTATGAACACCAACACACACGGATAACCAGGTGTCTTTTTTAGATCCAGGCTTGGGAATCACCAGAGAACCGGTCCAGGGCACCAGAAATACAAGAAGCAGCAACAGAAAGATCATCGTTCTCCCGGAATAAACCTACAAGGAGAGGCCAGAAGGGGAAAGCACACTGGACAGAGAGGCAGACCTCCCATCAGATAACAGAGACCCCTATCATCAATCTCTCACAGAGAACTCTAACATCCATTGAAACCATTTTATTATCCAAGGGACTGTCATTTATTCCCACCAACGGTATTGTGGACTTTGACTGGGAAGTCGATCAATACTGGTTTACAAGGAAATCACGCCTTGCAGATCACTTTGGATCTAACCTAGAAATTACCAACACCACTATGGATCATCAGCTCAGACTCAGGAGCACGTTTGACCCCCGTCTACCAATGCAACTTTGAAAGTATTTGCACAGAACTTACAAATTGACAGCCGGATGCTGACCAAACAAGATCCTAATGTTATTTCTAACATTTTAAGTAGAGAACGTAAAGCCTTAAGTGACCTAGCTGGAGACTTATCCATTACTATTCACCCCACGGACAAAGGGAGGGGGGTGAATTATGCAGTACATGGATTATAAGGATGAAATACTATGACAGTTAGCAGATGCATCTACATATAGATTCTCTCCTAAAGACCCCACTATGGAATATGGCAGTATGATCGCTAATAAACTCCAGAAAGGCTTAACTGATGGCCATCTTTCTCATCAGGAAGTTGAATACTTACTAGAGACCTATCCGAGATTTCCCATCTTGTATACATTGCCTAAGGTCCACAAGGACCCGGTACACCCCCATGGCCGCCCCATTGTCTCGGCCAACGGGGGCTTTCTAGAACCAATTGGCAAATGGCTTGACTGAAAATTTAAAATGCCAGTGTCCTTACCTACATGTATCAGAGACTCAGCAATAGTGATCGAGGAACTCCAGAAGCTCACTGTTCCTTCAGCAGGAATTATATTCGCTGCAATAGATGTTAGCAGCCTATTGTCATGGTACCTGTGGTGTCTACCTCAGAGGAGGTTAGAAACCTAGACGTTGTTCCTCAGAAAGGGGCTGGTACACCCGATCACTTCAGTCTTTCAGGCCGTTTACATGCCGGCCACGATAACCCCGCCTCCTTTTATGACGCGGCACTCAGTAGCCGACGTCATGACGTCAATCACGTCACAAACCGCCAGAAACCACTAATCAGGAAATTTTGGGGGCGTGGTACACAATTAAAGAACCAAGGTATAAAAGAGATGTATTTGCAATGATTCATTGCCCTGTCGTGGTTCTAGTTAGTCTGGTCACTCAGTGCTCTTTCTTATCTTGTGTATCTGGTTATTGATTCGGCTTTGTATTTTCGACCCTGCGTTCTTCTCTTGTCCTTTTGACTCGGCTTGTCTCTCGCTTACCTGCTTTCTCGTTCCCTCGACCTCGGCTTGTCTCTGACCATTCTTTGTCTACTCCTTACGTTAGTCCGGCCATTCTAAGGTCCGGTATACGTACCTTCTCTTGTTTGCATTCTGCGTGTTGGATCCCTGTCACGATCCTGACATTACGACAGGGCCAATGGATCCTGCAGGTGCGAACTCTCAGGTCGGTTCTCCTGACTCTAGATTTGAGACCATGGACCATAGAATGGATCAGATGGCCCTAGCTTTGCAAGCTTTGCTATCTCGTCCTAATAATCAGTCAGAGGAAATGCGTACTTCCACTATCTCCACTGTAAGTACAGGCCTAGAGGTAGCCACTCTGGTGCTTCTTCTCGTGTCACTTCCCCTCTACGCTATGGCGGCTCTCTGGATACTTGTCGAGGCTTCTTAAATCAGATAGGTATTCAATTTGAGCTACAACCTCGCGCCTACCCTACAGACAGGGCTAAGGTTGGATTTATAATCACGTTACTTATTGACAGGGCTAAGATGGGCTAACCCTCTGTGGGAAAATGATAACCCGTTAGTCTATAATTATAATGCTTTTGTTGCGGCATTTAGGAGGACTTTTGACCCCCCAGGAAAAAAGGCCAATGCAGCTAGACTACTGTTACGTCTCAGACAGCATAACAGAACCCTCGTGGATTATGCGTTAGAGTTCAGATCCTTGGCGGCAGAAGTCAAATGGAATGAACAGGCTTATATGGACGTATTTTTGAACGGGTTATCTGATGAGATTCTAGATGAGGTGGCCACAAAAGAACTTCCAGAAAATTTGGAGGATTTGATTTCATTTATTTCCTGAATAGATGAACGTATGAGACAGAGGCAGAATACTCGGGATAGAACTCGTAGACCTTCCATAAGACTAGCCCCCTCATTTCAGAATTCTGATTCTACAACTTTAGCTCTTCCAGAACCTATGCAAATAGGAACCACTCGGCTCTCAGAAGATGAGAGACAGTACAGGAGAAAGGAGGGTCTTTGTATGTATTGTGGACTAAGAGGTCACCTACGCCTAAATTGCCCTAACTGGCCGGGAAACGCTCGCACCTAAGTTTCTCAAGAGGACAGGCCTAGGGTGTTTCTATCTTGTCCTCTATATATGATTATAAAGACCATAGGCTTCTTATACCTGTCCCTTTAGCTTGGGAAAAGGGAGTTATAAATGCTATGGCTTTGATAGATTCCGGAGCAGCTGAAAGCTTTATAGATCAAGCCTTTGCCAATAACCACTCTATCCCATCTCAACTAAGAGATACACCCTTGGCCGTTGAGGCCATAGATGGTAGACCACTATCAGAGCCTGTTATCTTTTTGTTATACCCTTGGCATTGAGGCCATAGATGGTAGACCATTAAGTTCTCCAGTTGTTACTCATAAAACTGTACCGTTGCAGATATATACAGGGGTTGTACACTTTGAAACCATTCAGTTCCAGGTCATCACCTCTCCCTCTTCTCACGTAGTGTTAGGGTACCCATGGTTACGTACTCACAATCCCATTTTCGACTGGGAGTCAGGGCAAATAAAATCATGGAGCAAGGCCTGCCACCAGTCTTGTACTATTGAAGTCACCCCTTTTAATTCTATTAATGTTCCTACTACTCCTCCTTTGTCTACTGTTATACCCCCTCAGTACTTATTTCTCAAGACTGTCTTCGATAAAAGGGAGGCTGACAAATTACCGCCTCACAGACCCTACGATTGTGCTATCGATTTATTGCCTGGCACTATACCTCCAAAGGGCAGGGTGTACCCTTTATCTGTTCAAGAAAACCGTGTCATGGAGGAGTATATTAAGGAATCACTAGAAAAGGGCTTTATTAGGAGATCCTCTTCTCCGGCTGGAGCGGGGTTCTTCTTTGTATCGAAGAAAGAAGGTGATTTAAGACAGTGTATCGATTATAGATGTCTAAATAAAATCACCATCAAAAATGCATACCCTATACCTTTAATTACAGAATTATTTGACAGGCTCAAACATGCTACTGTATTCACTAAATTGGATCTTAGAGGTGCATACAATTTAATACGTATTAAGAAAGACCACGAATGGAAGACGGCATTCAACACTAGATCTGGCCATTACGAGTATACTGTTATGCCATTTGGTCTATGTAATGCCCCAGCAGTATTTTAAGAATTTATTAATGACGTCTTAAGAGACTTTATTCACACATTTGTAATTGTGTACTTGGACGACATATTAATATATTCTACAGATTTACACACTCATCACAGACATGTTACAACAGTTCTGAAGACCCTTCTTGCTAATGGTCTTTATTGTAAACTGGAAAAATGTCTATTTTACCAATCCGAAGTCCAGTTTTTGGGGTATTTGATTTCCACTAGACGCTTTATTAAAGGTTTTTCCTCTATTGTAACGCCTATCACCTGTATGACAAAAAAGGATGGCAATACTCGTGTCTGGTCTCCCGAGGCACTTCAGGCTTTTGAATTTCTTAAAACTATGTTCGCCTCTGCACCTATTTTACAGCATCCTGTCCCCTCACTGCCCTATATTCTTGAAGTTGATGCTTCCGATATCGGGGTAGGTGCTGTCTTATCCCAAAGAGAGTCGACTGACAAGCCATTGCATCCTTGTGGCTTCTTTTCCAAACAAATGTCCAAAGCAGAAAAGAATTATGATGTGGGTAATCGCGAACTCCTTGCTTTTATTTTAGCACTTAAAGAATGGAGACATTTGTTAGAAGGAACTGAGGATCCCATCCTCATATTTACGGATCACAAGAACCTATCCTACCTTAGTGAGGCTAAAAGATTGTCTTCTAGGCAGGCTAGGTGGTCACTGTTTTTGTCTCATTTCAATTATATTATCACCTATAGGCCAGGTGATCGCAACACTAAAGCAGACGCTCTGTCCAGACAGTTCGAAACTGCTGACAAACAGGAGATTGATGTTACTCCTGTCATTCCCCCAGACAGGATAATAGCTACTACTTTTTTGTCTATTTCCTCGACCCTCTTGCAGGCCATACAAGCGAAACAAAGCACCTAGCGAGAGGCCTACTGATAAACTGTTCGTTGATGTTCCCGAGAGACGGGATATTCTGTCATTGTATCATGACACTAAGACAGCTGGACATCCTGGTATTTCCAAAACGGTGTCAGCTGTTTCTCAGTATTTTTGGTGCTATTGCTTACGCAAGGATGTCACCGACTATATAGGTGCTTGTACTACTTGTGCCTGTATGAAATCTTCTCGCAGAGTTCCTTGTGGGCTGTTGCATCCGTTACCCATTCCCGAGAGACCTTGGTCTAACCTGTCCATGGATTTTATTGTTGAATTACCCCCTTTGAATGGTAACACAGTTATCCTAATGATAGTAGATCGGTTTTCCAAGATGGCCAGCTGCCACGTCTAGGTAACTGGCACTTATCTTTGCTAGAGAGGTGTTTCGGTTGCATGGCATCTATTGTGTCCAATAGGGGTAGCCAATTTATTTCCAAGTTCTGGAAAGCCTTTTGTTCGGAAATGGGTATTTCTCTCTCATTTTATTCCGCTTACCACCCCCAGTCTAATGGAGCTGCTGAACGTGCCAATCAATCTCTGGAGCAGTACCTTCGTTGTTTCGTATCCCACCATCAGAACAATTGGGCTGACCTTCTTCCTTGGGCTGAGTTTGCTCGGAATAACGCTGCTCATGATTCTTCCGGCAAAAGTCCTTTGTACGTTGTCTATGGCCAGCATCCTGTTGTTCTTCCGGCTGCTTTCTCCTCACAGGGCATGCCAGTTCTGGAGGAGCATTTGGCTGGTTTGCATAATACTTGGGAGCAGGTTCATCGATCTTTGGTGGATTCCGCTGCTCGCCAGAAGGTGCAGGCTGACAAGCGTCGCAGGGCGGCTCCTTCTTATGTCGTGGGGGACAGGGTTTTGCTTTCCACGCAAAATATTTGCCTCCGGGTGCCTTCTATGAAATTGGCCCCCAGCTTTATTGGTCCTTATCATATTTTGCATAAAGTTAATCCTGTTTCGTATGCCTTGGGTCTCCCTAAGAATCTGCGTATTCCTAATGTCTTTCACACCTCGTTGTTGAAACCTTACGTACGCAACCGCTATAGCCAGCATACTCTTCCTCCACCTCCTGTTTCTGTGGAGGGTCATGAGGATTTTGAAGTTTCTGCTGTTCTTGACACTCGTTTCCTTAGAGGTCGACTTCAGTACCTGGTGCATTGGAAGGGCTATGGGCCTGAGGAACACAATTGGATTTCCGCTGACGCTGTTCACGCTCCTCGCCTTGTGCATTCTTTCCATTCTCGTTTTCCTGCCAGGCCTGGCCCTCCCCGCCCAGAGGGGACCCCGGCTAGTCCTAGTTTACACTGTCTCTTTGTGCCCTTGACCTCGGATCGCTCCTGACTCTGTACTCCTGTCATATACGTCGAGTCCGGCCATTCTAAGGCCCGGTAGACGTATCTCCCCTCTGTGTTGTCTTCTGTTGAGTTGAATCCTGCGTGTTGGGGTATATTTTCGTTACATCCTATTGGTAATGGACTAATCTTCCCTGTATTATACCATACCCAATAATTTCTACAATACACGGGAATTGGGATATTCTCAGAAAAGATCCTGCACTACCACCTTTTTCCATAATAACCCTACCATGAGTTACAGGAGAGGAAGAAATTTACGTGACATGTTGGTGCATACTGATCAGCACAATCCAGTAGTTCAGGAGAAAGCCCCTATTACAAGGGGATGTTATTGTTGCCTGAGTTGCACAGCATGTAACTCGATGATCACTGGAAAGAAGTTTTGCCATCCTCATACGGGAAAAATCTATAACATCAGGCATTTTATCACCTGTACCACTACACATGTGGTGTACTGCATTAAACGCCCATGTGAACTTGTATACATTGGTAAAACCTCTAATGACCTAAGGGAAAGAATGCGAGGTCACCACTCGGCGATCCGTATCACTCTGAATACTGCTTCTGCCAATACCCCAGTGGCACAACACTTCTTAGGAGCTGGACATTCCTTACCAATGCTAGGATTCATGGACATTGATCATGTCACATTATCCCCTACATGGGGTGACAGAGATGCACAACTGTTGAGAAGGGAGGCATATTGGGTGTACACCCTAGGGACATTGGCCCCAGCCGGACTGAAGGAGAAAAATCCTTTATATTGTTTTCTTCCCAGACGTTAAGCTTAAGTATTATTTTGTCTATGTACATATAGTTTCTATTGATATGTACTGCCTCTATGTGTATCATTTAATTGCTACATTAATTTGTTTTGCCTCATAGTACTTAAATGTAATACTCATAAAATGTATTCAGTAACCTTTATATGCCTGTTGATGTGAGATTCTTTTCTTTTCCTCATTGATTGGAACTTTCACGGAGATATTTTCTCTTACCTTTTTGTTGCTCAACTACTTTCATTGTTACTTAGTTGTCTTTTTTCCCTCCCTATCGTTCCATTCTCTCTTTTATTTGGTCTCCACTTTTCACATATCTCCATCTTTTTAGCCTCTATGTAGGTGTATTATCTACTTTCACTCACATGGTTAAATTTGGTATGATGATGTTTTATTTTAAATGGGAGACATCACTTCTGACATCACCAGCCTTGCTTTCACCTGTTCACCCTCTCATAATTTCAAAGTACTGTATGCATTTGTAACCATTACCTTGCACTTGGCACATTGTCTTGAAAAAGGTCCAGGAGGACTGAAACGTTGATGTCTTCTCTGGCCCCGGCATCACTAAGAGGCGCTCGAGGGAGCTGGGCCGCGGAATCAGAGCTCCCTTGCCGCCCTCCTTCCACCATTCGAATGCCTGTGCCTGCCTGCCTGCTAGCCCCACTGGACCCCAGGGAAGAATACAACTCCAGCACCCAAAGGTAGGGAGGCTGGATTGATTTGACATTTAAAAAAATTGTGAGTGTGTGTCTGTTAGTGTGTGTGTGTGTTAGGGAGAGTGTTAGTATGTGTCAGTGAGAGTGTTAGTGTGTGTGTGTTAGTAAGAGTGTTAGTGTGTATCTGTTAGTGAGTGTGTGTCAGTGAGTGTGTTAGTGTGTGTCTGTTAGTGAGTGTGTTAGTGTGTGTCAGTGAGAGTGTTAGTGTGTGTGTTAGTGAGAGTGTTAGTGTGTGTCTGTTAGTGAGTGTGTTAGTGTGTGTGTCATCATACCATCCCCAAACCAATGGCGTGGCTGAGAGAGCCAACCAATCATTGGAACAATATTTGAGATGTTTTATTAATGGCACTCAGGAAAACTGGTCTGATTTGCTACTATAGGGGAAATCCCAAGAAATAATGCAACCCATGACTCATCTGGACGTAGTCCATTTTTGTTAACAACGGTTGTCATGCTACTGTCCTCCCTGTGCTGTTCTCTGACACTGCTATTCCCGCTCTGGATGACCATCTCACATGTATAGCTGAGACTTGGAATAAGGTCCACACAGCTTTAGAAACTGCTACTGTTCGTTTCAAAATGCATGCCGATATGAAGCGTGGTGCCAACCCTGGTTACCAGGTGGGTGACAAGGTATGGCTCTCCACACGGAATATTAAACTCAAGGTTCCTAGCATGAAGTTTGCACCCAGGTACATTGGGCCCTTTAGAATCGTTTGCAGGTTTAATCCTGTGTCTTATTCTCTGGCTCTCCCCGCCTCTCTGGGTATACCTAACACGTTTCATGTATCCCTACTGAAACCCCTTATCTGTAACAGGTATACCACCCATTCTGAACCTCCCCCTCCTTTGGTTGTTTCTGGACAGGAGGAGTACGAAGTCTCTGCAGTATTTAGTTGTTTGGAAGGGTTATGGGCCTGCCGATTGCTCTTGGGTTTTTGCTTCAGACATACATGTGGGCCACAAAATCTGTTCCTTCCATGACAAATTTCCCCTCAAGCCTGGTCCTGCCCACCCCATGGGTAGTCTTCAAGTGGGGGGTACTGTCATGGCTCCCCGCAGTTCTGTTGGCGTGGCCGCACTGAAACATAGCGGCTACGCCGACAGAAAATACTTACCTTGGTCGCAGCAAACCGCTTCCCGACCTCCTTCTATCCCGGTCCCCAGCATGTACGGCGTTCATAAAGATGCCAGCCGCTGCGGTTCCAGTTTTAATAGGAGACTTACCTCTGCCTACATTAAAGATGACGCCAACGTCCGTGCGAAGTCATGTCATAGACGCGCACGCATGTTTTGTGGTCAGAGGTCAGAAACAGCCAATTACAGCCTGAGGAAGGTTATTTAAACCCAAATTACCTTTTTCTTTTTCTTCAATGCTCTGTCCTGGTATCCTTGATTTCTGGCTTTCCTCATCGATGTGTCTCGTTCTGTGTCCCTGACCTCAGCAAGTATTTTGACTATTCTCCAGTACCTTAAGTCCGGCCATTCTAAGGTCCGTTTAGACGTTATTCTTAGTCCTAGGTGTGATACTTTTCTGCGTGCTGGATCAACTATAATCCTGACAGTGTGTCAGTGAGAGTGTTAGTGTGTGTCTGTTAGTGAGAGTGTTAGCATGTGTGTGTGGGTCTCTGACACTGAGTGAGTCTGCATCTGTCAATGAGTGTGTATGCATTTCTATCGGTGAGTGTGTGTCTGTCATTTAGTCTGTATGTGTGTCTGTCGGTGAATGTGTGTGTCTGTCGGTGAATGTGAGTGTGTGTAACTGTGAATGTGTATGTTTCAGTGAAAGTGTGTTGGTTAAACAATGTGTATGACAATGACTGTGTATCTGTCAGTGAGTGTATGTCGGTGTATGCATCAGGGAGGGTGTGTGTCTGTCAGGAAGAGAAATTTGGAAGGGGGGGGGGGGTGGTAACCGAGTTTTGTCATGCCTAGGGCAGCACAAAACCAGAATACACCACTGCCTGTTGGTCTTTGTGATGGTGCAGATTGGAATTGTGGACAGTGCATCATTAAAGGGTATTAGACTTTATTTATTAGGTATAAGGTCTAACAACTACTACAACCCTTGAACCAACATTTGTATCCAGAATACAGGACATTTGTCAGCACTTCTAACATAATTCAACCTTCTAACTTCGAATCAAATATACTAGAGAGCTTTCTCCCCTTTTATACTGAATAGGATTTGTGTCTCTATATAGAAATAAGTGGTACCTGTTTTTAGCAACATTGTATCTTTTGCATTTGATTAGTATATTGAACCATTACCTTTGCAAGCTTGTAGCTAAAACACCCACTAAGAAGTTGAAAACCATATAAACTGGCTTGTGAACTACATGGTTCATTTTCACATATTCACTTCGTTGTGACACTATTTGTTGTTTGTTTATATTATATGCCTGTTTTTTTTATTTTTTTATTAATAAAGTATTATGTTTTATTCTTGATATGTGATTTAAAATCTATGGTGATCTATTGGGATTCACACTTAGTGTGTTTCCCTTCTGCTTCCATTTTTCTAAAAGTTTCTAATTAGGGTTATTCCCCTCTTAGATTGCAAGTAACCCTTTAATGACTCTCCACACATTTTATGTAGTGGTCGGCCTCTTTTTTCTGTTTATCCATTTTTCTTATATCTTTTGTTGTGCCATCTTGAGGCAGGGATTCAGGTTGGCAATCCTCTACAGGTGTTGATGTGGGTATGGGAATTTCTACCTCCTTGTGGTACATGGTTGATGTTTTCTCTTGTCTGTCTAATTCCAGTTGTGATTTTTATTTATTGCTTGAACAAGGAGCACAACCACAAAATTATATAGAAAAATATGTTTATTACATGGGTCGAATTAATAGGCTCTCATAAACAGTATCAATGCATAAAAAAGACAATAAATGTCCAATGAAGAATACAATGCGATATCTATAAGTTCTAAAGTTGCATACAAGCAAACTGCATAATGCATAAAAAAATATATATAAGTATACAAGACAGCTATATGAGATGCCAAATTCAATAACCCCCCAAAAATAATAAATAACACAAAAAAAAGACAACATACCAGACCTAGTGAGAAGAAGGACAAGAGTCAACCAATACACCCCCAACGTTTCGGCAGAATGCCTTTATCAAGGGAGCCTATACTAACGGAGTGAACACCACCCTTATATACCCCTAAGCAAAAAAATGGAAAACACCTGAGAGAATGGGTGGCCACCCATCAAAATTGCGATCCTCCCAACCAAAAACAGCTGTTACTTATGGTTGCCAAGGAAATCAATTAACAAAACATAAACAGAAAAATAAATGAGAGGTTTGTAAATCCTTCCCAAAATTGGAACTCCAAAAAACGGGATAACACATCAAGTGTCTATGTATAAATTAACATAAGTCTGTATAATAAACATGAAGCCTCATCTAGCAACAGAGGCATATATGAAAACTTGTAATATATAATAAACCCCTAAAGGAAATATAGGGAGCTTACCCACCCATAGAAGAGACCAAAGTCAACCTCCGTTATGGCAATAGAATGATCAGCAATGAATTTAAAAAATAAGCATTAGCCCAAGTCCACGCTAGAATAGTGGATTGAAAGTGAGGCTTGCACCTCACAGTGTGTCGCAACACCCGGAAGTAGGGGAGACGCACATCCAATGGAACGCATCATGCGTTCCAACCAAGGTCGAACGCCAGAAAGACCGAAACGCAAGGTGCGCATGCGCAAAAATGGCGCCTGGAATGCATGATGCGTTCCAGCAGCGGCGAAATAAAAAAATATATAAATAAATAGAACGTATATCAGTACTCATTCCAGTACAATTCCAGTTGTGACCCTAGTTTCCTTCTGACAATGTGCAAACATTGTATAACCAGCTGTTTTGGTGTTAGGGTAGATGATGGTCTCTTATTCATCTTTAGCTCCCACATACGTATCATGTAGCACTCTCATTGGGTCTGCTGTTGTAGTAGTATTCAAGCAGGTCTACGTTCTTGCTTTGTGTCCAGGAATGTTTTTTTCCAGTAGCCCACTTGTCTTGTACTAACTAAGAACTTTTTTTGGTTCAGTGGCCAATATTTCTTGCAGAAGTGTGGCGTCGCCATGGGTACCAAATTTGCCCCCAGTTTTGCCAATATGTACGTTTCCCATTGGGAACAGCGCCATATTCGGCTGGGTGCTCATTCTGGGGGCAGTTTGGTCCTATGGCGACGTTACATAGATGATGTGCTGCTGGTATGGGAGGGTTCCATTGAAAGTTTGGAAGTATTTTTCGAATTTGTAAACTCTAATGATTATAATCTTAAATTTACTTATAATAGTAGCTCAACCTCATTGGATTTCTTGGATCTTTCTATTTATATAGAACAAAACCAACTTAAAACTAAAACATTCTTTAAACCAACAGATTGTAATACTGCCATAGATCTGTCTAGTGCTCACCATCCTCCTTGGCTTTCAAATATACCAAGAAGCCAATTAATTCGTCTCATAAGAAATTGCTCAGACGATACAACGTTCTTACAACAAGCTCAAATAATTAAAACACGATACTTGGAAAAAGGTTATGATCGAGATCTAATTAACTCTGACATACAAAATATATTAGACATTGATAGATCACAATTTTTGAAAAATAAAAATAAAAAACGAGTTGGTAATGGTTCTGAAGTTCAGAAGAACGATTTTCAGTTTGCTTTTATAACCCAATATAATCCACAAGCCAAAAGCCAAAAGGATTAAAAAAAATTCTAAATAAGTATTGGTACATTTTACAGAGAGATAGTGTACTCAGAGAAATCATTCCAAACAGACCTACGATTATTTACAAACGAGCAGCCAATCTGAAAAACAAATTGGCCCCTACTCTCCTTCCCATACATCCTGCACCCACTTCCAATAGTTCTTTTCTTCAACCTCTAAAGGGCTTTTACTGTTGTGGACATTGTTCCACGTGTAAACACCAAAAAAAGAAAAATAACAAGCTTCACAAGCACTCAAACTAAAAAAAACATATTTAATTAAGAAACATATTCAGTGTTCCACTACTTTTGTGATTTATTTACTTCAATGTGGATGTGGAGCCCAATATGTAGGCCGCACCACTAGAAAACTCCACACCAGATTTTTGGAGCACTTTAATAACATCAAAAAAAGTAAACTTGATCACAGTGTTTCAAAACATTGTAGTACTTGTCCTCTTTTTCAGTGGGAACACCTACAAGCCTTTGGTATAGAACATATTACATTAGGATGTAGAGGAGGAGACAAACTCCAAGAATTAATTCGCCAGGAAGCGTTTTGGAAATTCCTTTTTGATATTTTTATACATACTTCACCATGTATGGCTCTTTTTATCCATTTCTTTGAAGACACTTCTATGCTTGGATCTACTATCAAGTCCAATACTGCATATACCCCAGGGGGGTGAGAGGCCTGATTTACACTTTTGTTTGTGAGTGCATTACTTACTCCATAATTCACTATTATATCTTAACTGTGTTACGCTATGATATACACTTTTTATCATTCCAGATTTTATTATATTCTTATATAGAATATTCCAATTTTGGATATATTCCTCAGGTTGTATTTCAACTATATGTCTATTTGAATGTGGTTTCCACTTTGTTGCTGTTTGTCTTCAGATTGCCCTGGGTTCCCTAGCATATGACACAAATCTTGTTAATACAGGCAATGTCCGAGCTGGCCTGGCATGAATCTCATGGTTCGTGTTACTCTCATATTTTTGAGATATATATTTATATTTGCCACAATATCCATTTAAATCACTGTATACAGATATTCATCAATAATTTTAATTAGTATGCTGGTGAGGTTTGGAATGACTGTATTATTGCTTTGTTATTAAGGTTAATCAAGTACTTTATTCCTCCAATTTCATAAAAAATTATAATAATAAAAAATAAGCCATTAAATTATTGAATTTAATCTCTGCATGCTGCAATGTTATTGAATAATATAGTATAGGCAAATTGTACCTATAATAAAATTACAAGCAAATTCTCTACTGAATATTTATTGCTTTAATTAGAGGTATAGTTGAATTGCGGTAATTTTTGTATGTTCTTTTACATTCCCATTATTATATAATTTACAGTATATTGTAGAGTTTATTTTACAATTAACATCTAAACTAAAGCGTGAATCTTACTTTTCAGAGGTCACCTTGAATTCATCGCTCTCCTTTATTGTGCACATCAAATCTATAACACAATCCTGTCACTTTCAGTTTGAAAACATAACCTTATTTCACAAAAATATGCCACTGAGAATCTTCATCCCTCCTTCATAATGCTGATGCTTGATTGCTGTAATACTATACTGACTGGTTTTCCCCTGCAAAGATGCATCTATCCTAAATGCTGTCAGGTTCACTTAGTTTGTTAACTGTTCCTACTTTACTTTCCTTGACCAATCTCTACATTGGTTCTGTAGATCCAGCAGAGAGAAAAAAAAAAGAGAATAATTTCCAAATTTAAAAGCAGTACTATCCTACATTACCCATTCTTTGTACTATTGAAGCCTGAAGCTGGACCTGCCTAAGTCCTAATGAGAGATACCACAAAGTGTAGTTGAGAAGGACAGGGCTTAGATCCTGTGGGACTTTCAGATCCAGATAGACAGTCAACTAGTGGCCAACAAACCTGACATTATGGTGGTTGACAAGGAACAGACGACTGCAGTGGTGGTGGATGTTGCAATACCCAGTGACTATAACATCAGGAAGAAGGAACATGAGAAGATGGACAAATACCAAGTACTAAAATTGGAGAAAGAATGGATGTGAAATGTGAACGCAGTAGTAGTACCAGTTGTGTTAAGAACACTCAGGACTGTGACTCCCAAGCTGGGGGAAAGGTTTCAGCAGATTCTATTTGAGATCGCTGTCCAGAAGAGTACAGTTCTAGGAACAGCTAAGACACTGTGCAGAACTCTCAGACTCCCAGGCCTCTGGTAGAAGACCCGAGAATGAGGATTGAAAATAAAATACCACCCAGAGGGGTCAGAAAGTCAATGCATATATATTTGTGCTCAGAATTTATCTAATACGTAATGGAATGTAGAAGGAGAAGCAAAGTTGGTTGAGGTGTGCCGAAACCAACGTACGAGTAGGCCTGTAAAAGAGGGCCCACAAAGGTGAATTGTTAATATAGATGGGTGTAGGTGGGTGGGGACAAACAGCTTGCACGACAAAGGTAAGTAGGGGGGCAGGGTTTATATAGGATCATAACTCCTCCCACAAATTCAGGCCAAATGGCCTTCCAACTTGTGCTCGGAATTTATCTAATACGTAATGGAATGTAGAAGGAGAAGCAAAGTTGGTTGAATTGTGCCGAAACCAACGTACGAGTAGGCCTGTAAAAGAGGGCAAAAAGAGGATTCAAAGAAAACACACTTTATGCAAGTTAAATACAGCATGGGTACTGAAAGCTTGTGAGGAGCTTTTACTCTGATTGAGGTATATATGTAACTGCGCTGAGGATTAGCCGTGGCCCCATCACTTAGTGATGTAGACTGGGGTGTAAGAGCTTGAAACTGCTGATGCAGCACTTTGTGACAGAAAGACCAGTGAAGGAAGCCATGATGTATCTCCACCTTAATGGAAGGTTTAGACGTGGAGTAGTGGATTAGGACTATTAGTGTGTGGTTGACCTTGGAGACATAAAGTGGTGTGACAGCATAGGAGGTTTAAGTAAGATGCTTGATTTGTAGGTTTGGAGAAAGAGGCAAAAAAAAACCAACATATTGTAACTGCAAAAGTCTTGATTCAAGCAAACTCTAATTGTGATATGTACAATATACAAGGCCCTGGCGTGAGTGATAGAGTAGTTGTGAAACTGCGTGAAGCGTGCACACCTGTATGTGGTGAAATTGTGTGCTTAGTCCAAGATTAGCTCATGGAATGGTGGTATCTTGGATGGTATGTAGTGGACTGTAGGGAGTGCCTGAAAGAAAACCTTAAATTGAGAGCGTGCAAAGTGTCAGCAGTTGTGTAGTGGGCACCAGGAATAAAAATGTAGACTAGAAAGAACTTAGGGGTTGCCACCTGCCAAATCAGCCTGCGAATCAGCCACAGTGGCGGCGAGTATGACCGCCCTTGCTAAAGAAATCGCAGGCTGCGGAGTTGTCAGAGCAGCATTTAACTGCCTTGCCGGTCCAAAGATGACCGCATGTGAGGGTGGCCGCCATGTTGGAGCAGATCTCTGACAAAGTAGAAGTATCTCTAAAGGCCATCAAGGCATCCGTCACAGTGGGCCAGGCATCTCTAACCCGAGGTTGCCTGGTGACAGAGGGACCCCGAGTGTTGTGAAAAGGAGGCTGTGGTGGTGTGAACACTGTTAGGTGTTTGTGAACCTGCTTAATCAACAAAAAATTCATCCAGATAGTGGATCACCTGAATATTTTTAGGAGCGGCCAGCAGAGGGTTTGTGCGAAGATGTTGAATACTTAGGGCTGCTCCTAGAGTCAAACATAGACAAGGTGCCATTGTGAAGGGTGGATAGGTAGTAGATTAACCCCTTAAGGACCAAACTTCTGGAATAAAAGGGGATCATGACATGTCATACATGACATGTGTCCTTAAGGGGTTAAAGGCGTTGGATAAGTCGGACTTGCTCAACCAAGCCTTACTACTTGCTGAAGTGATAGCTTGTATGGCATGGTCGATTTGCGTAGTGCAGTGAGAACTCCTTAACGGGAATGAGGAGTTTTGATGCTAGGAATGGAAGTAGAGTGCGGTGCGGAAGGGGACTATGATCAGACGTATAAAAGGGTATTGTGAATGGCTACCTCGATGGGAATGGTACGCCAAGATGAGAAGTGTGAGGACCCGAAAAGAGGCGATCGTCAAACCAGCGTATGACTGCTGTGGACAGTAGGTGGTCCACCGTAAGAGGGTCAATGGATGTAGATAATAGGTTGGGGCATATGAGTGTACCTGTGGGAATGGCGATAAGGGCCGTGTGATTGGATCAGAGTGGGCCGGTGAGACGTATGGAGTAGTGATAGTGGATGGTGGGGAACGGGGAGGGAAATGAGGGGTAAGTAAGACTGTATGACCGAGATCGCCAGGTGAGGGCCTGCCGGGCTTAATGAGACACCTGGTGTGGCTATAGCCGATTCCACTTATCAGCCTGCTGATAGTTTGGAGGCTGGCCGGGATTGCGACCAGGGTCTCCTGATTTGAATCTGAGGAGTAAGCTGATGGCCCTTGTGAACTAGAGCTGGGCCTGGGGACGTTGGCCTGAGCCATCGTGAGTCTGTGTACTTACTGGTAGTGGCTGGGGATGGGATACCCCTGTGACTGAGCTCTGCTGACATTTTTGGAATGTACCAGTATCACAGGTAACTGAAGGTAGACGGGGTGAGGAATTCCTTTGGAGACCCAGGCCTGACTGGCGTGCTGGGTGTTTCGTCCAACAGAAGACCGATTATTGGGATGGATTCTCATGACATTCTGAGAAAGAAATAATGATTTGGATAAGTAATGTGTCTTAGAGGTGTGGATGAGACCTTTGGAGAACTCGCCTGCTAGCTAGTACCGAAGCAAAAACATTTTCTAGAACCAAGTGACAGGTTTGGCCCTGCTAGTGCCAAGGCTCTACCTATGATTTGGGCTGAGGGGATTTTGTGGCCACTTGAACGTGGTGGCAGGGTGTCAGCCTCTCGGTGACCGTAAGAGATTCAAAACGTGTGGGCGTGACTTGGGAAGCCCTAACTGTAGCCCTAAAGAAGGGCGAGCGAGGTAGCTAACTATGATTTGGTCGTGGGGCTGAACCTCCGTGTATGAGGTGGGGGTGTAGACCTCGCGGGACCGTTTTGTTACTTAGGATAGCTAAGGCCAGCGCCTAACCCTCAATGCCAGTTCTCTAGCCTGCTGGGGCTTGTCTCTTAGAATGGTGTGATATAACGTATGTAGATACTTAACCTTGAGTGTTTGTCCTCTTTCTTTGGGCAATGCACAGGAAGATTGCAATATAGTCTTGCTTCTGCAGGAAACAGGCACGGTCCGGGAAACCTTAGGGAAAAAAGATGCTAGTGGGCCTGAGGCGTGCCACTAGTATAATGAGTGTAAAAATGTTGAACGTATGGGTAGGTGTGTCTCAGACATACTGTAACGTAAGAACTTGGGTAAGCTGAGGGACCTGAACGTAGGTCCATAAATTAGAGACAAGCCCCTGGGTTCCCACAAATGTGAATATTTTTGAATAAAACGAAGGCGAAGTGAGGCCTTAAGAAGAAACGTAAACGTAGTGAGTAAGATTACCAATACCTGATACTGTAATGCAGGGAACCAGGTAGCCTGTATGTTGTTGATGGCGTAGGACTTGGCGAGCTGCGGTAATGACGCAGGTCTAAGTAATAATATGTAGAACTGAATGACAAAAACATGTACCGTTAAATATGGTAGTAATATGGTGGATTATGATAATGAGATTGTTGTTGACATTTGTGAGGAATCTTAGACCAGGTACGTTTTGAAGTTTAGAACCCACTTTGGGAGGTGGGGGGCTGTATGAGACCGTCTAGGCTGAATGTGTCCTCAAGGGAAAATGTAAAATGGTAAACCTTCTTACCTGTTACAGAAATGCGGGATACTAGGAACCTCTTCTTACCTGATACAGTAAAAAACCTAAAAAAACATATGCAGACTAAGTGTAAGGAACCAGTATATAAGGACTTTTAAGGAACAGAGGTTTTTTTAAATCGTGCTAATGGTCTGTAATGAGCCTGGTGAAAAAGGACCGTAAGGCTTAACCTATGAGCGGAGACCTTAGTTGCGAAGAAGACTAATACATAAGGGAAAGTACAATAGACTAAGTCCCAGCAGGGTATGATAATGCCTGGAGGTGTACTTTATAACTTAACTTATAAGAGAAAGTGGACAAACTGTGCCTTTAAGAAGATTTACCCTGTAAAAGATAGGTGTCCCATAATTATGTGACCATAGCGGAAATTTAGAAACACATATTATTTAACCAGTGGTGACTTTAAGAGCCATATAATAAAAACACATAAATACATATAGGATAAATGATGCGAGTGCTTAGATACGTGAAAGCATAACTATACTATAACAGTAGATTAGTGAATTTAAACACTATAGCCTCTTGTGTTCGGTAAACAAATGAACAGGAGAACTGTAACGAGAAAGAACTCCTGCGTTCGGCTAAATGGAGCATACAAAACAGATTTTTTAAACGAAAGCCAATTGTACCTGTGGTCGGATCAACGAACAAACGAACGAACTGATGAAATAGTCGAATGTAAGTTCGTTTAGTGCGGTCGGTAGTTAGCTTATACCAAAATAAACGAGAGTGTGTACTCTGCGGTTGGCTGTTAGGCGCACGAACGCAGAAGTACACGAATGGTGTAAAAGCACGAATGGGTAAGTAATAAAGGGAGCCTATCCCCACGTTTTTAGGCCTGAACGTGGGAAATAGCCGAATGCCATTTCCCACGTTTATGCTTACGTGGACGTGCCGGTCTCGTGACCGGAAGCTGGGTAGCAAGTGGCGGAGTCGGGAAGAAGCCGGTGGACAGGCACGGAAGACGGAGGCAGGAGCTGCTGGCGACGGATTGCTTGCTGGAGACAGCTTGAGACAGGACTTGGCGGGAACGACGACCCGGAATTGCAGGTAACTGTGGAGACAACAAACAGCTTGCACAACAAAGGTAAGTAGGAGGGTAGGGTTTATATAGGATCATAACTCATCCCACAAATTCAGGCCAAATGAACTTCCAATAAATATATATATATATACATGCCCCATTGCAGTCTCTAATAACTGCGGCGGCGAGGCTCATCTTCCTGTCTCGCACCTCCCACATCTCACCCCTCTGTCAGTCCTTGCATTGGCTTCCCGTAAGATATAGGGCTCAATATAAAATTCTGGTTCTTGATTTCAAATCTCTACATAATGCTACTCCCACCTTTCTATCATCCCTAATACACAAGTATGTCCAGTCTAGGCCCCTACGTCTACGCCCCTATATATATATAGTGAGTTCTCTTAAAGGGAGTGCTCCTAATCTCAGCTTGTTACCTGTATAAAAGACACCTGTCCACAGAAGCAATCAATCAGATTCCAAACTCTCCACCATGGCCAAGACCAAAGAGCTGTCCAAGGATTTCAGGGACAAGATTGTAGACCTACATTATTATTATTATTATTATTATTATTATTATATTATTATTATTATATTTATATATTTATATAGCGCCAACAAATTCCATAGCTCTTTACAATGGGTGGACTAACATGTAATTGTAACCAGACAAGTTTGACACACAGAAACGGAGGGGTTGAGGGCCCTGCTCAATAAGCTTACATGCTAGAGGGAGTAATGACACAAAAGGTAAGGGAAGTATTAGGGAAGTAGATTGGTAGAATAGTATTCAATGAAAACTTAGTGCGTTTTTTTTTGGAGCCAGTAACAGTTTAATTGATATGCTTTTGTGAAAAAGTGAGTTTTTAATGATTTTTTGGAGGAGTGGAGTCAGGGTGAGCATCTAACGGAAAAGGGAAGGGAGTTCCACAGGAACGGTGCAGCCCTAGAGAAGTCTTGGATACGAGCATCAGAGGGGGGAGTACGAACAGAGGATAGATGCAGGTCCCCAGCGGAGCGTAGGGGCCTAGACTGGACATACTTGTGTATTAGGGAGGATAGAAAGGTGGGAGTAGCATTATGTAGAGATTTGAAATCAAGAACCAGAATTTTATATTGAGCCCTATATCTTACGGGAAGCCAATGCAGGGACTGACAGAGGGGTGAGATGTGGGAGGTGCGAGACAGGAAGATGAGCCTCGCCGCCGCAGTTATTAGAGATTGCAATGGGGCAAGTTGGGAGCAAGTAAGACCAGTGAGAAGCGGATTGCAGTAGTCAAGGTAAGAGAGGACAGTGGCATGGACCAGCACCTTAGCCGCATCTGGAGTTAAGTAGGGACGGATGTGCTCAATGTTTTTGAGATGGAAGCGGCCAAATTTGGTGATAGACTGGCATGAGGGGTGAAGGAGATGTTGGAGTCAAAGAGCAGCTAGGCAACAAGATCTGCAAAGAGGAGTGTGACAAAATCCCTCCTGAGATGTGTGCAAATCTGGTGGAAAACTACAAGAAACGTCTGACATCTGTGATTGCCAACAAGGGTTTTGCCACCAAGTACCACAACGCCAAGGCCTCATCTCACACTCATACTTACTCATAGGAACAGCGATTATCATGCTCTGAATTTAACATCCTCTAGTATCTCCCACAACGCCAAGGTATTGACTGAAGCTTGGAAGATACTTAACCTCATTTATTCTTACATTGCTACTATATTATCATGTGTTACTATTGATTTTTTTCCAATTATACCTGTAGTTTAACCCCTTAAGGACCAAACTTCTGGAATAAAAGGGAATCATGACATGTCACACATGTCATGTGTCCTTAAGGGGTTAATAACAAGAAAAAATATAGAAGTGGCGCTAGAGGATAAAGTAAGTGAACGGTGCTGCTATACCCAAGTATATCACCACTATATATACTTAAAGAAGATACAGTACAACAAACAAAAAGGTAAAAGCACACACACACACCAAGGAGGTAGTTTACCTGGCGTATAGTAAATTATAGGTATCTCCTCCTTATATACAGTAAGTAGATTCAATATTGAATTCCCTATACAGAAAATATAAACACAAAACAAAACATAGTGCAATCTGTATATTGTATACAACAAAATGGGAAATTCTGAGATGGAATCACTCACACTTTGATGAGCCGTTTAAAAGTAGACTCGGGACTTATGCAGCTTTTATGTCACTTAAATGGGACATACACATTTCTTTTACTCTTCAGGCAGGTTCTCCATTGGTCTTAATAGTCATCTGTTGTCAAATTGGAGTCAGGAGCCAGTAGCCCTTGGTAAACTCATTAGCTCCTTTGGCTTCCAATATCATTTCTATGCAGGCTGCGGGGCTAGAGTTCACTCTCCACTGGACCACCAGGGATGGCAGCAGCACGGTCCCCCCTCCCTACATAAGGTAAGAAGGGAGGGGAGATATTAACTAAACACCCCCCTCCACCCCCACACAATACACACTAACAGCACCCACACACTAACAGCACTCACACACATACATCACCCTTACACACATAGCATCCTTACACACGCACTAACAGCACCCTTACACACACAGCACACTTACACATACACACACATACACACATACACACACACACACACACACACACACACACTAACATCACCCACACACATACATCACCCTTACACACACAGCACCCTTACACACACACTAACAGCACCCTTACACACAGCACCCTTACACATACACACACATACACACACACTAACATCACCCACACACATACATCACCCTTACACACACATACAGCATCCTTACACACACAGCGCCTGCACACACACACAGCGCCTGCACATACACACAGTGCCTTCACACACACATAGCACCCTTACACACACATCGCCCTTACACACACACACCGCCCTCACATACACCGCCCTCGCACACACACACAGTGCCTGCACACACACACAGCGCCTTCACACACACACACAGTGCCTGCACACACACACAGCGCCTTCACACACAGCGCCTTCACACACACACAGCGCCTACACACACAGCACCTTCACACACACACACACACACACACACAGAGCCTATACACACACACAGCGCCCCCACACACACACAGCACCTACACACAGCAGTATATGTGTGTGTATGTGTGTGTGTATGTGTGTATATATATATATAGATATATATATATACACAGCGTGTGTTTGTGCTTTACGGTGCAAACCCTTATACAATAGGCTGCACACTTACCCACACACAAAATATCTCAAAATATCTCACTCAATTACCTCTTCATTCGCTTAATATTTTACCAATAGCTGCTTCTCTCTGTTAACTCTTGTGGCCATCACCTCCAAATTTCCCTGACTACCTTTTGTCTCAAATCCCCACGGTATCCTTTAGATTGTAAGCTCACGGGCTATCTAGCTAAGCACTTTGTATAAAAGAGCTTCAATGGCTACTTATCAGCTTACTTACCTCCTGTATTTGTCTGTGTATATTGTACGTTCTCCACTAATTGTACAGCGCTGCGGAATCTATTGGTGCTTAATAAATAAAATAAATAAGTGCTAAGTCAAAGGGTTCAAATACTTCTTTCACTCATTGACATGCAAATCAATTTATAACTTTTTTGACATGCGGCAGAATTTGTTATTCTGTCTCTCACTGTTAAAATACACCTACCATTAAAATTATAGACTGATCATTTCGTTGTCAGTGGACAAACGTTTAAAATCAGCAGGGGATCAAATACTTTCCCCCCTCACTGTATATATATATATTTGTGTTCGGTGCTATTCTTGTAACGTAAACGTATGTATAGTTTGATGCACAGACCCAAAATGTTGTAATTAGCGCCATTTTGACATAATAAGCATGTTCTTTGATATTACAGCACTGCGTTGCCATTTTATGAAAAAAAAAATTGTTTACACTAATTTTATATTGAAAATTGCATTTAGGCATCATGGGTGCAGTGGCAATGGATTTTTTCAAAACTGAAATTTCAATGAAAATCATTAGTCAATCAGATGAGGAAGAAAGAACTGGGAAGAAAGAGCACATCGTGTTTCTGGTCACCCAGAGATCAGCAATTCCACCCAAACCCAAGCCAACACCGTCTTCTCAACAAATTAAGAAACAGGTACTGCTACAATAAAACTCAAACAGCAACCTTTGTGGATGGTCCTATTTAAAAACTTACAGCAGTGGTTTCCCATTCAGGTTTGGTCAGGATTTGATAGGAGCAGAATTGGGAATACGTTTGTACTGTATTTGTACTGTATTATTATTATTAGATACTATACATACCTTTCCAGGTCGCACTTGTCCACTTTCTGTAGACTGAGTGGGTTCTTGAGGATGGATGTGTATATTGAGGATGGAATGTAGCACCAACTAACCGTGACCAAGACTGGTTTTGTGCATTATGGAGAATAATGCAAACTTGATGTCACTCACTGTGCTTTATGGGATCTAAAAACATGCTTTAAAAATGTGTGTCTACAGTCTTTCTCCTTGTCATCTTTCTATACTTTCACTAGAACCCTGCATACCATAGATGGAGAATATATATAATACTTTGTTCCATTAATTTATGTTTATATTGACATTGTTACAATCTTTTGAAAGCAAATCACTTACAAATAAAATCTGATTGTTAATTATAAAAACATACATTTAATTCTTGCAGAAAATCTACTATCTTTGTTTCACTGCAATGCTCCTCAAACATTCTTTTCAGATCCAATCTGGACTCACATATGTTCTCCTCCTGGATTGCAGTATTGATGCTGAATAAATGATGTGCAGTGTAGCCCAACAAATCATTCTAGGATGGATAATTAAGCTTTATTTTGCACCTGGGTTCCTTTTATGTTTATTTGCATTGCTCGTTCTTGACATGACAGCTAATGCAATATTTGTTTTGTAATGTGATAGCTATGTAATAGTAACA
Source organism: Pelobates fuscus (assembly GCF_036172605.1). NCBI lineage: Eukaryota > Metazoa > Chordata > Amphibia > Anura > Pelobatidae > Pelobates > Pelobates fuscus. The sequence continues at coordinate 102,141,217 of NC_086318.1, forward strand.
CTTATTATAGCTTTGCCTTTCATATATTGAACCATTATATATCAAATGGCATAAGACAGAAATCTATTTGACACTGAGGCCAGGCTTCGATGAATGGAAAATAAATGAAGGATATATTTAGCAATATATATTTCATTTTTCCATCATTTATTTATTTTAATGTAGTATGCAGGATTGTGATTAAAGAAATGGCACTCACCTCTATAGCTATAGCTTAGCTGAGTAAAAGCACTGTTATCTCAATGAAGATCCTCGTATGTTGCCTTTTTGCGGCAATCTTCATCAGATCTTTAAGTCTGCAGGACTAGCCCACAATGAACAGAGACTGCTAAAGAAGCCAAACGTTAGATGGATATAGATAGATAGATGGAGAGGTAGAGAAAATAGAATACAGAATATAGGTAGTTGTAAATGAGAGTCGAATCTTGTAAATGGCTGGGATATAGTGTAAGAGAGAATGGAAATTAAGTAGTCCAAGAGACTGCTACTTTAAGGCAAGTTACAGAATTATGATGTTTGAAAAAGCTGAACGTCTTGACCATGTCTACATGCTTAAATGCACTAAGTTGCTGCAATATGGTTGTCTAATTAGATGTTTGATTAATTAGCAGTATACACATACACCTAATGAAATGGCATGCGTATGTTCCGAAAATGTAGAATTGCACAACTATTTGTAAATAGGTTACAATGAAGTAATTACAGTGATTTATTTATTTTTATAGCATAAATCGCTCTTTGGTATGATAACCTATTGATTTATCATCTTGCAAATCATCCACAGAATTTTGAAAAGACTTTGAACAAATTTAGAGACAGAGCAAATCAAGTGTCTGTCTGTCCTATAAAAAGGAAGAATCACTGGGGAACAATACGAGGGATTGTTCAACTCGGAAAAGGTATTGTCTTAAACCATGAAGGTCGTGTATATCTGTTATCTATATATTATCTATACCTTTCATTTTTATTTCATGGATAATAATAAAGGAAGCTGGCCAAGCAGTTATTTTCTTAAATTTTTCCATAAAATATCTTAAGTCCAAGAACACAATATCTACCCTTTTGTATGTGCATTTATTGCTAAGGTTTAATTGTTTTGTAGACCTCAAGAACTTACTAGAGCACAAGTTAAATCCCAGTGTAATTTGTAAATAAATGCTTGAATAAATTGCAGTTCCTATTCTCATTGGACAATATCAATAACACTAAGTCGAAGCAATCTAAGAAAAAGAACTAATAAAATTCACGATGGAAACAATAAAATATGTTCGCTTGTCATGGTCGCTTGGCAACATGGGGCTTTCAGAGCCCATTTCACGCCATCAACGTGGGATCTTCTAATCTAGATTTGCATTGGAACTCTTAACTTCTACATTAATGTTGAGCTGACATAGGGGGCAGCAGCACAAATTACTGGGTGATGCTCACCTGAACAGAACTTCAGTTTGGCCACCCTGCACGTAGCAGTCGAATCAGATTTTGGGTAATAAATTGCCTGCTAATCTATAAATTCACTGGGCAAAGACATCATTTTGTCCAAGGGCTTAGGATGCTTTCAAATCACTGCACCACTGCATCCACAACCTCAACAGAGGTTAACATGGATCAATCACTGCTCTTTGTGCAGGAACCACAGAACCACAAAAAAGTGTATTGAAATTGCTTGCATGCGGAACATGTCACCTTAGAAGGAATGCTTCTTGGTGTTTCTTAAGGCGCTATTATCAGTTCCATAATGTAGAATATAGCTTTACTATTATATGTGATTGCAAAAAAAAACCTGAACTACTGGCAAAATTTACAAATTCATTGAATAATTACATTTTTATGAATTGTGTGCAGAATATATTAGCATATCCTACTGATTAAAAATGACCTTTACATTTTATTCTAGGTAAAATGCTACGAGGGTTTCTGCCAGTTTATCCAAATAATCTGTGGGTTGATGTAAAAACATTTTGCAATGGACTCCCTTTTCATATTGTTTTTGATGAAGAGGTAAGAAGATGTCTTATTACTTACATTTGTTGTATAGTATTAATACACTGAATCACTGCATTCTTTGTAAACTACAAGCAATCAAACCTGGGTAAATCTGAAAAATAAAATGTATAATAATAATATGTATATTACCTTTATATGACATGTTCACTTTTATATTCAGATATCCTGTGAATTATATACGCATGAATTATATGTTCTGTGAATTTATCTTTTTTCCTTGTAAACTCCACCTCCCTATATTAAATAATAATTATTCAGTTTTGTCAGTTTTTGCAGTTGCAAATTTTAGATCTTTGATAACAATATCCCTAAGGAGGACTGGGGGTGGTAAGTTTACAAATGTTTTTTACAGATGCCAGAATAGGATGCTCTGTCATTTATATATTGGGCAATACTGTGGCATTTGTTAAGCCATGTCTAGTTTGTGAGTGGTCTATACTATTTATTGTAGTCTTTCTTTTATTTATGTATGTTCTAGATACTTGTTTTTTTATGATTGCTTAGGCTTAGTGACATTTTTTTTTTGCAATCCATAGTTTTTTTTAATGTAGTTATTATTTTAAATCAGTGTTTCCCAACCCAGTCCTCAAGGCACACCTACCAGTCCAGGATTTAAGGATTACCCAGTTTTGTCTAAGGTGTTTTTTCTTTTTTTTCTAAAAACACCTTAGACAAAACTGGGTAATCCTTAAATCCTGGACTGGTAGGTGTGCCTTGAGGACTGGGTTGGGAAACACTGTTTTAAATTGCATTTTTATTTTTTATTTTTTTATAATTCTTTCTTTTTGGTGCAAATAGGATTAACAAACATTCTTGTGGTGCCACGACAGCAGGCACAGGTGGAATAATGCATAGAAGGTCATGGCGATATACAGTTGCACATTTTTGTTATGAAATAGGATAACATGCTAGGAACGCTTATTGTACTTCCAGAAACACTTATATGTAAAGTTAACGAGAATCATTGCTAAGAATAGCATGTTGTTCTATACTGGAATGCATAACATCTAATAGGTGGGTCAGCGCAGTACGTAACCAAAGATCAAGAGGTGGCTTGCATTGTGTAGGTAAAACTCTAACGGCAGGCTATTTAATATGCATGTATGTGCGCTGTGTACAACCACTACATCGCGCTCAATAAATGAAATAGTCGCAGGATTAGCAAAGTGCATTGCGATAGTTATAGTGCCACATCAACAGCTACCAGTTATGAGAGCTACATCTACAGAAAACAATATCACAATTTTGGAAATACTATGCACTTTTGATATACCGTATATACTCGAGTATAAGCCGAGTTTTTCAGCACATTTTTTGTGCTGAAAAACCCCAACTCGGCTTATACTCGAGTCATAGTCTGTATTATGGCAATTTGCATTGCCATAATACAGACTGGGGGGAGAGGGGGGCTGGCAGAGCTGTACTTACCTTTCCTGCAGCTCCTGTCAGCTCTCTCCTCCTCCGCGCCGTCCGTTCAGCACCTCGGTCAGCTCCCAGTGTAAGTCTCGCGAGAGCCGCGGCTCTCGCGAGACTTACACTGGGAGCTGACAGAGGGAGCTGCACAGACCGCGCGGAGGAGGAGAGAGCTGACAGGAGCTGCAGGAAAGGTAAGTACAGCTCTGCCAGTCCCCCTCTCCCCCCCACTGAACTGCCAATGACACTGGACCACCAGGGAAGGAGCCCCCCTCCCTGCCATGTATCAAGCAGGGAGGGGGGACGAAAAAAATATATAATTAAAAAAATAATAATAATAATAATAATTAAATAATAAATAATAATACAAAAAAAATAATAATATAAAAAATAAAATAAAAATAATTAATAATATATAATATAAATGCCCACCCCCACCAACACATACACAAACACACACTGCATCACACACACTGCATCACACACACTCACACTTCATTCATATACACACACTGCACTCATACACACACTGCACTCATACACACACTGCACTCATACACACACTGCACTCATACACACACTGCACTCATACACACTGCACTCATACACACTGCACTCATATACACACACTGCACTCATACACACTTCATTCATATACACACACTGCACTCACACACACTGCACTCACACACACTGCACTCATACACACTGCACTCACACACACTGCACTCACACACTACACTCACACACACACTGCACTCATACACACACACACTGCATTCATTATATACACACACTGGAAATAAATATTCAATTCACTCATACACACACACACACACTGCACTCACACACTGCTCTCACACACTGCATTCATACACGCACTGCACTCATACGCACACACTGCATTCATACGCACACACTGCATTCATTATATACACACATTGTAAATAAATATTCAATTAATATAATTTTTTTAGGATCTAATTTTATTTAGAAATTTACCAGTAGCTGCTGCATTTCCCACCCTAGTCTTATACTCGAGTCAATAAGTTTTCCCAGTTTTTGGGGGTAAAATTAGGGGCCTCGGCTTATATTCGGGTCGGCTTATACTCGAGTATATACGGTAATAAAATCAAGGCTGGTTGCAAACGTGACTTAGATATTTCTAGTTAGGCTTAGACTATTGATTAGTTTAGGCACTGTATTCGATAGAAATTCCCCGAGGGAGGCTCCCCAGGTAAATCAGGCTAAAGTCTCTCTATGAGATCAAAATAAAGGAAACATGCTAGTAAAGTAAAATTAAACAGTTGTTACTCAGTTCCCGTGCTCAGTACTGAGGTTAGCCAATGCCTCTCTGAGGTGCCCCACTTTCCTGTCAAGTAAGTCTCTGTTGCTGTCCTTGTTGCCCCGCCGAGTAGGGTCCCGCATGCATGGTTTGGAGGGACTTGTAGGTATGATGAAATAGGCTTAACTGTGGAGCAATAACGATAACAGGGAGTGGCTAGGTAAGTTCGGCAATTGCGGGTCTGTGTCCTCTGGTGTTAGGGGACTTGCAGCGTGGATAACAGAGCTGCGGAGGGTTGTTCTGCCACTTTCAGCCGATGCCCTTGCTGTGTGCTAGCCCAGGGCGTGGATGCGAGTTGAGGCTTAGGGAGTCCATATAGAGTTCTGTTGGTTGTCGGTGTGTCGGGGACTTGGGGTGATGCGGAGATCCCACAGGTGTGGTTGGTGCCGATTGGCTGTACCCTGCTTTTCCATGTGGGGCTCTGCTTCATTCGTTCTCCGGCGTGAGCGCAGCGATGTGTGTTCTGACTGGGGTCCACGGCTTAGTTCACGGGCTGGGGCGAGTCCCTTAGGCCTTCTCCATGCCGGTGGGTGACGCTGTGATGCGTGGCCCTTTTGCCCGAGTGATCTGGGTACACGGGGTAAGCCGCTGCCGGAATGCTTTGTGATGCAGCATCGACGAGTTGGGCAGACATGTTTGCGTTGGTGCCCTGCTCGGATGGTCTTTGGTGCTGGGCGATGCCTCGTCGAGCTGTTTGAGGTGGGTCGCTGGGTTGCGGTCGCTTCGAGGGAGCAGGAGGCCAGGCTGGTGGGGTTTGATTCAGCTTACGCTCCAGCTTCCTCCAGAATGCTTTGAAATGGAGGTTAAGTTGTGTAAGAATATCATGTTTGTCGAGTGAGCCGTCGGCACATGTAAAAAAATGCACCTGTGTTCTTTGTCCATAACATACGCCTGCCCATACAATAACCCCACTGCCACCATGGGCCACTTGATCCACAACGTTGACATCAGCAAACCGCTCACCCACACAACGCAATACACGCTGTCTGCCATCTGTCCTGTACAGTAAAAAACGGGATTCATCCGTGAAGAAAACACCTCTTCAAAGTGCCAGATGCCATTGAATGTGAGTATTTGCCCACTCAGGTCGTTTATGACGACGAACTGCAGTCAGGTTAAGACCCCGATGAGGACGACGAGCATGCAGATGACCTTCCCTGAGATGGTTTCTGACAGTTTGTTCAGAAATTCTTTGGTTATGCAAATCGATTGTTGCAGCAGCTGTCCAGGTGGCTGGTCTCAGACGATCTTGGAGGTAACGATGCTGGATGTGGAGGTCCTGGGCTGCTGTGGTTACACTTGGGCTGCAGTTGTGAGGGGCGGTTGGATGTACTGCCAAATTCTCTGAAACGCTTATGGTAGAGAAATTAACATTCACTTCACGGGCAACAGCTCTGGTGGATATTCCTGCAGTCATCATGCCTATTGCATGCTCCCTCAAAACTTGTGACATCTGTGGCATTGGGCTGTGTGATAAAACTGCATATTTTAGAGTGGTCTTTTATTGTGGCCAGCCTAAGAAACACCTGTGCAATGATCATGCTGTTTTATCAGCATCTTCATATGCCACACCTGTGAGGTGGATGGATTATCTCGGCAAAGGAGAAGTGCTCACCAACACAGATTTAGACAGATTTGTGAACAATATTTGAGAGTAATAGGCCTTTTGTGTACATAGAAAAAATCTTAGATTTTTGAGTTCAGCTCATGAAAAATGGGGGCAAAAACAAAAGTGTTGCATTTATAATTCTGTTCAGTGCATGTATACATACAGAATAATTACTTGATGTGTGACATGTTGAACCCACGGACCATGTATGTAGGCTGATAACTAAAAATGGCTACATTACTATGACAACAAAAAAGACCCATTCTCCTTACTTCTAGTAATCTGCTCTCAGGCGGCCATATAAGAAGGTGCCACAAAATGTTAGCAATATCTTTTAATATGAACGCTATGCTTTATATCCATGTCAGAATGTACCTATGAAAGTAATTTTTATAGAAAGGCAAAACATGCTTGTGGTATCTGTGATCTACTCGTTCTCTCTCCTTTCCTTTCTCTATTTTCCTCAAGGGAAGATTTGTAATTAGTTTTCTTGATGTACCTATTGTTAGAAGTGGCCATAGGGACCTATTCAACAGTGACGTCTGTTCTTTGATTTGATACAGTAGATGAATGCAATGAACCTTAATTATTTTGGTGGAAATACCCGTCTGTATTTAAGCCTATTATTTGACAACATAGTGACTTTTTGAAATATTTTTCTTTGTGAGAATAAGCTCTGGCATTTCTCATCTGTCATGTTATTTTTTTTTGTCTTGTCTCAATAACGTGTTTGTGTCTATACATCTCTAAACATGTTCTAACTAATCTTTTTAGCTATAGGAATTCAGTGATTTTTTTTCATTGATGCAGCTTTATGTGACTTTTTGAATTTATCAGGTTTGATTTCATCTAATTTTCCTGAAACTCCAAAGTTTTATTTTCTCATTCACTCTGTGTTGATAAGTTTTAGTACCAATTTTATTTTGTTTTCTAAAGGTTACATTTTATTTTTAGAGTGATGTCTCTTCTATTGATGTTTCTGTTTCTGATTCATTCTTTTGGATGCCTCTCCCTGTCATGTTAATGCCATCTTTTAGTTCTGATGCATTTGTTTGTAGTTACATTTTTCAAGTCTAACTGGTACTTTTAATTTAACTATGGTGCCAGGTGTCATACATCATCTGTGCATGTTGCATTTTTTATTTTCATCATATATCAATTAATTTTCTAGATTCTGAGCTGTCTAATTTTTCTTGCTTTCCTTTCCTTTTTATTTTCCGTATCTTCCATTTAGACTTGCTTTTTAAAATATGTTTTTATTGATATATGACAAATGTAACAGGTCGCAATATGCCATTATGTATATAGCAATATTATGGAAAGTACACCTATAGTTTGAACATTTTGACAAACTTAGGGCTCAATTTCAACCGCATCTGCAGTTATCTTCCATAAGTTATTAACAATGCCAGTAGTTATTAGCAAGCTACAATAAATTACAAGGATGTTTACAATTATGTCACTATATTATAAAACAGCCTAGCCTACCACTAGAAAATTCAACAACAATCTATAATGATCACCACAAAGTGATTACCAGTGTGAAAATGTAAAACATGCATGGAACAATAAATTGTCATAATAACTTTAACCTTTCAGTGCCTGAAAGGAACACTATAGGGTCAGAAACACAAACATGTATTCCTGATCCTATAGTGTTTAATCCACCATTTAGGTGGCTTGCCCCCCCCTTATTCCCCTTAGAAAATGTTAAAAACTTACCTTATTTCCAGCACTGCGCTGGTCTGCCGAGCTGGTCCCACCCCTGATCCACCTCCTTGGTGACATCACCTGAATTTCCACTTTTTAGCCAACTAAATGCTTTCCTTGGATTGGCTGAAATTCAGAAAGGAGGCAGGATGAATCGATGCATCTCTATGAGGAAAGTTCAGCATCTGAACGGCAGTGTTGCCTACTGTGCAGCTCTGCCCCAGGAAGCAACTCCAGCGACCATCTGAGGAGTGACCACTTGGAGGTGTCCTTAGGAGCCAATGTAAGCATTGCCTATTCTCTGAAAAGTCAGTGTTTGCATGAAAATGCATGAAGGCAATGATTATACTCACCACAACAAGTGCATTGAGCTGTAGTTGTTCTGGTGACTATAGTGTCCCTTTAATAGACTAAGTTCTGCTGTTGTACTGAAAGGCACAGAAACATAAAAACCAAAATTATAGTAACCATGGGTAGAAGCCCGACAGGTGACCCATCACCCTGTCCAAGGAGGAAGAAGAGTAATGGGTCCTGCAGGAGGTGGCTAGTCCTCATGGCTTCTTTAATGTTCATATAATGTGGCCCAAATAGAAAAATGGGAATCCTACGATCTCTCTGGTGGCTAAGGTCCCCAAGTCCCTAGCCACTCCTCTTTACCACTCGGGAGATCCAAAAATAATAAGGAAACACTGAAGTGTAGCACAATGAAACATTTTAATTAAACATTAAACACATAAAAAGTTGCTTACAAGGTTAGAACGTGAGTACCAAAACAGATTTTAGTCATAACAATGCATGAATCTGTGGTTTCCTTGGCTTGTTTGCTGTCCTGCAGTGTTCTGGACCAAGCTTTACCCCCTCCACAAACTTTACAAAAATCCATCATTAATTTTTTTTTTAATTCACAAAATAAAATTGCTAAAAAAAAAACAATAAAAAAAATAACAGAATTCCTTTTTTGTTACATTTTTTGATAAAAACTGGATATGAAGTAGATACAGTAGTTATTTTTAAAGAAGTTTTCTCAAAATAGCATACAGATTGATCTCTATGAACAACTGTGATGATTACCTGGTGGTGCAGGTGAGCTAGTTCAACCTTTCAATAAGACTGTCCAAAAGTGGCTCCCACCTTTTATTGCTCCTGAGGCTTCTCAGACAGAATTTGCTTACATTATATAAAGATTGTTAAAGTTATTGCAAAAATAAATATACAGTTACCTGTTTGCCTACATTTTTTTATTGTGAGTTGTTGGTGTACAAAATTTACACAGGCTGTAGAATATTAATTTTCAGTTGAGCAAATTAAATCTAACATTTTTTGTACCATAAGTATGAAGAAGCTATCTTTTTTACCTATGGTTTTCAGCTATGTTTTAAGGAAAGAATATGCATTGGTTTGTGGTTTATTAAGTGAGATGTAATGCAGGTTTGGAGCATTAAGTCTTAAAAGTAGTCATTAAAAGATTTGCAATCAAACAAAGGCTGCTGAAGCCTAAAAACACTTTCTTAGTGAATGGGTAGAAATGTAATTAGCTCGGAATTTCTGTTGCATTGATATTTGTCTGCCTTCCAATTTTCTTATGTTTAAATCTTCAGCTGAGAATTAAGCAAGCTGGTGTGAGCATTCAGAAGATTGTCCCTGGTATTCAGATTATGGGAATACGCCTTGATCAGTATTTCAATACAGTTCATCCAGAGGTCACCTTAACCATTTCTAATGTCCGAAAGTTCATCAACAGTCAGTTTGTTTTCCGGACAAGGAGAGAGATGATGCCAGAGTCCTGGAAAAACCGCCCGATGCTTGAATTAAGAGGTATATAGAATGGAACTTTGTCAGCAGATATGATAAAAGATACTTGGCAACATTTAACTGTATAGCAAAAAAAGGGACAGTGAAAGGCATAGGAAGGCAACAGACAAATAATGATTAGGGCAGGAACAAAATCAAAACATTTTAGACCCACAAAACAGCAACAAAAAGTATAAAGCACAAGTTTACATAATTTTTTCTTGAGATACGGAGAAAGTACTTTATCAAAATTGGAATGTATGCATTTGCTTACTGATGATCATCAACCTATTCAGCTGACAAGCCAGTTTATAATTAAACAGCTGATTGCTATGATTTGCAACTCTACAAGTCATCAATTGACTATGTTTTCATGGCTTTATTTTTTATTATGCTTTAGCAAAGTACTCAAATGATTGCAACTTTATTAGTATGAATAGAGTCAGCATGAGGATTTGCTCTACAGGGGGTCCTATGAGTAAGAACTTTGGAGTCTGAAATGCGTTAACACGTTAGGACGTTAGGCTTTTCCTCCTCCTCTGTGGTGCTGTTCATTGTGCTGATGTTCTTCATACTAATAAAGCTGCAATGATTTGTGTTCTCTGCTGGAGAATGGTGTTTTTGTGGTAACTGAACCACTGATTTCTTCATTTAGAGACCTTTCTCTTCTGTCTGGCCAGCAGCAGCAATTTGGTGCGCATCTACAATTTTTTTTCTTGTGCAAGTTGAGTTTGTCTGATTTATCCCTTTTTTTCTATACATTTATTCTATTAATAATTACTAGTTAAATATGACTAAATTACTATTTCTACGCTCTCTTAAGACTAGGTTTGCTATTTTGAGATCTTTTGTCCATCTTCAAACCACCTGCAGTCTATGCCCATTTTGTGGAATCTTTATTATCAAGTGGTGAAAATTATGCGCAACTATTTTCTACTTTGGTAGAAGCCTCTGTTCCTTTTTTAACAAGTGGGTAAAAGTAGTTTTTTTTATTTAGTTGATCATTTTGCTTTCAGGTCAGATGATATGGATGGAAAGTCTTCAGTGCATGTTATACCTGTGCTCTCCTTTGCTGCGTTCCTTGCATGAACTGGAAGAACGTCAGATGCATATCTCAGACATTGCACCACATGATGTTACAAGGGATCTAATTCTACTGAACCAGCAGCGATTGGCTGAGATGGAACTCTCCAATCAGTTGGAGAGAAAGAAAGAAGAACTGCGTATCTTGTCCAAACATTTAGAGGAAGAAAAGAAGAAGACAGAAGCTCTGCTCTATGCCATGCTCCCAAAACATGTGGCCAACCAGTTGAAGGAAGGCAAGAGAGTGGAGGCAGGTGAATACAGCAGATACAATACCATAAATTGCATATTTGTTGACATACAAATTGATTTAGACATGCTAGGCGCCATCTGGCATTCATCCTGCAGCAATGTAGATGATTTAATTTAAAATCTGTATTTTTTTTTAATTTAATATGACATGCCACTAATATTTTGTTTTGGCAGGTACACAAAGCTTAAACAATAAAGCAAATGATCAAAAGCCAGATTGTCCAACTTTGACTCGTCAATAATTGGACTGTATCTCACAGAATTTACAGTGATCAGGATATTTAATTGAATTGAAGCCAACAACATTTCCAATCTAGACATTGAACTAGCAAGTGTAGATAAAGGGAAAAATTTGTGATAAATCTAGAAGTCTGACCCAAGGTTGCAACCATAGATTAAATCTTGATGACACATCCGAAAAAAATAAGTTTTGTACTCCTGGATTTCAGAAAAGTGGCAAAACAGGAGAGGGAGGGAAAATTAAGGGAATGATGGCAGGAATCTAACTCTAACCCTACCCTTAACCCTATCCCTAACCCTAAACTGACCCCTAACCTTAACCCTACCAGTAACCCTAAGCCGAACCCTAAGCCGAACCCTAACCCGAACCCTACCCCTAACCCTTACCCCAATCTTCCTCTAACACTAACCCTTACCATAGGGTTAGTGTTAGGGTTAGGGGTAGGATTAGGGGTATGGGTAGGGGTAGGGTTAGGGAATTGCTGAAGTGCCGAATAGCCAAATTCCCAAATTTCAGAGTGCTGAACCAAACCGAAGTGCCGAAGTCCCGAATTGCCAGAGTCCCGAATTTCGGAAGTGCCGAACCAAATTGTTTGCCCATGCACATCCCTACTCATCATTGTCACCATAGACATCCTGGATATTAGTCTGAATTTTAAGCATTGTTTAGTTATAATTTAGCACGATAGTAATACAATTAATTCACTAAACATAGAATATTGTAAAATTTTAATAATAATAATAAGTAATAAAGATTGAAATAGTACTATTTTTAGGCTGTGATAAGCAAATATTGAAACAAAACTGAAACTATGTGAAGGTTTATTTGCTAGAATTCAGTTTTTATTGCAATGCATGGCAAAGCCAATGATGTGTATTCACATTGTCAGTATTTAAGGATTTGTGGACAGACCTGGTTAGTGGTGGGATTATTCATGCTCTAATGGTATAAGGATTTTAGTTTTTTTCTATGGTATGGAAATGTTTTGGAAAGTGTGATAGTCTAAGATGGGAATGTGATATTGTAATGTACAATACTATATTTTGTTTGTTTGTTTGAATACACATTTTAGACATCTTTCATTCCCTCCAGGTGAATTCAAGGAATGCACAATACTATTTAGTGACGTGGTAACATTTACCAACATTTGTGCCCAATGTGAACCCATCCAAATAGTTTCCATGCTGAACTCTATGTATCTTCGATTTGACAGATTAACAAATGTTCATGATGTCTATAAGGTAAATTATATGTACCTGTTTTGGGATTTCTTTTTTCTCTATTTTTATATAGTTATATAGACATTTCCCATGTTTTACCATGTGCTTGTGTGTGTGTGTGTGTGTGTGTGTGTGTGTGTGTGTGTGTATAAAATATATGCATATACAAAAAGTGACAAACTAATAGCGTAAAGTCTGAATAAGTATGTTTAGTAGATTGAAAGCAACACTAACAAAAAAAGTCAACATTTTAATTCATAATCTTGTGCAATTGTGTTTTGAGGGATTATGTAACACACCTAATATTTGTGTTATGAAGTTATGAACTGTATAGTATGGTTTTGTCACCAAAACTTAATTAAGAATATTGCACTTTGAACTCAAAATTGATAAGTTAATTTCTTCAGACTGTTGAAAGAAATGTTTAACTGATAAGATTTGCATGAACCAAACGTTTTCTCCAGGCACACTTACTACGGAAGCAATATGTTGCGTTCATGTTGTTGAAATATATTTGCCTTGTTTACAGACTGATATTTTGCAACTTGTTTTGAAGGTGGAGACGATCGGAGATGCCTACATGGTGGTAGGTGGTGTTCCTATACCTGTATCTACTCATGCTGAAAGAGTTGCTAATTTTGCACTCGGAATGATACTTATGGCAAATGAAGTAAAGAATCCAGTCACTGGGATGCCTATTCAAGTAAGTGAACAGCAATGCATATCAGAGCACAGTATTGAAAATCGAATAGCTTTATGAAGTTCGCTTTTTGACGTCAACTGGAAAATAGCTATCATCTGCAAATAAACATAATAATTGGATAGCTGTGACTTGGAAACAAGCAGCTCTAAGACTTAGAGGAAGAATATATATGCAATTTGTGTTGTTACTATGGTATATCCAAGCCATGTGATCACATTACTAAGCTCTAATCAATAAACCTTCTATCATGGAGAACTTTGCTTATCATTCCAAGGATTTACCAAATGAACTTTTTTTATGAATTGGGATGTTTATGGCATTTGCCATCATGATGGTGAACAGTTCTGCTCCACTATTTTACAGCAGAAACACGTATTTCAAGCTGATTATAAGTGTGTCATGTTTGGATGTTTCATATTTTTTTTAATGGGTTGAGTAAAGATAAAAATTTTAGGGGCATTTTAACGGTTCCATTAAAGAAGTGAATTTAAGGTGTACCTTCTGCCTCTGCAGCCTTTCAAATGATGGTGGCTGCAGGGGCAGCTGTACTTTGCCCCAAATTCATATTGTAAGCAACCTAATCATAGTTATCTAACTGAGCTTGCATAGAGTGGGAAAGCCCTTATAAGGAGTTTCCCCACCTTGGCCCCATGAGGCTCACATAGATTGTTTGTATTGTGTTATGTTTTCTCATTTTTTTTCTGTTGTTTTATTTTTTTGTTTTCAAAGTTGCAATGGGACAATATAGATTTTTATTTAGCCTTTTTGGGGGCTGAAGATGAAAGAAATAAATAAGACATTGAATAGTAAGTATATATTTTTTTCTGTTTTTAAAATTTGGATGGGGGTGGATAGCCCCCTGGCGGAGTGGGGTGGACATATATATTTTTGGAAATATTCAATCCACTAGAATATTTATGTAGAGCCCCCACCCACTGCTTATTAGAGAAGGGATGTATGGGAAGTGGGAAGGTATAAAACGTCCCTTGCACTCATGTGGGGGTCATGTTTACACCAGTAGGCTTATTATTTTATCTTATTATTGTTTATACTATTTAATGTGGTTGCTGGCTAGCTAATTAGCTTTGCACCGCCAAGGTGTCCTGTTCAGCCAAATCAAATTTCACAACTGAAATTCAGTTGAACTGAGTTGACACAGTGTAGAATGACAGTTCGGTAATTTTTGTTCAGAAGAGTCAAAAATCATGCTGTGTACGAGTCTTATGTGCTGTGTGTCCTCAGTGCTTTTCTATAGACAGCATTTGATTGGACAAATGTCATCAGCCTTGATAACCTCTCATGATGTGGATTGGGCTTCATTAAGGAGTCTGTCTCACTGCTAGAATAATAGCAAGTTTAAGTTTCTGTTAATTAAAAAAAAAGACAAAACAAGGAAGAAGATAAATTCAAAATAAAAAAGGAAAACGTAATTTAAAATAAATAATATATAAATATATATATATTTTTTTATTTAGTGTGTATATTTATACTAAAGCAAATGTATATAGGGCTATGGAAAGTAATTTAATGAAATGTTATCATAATGATAATTATGGGAAAATTCTAATTCTGTTTGCTAGTTTTGCTTTTTTCCCTTGAGACAAATTATCTACGCTCCAGTGATAGTCTCTTTTTCTACATTTGGATTTTCTTGCCAGTGCCCTGGAGGACAAATGCAGTCATCAAAGCTTGTTTTATTGCATGTAGAATCCCTGAAAAAGCCCATAGGTTCTACTGCATTAATTTAATATCATGCAATCCCCCAGCCTGCACACATAGAATAGTGGAACAAGAGGAATTAATAGACTTGATGCTGTTTGCCTGCTTTCATTCATTTGAGCTGTGTAATTATGTATACGTTAGTGGTGTTTTTGTTTTGTAGATTCGTGTTGGGCTGCATACCGGTCCGGTATTAGCTGGAGTTGTTGGAGAGAAAATGCCTCGATATTGTTTATTTGGTGATACTGTAAACACAGCATCTCGCATGGAGAGTCATGGGGTTCCTAATAAAATTCACCTCAGTCCAAACTCATACAGGTAAACTGCTGTTAGAACACCTTTTGGATCAATTTTTCAGTTTTTTTTAAAATAAACTTGAGATGTGAAAGTGTCTCCCCTATGCCCCTCACCCCTATGCCGCAGGAGAAGCATTGCAAATCTCTTCTCACTTCCAACCTATACACCGGGCTGTGGGATGGTGGAAAAAAGGCTAAATACATGAAGGGGAATCTCAAGTCTATCATTTATGTGTTGCAGGTCAGGAGTTAACTACCATATTATTTGGAAAGGGATATCAGTCGAGAACATTTCATTTATTTTAATGAGTTTGGGCATCTAGGGGAATGTGTATATTTTATTTTCAGGATATGTTTTGATAGACCTGTGATAATGGGGAGAATTATACACCTCTTGATCACTTTAAAGGTCACATCAATGACCAGTGACTTAAAATAGCAACGGTCTTGAGGTCACTTATGGTGCTCTTAGTTATAAATAAGGGTCTGATATTTGGACCAGGGTTATTACTGGCTTCTAGCTCATTTTGGTAGTTTGGTAGTTTGATATTTGCTGGAATCTATAAATCTTTACTTGCATCCACCGGTCATTAGAGGAATGCTATCAGTTTAGTGAATAATTATGATGGCAGAGTTGTCAAAGTGGTAACTTGAGTTTGGCATGGGGAAGTAAAACGCGTAGTTGTGTGGTAGGAATTAGCATGCTAGAAGTACATGTGGCAAAATTGCGTACTGTGGAACAAAATGTAACATCAACAACATCCTATTCGTCTTGGAAAGCAAAGTCATGAAGAGTGAGATAGCCATCAGAAATCAGAACTGCTTTAGAATTGGGCAGAGCTTTAACATGCATTTAACATGAATTATTACATGCATAACAATGGCATAAGGTCCTATCTCACTAGGTTGTAGACCGGGCTTTCAGATTAATATGTCCCAGCAGATAAGGTTCTATTTATCGTTTAATTGACCTTTACCAAATCCAGTGAATGAACAGTAGGATGATGTATATTCACAAACATGACCCCTTAGAGATTTTGCCAATTTTCTGAGTGGTGAATGCCTGCCAACACCAGTTTCTACTAGTTTAACCTGTTACCATTCAGGAAGAGACAAAGGTGGTAACTTGCTTTATTAAAGGGACACTGCACTGCACCAATCCCCCCACACACCCCCACAAAAAATAAAAATATCCAAGGTTAATAGATGTACCCCCATGAAAACTAGCAGGCATTTAATTATGCATTGTTTCACTCGGGGTATATCGAATAGAGATGTGCACTGGTGAAAAAATGTGTTTAGTTTGATTTAGCTACTTTTTGAATTTCGTTTCATTTGAAATTTGGAATGAATCAATTCGGACGAACTCAAATTTATCAGAAAATTTCATTCATTTTCAAAATGTAGACACCCGTTGTTTCCTGTGGGGTACGAATGAAGGTGGCAGTCACACAGTTACAACGTACCAATTGAGGGAGTTATCTGTTAAAATGCTGAAAGATCAAAATTAAGGGGAAAAAAGCCCTTTTCTTAATTTTGATCGTTCAGCTGTTCAGTAGATAACTCCCTAATTTGCTATCATTACCAGGAATTTCCCCATTTAAGTATACCAAATAAGGGAGCTATATGCTAAACCGTACCTTAATTTGGTATCCGTAAATATGGCAATCCTACATAAGTTTACCAATTTTATTTAGGAACTTATCTACTAAACAGCTGAAAGATCACAATTAAGGATAGACAATTAGGGAGCTATCTACTAAATAGCTGAAAGATCACAATTAAGAAAAGGTCTTTACTTAATTTTGCTCTTTCAGTTGTTTAATAGATAGCTCCCTAATTTGGTATCCTTAAATATGTCAATCCAATTTAAGGATAGACAATTAGGGAGCTATCTACTAAATAGCTGAAAGATCAAAATTAAGAAACATTCTTTTCTTAATTTTGCTCTCTTTGCTTTTATTTGATAGCTCCCTATTTTGCTGTCCTGAAATATGGCAATCCCATGTAAGGTTAGAAAATTAGGGATCTAGCTCTACCAAACAGCTGTAAGATCAAAATTAAAGGAACACTGCAGTGTCAGGAATTCAAACACTGTGTAGCACTGACACAGGACACACCTCTAGTGGCTGTCTGAGTGACTACCACTAGAGGTATAACTAGCCAGCAATGCAAACATTGCATTTTCTCTGAAAAGGCAGTGTTTACAGTGCCAAAGCTGCAGGGACATAATGTAGACACCAGAACCACTACATTAAGCTGTAGTGGTTCGGAAGAGTATAGAGTCCCTTTAACAAAAGTCATTTCAAATCTGCAGATCTCTTGTCTGGAACCTTTGCAATCCCTCACAATATTTCCAAGCCCAGACTGTCTCTGGCTTCGTAATCACGTACTTCCAATAGAGCTTAAAATAAGACACACTCTTCACAAACACACCAACTGGTATATTCATTGACAAGAATGGTGATTTAGGCGAATCAAGATGTGACTACGAATTAATTATAACATTAAATGGACACTACTCACCCCTAAAGCACTTTAATTTGCTGAAGTGCTTTGGAGGTCTGTCGTATCTATTTAATGTTACAATTCATAGTCACATCTTGATTCGCCTAGGTTACCATTCCTGCGAATAATTATACCAGTAAACTACCAACTAAGCTGTAGTCAAATAAAAATAAATAAATAAATAAAACAAATCAATAAATAAAACACCCATGTGATTAATTACCTCTGACCTCCAACTCCTGTTTTTTTAAACAGCAAAAATAAAAATAAAATTTCCAATCTATACAATAGGTAAAATGACTATTAAATGTGAGTTTCACAAACTGCTTTTTTCTTTAAATATAGGTGCCTTAAAGACAAAGAATTTGAAATAGCTGAACGGGGAGAAATTGATGTGAAAGGAAAGGGGAAGATGTGTACATATTTCCTTATACAGAATCTGACTGCAAAAGAAAATGAAATTTTAGGACGACCTACAAAGGAGACTGATTCAGGACGGGAATCATCTCAATCTCTTCATGATGAATTAAACAAAAAAGACTCAGAAACACCTTGCCCTCCAGGTAAAACTGGTAAAATAGAGCTTGAATTGAGTGTTCTTATGACCGGTGTGCCGCGGAAAATAAATGTAAGATTTCATAAAATATATGATTTCCTATACAGTCATGCAAGAGGACTTAACCCAAGAAGTGCTTCCAACTATACCAATGCAGTATGCTGACAGACCACTCATCACCAACAAGGAAAGGAGCCCAGGAATGAAAGATTTACCAGGTGCATAACATAACGTTCAGGGATAATGCTTAAACAGAGAGAAGTCTGACAGATTTGGGCCGCATACTTCCATACATGTAAAACTTGTCGGATGATAATGGCATTACTATATTAATCATACATTTTGTATTTATGTGTTAACCAAGTCGGATCTGTAATTCACTTCAATTTCAAATTGAAATCTGGTTAAAGGATGAAATTGATGGATGCAAGTCTTTTTCATCCTATGTAACCATGTCAAATTAATGATAAAATGTGTGTTTGGGTTTTTTTGTGTTTTTTTTTGCATAAATGCTCAATTTTAGGATAGGAAACATGCTTTCTCTATGTGACTTTTTAGGTGATTAATAAATGGTAATAATGATCAAAAATAGAATAGCAGATATTGAGCTATTTGCATATCTCTCACAAAAGGTTACAATGGATTTTGATGAAACATCCGTCTTGTCTGGCATTTAAATGTTTTTTGGAAAGTGCTGAATGTCTCTTCCATATCCTTCCCTATTAGTGGTTACAGGGACAATTACAAACACAGTCACAATTACAACATCTCATTGTCTAGCTCTGATTTGAAGAATTGATCAGTGACCAATTGCTAGTCAGTTTATTTTGGATTCATTGACGATAATCAGACAGGTCAGCTGCCTTAATACAGGAAGCTAGAAAAACTATAAAGTAGAAGTTAAGAGCATCATTGTCCATACATAGAAACATAAAAACATAGAATGTGACGGCAGATAAGAACCATTCGGCCCATCTAGTCTGCCCAGTTTTCTAAATACTTTCATTAGTCCCTGGCCTTATCTTATAGTTAGGATAGCCTTATGCCTATCCCACGCATGCTTAAACTCCTTTACTGTGTTAACCTCTACCACTTCAGCTGGAAGGCTATTCCATGCATCCACTACCCTCTCAGTAAAGTAATACTTCCTGATATTATTTTTAAACCTTTGTCCCTCTAATTTAAGATTATGTCCTCTTGTTGTGGTAGTTTTTCTTCTTTTAAATATAGTCTCCTCCTTTACTGTGTTGATTCCCTTTATGTATTTAAATGTTTCTATCATATCCCCCCTGTCTCGTCTTTCCTCCATGCTATACATGTTAAGATCCTTTAACCTTTCCTGGTAAGTTTTATCCTGCAATCCATGAACCAGTTTAGTAGCCCTTCTTTGAACTCTCTCTAAGGTATCAATATCCTTCTGAAGATATGGTCTCCAGTACTGTGTACAGTACTCCAAGTGAGGTCTCACCAGTGTTCTGTACAATGGCATGAGCACTTCCCTCTTTCTACTGCTAATACCTCTCCCTATACAACCAAGCATTCTGCTAGCATTTCCTGCTGCTCTATTACATTGTCTGCCTACCTTTAAGTCATCAGAAATAATCACCCCTAAATCCCTTTCCTCAGATGTTGAGGTTAGGACTCTATCAAATATTCTAGACTCTGCCCTTGGGTTTTTACGTCCAAGATGCATTATCTTGCACTTATCCACATTAAATGTCAGTTGCCACAACTCTGACCATTTTTCTAGTTTACCTAAATCATTTTCCATTTGGCTTATCCCTCCTGGAACATCAACCCTGTTACATATCTTAGTATCATCCGCAAAAAGACACACCTTACCATCAAGACCTTCTGCAATATCACTAATAAAAATATTAAAGAGAATGGGTCCAAGTACAGATCCCTGAGGTACCCCACTGGTGACAAGCCCAAGCTTCGAATATACTCCATTGACTACAACCCTCTGTTGCCTGTCACTCAGCCACTGCCTTACCCATTCAACAATATTGGAATCCAAACTCAAAGATTGTAGTTTGTTGATAAGCCTTCTATGTGCAACAGTGTCAAAAGCCTTACTGAAATCGAGGTAAGCAATGTCTACTGCACCACCCTGATCTATAATTTTAGTTACCCAATCAAAAAAATCAATAAGATTAGTTTGGCATGATCTCCCTGAAGTAAACCCATGTTGTCTCTGATCTTGAAATCCATGTGTTTTTAGATGTTCAACAATCCTATCCTTTAACATGGTTTCCATCACTTTCCCCACTACTGAAGTTAGGCTTACTGGCCTATAGTTGCCCGACTCCTCCCTATTACCTTTCTTGTGAATGGGCACAACATTCGCTAACTTCCAATCTTCTGGGACTACTCCTGTTATCAATGATTGGTTAAATAAATCTGTTAATGGTTTTGCTAGTACACCACTAAGCTCTTTTAATAGCTTTGGGTGTATTCCATCAGGTCCCATTGACTTATTTGTCTTTACTTTTGACAGTTGAAATAGAACCTCTTCCTCTGTAAACTCACGTGTAATAAATGACTCATTTATCCTTTTTCTTAACTGAGGTCCCTTTCCTTCATTTTCATCTGTAAATACCGAACAAAAATATTCATTGATGCAGTCAGCTAGACCTTTATCCTCATCTACATACCTTCCTTCTTTTGTTTTTAATCTAACTAATCCTTGTTTTACTTTTCTTTTCTCATTTATGTATCTAAAAAATGTTTTGTCCCCCTTTTTTACTGACTGTGCTATTTTCTCTTCTGTGTGTGATTTGGAAGCTCTTATAACTTGCTTAGCCTCTTTCTGCCTAATCTTATAGGTCATTCTGTCTTCCTCACTCTGGGTTTTTTTATAATTACTAAATGCTAACTTTTTGTTTTTTACTATTTTGGCTACATCTGTGGAGTACCACAGTGGTTTCTTGAATTTTTTGCTTTTAATGACAAGCCTAATGCAATTTTCTGTTGCCTTCAGTAGTGCAACTTTTAAATAATCCCATTTCTTTTGGACTCCATTTAAATTGCTCCAGTCTGATAATGACTCCTTTACACATATTCTAATTTTGGAAAAGTCTGTTTTTCTAAAGTCTAAAACTTTTGTTTTTGTGTGGTGTGACTCAGTCACTGTTCTTATATTAAACCACACTGACTGATGATCACTGGATCCTAAACTTTCACCTACAGTAATATCTGATACCAAATCTCCATTTGTTAACACTAAATCTAGTATGGCCTCTTTACGAGTTGGCTCCTCAACGACTTGTTTTAGAGACAATCCCAGTAGGGAGTTTAGAATATGTGTGCTCCTGGCACAAGTAGCTATTTTTGTTTTCCAATTTATATCAGGAAGATTAAAGTCACCCATGATGATAACTTCCCCCTTCATTGTCATTTTAGCTATTTCTTCAACTAGTAGATTATCTAACTCTTCAATTTGTCCTGGGGGCCTATAAATCACACCTACACGAGTTACTGTGTGATTACCAAATTCTAACGTAACCCAAACTGACTCTATGTTCGCCTCACT
Organism: Pelobates fuscus; assembly: GCF_036172605.1. Classification (NCBI taxonomy): domain Eukaryota; kingdom Metazoa; phylum Chordata; class Amphibia; order Anura; family Pelobatidae; genus Pelobates; species Pelobates fuscus. The sequence continues at coordinate 102,163,202 of NC_086318.1, forward strand.
AACCTTTATTAGGCTAGATTTTATGCTATTCTTTACATACAGGGCCACCCCTCCCCCTTTCTTGCCTTCCCTGTCTTTTCTATATACGTGGTTACCTTATTTTTTACTTTCCTTCAAATAGAAATTCTAAAGTCTTTCTAATATCTCTGCACCATTTGACATAAGGACAGATGTAAATACAATGAATGCAAGTTCTCTAAGTGTTCTTCTATTCATTGTGTAAACACTGGTGAAGTTTATCTTTTTAATGTGATCTGCATTAAAGGTACACCCCACGCACCATGTTACACAGCTTGCTGAAGTAGTTATGGTGCCCAGAGTTATGGTGCTCAGTGTAAACTCTCAAATTGCTTTAGCATGGTTTAAAAACTTACCTGTGTGTGTTTTTTATTTTTTTATTATTTTTTTTGTCCACTTGCTCCTTTCACTTTCTTCTTACTCTCCATCCATTCATATCTTCTCAGTCCTTCCAGAATTTTTTTTTTTTTTTTTTTTAAAACAAAATTAAGGCCATGTATCTTCAGTCTTTTAATGTTGACTTGAATAATAAACCAAAAGCCAAAGTCATCCTGCAATTCTCACATTTTTATAGTGGGGGGATCAAGCCTTGGTATATGAGGGAAAACCCCATGAAAGTGATTCTTTATCTCTTTCTCTGTCCTTGCCATAATTACTGAAGATCATTGAAGTATAACGCTGTACTTCAATGTTACCAGTGACCAATATTAATATGCCTACTCTTCTACATTACACAAATGTTCCACCTCTTTCAAACAATTCAAATAAACAAAAACGTTTATTATTCCTATATTCCTAGTTTGTTCATGGGCTACTTAGATCCGAAACCTGTCCTTTTTTTAGAATATAATGTTGATATAATATTGATTATGTGATATCTGGTATCACCTCCAACTAATCATGGACACATCTTTCATACATCTCACATTTCATATACTAATGACAATGAACCTTTCCTTCCAGGAAAACTACGAGATTCCAGGAGCCACAAGAGTCTTCACCTTACCACGCAGCAGTCACAAGACAAGCAAATTAACAGGGGAGTTGTCACAGAAAGCAGGCCACCAAGTGGAAATGTTAGGTCACATTTCTGTTCTTTACTTTAAACTTCTCTTTAAGTAGATGTTTGTGTAAACCCAGAATATTTTATTTTAAAGCAATATAAGCTAGTTTTGACAAGATGTGGGAACAGTTTGAATTAAACCACATCTTAACTGTAGATAAAGTAATAACTTTTTAGATGAAGCGTAACAAGTGATAAGTGTGGTGCGAGAGCTTTTAATCCAGTGAGAGAAATATTCCCAGGTCCCAAACATGGATTAATTATGGAACAGTTTATCCAGGGAACTTTGATGTAGAAGCCTCAATTCAGAACCCAGCATACAACACTTATACCTACTAGAAGACACCACAGACACATGTACCCAAAACCCATATAATACTATAATAACACAAGTCAATATTGAAGGGGACTTAATGGTATTCGTCCTTAGCCTGACCCTGTCAACACCAGTGTTACTCTTTGGAGTTTACACAATATCCAAACTTTCAAATGACCAAATGGTGATAGTTTTGTTTTAGACATTTTATATCAAAGGCGCTAGTTCTGAAATACTGATAATTGCTGATGTAAGTCATTTAGAGCGAGATCAAAATAGACACACATGTACATGTCTAGTTTATTGTGTTGATATGGGCTTCTGTGATACAATGTTATGCAACAAATATTATTGGATCACAGGAGAAGGAGGATGCTTGGATAAGAATGAGGAGCAAATGGAAAAGTATATTGGAAAACCTGCTCTTTACTACAAAAATAATTGAGCACTAGAATTGAGAACTAGAAAAGAATAATTCATATTTTACTACCGCAATTCAGTTTTCAAGCTTTCTTGATGCCTATAGGCGCCAATATTCTCAATAATTTTGTTCACTCTCAGGTTAAAATTGATACAATAACACGTTATGAATATGGTACATTCCCAAATGCAGATAAAGCACTTCTGAAAATGAATTATGGCACATTTATGGAGAACTGATCGACTCAACTATTTCATAGTCAAACTGTTTTGCCTAGAATTGGCAATTCTATTGTCATGATACCATGATCAATTATTAAACTCTAGCTATTGTTTAATATAATTATTCAAAACAGATTAACAAAGAGGAACATTGGAATATACCTTAATCTAATTTTCACCTAATACTAAGCTGATCCAGTAGTGAATTAGTTGAATGCAAGAATGGGATTACTTTCCGTGAGAACAACAAATATTTTCACATAGCCTTTAAAATAAGCTGCGATCCATGTTTGGCTTTACTGTGCCATTAAAAATCAGAAATGTAGAATTTCTCTCATTGAAGTGAGTGCTCTCTCATAAGCCAACTGAGTATAATTAATTAATGCAATAAATTGTTATGTGTATTTGTCTGATGAACAAATGAAAGAGAAGAAAATGGCATTGCCTCTTGAAAACAACACATGCATATTTCGTAATGTGTGTGCTGTAATTTGTTACATTAAATGTTAAGTATATGATCTATGTCCAATCTGTGCCAAGGTTCTAATATTGTGTTCTAAAGTAAACTCGGGTCAATAATTCTGTTTTCATTGTGTATTGTTAAGTGAAAGGCTGCTTGTGAAGCCCAAAATAATAGCCACTTATCTGTTTTATGTTTCTAAATGTTATTTTTTCTAACTTGGATCCATTGCTTGAGATCCATGATTGTTATGTATTAACTTACTGTGCAGGACTTCAGCTGCAAATAAGCCTTTGTCCATGTACTTAGTACAGCTTTGTGTAGTAGCTTTGTGAACTGTTGCAGGTTCTCTTATTCGACATAGAGTATAAATAGAAGTTTTCTTCTAGATATTGGAGCATAACTAGACAGTGGGACCTCATGCATATACTCTACCCACATACTGATTGGCCCTTTCCCCCATTTTCTTGCTCATTGCTTTCCTTGGGGCATGTAATGAAGAGGCTTATCTTCAATTCTAAATGGTCTTCATGGGATCACAAGGGATGCTTTCTACCACCAACAGTAACTTTTCTTACCTGTCCCATCTTGGTACACACTTGGTTCAGATGCAGACAGTAAATTATCTACAATACAATAGGATTGTAGATAAAAGAGGAGTAATAGTCCTGTGTTACCAGAGCGACAGATAGTATGCTCACTATGAACATCATCAGGTATAGATGAAGTCTTGTTCTCTATATATTCTAGAACTAAAGAACTGGTTACAACTACACAGTCGCTGTCCCCATTGTTAAGCTCTTTATTCAGTGCCTGTAAATGCTAATATACAGGAGGATTTGTGGACTAAAATATCAATACTGGCAAGTATTCTGCACTTTTTGTGTACTTGTCTGTTTTAAGTAGTCTATGTGCATGTTCAAATTTAGTGGCTTCTTGCATTTGGAAGTTCCAGTAATTTCATGACCTGTGGTTTGTTTTTGTTTTTCTTACATTGTGGCACTTAGAAAGCAAGCCCTGTAGGAGAAATAGTGTGCATTGTATACATTACATCTAGTGATGCTCTACATTAAGGCTTGCGTATCCTTCAGAATTATCTGCAATGGTAGACTGGAAGTGCCATAAAATTAAGAATAAAAAAAGTAGTATAAAGACTGTGAGTAGTTTTTAAGCTATATGGCTACCAAAACATTTAGAGCTATAATATCTGTGTCATTTTAAGGGATCGATTCCCTTGGATAAAATAATGTGCCATCTGTTTACATTTTTATTGTAAGTCTGTATGAATGCAGTGTTGTTAGCAATAGTGATTATATAATAAATAACAGAACTATTTAGTGTGTGTGACTTTCAAAACTTCCAATATTTTTATGGGCATTATACAGATTAACTTGAGAAACATATTATCTGTATGTATTCTATTTTTTGCTGGTTTTAATAAAGACATTTTTACGTGTGATTTGTTAAATGCATTTGCAGTTATGTGTCTTCCGAACATTGCAGACATCATGTTTTTCTAGAATTATATAGTTGAGGTAGGTTGATATATGGTAACTAAAGTTAACAGCAGTTCTAAATTCATGGGTCATAAATCAAAAGCTATTTTAATGGTATTGAACATTGTATTTGTCCCAGTCAAATGTCAGTAATGAATTGTTTTATGTAATTTACCTCGCTTCGTCAGTGCTTTAACTGTGTATATTGTGCCTCAATGCACTGCTATTTTTTCACCAGTTTATGTCAACGTTTGTGGTAAAAATAAATCACGGCGTTTTTTTTACATACACATTACATTTTTTGCTGGGCATTCTGATATGTGCCGCTATTAATAAACCACATAAATTATGCACAACTAACTCTTCTAAATAAGACAATACCCACAATGTATGTCTTTGTCACTCTCTTGTAACGCTACAGTGTCATATAAAAGAGTTATTTCAGTTCTTAAAGTTAGAATTTTGATAGCTGGATTGGAAGGGCCTATTCTGCATTTTCAGACATTGTAGTAGTTTGACAGTTTCAATTATCCCATAAATTCATACTATTTGTGAAAGTAGACACCACGTGATATGTCATGTGATGTATTTTGAGCCTTTTTGTACCATTATTTTAGTACCAATGTTATGATATCATTCAATCTCCTCTTTTTGTAAATTAGAAGTTTAATTTGTAAACCTAATGTGTGCTACATTAATAAAAAACAATAAACTGTGCTCAGCTATGTCTCCTGAGTACAGCAGTTTTTATGCTGAATTTATAACATGTCCACTGACGTTTTTTTAAAATGGCATATTCAAAATGGGTTTCTGGTGCAGAAAAAAATATTTTATCGTTCTAAACTGGATCTACACTATGGCACAGTGTAGATGGAGTTTATCTTGATCTTTTAGATAGTTATTTAGTTTGGAAATGTGGAATTATTGTTCCTATTTCCTTCATTACACAGCATTTCCCCCTTTATTTCAGCTTTGATTTGAATTTGTAAGAATGAACTTGGGTGACTGAATTTATTGGTTGTGCACAAGAACCTGGGTTCTGGTGAGAATTTTGTATCTATTTTCCTTTCATTCTTCTGGTTAGATGATTGCTATTCATTCCTGGTAACAAATACATATAGATAAATTACGAACATTTATGGTTAAATTGCCAAATTGTATTTTTTTTATTGTTTTGTACAGAATTGAGACTCTAAATTTCATGTAGCTATATTACTCCTATATCTCCCCTAGTCCTCTAGCTTGGTGTTATTTATGAAGTATGTAATATGATATTGACATTTTGATATTGATTTGAGCAGAGAATTTCCCTTGCTGACCTTAATCCTAACTTGAACCCTAATCCAAAATGAATCTGGACTCTAATCCTAAACTTAATTCTAAATCTAACCCTTTACATAAACCTAATCAGCAAGTGTGGAAACAGTATATATACCAAATATACCACTAAACAATATAAAATAAAAATAGAAACTCCTAAAAGTGCCTCACCAAAAACACCCCAAATTACATAAAAGGAAAATACATATAGAGAGTATATATGGAGACCTCTATGTGAATATAAGATACACACAAAAGTGTATATACAAAAAAATATACAACCTGATAAGGCTGAAAGCAAACACTCTATGAGAGAGAAATGACACAATTTTGTAACATGTACAAAAAGGAAAAATACAGGAGGGTGGAAGAAACACACTCACAAATAAAATACAGATAAAATACTTTGCCAAGCAATTTATAAAGTTAATGCATATAAGAATCCATTAGTATCAAAGATCATAAGCTTTAGAATAAGTTCATCCTCCTTCGTGGGACAATGCTGCATGTTTACCAACAGCTACAGTTTGAGACAAACCCTCTGCTCACTGGAGAGTACAATTCACGCTGGGAAAGAGATAAGGAAGATTAATTTTGCAGAAAAGAATGACCTTATGGCTTCATTTCTGTGACTGAAGAGAAATGCTTGTACATAGGTAATGGAACCAAATAAGTCTGTATCCATATTGTATTTGACTCAAAAACCCTATACTTAGTGCTTATTACTTTGTAACATCGTTTGTATGTGTCTTTTTATACATATATCTGCTTAAGTAAACTCTGCTACATAATCACTCTGTGTGCGCGCTTTCACTCTATGTTAGTATTCTATGTGATCAGCTGAAGTACCTTGAAAAAAGCTTCATTTTTAATTTTGTTGACTTTTTTATATAAAAGATTGTGTATGTGATTTAATTTATATGACATTTTTTATTTAAATTAATAATTTGTAGTATTGATGTTATATTTAATATAAATGGCGTAGTCAACAGGATTTCACCTGATCACTAGAAATTAATATTTGAGTAAAGTGCAAATGTCTAGGAGAGATTATTCACTGAATAGTAAATTGCCTGACCCTAACATGCAAACCTAGCTAGAGACAAGGTAGGTATGTGTACCAGTCCTTAGCGTGGCTGGGCTAGCACAGAGAAAAGGTCAGAACATCTGAAAGCAAACACAGAATACACATAAATAAGCCAAGGTCAGGGATAACAGAGACACACATAATCGAGAAACAAGCCAAGTTCAGGGTTACAGAGAGTAAGAATAGTCAAACATAGCAAGGTCAGGAAATGGAATATGTACAATCATATGACGAACTCTCAGGTATACAGAAACCACGACAGGGCAGGGAACGAGGGACAGCCTGAAATTGTTTTATGTTATACTATGTGGTGATTGATTACAGGTAAGTGATGTCATCCTGGAGTATAGAGGTAACAAGATAGTGCCATGTACCTTTAACTAAAAAAGGGACAAGCATTCCAATTCATGGCATGGGCATGTGCTGGGGACTCTGGATGTGTAAGTTCCACCTGCTGGGAATACGTGGCACCACAGCAAGGACATGTAACAGGTGGTAATATGAAATATATGTAGAACAATATTAAGATGTAATGTATGTATGTTTGTATCACCTCATGATTGAAAGTGATCTGTCACGGGTAGCGGGGTCTCTTAGTGTCCCTTGGTCATTTCCTCCATGAGTCCTTTCCTCCATGAGTCCTGAATTCAGCTACAGCATACACTGATTATGAGCTACAGGAATAGTGATATAGTTATCTGGAACCTTGTAAAACTTCCCAATATAGTGGACAAGACCAGTCGTATTTGGTGAAACAAGAGACGTGTTTATTTTAGGAAAAAACACTTTTTTTTTTATTCCCCTACACATAACAGGGGGGTCTTCAGCCAGAACAATGCAAACCATTCCCTGGCGTCTTCGTGTCTGGTACATAATTAGGTCAAGACATGATAACTTCATTTCCTGCTGGACACCAAGACACATTGCACAATAGCTGTTACATAATATAACAAACTCAATAACTTTAATCAATTTCAACATTTTACAACGTTTTCCCACATTCTATATATCTAATTTTAAAGTCTGTGACCAGGACCATAGTCTGTGGGCAGGAGGCGAGCTGCTATGCCTCTCCAGCAGGCTGTGGCACGGGAGCTTCCATGACATGATCTAACCAGTAAAATGATTATTGAAAATTGTGTGTGACTGCAATAATAAGATGAAATACCTGTTCTTCTGTCCCTCGTACAGATAGGTAGTGATGTGAAGGTATAGCTTTTTCTCTTGTTCCATTCTCTGAGGACCTTTTATTACATATGAATAAATTGAAGTTTGTTTGGAGACTTATGCAGTTGGCAGCTCCAGTGAGTATGATAAGTGGAAGGAGCACCATCTATGGGGGAGGGTTTTGCACATATTGAACATTTTGGGAGGAAAAACAAATTAAACATTTTTTTTCTTCTTGAAATGCGTCATATGTTTCATTCTGCATTTTATTTTTTATTTTATTTGTTTGTTTTGTTCTGCAATGGTACATTATGTTTAGACAATACGCATAGTTATCTTGTATGTTGTGATACCACCAATTGGGAGAATAACAGTTTGATCAGTTAGATAATGCATATATTTTCTTTATTAAGAGGTGGAATGTTGCACATATGAGCTTTGCTGAGTAATTAATAAACATAATGGCTGTAGGAGACGATAACCCATCCCTCTAGTTTAGACAAAGCTGCATATATACTAATAACAGCCGATAGAGTATATATGTGCTTACAGAGGAACAAAAGTGGACATTTAAGAAAGAACACTCCGTGCTGAAACAAAGCTAAGAAGCATCCTTCATTTTGTATGTAATAAGATTTGATTGTTTAGCAAATAACAATACACAAAAAGAAGAATTATAGTGAATTCAAGAGACAAAAGTAGAACACACACACATATTAGACATGTGCAATTCGTTTCGGTCCGAATTAAAATTTGGCCGAATTCAGGTAATTCGGACATTCGGGTGCTTCCGAATGTCCGAATAGTTGAATTGCTGAATTGCTAAAGTCCCGAAGTGCCGAAATTACCGAATTTCCAAAGTGTAGTAGTGCCGAAGTGCCGAATTGCTGAAGTGCCGAAGTTCCGAAGTTGCCGAAGTTCCGAGGTTTCAAAGTGCCGAAGTTCCGAAGCACAGTATTGCCTAAGTACAAATATACTTACCCAGTGAAAGAAAAAGAATGTTACACTGTATACAATTTCAAATAAATGTATACAAACATAGCCAGGATTCAGCTGTAAGCATTTGCAACACTTACAACAATCAAGTAACATCCATTCATATAAAATGTATGTTACTAAGCCAGTCAGTGTAATGACAGGAATGAATAAGTAGATAACTCCCTAATTCCCATGGTATTAGGGAGCTATCTACTAAAAGGCTGAAAGACCTAAATTGGTCTTTCAGACAAATTTACTAATAATAAGCAAAGATTACTTAGTATTAGTAAATTATGCCCCTACTCGCCATACCGCGAGTAGGGGCATGTCTATTAAACAGTGAGCAGTCTGTGGCTGCTCACTGTTAAAAAATAAATAAAAAAGGGTCCCCCCTCCCTGAGCGTGCGGGGGCCCTAAAGTAAAAAAAGGGGGGAGGACCTATTGTCCTCCCCACCGGCCCCCACCCCTGAGCGGCGGGTGGGGGCCCTAAAGTAAAAAAAGGGGAGAGGACCTATTGTCCTCCCCACCGGCCCCCACCCCTGAGCGGTGGGTGGGGGCCCTAAATAAAAATTGGGGGGTAGACCTAATGTCCTCCCTCCTGGCCCCCACCCCTGAGTGGTGGGTGGGAGCCCTAAACAAAATTGGTGGGGGGAGCTAATGTCCGCTCGTGGGTCCCCCCCAGTTTGTATTTAGTGCCCCCATCCACCGCTCAGGGGTGGGGGCCAGGGGGAGGACATTAGGTCCCCCCAACTTGTATTTAGGGCCCCCATCCACCACTCAGGGGTGGGGGCCAGGGGGAGGCCAATAGGTCCCCCCCTTATTCTTGTTTAGACCCCCACCCACCGCTCAGGGGTGGGGGCCAGGGGGGAGGACATTAGGTCCCCCCCCAATTTTTATTTAGGCCCCCACCGCCGCTCAGGGGTTGGGGCCGGTGGGGAGGACAATAGGTCCTCCCCCCTTTTTTTACTTTAGGGCCCCCACCCGCTCAGGGAGGGGGGACCCTTTTTTATTTTTTATTTTTTTTTAACAGTGAGCAGCCCCAGGCTGCTCACTGTTTAATATACATGCCCCTACTCGCGGTATTGTGAGTAGGGGCACAATTTACTAATACTAACTAAGTAATTTTTACTTAGTATTAGTAAATTTGGCTGAAAGACCAATTTAGGTCTTTCAGCCTTTTGGTAGATAACTCCCTAATACTGTGGGAATTAGGGAGTTATCTACCAAGCGGCTGCAACAAAAGTCCCGAAATGCCGGAGTTCCGAAGTTTCCGAAGTGCCGAAGTTTCGAAGTGCTGAAGTGCTGAAGTTGCCAAAGTGCCAAAGTTCCGAAGTGTCTAAGATCCGAAGTTCCGAAGTTGCCGAAGTTCCGAAGTGCCGACGTTCCGAAGTTCCGAAGCTGTCAAGTGCCGAAGTTCCAAAGTTGCCGAATTGCCGAAGTCCCGAATTGATGAAGTCCCGAATTTCGCAATGCCGATCCGAGCTGAAAATTTTCCCCATGCACATGCCTAACACAAATATATATATATATATATATATATATATAGTATCTGACAAAAGTGAGTACACCCCTCACATTGTTGTAAATATTTTATTATATCTTTTCATGTGACAACACTGGAGAAATGACACTCTGCTACAATGTAAAGTAGTAAGTGTACAGCCTGTATAACAGCGTAAATTTGCTGTCCCCTCAAAATTACTCAACACACAGCCAAATATTTTCAGTAAGATGGGGGATAATCTGCTAAATACAGATACAATAAAGAAACATAGCGTTTAACTGTGTGGGGACTGGTACTAATATGTAATCACAATTGGTCACTCACAAATTTGTGGAGTTAAAACAGCCTTGAATGGTATCTTTTCCTTCAGTATCCAGTGTATTGTCCCTCCTCACATATTCATCATCGAATGGATGTATATATCTCAAAAAAGAAAGATATGCACAAAAATGTAGTGCACTTCCAGAGTTTGATAAAAGAGTATTTAATGACTTACATTTAGATAAAACAAACAGCTTGTCACCATACACGTCCTACGCGTTTCGTCCTAGGTTTGGACTTCCTCAGGGACTTGGTGCAATAAAGTGCAGAAAAAGATAATAGCAGCATTTCAAAAAGATCCCTCCCACAGTCCTTTTATACATCCCCATTTAGTGTTAAAAGTCTTTCAGCTGGTATTCAATTTTCGTTTTGGCGGTATGGAACCGGATGACGTCATCGCGTACGTCGCGGTGTGGAACCGGAGGACGTCATCGCGTACGTCGCATGCTTTCCACCTTGCGTTTCACAGACCCGGAAGTGGGTCGCAGCCGTTGATCTGTCTCACTTGTTCTGTTACATGGACTCAAAACGTATATGAATGGATGGACAAAACGGAGAGGGGGAGAGAAAGGCAATTAAAAAGGTTCTCTGGATGGCACTACTTTCAAAAAATAAAATGAAATCAGGGAAAATATATATTCACAATACAATCTATGGTTATAAATCTGTAAATATATATCTCATTTTAAAGAATAAAGGATACAGGTTAATACAAAAACATGTGTTATTTATCTATTTAACATATATATACCATTCTCCTATTTAACATATATACACCATTCTCACAATTTGTATACAGTATACAAATATACACCATTCTCACAATTTGTATACAGTATACAAATTGTGAGAATGGTGTATATATGTTAAATAGGAGAATGGTATATATATGTTAAATAGATAAATAACACATGTGTTTGTATTAACCTTTATCCTTTATTCTTGAAAATGAGATATATATTTACAGATTTATAACCATAGATTGTATTGTGAATATATATTTTCCCTGATTTCATTTTATTTTTTGAAAGTAGTGCCATCCAGAGAACCTTTTTAATTGCCTTTCTCTCCCCCTCTCCGTTTTGTCCATCCATTCATATACGTTTTGAATCCATGTAACAGAACAAGTGAGACAGATCAACGGCTGCGACCCGGGCAGGGGCGTATTTGCCGCGAGGCAAACAAGGCATTTGCCTTGGGCGGCATTTTCCAGGGGGCGGCAAAAAAAGCCGCCCCCAAACGCCCAGGGCAAATGCCTTGTTAGCCTTGCGGCTAACAGACATCCTGGGCTGGTGGCTGCTGGGCTGGTTGCTGGGCGGGCGGGCGGCTGGCGAGGGAGCACTTCCTCTGAGCTGTCTGCTCAGCTCCCTCGCGCGCCGCAGAGTGAGGCTGGGAGCCGGAATATGATGTCATATTCCAGCTCCGCCTCCCAGCCTCACTCTGCGGCGCGCGAGGGAGCTGAGCAGACAGCTCAGAGGAAGTGCTCCCTCGCCGCCCGCCCAGCAACCAGCCCAGCAGCCCGACCGGCAGCCCCACTAGACCCCAGGGAGAGGGAGAACCCCCCCAGCATTCCCAAAGGTAAGGAGGCTGGGGGGGTAAATAAAAAAAAAAATGAGTTAATGTGAGTGAGTGTGTCTGTTAGTGTGTGTCTGTTAGTGAGTGTGTCTGTTAGTGTGTGTGTGTGTGTGTGTCTGTTAGTGTGTGTGAGTGTGTCTGACTGTGTGTGTCTGTTAGTGTGTGTGAGTGTGTCTGTTAGTGAGTGTGTCTGTTAGTGAGTGTGTCTGTTAGTGTGTGTATGTCAGTGTGTGTGAGTGTGTCTGTTAGTGAGTGTGTGAGTGTGTCTGTTAGCAGCTAACAGACACACTCACACACTCACTAACAGACACTCACACACACTGACATACACACACTAACAGACACGCACACTAACAGACACACTCACTAACAGACACACTCACTAACAGACACACTCACACTCACTAACAGACACACTCACACACAGACACACTCATACACTCACACACACACACTGACAGATACGCATCCATTAGCTAACAGTTAGCTAATGGATGCGTATCTGTCAGTGTGTGTGTATTTAGAAGGCGGGGGAAGGGTTGGGTGGGGGTGGCGGGGGGGGGGGGTGGTGAGGGGGGCGCCTGAGTTTTGTCCTGCCTAGGGCAGCACAAAACCAGGATACACCCCTGCTTCCGGGTCTGTAAAACGCAAGGTGGAACTCATGCGACGTAGGCGATGAAGTCATCCGGTTCCATACCGCCAAAACGAAAATTGAATACCAGCTGAAAGACTTTTAACACTAAATGGGGATGTATAAAAGGACTGTGGGAGGGATCTTTTTGAAATGCTGCTATTATCTTTTTCTGCACTTTATTGCACCAAGTCCCTGAGGAAGTCCAAACCTAGGACGAAACGCGTAGGACGTGTATGGTGACAAGCTGTTTGTTTTATATCTAAATGTAAGTCATTAAATACTCTTGTATCAAACTCTGGAAGTGCACTACATTTTTGTGTATATCTTTCTTTTTTGAGATATATACATCCATTCGATGATGAAATATGTGAGGAGGGACAATGCACTGGATACTGAAGGAAAAGATACCATTCAAGGCTGTTTTAACTCCACAAATTTGTGAGTGACCAATTGTGATTACATATTAGTACCAGTCCCCACACAGTTAAACGCTATGTTTCTTTATTGTATCTGTATTTAGCAGATTATCCCCTATCCTATTTGCACATATCTATTGAAGACAAGAGGAAGTCTTCCGGGATTCACCTGGATACTTCACCTAAAATATAAAGGGAAGTCCTGGTTTGCTTTAAACTATATATATATTTTCTTCACTGGGTTGTGTTCACATATATTGTTGTTTTTATTTTCAGTAAGACACAGAATTACTGGCACAACATCATTTTTGTCCAAATGGTTTGCTATATATATGGTGAAGACGGACCTTACATTAAGAGACCACGTTAGGGGTGGGTAGACCTCTCCTCCAGAGAGAATAGCAATCAATAGAGCAGTTTAGCTCTTTATGACAAAGCCCATGCAAGGGGTTTCTTACACAAAACAGCAGGGTAATTCCTCCCCTGTGCCTGAGAGATAATTGAGTAAGGAACTGTACTAACTCAATTATCTCCAGGTGCAAAAAAACACAATTTACTAATACCCCAAAAGTACCCGCCAAAAAAATGAAAACACCACAAAAGTCACATCCCCGGACATATCCTAAAATCACCCAGATCAGTTCAGGGGTACGGGTTTTTCATGGAAGTAACTTTTTTGACCAACCGCACACGTGGCTTCTGCCCAAAATAGTTAAAAAGTGGTAGAGAAAAGTAAAGAACAATAGAGAAAAGTGGTAAAGGTCGGTCAACTTCAGTAGAATGAAAACTAAAGAACTACCGAACATAGTCTATATATGAACCATGGAGCTTGTTCCTCTCATTCAGATGAACGATTCCACCAAACAGTGTTCTTCTAGTCCAGCGGTGTTCAGGAGTTTCAGTGTCCGATTTTAGTTCCATGAACTCAACGACCAAACACTGCTGCCTGCGTTCATGCTAACAAGATGGCTGCGACCTCATGGTCGTTCATACAAACTGTGGAGATCTAGACAAACAATTAGAACACTGAGGTGATAATCATTGCCAGGTCTCAATAGGGTTTAACAAGCTCCTGGGTGGTTCATGGTTCGTGCATCTGTTCGGTTCCCGAACAGTATAGGGAAATGGCACGAACAATTTTATTTGAAGTGCTATAAAGTAAGGCATAGTTTGAGAATTTGCAATACAAATTCAGTTAGGTGACTTATCTGTTATCTTATTTGGGATATTCTTGGAGAACTCTGCGCATTGCCTGGATCCCATTCTCGTGAGTCCTGGGTCAGGCATAGTAACCTCCATCAATTTTAGAATGCCAGAAGGCATGTCCTTAACACCAGTGGGTAAGGACATAACTGAATCCTTGAATAGAGAGTCCAACTAAATGCCTGTGGGGTCAAGAAGACTTTCAATTGCCGAGATTATGGAACATCCTGGAGGATTATGTGGATCTTTATATATCTTTGGCAGCAAATATAACACAGGGCATATTGGGTGTTTTATAAGATTTCATATTACAAAATCAGCATTTCATCCTGTAACTTGGACTTTTATAAATACAAGTCTTGATAAAAGTCCGAGTTGTGGGCTGAAACACGGAATCTCAATCCATACATAATTCATAATGAAGAAAATGAATAGATGCAATAAGCACACTGGCTGGATAGCTAGAGTAAAGAATCCCACCAGTGGATTCAAGATAAATTAGAAACAAATTAGCCCATGAGGTTCTAGAGTGAATTTGTTCTGTAATGAAGAAGTGAAAAAATAGGATCTACATATTTTACAAAACAATTCATAATTTAATTTAAGAATTTTAATAAGCAATACAATTTATAGATTCAAATCACTATTATTATTTATTTTTTATTTGTATACAGAAATTAGTTAACTTTCCATGCTATCTGCTAATTACTGTACATTAATAAAAACGATAAAGACAGATATTAAAACAAGTTAAATATGATAATGACTGATGTTGGCAATATAATACACAGTATGTTCCTTTAATCTCTGTGATAAAATGTAAATTAATTGAGGGAAGTTGACCACAATTAACATACAAAACGCTTAAGAAGACCTTTACAATATATGCATGAATCTGATCATTAAACAATAAAAGAAAATAACTTACCAGCTCTGGTTACCATAGAGTATTAACTACAGCATAAAATAAAATAAAACTACATTACATTAGTGAAAAACTATAGGTACGATCACAACCTAATACTTTTTGGACTGGCCTCGGGTTTCGAATAACAAAGGACCAGTGACCCAAAGCAATTGTTTTGTCTATATGAGAAGGCAGACTGCCAAGCATTGTGTACAAAATGTAACCGAACACCCAGCTATCATTTTAATGGCGTCTCATCAAAATGAGTCAGAAAAGTCTTTAAAAATTCACCAGGTCATGGATCCTTTTCAATTATCGTGCTCAAGTGATTTGCGCTTTGATTTTGAGGACTCTGGAAAGCCATATGATTTTCAGTGTATTCTCTCATATCCACGGGCAGTAGAAATGTAACAGCTTTTACTCTACCCCTGAAAAGACAGCAAATTATGGTAACAAAGTACATAAAAAAAAAAGAATAACAACATACATTTGTGGCTGTCAGGGTTTTTTTTCCTATTAATGTCTACCACTTCTCCCATTTCTGTTGGTGAAAACAGAACTGCAATCATATGCTTTCTCTCCTTTTGCTGTTTTTAGATTTTTTGTACCAGTTATAGTTATACCAAGCTGAGACTATTTTAAATATTATAAATGGACAGAATAATCTGGCCTTTGTGAGTGGAAAAGATGGAGTAAACAGGTACTAACAGGGTTCTACCCTATTCGGTAACGAGTGGCAGATAGATGTTCTCAACTAGTATAGAGAAGCCCCCATATAGGTTTAAAGAAATGGGTAAATATTTATAGGTACTATAAATGAGCCTAAATAAATACAGTGGGACCTCGGTTTACAAATTGAATGCGTTCTCAGGGATGTTTCTAATTGCAAAACATTTGTAAACCGAAACGTGGTTTCCCATAGGAATGCATTGAAAACCAATTAATCTGTTCTGGGGGTCAGAAAAATGTAAAAATGAGCTGGCATGGAAACCAACCCACAATGCAGAACACACAATAAAAGGCATGCAAACAACAAAGCTCAGCTCCCTACCTTTCCACAGCTTGAGAAATGCACCAAAAAGTCCCAAAACAACTGCAAACAATTTCCAGAATGGCTCCAAAACTCGATGCAAAAGCCGCTCCAACACCTCCACACCCGACGCCACGTGCTACCCACAGGCTCCAGCATGCAGGGGGCGGTGCCATAAACCTTCCAGGTGCAATGCATCCTGGGGAAACTTGCCTTGTATTGCGAAACAAATTTGTAAACCGAGGCATAATTTTCAATGGATTTTCATTTGTAAACCGAAAATGATGTTAACCGAGGCGTTTGTAAACCGAGGTCCCACTGTATAATAAATGAGCCTATTTTAAGCCTGCACTCTTGATTTAGGTAAGGAGGTCTGTTTTAGCCTACAAAACTCTACCTACAAAACTCTACTATATCTTTGCATAATCGGATACTATCAGTTGTTGGGTGAAGCAAATTGGTTAGTATTACTTACATAATAAATTATATTTATGGAAATTGTTCTTAGCATTTCTGTGAGAGATACTTGATAATAGCTACCATGACCCTTGTGTGTTAGTGTCTGTATGTGTCTCTGCATGTTAGTGTCTCTGAGTGCCTGTCATTGTGTGTCTTTGAGTTACGGTCAGTGTATGTCTATGTATGTGTGTTGGTATAAGCCTGTAAATGTATATTATTGTGTACCTGTGTATACATATTATTGTATCTGGGTATGAATTATATTGTGTGTCTGTGTATGCCTATTATTGTGTGTCTGTGTATTATATACATACTGAGTGGCAAATGTCTCTCGCCCAGAGCCCTGCAAATAGTAAGGTTGGCCCTGAACTCATTTGCTTTGAGTAATCTTGTGGCAACAACTAAGTGTGGTTTATTGGAACAGTTGTCTGGTCTCTAATACGGTGCATTGTGGGATACTTCAACCCTCGAACAATCCCTTACAAGGTAGAGAGCCCTTGAAAACCTATTTGATCATTTACTAAATATTTGGAAGGCAAGGTCACACTAATATTTCCACCTGCTAAATTAGATGTAACTTTCCATTTATGATAATTAGCTCAAGAAAACTGTAAGTGCATTACTTTTACTGTTCCATTAGACTCTGACCCAGTCTTGATTCCTTTATAAAAACACTAAAAACTCACTTCTTCAAGAAAGCGTTACATTTAAACTGTTATTAGCTTTCCCTTCCCATGCTTCACTAGCCCACCTTGCTTTCTTTCTAATAAACAGACTCCAGCATAAACACTTTCCCTGTACACGAAATGCGTTGAATCCTTACTTCTTGTGCCATCTGACCCTACTCCCCTTAGAACGCACCTTGTACGTCCAACTTGTCTTGGTGCCACGACTTGTTTGTTAGTCTACCTATTTTAAAACACTGAAGAATTGTTTGCCATGCTACTAAGAACAATGATGAGTTTATTTACCTGGCAGAAAATTGTAGCAAATTGACAAAGAAAGTGCTACATGTGGATAAAAGTGGACAATTTTTCCAACTCTGCAATTTAGGTCTATATATTTTTATACATATTCCTTGTCAATTCAACACAATTCACTCTGGAGTTAACCTGGGAAATGGTACTTTCATAGAAGCAGTAAATGTTATCATTTTACTCGGGTGAATAGAGCAGGGGAGTTAAGGAAAAACTTACTTCCTCTATTACACCTCCAATCTCCCTGTTCCCCCTGCTCTTCAATCCCTTGACATCTCTTGTGGTCATGCACACTCTGGCATCAAAAGGAAAAATTAGAGATGCACGCTTATCCACCTGGAATTATCTCTAGCATTATAGTGATCTTGCATATTATTTATTTATTTATAAAATATTTTACCAGGAAAGATACATTGAGATTTCTCTCGTTTTCAAGTATGTCCTGGGTCCACAAATCGTTGCATTGTTACATTAGGGTACAATAAAATACAAAAACAATATTAATACACAATATATACAAAATTTAACATAGAACAAGTAAGAAATATAAATGCTAAACATACTACTCTGTAATAGGTAAATAATTAAAATTTACTTGGCTGACAAAGATATAATTTAAAATGGAAAAATATATTTATTTTAATTTTTTTTTTTTGTGCTATGTGGTAGTGATAAAACGAAAGTGACAATTCTTCTTTAAAACTAATAATAATAATAATAATAATAATAATAATAATAATAATAATAATAATAATATTGTGTTCAACCAGGAATGGTGCCTTCAGCTTCTTCTGTATTTTAAGTACACTTTTAAGTAAGGGTTATGATGTAATTATTACCCAACTCAATGCCACTCATTTAATTAAATGTGAAAGGATAAATTAAACTTGTGCTTTCAACAATTCCTAGAGGTGATGAAGTTCAGACCACTGAATTAGCTCAACAGCTGTAATGCTTTAGTTTTATCTGTAGAAACATTTATGGTCAATTGTCCCGATAAAGCCAAGGGGTTTGTGAGCTGCAGCCTCAAACCATTCTTCTGCAAATGAAATAGTAGGAGGTGTGCTGGAATGTCTGTTTGCACAACTCTGAAGGAGTAAAGTAGCAGGCAGGAATTGTGAAGGTCTGAGCAGATCCCAGTGAATGTTCTTTTACACTGTGCAGGTCTTACTGATGGAGGGTACAGGGATAAAGGATGGTGCACCTCACAACCCCAGCAGGCGCTGTCTGTCAAACCTATATATATTGCATGCTCCATATGAGTAGGACCACTGTGACACCTGTGCATTTTATGCTCACAAAGGTCATTAATTTATACTTGTCCCCAGGAGCAGTGTAGCCTTTTGACATCTCCATGTCATTTGTCCTCATCCATCCATCTCCATGCTACATATTTACTTCCCATCCCTTTCCTGTTATTCATTCACCCTATTCCAATGTCTTTACCATTTTCTGTGCTAAAGACACCTGCCTCCTCCCCTCTAAACATATTTCACGACTATAAAAGTAATCTGTCCTCTCTCAACCCTTCTGCAAAATTATTCATCATACATAAATATATTTAATACTGCACCGGGGACTGGACTTTATGGATAGAGTTAAAGGGACACTATAGACACAAGAACAACTGCAGTTTAATGTGGCTGTTCTGGTGTCTCTAAAAGCATTTTGGAGAAAAGGCAGCTATCTAGTAGCACCTCTAATGGCAGTCACTCAGATGGCCACTAGAGGTGCTTTCTGTGTCAGTGCTGCTCAGTGTGCAGCACTGCTGTTCAGCATCTCAGTACTCTGCATGGAGGCGCTGAATGTTCCTCATAGATATGCATTGATTCAAGATAAGTAAACTCATATTTTACATTGTTTACATTGGGTACAGTGGGGCCAGAACCTACATAGTTATTACAGCTATAGTGACAGGAATACATGTTTGTCTGTTTGCATTCCTGTCACTATAGTGTCCCTTTAAGTGTAATTATGGATTCTGAAACAAATTATTCCATTAATTTCTATGGGGAAAAAAACAAACTCAATTACCATTGTCAATCTTTTTTCCATGTATTCCAGCCCTTGATATATTGAATTAATGACAGGGAAAATAATACCAGTTAATGTTCAGATGCCAATATCACTTAATGTACAATCCATGCTCATTGATGTAACCCTGCTTCATGTTCAATTACAGCACGAAGCTGCTTTAATTAGTATGTTTGCGATCAAACCACACAATGACCAAGAGACACCTAACGTAAAATGTAAAACTGTATTTTTTTTGTATTGTGTATATATTACGGTATGCAGCACCGCTGCTTAGAAATGCATGTTCCAAATGTTCCCCCCAATTCCTCCCTTTTTTATGTTGAATCTTAACAAGTTTGTCTTTTACATTGACAGGGATATTCACTAAAGTGAGAATTCAAAGTCAATCAAAGTGAATTTAAAATTTTTTTTTTTTTTAATTCTTTATTTTTGTAGTGCATAGATAGGCATACAAGTTTTGAAGGACATTTTGTGAGAAAAGAGACAATACAAGTCATAACAGTGATACACAAAACATCAAGAGATACTGCACTATTTTGGTAAAGTAGATCATGCTAAATCTATGCATATATATTTTTTTTAACTTTAGGTCAACTATATTTTTAAAGAGAAGCACTGGTGTGATCTGCTTAAAATGAGGGCATTATGCCCCTGAGTAGTTGCTAGTCATTCCAAACTGGGGGGGTAGGGGGCTAAGATGCACATGGTTCGTTATTTCACAGAGTGAGAAATCGTGAACTGAAACTTAGTCATAGACATAAACATAATACAGTTCTGTGGTATGTGCGATGGAACCTCTCTCTGGCGTCCGCTGCATGTGGGTCCCTGCAAAGCGTGTCTGCCAGGGCTGTGTACTCTGTTCCGGGTAGCTCGCTCATCCAATGCCTGTCAGGGGTACCCCACATCTCTGTAGCGTAGCCGGGCCGTAAAGGTTTCCCTGCCCGTATGTTAATAGTGGTGGCTGGCTTGCATGCAGTGTCCGGAGCTGGAGTGGTGTGGGGCATTGCGCTACTCTGGATTCCGGAGCCGTCAGGTACATTTGTGTGGTCTTGTTCTTAAGTTGTGCCCTGTGTCCCTGTGTCATGTGGATGTTTGGCTTCTTGTGCAGGGGTTGGGTACGTCGCTTGGCCCGCCGCCATGTTAAGGCCCGGTTTGCTGTTGTGATTTTTAGATTCCTTCTCCCTTGTCGAGGCTGCTTTTTGTGTGGATGGCTGCTGGGCATTTGAGAGGCAGATGGGTGCATTCTGCTCTCTAGCTTGCGCCAAAATTTGGCGAAGATTTCGTCTAGTCTGAGCTCGAGGTCAGGCAGCTGTCCTCCTGTCTCAGGGGAGGTCTGTACCGCCATTTGCCGGGGGCTATCTGTCGCTTCTCGTGGGTGAGCAGGCTTGCCCCCAGACCCCACAGCAGGCTGGTAGGTGCCGGGAATTCCCTCACCGGCAGGGGGGGGGGGAGTGGGCTGTGCTCTGATGGGCCCTACGAGGACATGGGAGCTCGAGGGTAGAGGGATCGGCCGCCTCCCCCTCTCCCTCATGTAGTAGGCCTCCATCTTCCCGCGGTCCAGAACCGCCAGACGCCAGTCAAACTCCGGTGGCTTAATAAGTGTGAGGGTTCATACGAGCGTTGTGAGCAGTTCAATCTTCTTTGTTTTCTTTTGTTTTTATGTAATTCGTAGTTTTACGCTGATTTGGGTAGTTTTCCCCAGGAGCTCGAGTAAGAAGCGTCCGGCTGGCTCGGCAGTTAGGCTCCGCCCCCCGTGAATTTAAAATTTAAAGTCAAAGTAGCCGAACTGGAAGCAGAGCTGACTTTTTCCAGTTCAACTGTTATGGCTGTTTGTGGTGCAGTGCATGTGTCTGGACAGGGGGCTGTAGTGTGTACGTGGAGAGGATTTGGGCTGTAGTGTATGAGTTAAAACTGTTGTTTGTGTGTGTGGAATGGGGCTGCAGTGTGTGTTTATGGGGACATGGGCTGTAGTGTGTGTTTATGGGGATGGGGGCTGTAGTGTGTGTTTATGGGGATGGGGCTGTATTGTGTATATATGCGGATAGGGGCTGTAGTGTGTATTTATGGGGATTGGGGCTCTAGTGTGTGATTATGGGGATAAGGGGTGTAGTGTGTGTTTATGGGGATAGGGACTGTAGTGTGTGTTTATGGGGTAGGGGATGTAGTGTGTGTATATGGGGATAGGGCTGTAGTTTGTGTATATGGGGATAGGGGCTGTAGTGTGTGTTTATAGGGATAGGGGCTGTAGTGTGTGTTTATGGGGACATGGGCTGTAGTGTGTGTTTATGGGGACATGGGCTATAGTGTGTGTTTATGGGGTTTGGGGCTGTAGTGTGTGTTTATGGGGATATGGGCTTTAGTGTGTATTTATGAGGATAAGGGGTGTAGTGTGTATTTATGAGGATAAGGGGTGTAGTGTGTGTTTATGGGGATAGGGGCTGTAGTGTGTGTTTATGGGGATAGGGGCTGTACTCTGTGTGCGTCTGTGTAAGTGGATAAAGAATGGCAGCGTGTGTGAGGGTATAGGGTTTGTATGGGCTGCTTGTGTATGTAGATATAGGAAGTAGAGTAATGGGATTTATGGGCTGTAGTGTGTATGAAGTGTGATATGTGTGTGAGCATGGAGAATAGGAATAGTAGAATGTTTGTTTGTGTGTGTTTGTGTGTGTGAGATAGAGAGAGAGAGAGAGAATATATAGGAACTGTAATAAGTGTGGGCTAAATAGGGACTGTAGTGTGTGCTTGTAGTAATGATATACATGGGTTTAGGTCTGCGAAAAATATGTGATATATATATAAAAAAACAGAGGCAGAAAATGAAAACCTACCCCTATATTGGTATTAATGATGCTTAACGTTTTTTACCTACAAGATATATACATATAAAGTTTAACAAATATATATTTATTAATCCTGATACCTAGTGGTCAAGTGGGTTCGGCACCTGCTCTGCATTATGGCAGGTGCACAGTGCACCCTCTAGCTGGCACATTAGACAGTACTTTTGTTGTCATGGTAACCACTTTGATATATTTCCAGGTAGAATTCTCTCAGTCTGGCTTGAGGCCATTCTCTATAACTACTGCCTTCGCAGCCTTCGCTTGCCAACAACTGTTTATAATCTTTATATGCTAAAATTAGAATACCGTTTCCTTTAACATGTAAACAACTCCCAGTATTTAAATGGCTTTGTACAGTAAAATGCATGCTTCTTTTCATATAGTTTAGGTTTGCATCAAATGTAAGCTGTACATTAGGGAAAGGCCGACATTTCTATATTTGTACTGCAGAAGTTTACGTATTTTCTGAATAATTTGACTAAAATGCCAGTCTGTGAATTTTTGACTGATTTCCTTTCATGGATACAAGAAAAGCCTGTTTTACATCAAAAATATACATCAAGCTTGTTGAAATTCAAGAAGGAGGCTTAATTGCATACCTCGTACCTGGGCTGTGTGTTGTAGGTAAAAACATACGTTAAGCAATAGCATCATTAATATCAATATAGGGGTAGGTTTCCATTTTCTGCCTCTCTTTTAACATCTACACATATGCCCCCATTGATACTGACCAATAAAAATATTTTTACCATTTCCCCTTAAAGATTTTTAACTAAACAGTAAATTTTAGTGAATGAAATACATAATTGCAAAATTTGGGGGAAATTACCCCAGTTACAGTTTTTGTTTTTTTTAACCCAGATTTTTCTGTTTGGTTTGCAGTTCACTCACATCCACACATCCACTTGTGAGTCTGTTTTTCTGGCACTGCAGAATCCTGTAGTGCCCTTCTCCCCCCATGTTGCTGAAGGGGTCAAAACCCCTTTGGTGACTTACCTGAATCCAGCGGGTCAGGCCCTGCACACGCTCCTCATGCAATGGCAGCGCGAGCGCATTAGACCTCCCCATCGGAACGCATTATTCAACGCTTTCCTTTGGAGATTCCGGCGACGCTAGAGGTCCTCATGCATAGCGTTAGGGCGTCAAGCGTCATTTAAAATACTTTTTGTGTTTTAAGAAACGGAAGACCCTCTAGTGGCTGTCTGATAGATAAAAACTTATCTTATAAAAAAAATAATTACACTTGCAGGGTTAAGGGTGATGGGAGTGGGCACCCAGACCACTTCAATGAGCTGAAGTGGTATATGGGTGCATGGAGTGACCCTTTAACACAGCACGTATACATAGGCTTTAGTGCTGAAATTTACTTCAATATAGAAAGTTTATATGAAGGTTCATTAAAATACTTATGTATCACACAAACTAAGAATTCTAGAATATGGAAGTGTCTTTTCCATTTAAAGTAGAGTGGAGTCAACCAGTAGCTTCTCAGTAACAATGACTATAGTTTAGTGATGTCTATAATACACATTACCTGCAGTGGTGCATGCATTCTTGGAAGGATTTTGTCTTGGGAATTTTATTTATAAGAACTTGTTCAGATGTTCTCCCAGGTGTGACACCATGGTTCCCAGGATCTGTCTCTATGTCTTGTACAGAACCATTCAGTTTCAAGGTCCCGCTGCTGGAATGTCTTTTTATATTTTGATTTTGCCAGTGGAAACAGCTGGATAGGAGCGATGAAGACATGGAATACCTGCGAACAGTCATGGCAACACCTGCAATACAAATATAAACTTAAAAAAAAAAAAAAAAGTAATTAGGAAGCCTATGGAATTTATTAGATTGAAAAAAGAGATGTCAAGTGAGCTGTCTGGATTGGATCAGCTGAGATAGCAAACACTGTTTGGATCAGCTGAGATAGCAAACGTATACTTGCAAATTGTGTATTGCAAATGTGCAATTGTTTAGTTGATATTTCAAATGTTTTATTAGGATTGCAGATATTTCTTAATTTTTAATATTAAGTATTGGTTGAAATTTAACTCAAGGTATCAAAGTGCAAAACTAGCAGTTTATCGTAAAATATTTTGCAAAACTTCTTTTTAAAATAGCTCTAACCCTAATCTCCAAGTTCTGAAAAGAAGTGGTGAAAGAATGCATAACAAATGCACTGATGTACCTTCTGATTTAACCCTGCTTACCCTTTTTAATTAAAGTGAATGAGAATAATACACATATGCTTTAGAGCACAATGGGGACTCTATATGCCAAATTGTATGTGCTTATGATACACTTTCGTCACTACCTGTCAGCTGTATAAAGATTGTTGTAAAATTGTAAAAATAAAATATACTTTTCTTGTGTCTGTTTTTCTATATACTAGCAGCTCCTCAGCTACCAGTCTGTTATTGTCTATCCTGAGTTCAACCAGTTTCTATTTTGTAGTGAATCAAAGTGAAGCAATAATTCTCTATGAGTAGCACAATTGTAGAGCAGTGGTTCCCAAGCCATACCTCAACAGTCAAGGATTTAGGGATTACCCAGCTGTGTCTAAGGTGTTTTTAGACAGAAGACAAAGAACAATTTAGACACAACAGAGTAATCCCTAAATCCTGGACTGGTAGGGGGTACATGAGGACTGGGTTGGGAACCCCTGATCTAGAGCAATGAAACACATATAATTATGGACCTAAGCAGCTTCTGCAAACTGAATCTCTTTCAGAGATCAATGGACTCATTTCGATTTTTTTATAGCAGCAACTTTTAATCAATATGAAATAAAATTCCAGTTTGTCTGTCTTTTACCAGAGATGTCTCCAATGACTGCCATGATATAGCAGTATATTTTAACATTTCCATATTGCAAAGGGTTAATGCACACTAGTTGTGGCAGGGCAAACAGAAATAACACACAGAGGCCTTGATAGAATGTTTTTTACAATCTTTATTTTCGTGGCATTTTTGTCACAGGATGGTAATGAGGACAAAAATAGCAGAGGGGGAAAAGCATGTATCGTACATTTAAAATGCAAAGACTCCATCATAATACAAATATTTAGACCCCGAATGAATGACAACATAAGGTATGGCGATAAAAAGAGTATCAAGAAAAACAAGAATAAAAATAACGGAAAATAAAAAAACATAAATAAATATAAAAGGGGACACTCTTACACGTAACCAGAGCAGGGGACATTATTATATAGACATTTGCTATGTTCAACCACGTGAGCCAGCTCACTCAAGCCCCGTCAAAACATAAAAAAGTTCTGCAATGTGTAGACATGATGCTTATTCCCATGTTTTTGGATACACTTTTCAAATAATCACAATCCATTAGAAAAAAAAAAAAAACTTTTCAAATTATGTATCTACATAAATCATCATTCAAGTCTATGTTGTTGTTTTTTTTATTATAGATACATCATTTGAAAAACTTTGCTAACAGATTTAAGTCATCTAAAAAGCTTATCTAAAATATGAAATCAAAGCCAGAGTCTGAAAGGGTTAACTGGTTTAAAGTTTAGCCTATAATAACATGCATTTCCAGATGGGGACAAAACATGTCAGGATAATATTAAAATCACTTTAGCCCCCTCCATTGCACTAAACGAAACACCTACTGTACACAAATCAGTCTCTCTCTCCTACAAAGCACCTAGCTCGTAGCACAGAATGGCAGACTACTGTGTAATACATAGTGTGTAACAAAGATTGTGTAGTAGATAGCAGGCACAGTGTAGTAGCCCTGTACAGGCATATAGCAATAGCTGACTGTGCTCGTCCTCTAATCTGCATCCTTTAGGTGCTCAGCTCATGTTGTTCCCTGTGTCAGAGTATTTACTGAGAGACATAGGCCAGTCCAAGAATAAATTGAGTGAAAATAGGGCATGTGTAAGGAGGCAAGCCTATGCTGAAGAAAGCTGCATTTTTTAAACACTAAAAAGAGTCGAGCAATGACAAAAATCCACATTGTGACGAAACTTTGTCTTTTACATAAAACAAAGCAATCCCTACTTTATTTTTTGATTGTGCTGGTATTTCAAAGGAATTCTAACATAGTCAAAAATAGATTTTCCTAAATTTTCTATCTTCATGAAAATTGTGACAGTGCGGCTTTAAAGCACAGCCTATTTAACTTTATATGGAGGACAGCTCACATTAGCAGTTATTGCATTAAAATATGCATATTCTTGTTCTTGATTCCCTTTTCCTTTTTTTTTTAATAAATATATTTGAAGTTTTAACGAGGCTTAGGGAGTTAAATATTCTTCTACCCCACTGGTGCCCCATTAATTGTATACATATAGAGTTAATTTAAAAAGAAAACAAGTCAGTACAGTGTTACTATTACTAATACAGGTAAATACAGGTAAAAAGACACATTTTGTTTGGACACTGGTTTTCTGCAACTTTGACAGCTGTAGATCTTGTATTATGTGATGTGCTCTGATTTACTGTGTATTGGTTACCCTTAATAATACATGCCTGACTCAATCCCATCAAAGTAGAGAAGCATACTAACCTAAAAATTCATAATTACTCTTTATGTCTTTTTTTTTTAAATTTCTGATGGTAATACATTTTTCTTTGATAGCCTGAGTTTGAATGTGAAGAAGAAGAAAAAAAAAATCAAGTAAAAAGTAATCTTTAATGTATTAAAACATTCTCCCAGGATCAATCATTTGAATATGTTACATCCAGTTCAAACATGCTGCACAGGATATAGCTTGTCTTGCTTAAAATAGATTCTTTCACCTGTCATGGGATTTCTTTTAAGCAGTAATGAGGTTAAATAACATGGTCAGTGATGGACTGAAATGAAATGACCAGTCCATGATGAGCTATAACAAAAACAAATTGGGTCCCGTCAATCTCGATAATGTTAAGTAGCTAATGTTAATTTAATGCACTTGTATGAAGTCATGAATGTAAATGAATAAGAGATTTAATGAGCTTAATAAATATTTAACATTATCTGTCTACACTCCTCAGCTCATGTGCCTGAAGTATCATCCTTCGCACCAGGCCAATTAGCATGTGTTGTTGATGGTTCCTGGCAATGATGGCAAAATATGAGCGGCTGAGGACAGCCAAGAAATAAATTGCGCACACACACACACACGCACACACACGCACACACACACACACACACACTTTTTTTAACAAATATACAAAAATCTACTTTTTGACTTAGAGTGCACATGCCAAAATAATGTTGACAGCTGTACTATACATTTTGTATTTGTTAGTAATTTAGATAAAAAGTGCTTTAGAGGTTTATTGTCTGCCCCCTGTTATTTTATAAAAGTGCAGATTTCAAGAGAAATCTGCATTTTCATAAATATCTTAAGTTGCGCCTTGCCGACTGTCAAGAAGTCAGCAGTCAGGGTGCTCCCCTCCACTGGCTTTCAGCACTCACTCAAAAGTGGAGAAAACCATTGAATCCAATGCTATTGTACGTGAAGCATTATATTTGAGTAGAAGGGCAATTACAAGTGCTGAAGGACCGTGATACTTCTCCATGAGATGCACTTGATTGGCAAGGAGGTGGAGTGGAGATGGAGTGGAGCACTACAAGGAGACCGCCTCAACACTGAAGACAAGGTCATTTTTATTTTAGACATTTTATTGAAGCCTAAATATAAATCGACACTTGAACACATCAGTGTTATAAAAAAATTAATTTATTTCTAATGCTGGAGTGTCCCTTTAACAGCCAAAATTAGAATAAATTGATGTATTTAGTTAAAAGGGACGTAAGTGGTCAAGGAAAGAACACAATAGTGTATAAAAAAAAAATAACCCTTTAATTACCAGATCTAAGTAATGCACACCTTGTTGACACTGAAAACGCCAACAACATTAGATTTTAGATGGGTCTGTACATTCTGTGCTAAAATTAAATCAAAGTAATAATCACCAGTGTCGGCCTGGATTTTACTCTCCATAAGATTATTTTAAAATAGTGTTGGCAAACGTTTGGAACTACGGCTGTTACAAACTGCACGTATCATGATGATTAGCCCACCAGAAGACTGACTAACCCTTAATAGAAATGTAGTCCATAGCAGCTTCAGTACTAAATCTAAATATGATATGTAATCATTACTGCTTCCTTTAAATGCTTTTTACATCCAATAGTACTTCATTTTGATGCATAACTGTATACATATGAGCCTATATAAGGCCTAGCATGAGTAAAATAAAATTTCCCAGTTGGGTGATTGCATGGTGGAATCCAATTTGTTTTTCCCCTACCTATTTTAAAATCTGGAGCTACCCTTTATTATCTAATTTTTTCCAAACAGCTACTATCAAAATTAGCCGGCACTGGAAGGGGCGCTGCTAGGTGTCAGCAACACAGGTTCTTGCGCCAAAGATAAACTCAATCACCCCTACAGTAACACACATATGGGTTCAGGGCTTATATTTTTAAGTCATATGTTACTAGGCAGGCTTTACAAGACATTGCAAGACTCAAGGTCCATGACACACTCACCAGTAGTGAATTTCTATTCGCCATTGCAAACCTTTCCCTTGCCAATGAAGAGTGGTGGCACCTTTTGAACCTTGGTTTATGCCATGACATATCGCCACCTTTCTATATTATGTGTCTCCTGTCTACCCACAGTGTGCTGCTAACACTCTCTGTGATCTCAAAGGAAGCATAGCTGGAAGCAAACGCAAGCTGCACAGCCAAATATTCAATGCAGTCCTTCCACACTAGATAACCTAAAGGTTCTAGTCCCTGATAACACTCTCCAACAGCAAACTAGGGGGCACCACACTCACCCACTATGTAGCCTGATAGAGCACTATACTACTGATCTTTCATTTTATAGTAGATGGCTGAAATTAGAAGCAGCTGCCTGATGTAAAATTAAAAAAAAATATTCATATCATTCTACCTCCTCTACCACTTGTAGAGATCCGGAGCTAAAGAGCCCCCAAAGTCGTACAGAGTGCCTTCGTAACATTCTTTACCTGTAGCTTTTTTGCCTGTCATTGCCATAAGATTTTTTTTTTAATGTAAATTGGAGCAATGTGTGTACCTTTTTGCTGTTGTGATATCGGGGCTGACCCAACAGAAGAATTTCGGCGGAGGACTCCTTTGGATAATGTCTCTTCTTTAACAGGACAATTGTAGTTGTCATCATTAATTTTGTCATCCTGCGTAGTTACAGACCTGCTTCCAAGCTGGCTCAGTTCCCCACGCAGTGCCCTGTTTTCTCTCTCCAGCTTATCTATCTCTGAACGCATTTCTTGTACCATTCTCATCAAGTCTGTGTCCCCTTCCATCACACAGTTAATCTGTTTTCCTTATCCAGCCAACCGCCTATCTGCAGTTCTATATTAAGAGTTTGCTGAGCTTTTGAGAGAGCTGAAAAAGTCAACAAATAGTCTTGAACGAGCATTATTTACTAACGAGCTGTCACAATTGCAAGCCATCCTGCACCCAGCATTAGGTCATCTTTCACCAGGAAGTGAGCTTGGATTAAGCGTTTAGACAAGAGGCCTTTAATTATTTAAGCCAGCATGGGCTTTGTTTTCCATGGTAGTTTACTATGACTCTAACTGACAGAGCAGCTTCTGTTTTATTGCTCCCATGATTGATTAATTCTTAAATAGCTATAAGGTGCTGCAGCCACTGTCACCTTTACAATAACGAGCCACGAAGGAAGCAGACAGTTGTTTAATTACAGATTGTATTACAACTTAAATATTTGATATAAGTACATTCCTGACTGTGATTCTGTTTAGGAAATTATACTGTATATATTCCTCTATGATGTTTTCATCCCTCAACAGAGGAAGGCTGACAATTTCTGGACCCGTTGCAAGTACAAACGAATGCACACACACTTCCTAGACCATCCCTACGCATTTCAAGCTATCAATATATTAATTTCACAAAGGCAAGCTGTCGGAGGTGTGGGGAGCAAAATACAGATTATAGAACAGCATACACACAAAAAATACAGTTTGAAATTTTACAAGGCTACTTAAAAGGACACTATAGGCGCCCAAATCACTTCATCTCATTGAAGTGGTCTGAGTGCAGTCTCCTTAACACCGCAATGTAAAATATTGCAATTTAAGAAAAAATGCAATGTTTACATTTCAGAGTTAAGACTGACTCTAGTGGCTTTACATGAGGACATCCAGCATCTTGCAAAACCCCACAGGAATTAATGTGTCAAAGCAAGCACATTTGGTTCCCGATTCACCGTGACAGTGGAGGAGGAGTATCAGGTTAGTGGATAAGATGGTTTTTAACCTTTTATAACTGAGGGAGGGGAGTGGATGCAGCGGGACACTATATTGTTAGGAATACAGTATATAGTTTATATACTATAGTGTTCCTTTAAAATCACCTATCTTAGCAAACAAATATGGGGATTCAGTTTCATCATTTGGCCATATTGAGTTGTGAGGTGTGACAAATCTTGCCACCTCCATCTGAATGAACTGAACACCATGAGAGAGCATACATAGAGATCTGTGCATGTTTAAAGGACAGCCGTCACTTCAAAAGTATTTATTTTTTGTGTTCTTTATTTTTGAAGTGTAGTAAAATATACACAGAGTGATAGTGACATCATGGTGTGGCTGCAAAATGATTGAATACAGGCTTAGAGTCAAAGCACACAATGTATACATTATTAATAATACTATAACTGGAAATAAGGACAAACAACCTATGTGTAAGTGTAATAAAATGCTTGGCTGACTACTCCACATAACAGGTTTGTAACAGAAAATATGTTTCAGCCAATTCCTCTCAAATGCTTCAGGCGGTAAATTATCTCTGCTCACGTCCATAAGCAGCCTAATGGTGTTTTCATCGCCTCCCGGTTGCATCTGAGAATCCCCCAGACTGCAAGCAAGGGTCAGCATAACAGCACACACCTTCGCTCCATGCCGATGCCTGATCTCAATTGCCCCCTGCAACCCCAGCTGCAAGGGTGGGGCGGGGGGAGGGGAAGAAGGCGAGGGGCCCTGCAAAACTCCCACTCTGGAAACGGCCTCACAGGGTTGTTGACAGCTGATGGGCCTTACGTCCTTCCTGGCTCTCAGCCCAGTAGAACACAATGTCGGAACACTTCTGGAGACCTCCGCTGTCACAGGTGAGGTGAGTGGTTGAGCTTTCCAACTGGATTCAATCTGTCTCCAAAATGCTGCACATAGAACATCAAAGGCGGCACAAAAATTAGATTCCAAGTGTGGGCTCAAGCGCTCCATCAGAGTGGCGGCCATCTTAGGCATGCCAAGAGGTCTCGGCTTGTCAGGGTGAGTAGAGGCTATTCAGCCTTATATGTTCCAGTAGCTTTTCCATGGTGGGGACCGGGATATCCCCCACCGGTCAAGAGGGGGGGAAATGGGGCTGTAAATGTGAGATTCACAAACACCGATAGTTCCAGATCGAGAGTTTGTCTGCTTCTCCCTTCCACAGAACCCTTAGAGCGGATAGGCTTTGCTTTAGGACAGTTCTTAGTTACAGGCAATGAGGTGGCACTGCATTCTTGCTCCGGTGTGCTCCCTGAGTAGGTGATCGGTGAGCAACCTCCAAAAGTGTAATCCCCTCTGTAGGTCACATTTTACAGGCTGCACGTGGGGAGCACATTTCATGCACTGTCTGCCATGCTGGCCAGGCCCTGCCCCCTCCTTCCAAAAGTATTTTTAAAATAATAATCCTTTCATCAAGTTTTGAAAAGGAAATGAATTCTTCAGCAAAATACACTTTAACTCTGTATACTTTGTAAAAAAATAACAGCCATCGCAGGACGTGAAATAGAGAGGATTATAAGTATGCCACGTTTGGCATGTAAAATAAAACTATTTAAATGAAGCTGCTAAATTAAGTTTAGGATACTGTTTGGTTTATTAAAAATGAAATGAGTTTAGTATAATCAGATTTTCGTTTGCCCAGGGTTTATATTCTCCAACTAATTTTTCTAAAGCTTTGACAATGCTTTTGTACCTACAGGGGTAATACACATTTTAACACTAAGTATTACAAAGAGAAATAATCGCACTAATTATAGATTAGTTTTGAGTACTGGTAACAAAAAGAAATTGTCCGTAATATATATCACTAAAACTGGTGTAGCTTTAAATATAGTAATGCTGGAAAATTATTGCACAAAGGGAAAATATCAAAGATTAATTTTGATACATTTTGGAATAATTTAGTGCCAAAGATTTTGGAAAATATAATCCACAACATATTATATAAAATGCATTGGACATTGAATTAATGTCCATTGAGGTTTGTGAATGGGGTCATATGAATATGAAATATGAATATGTGTATCACAGAATACTGCAAATAAGATTGATGTGTTTACAGCTACTCTGACTTGTTATAGAGAGACACAGAATATGCTAGGCTTAAAAAAAATAATAAGAAAGTATTGTAAATTATTCATATAATTGCAGTGAATTTAAATAAATTTGTTAATGTAATGTACTAGTAATCCGATGGAATTTATGTGAAATTATTATTATTGTTGAATAAATAAAACCTGCATTTTATAAGCATGAGTATTTTTTCAAAGATATAACTTTATGTAAGTTTACATTGCTTTTGGGTGTTTTTGTGTCTTTTAGTGTTATGGGCAAATGCAAATATTGTATTTCTCAAACTGTGTACTTTGTCTTTAAGAGATATTGCAAACTGACAAGGTGTTAGAAATGGAACATATTGTTTTCCATACATGTTTCTTTAAGCAATAACCTTTTACCTACTTTCAGTGCATAATATGTTTATGCCATTTTGTCCCAGACGAAATACAATAACAATAATGCGTAAACAAGCTTCAAGGCTATGCTACGACTCTTTCCGTACATAATATACTGCGGTAACCATAAATAGATAAAGATGTTCAGACTTTAAGATGCCATCTTGTCCTAAGTCAGGGAATTTCCCATGATGTGTGCACCCTTACGTTTTAGTTATGGCCTTGTATTTTTGCCAAGTTAAGGGAGGTCCCTAGAATGAACAAAAAAAAAGTGTTACTTTTTCATATATGAACTACGATAACCCTAAAATGAAGACACCTAAGGTATAAATAGGTGTACTTTTAAATATTAGAGAACACAGAGAAGAGAGATTTGGAGGCAGACGTTGCTCCATCTTAGAATGACAGAGAGGTTGACATGATGACATGTTCAGGAGGGTATGTTAATCTATTAATGATATTGCAAGCATATTTAATTTTATAAACTCTGCTCTAAATTATTGTACTGGATTTTATATGTCTAAATTTATATTTAATAAAATATCTAAAAGACAAAACGTTATTGCTTCCAAGACAATCCTTATTTTATATTGTATTCTCAATTATTTATACATTAAATAGAGGATTTCTTACTAACTATATAACATTATGGCTAAAGATATCTGTATGGTTAGCCCTGCACAGTTCTATGCTTTAAGGTGTTTTAGTGGTAAATAAAGGAACCAGCTGCGGTTACATTAGTAACTTTACCTTTAATGAGCACTTTCCATAAATGTTCAACCTCCATCATTTGACATTTTCAGATTTTGTGTTTGCACCAGGAATTAATGTAAAAACTCATATAGCATTGAATATACAAGTTAAGTGATAAGTGATATATTCACTTTAAATTAATTTAGGAGTTATGATAATATTCATCATCTCTCATCTAGCTGTTCTGATTGGAAGTGTGAGGGTGTTACATACTGTTACATACTGTAACACCCACCCCTGTCCATCCTTCTGATACGATTGCACATGCTTGGGAATGCTGCCCCAAACAGGTAAATCTTCCTCTCATGGTACCGACTTCTGCCTTAAAACAGAGTGACATCAGAATGATGCCCCTCTAGGAAGAGCTGCAATTCATGTGATGGAGAACTGGAAAACTGCTTGAAGGAAGGTTCTCCTGCTCTCCTCTGTCACTTAAGTCTTGACATAGAGGGCTATAATGACTTTGTCAGGATTATTCACTAAACACCAGATTTTGTCAGAATGGACAAATTCCAGTGAAATTAACTGAATTCCGACCACACTGGCAATTCGCACATATGTTAAAGTCAAATTCCCTCTTTCCAATTTAAAGCACTAGAATCGATCATTTATCAATGACCCCATGGCGACCGACTGTTTCCAATGCATCTGGTAAGATGCATATTCACAAATTATCATTCGCTTGCTTTTTGCTAATTAATTGATAATTTGAATTACTATTTGCCCTGGAAGCAGATAGCTATCAAATAGACAAGAAAACCTAGGCGGTATTAGATAATTATGTGGCGGCTAGCCACCAAAATAAATAGCTTATGGAGATCAATAACACCCCAATATTACTATAGTGGAGGTATTGTACATCCATGAGACAGGTAGGGGCATGTTTCCTAAATGTTTAAAACTAGTATCTGGGTAGTCATTGCTGTGCATTCACTAGAAAATGCACCATTCCAAAGCCCCCCGTACTCCTATTGGCAATGGATGGGACCCTAATATTAATAGTGGGAGATCCTAGTGTCGATCAACTACCCCTCACCCCCCCCCCCCCCACCCACAGGCTACGAGAGGGGCTCTAATGTTTTATCTTTTTTGCTGTCAGAGAACTCTAATTGGTTGGCTTATTATCCAATTTGTTCTCGCTTAGCGATAGCTAAGATAGTGTGGAAAAGCCTATATAAGGGCATTCAGCGGAAAGCTCTCTACGGTTGAAGATGGAATTTTTTTTATTGTGGTGCAGTTTTGACTTTTTCTGGCAGTTTTTTATTTTTAATTGGGTTTTATTTTTTTTCAACAGGTATTAGTTTAATTGCCCCCTCACTATTATTAGGGGGATTAGTAGGGTAATTTCATACAATAGCTACCAGGAGGGCCAGGGGCATGATACTATTTAGGGCCAATGGGTAATTAATTATGGCCCCAACCTGCTGCCCTTTAGGTCCTTCCCTTTATTACTACTATTAGGGCCCTCACCAATCCCCATGGGTGGGGGCCAGAGAGACATTAGGTGTTCTCCCTTATACTATTAATGTTAAGGACCCCATCTGTCACCAATGTGTGGGGGCAAAGGCAGAAACTAGGACCTCTCCCATGAATATAAGTGTAGCCCTCACTTGATGCACATGGGTGGATCCCTGTGTGGCCTTTTCTAGCTGCTGGGTGGCAATGGCTACCTTTTCGCTAGTTTTAAATATTTTGGAGACATGCTGCCACCTGCAATTAAGAGGTTAAACTAACATAGAACAAAAGTCCACCTCTAATCTTAACCAGTCATGCAACTCCTTCTTTCCACTTATACGAAGGGGCATAGACACTTAACACACTGAAATGTCAATCAAAACAATACATATGCGTGATTGGCTTACATGTGAGTTATATTTTTTCAACTTGCTTTAAAAGAGGGGGAGATATAAGAAATATACTGGGTAAATCTGAAATGGAGTGGGTGTAACGGAACCTTCAGTTAATGGACGCTTCCTAGCTTGCGCCGAGGACCACAAGCACCGCACCGGACACCACAACCACTGCAGACTCCACAATCACCGTAGCTTAACTGGAGTCTCGCCGTCTTCTGTCCACCCTGGATCAGCTTCTGTCCTCAAGGACCGTGTGGGAAGACCTCTCCTCCAGGAGAGCATATCAGGAACAAGCTCTTAAAAGAGCTGAGTGATTAAAGCTCAGGGGAGTATGCAGAGCATAGCAATCCCCAGTGTGATATAGCAGTTCCCTCCAATAACGAGACAAGGCTACGTATTGAGGGTCAAGAAGATCTGTTTTATTTGGCACCAAAGGGCCTTCATTTATGCAGGTTTTCCCTACATAGGACCACCCACAGGGTTTTACAGAACAACCAATACCACACGCACATTTCAGAAAACACTCCCAGCAATTATACACAAAATCCTCCCCTCTGCCTGTGATATAATTATGGTACACAATGGGTTAACATAATTATCACGAGCAGGAAAAATACAGTTTTTATACATGTACTATAACTTTAAAAATTACATATTCAGAATCAGCACACTTTAAACATAAACACTCTCAAAAATCAGACAAATCCATCCAGTAAATAAAAAGTTAGCTGGGAGTCCTTTATGACCGACCGCAAGCACATTTTCCTGCCCAAAACAGTTTCATAGATTTGGGCTGTGCGGTCGGTCTATTTTACACAGAAAAATGACTAAGTCCCATTTGAATGCACGAACGGGGCCGTTCGTGCATTTAGCTTAGTATAGCAGTGAGTTCAAACTGCCGAACGGGACTTAGTCTCTGCAGCTGAAAACGGAGTGTAGGTGAAGTTAAGGGTCAGTTCCATGGATTTGGCTACACATACCGCTGACCTCGCTCGAATAAACAAAGATTGCTGCCGCCACGTGTTCGTTTGTCGAATGGTGGCCACTTCGACTACTTCGGCACTTCGGCTGCATCCGAAGTGCCAATTTAAAGCTGCAGAACTGCTCCAATACAATTTAAAGGGGCAGCAAGAGTATTTTAAAATCCAATCTGCTAAAATAGTCTTTAACAGGCAATATCTTCCAGGGGCCATAGTCTTAAAGGGGCATTGTTCACCAAAGTCACAATGTGCCCTCAGACGGTTCTTAAAGGGCCATACACAGTCCAATAAAAGTCCATAAGCCCAAATGCTGGTTTAAGAGGTACAATCTCACAGGGGCCATAGTCGTAGGGGAGGAGGCAGGCAAGCAGGCCTCTCCAGGACAAAGTGGCGAAGTGCACTTCGTCACAGTGGGTATACCATTTACAGACGTTAGCACCTTATGGTCTATATGGGGATTTTTATCTTTTTATTTACATAGGATTTTAGCTTTGTATGAAAGTATTAATCTTAATGCACCCTATATAATTATTGTAATTTGACCCATTATAACCTCCCCCTTCCCATCAAAACATGGCCGCCGCTGTTCATCATGTTACACCCAATTAGAAGGAGCGGTATTCTTATTCCATAGAGAGTAGGTGGCCAGCCTCTGTTTTGTGACGTCGGCAA
This sequence comes from Pelobates fuscus, assembly GCF_036172605.1. Lineage (NCBI taxonomy): Eukaryota > Metazoa > Chordata > Amphibia > Anura > Pelobatidae > Pelobates > Pelobates fuscus. Next base: position 102,200,658 of record NC_086318.1, read on the forward strand.
TTGGACTGTGTCCGCCGATGTCCAGCTGGCCACTCGCCTTATTGCTGATATAGGCAGGTAAGCCATGCCCGCCGTCGTCATTTCCGGCAGTTAAGCCACTTCCCTTTATGTCTATATCGGCTGATAAGTTACACCCGCCGATGTCTAGCTTTTACTACAACCCCCAAGACACCTTGCAGCATACTATTGTGATGCGCAAAGCATGCGTGTCATGTGCTTCAGCAATATATGCCAAAATGTACTTATTTAACCCTCGTTTTATCACAATTTTTAAACATCCATGTGTTTTATAAGGATATTATTGTATAGGGATGCTTTTAAAGTTATTTTTATCGTCTAATTAAAAACTGTTTTCTGAGTGGATGCTGTAATTTTGGCGCCAATTTTTATTTGTTTTATACCTATATAAGCTCTTCCTTAGCCAGCATGTATGTTTTACTCCATTTGAAGAAGCCATTCAGGCGAAACGCGTTGTGGATGTTAATTATTTTGATTTTAATTAATAAAGAGATTTTTGGTCACTGCAATAGCATTTTGTGCCAATTATCCTTTTATTTTATATTTTATTTTTACATACAACCTGGCATTTATATATCTTATCTTCTACTCCAAAGAATCCGTGGTGGGTAACGCTGTTACCATAGAGCAGTGAGCCTGCTCTATCTTTGCGAGTACATTTTTATCACATTGTAATACTCATATGTATTTTATTGAGAACACTACTGTTGCCTTTTTATTTCCTTTTCCATGAGCTCTGGTTCCTTACTACACCGAAGACACTCACATGATATCCCTTAAGTGGGGATTGTACCACTGTACGCAAGATATGCTAGAGTTAAATATCATCATCTTACCCTGCTTATTATTTTTACACATTACACTATTGAATTTTTCTACCTCTTATCTCTCCATATGTTATGAACACCTGAGAAAATTGGAGCTAAATCATTCTCTCCGACCTTAAGAATATCTCCACTCTACATCATACTCTAAGAGGGGTATTTCTTTATGTGAAACACTCTACCCCCTTGATTGGAACTATTTTTTTTTTTTTTACTTTTAGACTCACTTATTGTTCTTGTATATATTTGCGTGGCGCAGCACTCCCTTTTTTTGTATTTTTCATCCAAGTCTCACCCTGTCTACTTCTATGTAATATTTCCGACTCTCTAAATACAAAGAGAATTTTGCACTTAAGGGGTTAAACTAATGTAGAACAAAAGTCCACATATAAAGACACTTAACACATTGAAATGTCAATCAAAACAGTACATATGGGTGATTGGCTTTCATGTCTACACATGCCCTAAATCTGATACAGAGTTATATTTTCTTACCTTGGTTTGATATATAATATTTTTTATTCTTTCCCGTGGAATCATATTATAAATAAATTGGATTTTATTTTCACCTTCAACTGGAAAATCAAGAAGTATTTAAATAAATGAAATGGATTGTGTCTATCCTTGCAGCAACCAATAAACATTAAATTGCGCATGCTTTTTAAAATTGTTCTCGTGTAATATTTACATGACGAGGAAAACTGAAATTTGGAAGACGGCAGAACTCTGTCAGGTCAGATGGAAAAGCTTTATATTGAACAATCTTGTGTGTGGCTTGGAGAGTGTCCGTTTAAAGCGGGCAATGACAATGCACTACTTAGCATAGCTTTCACTGTGTATGTAAATCCATTTATGCTGATGGCACTATTTTTCAGACAGCGAGGCTAATGCATCAATACATAAAATGATAACACCAGAATGATTTCCCCTTCCACTCCATTAAATGCTGAATGATTTGCTGTCATTTACATGTGTTAAGTGTATCTTCCTACTTTGCATTCTTTTTATCACACTCTATATTTAATAGTTGCCACTGGAAAGTTTACTGGATGAAATACTATATTAGCTTGCTAACACGAATTGGGTTCCTTTATTTTAATCCAATTAAATGCTGTTATATTCTACTGTGAGCTGTTTGGGGGAGGGAGGGGTCGTCCACTGTTTAGACACCCTCCATCCAGTATTGGAGTATGCTGATTACTGATATGACTTCACATGTGCAACAAACTCAAAGTAGTCATAAAAAATACGTATAACACACACTTTTTCTCCCTGAAAATAGGGGGGAAATGATGGGTGCGTGTTATACGCCGATATACCATATTTAATTACCTGTCTTGAAGCGTGGGCCGGTGTTCAGCGCGCACCGTGGTACTGGAACTTCAATTTCAGGTTCCGGTTTCCGGCGGGACTGAAAGGAAGTGTGCACACCACGCTTCAAGACAGGTAAGTAATTATGGGACAAGGGGAGGGAAAGGGGGGGACACTATGGGTGGGGGAACACTATGGGAGGGGGTGGAGAATACTATGGGAGGGGGGAGAATACTATGGAAAGGGGGGAACACTATGGGATGAGGGGGGGGACACTATGGGAGGGGGGGAGAATACTATGGAAAGGGGGGAACACTATGGGATGAGGGGGGTAACACTATGGGAGGGGGTGGAGAATACTATGGGAGGGGGTGGAGAATACTATGGAAAGGGGGGGACACTATGGGATGAGGGGGGGAATACTATGGGAGGGGGGGAGATTTCCTGGAATTTCCTTCTTAAAATGAGGTGCGTGTTATACGCCGATAAATACGGTAATTTATGTATTTGTTTTTAGTGACAGATATTCAGGCTGATCTGTATGTTTTACTTAATAACCCAATTTAAAGGCTGATCTCCACATTTGCAGGATTTTTATAATGGTAATAAGATGGAAGAAGCGTATTGCCTCTTACGCTTCTAAAATTACCCCTGAATCAAAAGAGGAGAGTTCAGAACTAAATGCAAACAAAATATTGGCTAATGGCTAATAACAGTGCATGCTTTCAGCAGTCATAATTACATAATACACATTGCAACCCACTGCACTTCCTTCAGTTCCCCCCACCCATGTGTAGGGGATGGAGGAGATTCCAATACCTGAGCAGCAGACTTGCTTGAGGCTACACTGTACTCTGAGCAGGAGGTGTTGTTTTCCCAACAATGTTTTAGAGCGATTCTCTTACATCCCAGACATGTTATAGCTGGAGTGCCTTGACAACTAGGGTTATCAATCTGGAGAACACCAGAGATCCATGACCGTCTTCATATGTTACATTCTGTTCTCTCTCTGCTAGGGATTTTGCATTTAGGAAGTTGTTTTCTAAAGTTGTTTACAATCCCACCATTGCATGGGCTTGGTTACATATTCCATTTTCATATGCTAGAAAGTAATTTATAAAATAAATTCTTACCTGAGTATTTCTTTTCATTAATCATCTTCCAACAGTCATATTTTGACTGTAAATTTGAGCAGGATCCTTTTTGTTTTTTTAAATTTTTTTATTTGTATTTTTTTGTGTGCAGGTGAGTACATAACAGTAACAGATGTCACAACAGTGTACTTGTATATAGACAGGTAAAACAGTGCCATGGATAAATGCACATTTTATGTTTTATGAAATTGCTGACATGTCTCAGAGGCGAGCAGTTTGTATTCAAGGTCAGAGAGACAGGCATATGGTTTTATAGTAAGGTGATGTAAGTGAAATATGCATGACAAACCTTAAAAAATTACATTGAATAACATGGTATGAGGGTGTACACGAAGTGTGGCACAGATTAGGTTTGAACCCATGCTTTTAACTGCAAAGAAAATGCCTCCATGTGTATTATAACAGAAAAAATATATAACATTCTAGCAAAACATCTTATAGCGGTTCCAAGCCAGGTGCATCCTAAGAGGTCATTGTCTTGGTAAGAGAGTGTAACGGTGGGGTATGCCCTCTCGTATGTCCCCTGGTGTGATGCGTGTGGTATGCTTGTAGTTTATAAATCCTGACAGCGTTGCCTGCAGCATCCTTTTTAATTATATCAAGGGAGAAGCATTTAAAAAAAAAAAAAATATATATATATATATATATATATATATATATATATATACTGAACAAAATTATAAAGGCAACAATTTTGTTTTTGCCCCCATTTTTCATGAGCTGAACTCGAAGATCTAAGACTTTTTTATGTACACAAAGGGCCTATTTCTCTCAAATATTGTTCACAAATCTGTCTAAAGTGAGCACTTCTCCTTTGCCTAGATAATTCACCCACCTCACAGGTGTGGCATATCAAGATGCTGATTAGACTGCATGATTATTGCACAGGTGTGCCTTAGGCTGGCCACAAAGAAAGGCCACTCTAAAATGTGACATGCACACCCTCTCAGATATATATACATTGACATACATACACACTCACTGATTTGACAGACTGACAAACCCACAATCACTCTGGCACACACTAACTGACAGACACACACACATACTAACAGACACTCACTCACGGACATACACTTATAGACATACACACACACTAACAGACAAACTCACTCATATATACACACACATTCAGTGACAGGCAAACATACTCACTCACTGACAAACAGACTAAATCACTCACTGACAGACACCCATACTCACAGACATACACCCTGTTCCAAATTATTAAGATTAAATATTTTGTTTTTCAGTTTAACTCATGGATGGCATTGTGTCTCAGGGCTCTTTTGATCACTGAAAACAATCTTGGACACCTGTAAAAATTAGATTGCCAGGTGAGCCCAATTTAAGGAAAAACTACTAAAGCAGGTATTCCACATTATTAAGCAGAGCACCATTTTAATGCAATATGGGGAAGAAAAAGGATCTCTCTGCTGCCGAAAAGAGTGAACTAGTTCAATGCCTTGGACGAGGTATGAAAACATTAGATATTTCACGAAAACCTAAGCGTGATCATCGCACTATTAAGAGATTTGTGGCTGATTCAGAGCACAGACGGGTTCGTGCAGATAAAGGCACATTGAGGAAGATTTCTGCCAGATCCATGCATCGGATCAAGAGAGTAGCTACTAAAATACCATTACATAGCAGCAAACAGATATTTGAAGCTGCTGGTGCCTCTCGAGTCCCACGGACATCAAGGTGTAGAGTCCTCTAGAGTCTTGCAACTGTGCATAAACCTTCTATTCGGCCACCACTAACCAATGCTCACAAGCAGAAATGGCTGCATTGGGCAGAAAAATACATGAAGACTAATTTTCAAACAGTCCTGTTCACTGATGAGTGCCGTGCAACCCTGCATGGTCCAGATGGATGTAGTAGTGGATGGTTGGTGGACGGCCACCCTGTTCCAACAAGGCTGCGACGTCAGCAAGGCGGTGGTGGAGTCATGTTTTGGGCTGGAATCATGGGAAGAGAGCTGGTCGGCCCCTTTAGGGTCCCCGAAGGTGTAAAGATGACCTCTGCAAAGTATGTGGAGTTTCTGACTGACCACTTTCTTCCCTGGTACAGAAGGAAGAACTATGCTTTCCGTAATTAAATCATCTTCATGCATGACAATGCACCATCTCATGCTGCAAAGAATACCTCTGCATCAATGGGGATAAAAGGAGAGAAAGTCATGGTGTGGCCTCCATCCTCCCCTGACCTCAATCCTATTGAGAACCTTTGGAGCATCCTCAAGCAAAAGATCTATGAGGGTGGGAGGCAGTTTACATCCAAACAGCAGCTCTGGGAGGCTATTCTGACATCTTGCAAACAAATTCAAGCAGAAACTGTCCAAAAACTCACAAGTTCAGTGGATGCAAGACTGCTATCAAATAAGGGGTCCTATGTTAAAATGTAACGTAACCTGTTAAAATGTTTAAAAAGTTAAAATGTTGTTATAAGTTTGATTTCAGTAAATATGTTGCAAACACAACAAATGACAATTTTCAGTTCTTTACAACCTATAAAGTGTTTTGAAACTTACTGTGCGTAATAATTTGGAACAGTGCATTGTTTTAACAAAAATACTGTTATCATTAGGAGGTTTGTGCAATAAAATTTTAATTGTACTCTTAATAGTTGATAACATGAGAATTATGCTGTTATTTACATCAATTATTTAGGTAAATGAGAAAAATATAATTTGCATAATAATTTGGAAAAAGGTGTACACACATGCTCACAGACATACACTGACAGACACGCACACTCACTGACAGACACACACACATTCACTGACAGATACACACTCACCCACATGCACTCACTGACAGACACTCACAGCCTCACACACTCACAAATTTTTATTTTTTAATTAAAATCAACCCAGACTCCCTACCTTTGCCTTCAACCCAGCCTCCTATAACCATAGGTCCAGAGGGGCTGATGTCCCTGGGATCCAGTGTAGGTGCTGGCCTGAATTGCAGGTTCTGCAGGCTCCTGTGCTGCTCAGTTGGTGGGCAAGCAGGCGTCCGGTCAATGTTGGCGGCGAGGGAGCTGTGATCTTCCTGCTCACCTTCTTGCGCACCACTTAATGATGCGGGAGCCGGAGTGACGTCAGATTCCGGCTCTGGCGTCACCGCTGGGTGCGTGAGGAGCTGAGCAGGAAGGGCTCTGAGGATAGCGCTCCCTTGCCGCTCGCAATATTAGCGGCTTCCTGCCTCGGGGGGGGGAGGGGGACCCAAGCGGGGCAGCAGGCAAGCTCTTGGGCCCACTATGAAAGAGGCTGACGAGGCATCTGCCAGGGCGTGCTTGGGGGGGGGCTGCAGTTTTTGATGCCCCCCTGAAAGTGCCGTCTTGTCAGCCTTGCGGAAGATACAACCCTGTTGTAGTTGCTAATGAAATATGAGGATATTGCTTGGAGCGGATTTGGTATATGTGAGGCCTCCCAGAGCTTGCTGGAAATTCCTGACTAAATGGAGGATATTGCTTGGTGCGGATTTGAGGTTTGTGAGGTGTCTAGATAGGATAGCATAATCTACTCACCAAATCCACTTCATTAAGCTAAAGTTGTTTTAGTATTTAGAGTGTCCCTTTCATGTTAGGTTGTTTTCCTGTGTGTAATATCATTCACAGAGGCTGTGAATTTCCTATCTTATATACACAGCCCTTTTTGTCTTTATTTTTCATTATATTATTATTTTTTGTTTTTGTGAGTGAACATAAATGTCGGTCTTTTGAAGTTGTATTATACAATCAGGATAATATTTTGTATTTTTTTGGGGGGGGAGGGGGGGGGGAGTTTTATATTACTTTTATATTACTTTTCTTTTGGTTCTAAGCTTAACTCTTATTCTGAGTGTGAAAACTACAAAACAGAAGATAGCAGCAAATATGAAGATATCAGTTATCACAGGGAAAAGACCTTGAGGTATACAGCCTCGTAAAATATCTCAGCAATAAAACAGTGAGATCTACTGTGACTGGGCAACATTAAGGCATCCAAAAATCAGTTTAACACATCTGTTAATTGGCCTTTGCACTTAGATATCAAGACAAGTAGGGCATAGTTTGAAACGAATGTCTAGTGGAGAAATCAGACCTTATTTACACTGGTGAAATGTGCTGAAATGTTGCTGTCGCTGTCATATGTCTGAGCAGGTCAATCATTATGATAGATTAAGTAAAACAGGTTGATAAAGCAGATCAGTAGTTTTTTTTTTGCATAGTAGAATTGGCATTTAGCATTCTAACTCAGGGATAGGCAACCTTCGGCTCTCCAGATGTTTTGGACTACACCTCCCATGATGCTTTGCCAGCATTATGTGTGTAAGAGCATTATGGGGGATGTAGTCCACAACATCTGGAGAGCCAAAGGTTGCCTATCCCTGTCCTAACTGGATCCATAGAGTGATTCATTTTCTTTTCTAATATCATTTCAAAGTTATGGTTTTGTAAGTATAAGAACTACTTTACATCACGACTATTCTTCCATGTGCTTAATTAGTTTCTTGTGCCTAAAGCTCAAAATTTTCTCGATGCAGCTTGAATGTAGGTTGACTTCAGCCATCAATAAAGTTATAGATGAAGAAGTGATTTCAAATAAAACAAGGAAAGCTAATTAACAGAGGCCTCCAAGGTAATGGAGTCCCTGCATTCACATAGCAATAACTTGAAAATATAATTAAAATTTGTTTCTAATTAGAAATAATATTAATAAAATACGAAACATTTAAGAACTAACTTATTGATCATGATCAACCTTAGAAGAATGGTCTGAGAACCACTATTTAATCAAAAACACACTTGTGAACACAAATGAATGAACACAAACCAGTTATACACATTCACAAATACTTTAATAAATCTTTATCTAATGATATCTATATAATCTTAGTAATTTCATGGGTATGAAGTAAACATTGTGAATTCTATAAAAATGACCAATTTTACACATCTCCTATGTACAATTTCCAATGTAAATATGCTTAATTATTATAAAACATAGAATTAAAACTCTTAAAATATGAGCGAGAAATAAAACAATGTCAGATATAAAATAAAGAGAAGAAGCAGTTTGCAAGAGGGTGCATGTTACATGTTTAAGTGCTAGAAGTAAACACTGGTATCGCCCTGTGTAGAGAGCTATAGGGCATTAATACTACTGCCCGTATCCACCGGCAAGATGAAAATACACAAAGCACTTTACAAGAATAATGTTTTAAAATAAATTAAAATTACAATCTAAGTTTCAAATAGTCCATTTTGCTGTGTTGCTCTTCCCTTTTAATGACCAGGTCAGTTGGCGGCTTGAGGTGTGAATCCATTAAAAAAAATACCCCCCCCCCCATCCCAAAAACATAAAAATTATAATTAAAAAAAATAGCTTAGATCAAGAATCAGCTTTCCACGATGAGGTCTGTTGGACTGTATTTGCCCTACTGATTGATCGAAGAATGTATTGTTTCTCGGCTCCTTGATGCTTTGTTGGATCTTCTCGGTATGTCATCTTTCGTTTGTGGGGAAAAAAGAAAGAGTCTTAGTCTAGGATGATCAGTACATATTCATACTGGATTCATAGTAACAGTTACTTACATCCTAGTGACTCATCTGCCTGTGGTTCTACTTTACACAGTGAAAATATACTGTATGCTATATATCAGGCTGGACGGGTTATTCATTATAAAGATATAAAGAATGACAAAGTGATTATACAAGCTGTAACACAGTCTTTCTTAAATATTAGGTTGCCATCTGCCAGTTATGTCTTCTTAAGGGCAAAATCAACAATTGCTTCTATAACCTACCAGATCAGATTAACTATCTGACCATGTACTAAGTAAACAAGGATGGCTGCACAGGCAAACTGTTTTACTTATTGCTATGTCTCACAGAGGTTTATCACTTTAACACTGAATTGTAATGAATTAAAAACTGAACACAATATTTAGATCATTTCTTGTGAAGGGCATTCTCTAAAAACTGTTTGTTTTTTTCGGTCATATTCAAATTAGTGCACCCTTTCTTTCAATATTAGAAATGATTCCCCAAAGTGCATTTACATAACGATAATGGTGAAACCTGTATTAGGGGTAAATAATGCAATTTAAGGTTTCTGGAGACATCACAAGTTATGTGTTTTTCACATAAGAGTTCAGGGGCTAGGTTTCATAGCAATGAAATTGTATTGAAAAGAGTAGGGCTTTTTCTGTAACTCAGCATAATTGTAACAATTCGTGTGAAGTGGTCAGACTATAGGGACACTACAGGCACCCAGACAACGTCATCTAATTGAAATGGTTTGGGTGCAGTCCCAAGTCCCACTTAGTCCTGCAGTGTCCCAGTCCCACTTAGTCCTGCAATGTAAATCATTGCAGTTTTTGAGAACGATTACATTGCAGGACTAAGACTGCTTCTAGTGGCTGTCTACTAGAGGCACTTCCTGGTGCGACTTTTGGTCACATACTAACATACTAAGAAGGAACATTGACTGCAGATATAATACATTTAAAGTACAGTTAATGAAAAAGATACAAAGTGAGAAATGATAAAGGACAGGTATGAAACGAACAATGAACAGGTAAAGAAAACTAGACATACCAATTTTCCCTATAGCACCGAGTGAAATGTTAGACAAGGAAGAGGAGAAGCTGAACAAGCAAGGGTCACATGATAGCTGACAGAGAGAAGAGAAAGAAGGATGAGGTTCCCGGATTGATCAAAGCTGTAAATTTTACATTAAACGGACAGGGTCACAGCGTTACTCGGTCACTTCACACAGACCTTAACCAGGCACTAAATAGAGCTAGCTTGCTACTAGATTGCTGTTTGGTCAAGAATAAGAACTAAGCTCTTTACACATAATGTTAGAGTCAGGACAAGCACAGGTGTAATCCACTTCACTACATGTGTGCTGGGGGAAATATTTTTCAATTTACTAGCTCTGTGTGATGCCTGAGCAGAGCATGGATTATGTAATAATGTGGGAGAATAACAGTCAATGGGATGAGCAAGACAATGATGGAAAAACTGCGATGATGAAAGTTAAAAACCCAAAACATCCTGTGGATAGAAAAAAATAAGCTAGGGAGAATTAAAGTGCTACATCTTATGACTATCACTGCTCTTAACCCTTTTAGTGTTTGCAATGCGCAGCATAGACAGGTCCCCTTTAAGGAGGTAAGTTTATTTACAATGATATATAATGTACAAATTAACATGGGTTTTAATATAGCCTTATTTTTTACAATTTCCAAAGCTGTCCCTCCTTTAAAGGGGACATCTAGTCATCCTATACTGTTATTCCGTGACTGTGCATTGCAGAGCTCCTTGGCTGGAACATAGACAATACAGCACAATGATGGACAACTGTTGATATTACTGTTGTGACCCCCATTTCCCATGATCCCTTGCCGGCCTAACAGGAAACATAGGGGACAAAAGTTGAATTGCCATCTCTGATCTCGTAAATATGAGCCAATTTATTTGGGTTATAAAAGCTATAACCTGATTAAAGCAAGTGTTAGGATTTTTAATGCTATAAAAGAAACCACTGTAGTTTGCAAGGTATCCAAGCTAGGTAATAAATATTTTATTACAATGTAACATGCCTACTAGCCACACAGCATTTTGCTTTATTTTAACAAATTACATTGATTCCCCAAAGACAAGCAACATCCAGGGCCGCCATCAGGGGGTGACAACCATGATAGTTGTCACGGGCCCAGCGGCCCTGGGGGGCCCGGACTGCTCTGGCAGTCCCGGGCCCCACTAAACCCTCTCTGCACACATAGATAGCGAATATCGCGATCTATGTGTGCAGCCACGGGCCCCCCGGCTCCGAGTTACCGCAGAGGGGGCCCAGGCAGCACACAGCTTCTTCTCTTTTCTTCTAATAACTCTCGCGAGACCCAGTTGCCATGGCAACGCTCCGCGGGTCTCGCGAGAGTTATTGGAGGCAATGAGCTGAATGTGAAGAAGCTGTGTTCTGGGCCCCCCTCTCCGGTAACAGGGAGCCGGGGGCCCCTTCATGCCACCGGACCACCAGGGATAGAATCTCCCCCCTCCCTGGACACAGGTAAGAAGCAGGGAGGGGGGAGAAACATTTAATTAATTTAATGTAGAATTATAAAATTAATTTGAAAATGCCCCTTTCCCCACACCTCCCCCTCTGCAGATTGCACATTTACACACACACACACTGCATCCACTACACTGACACACACACTGCATCCACTACACTGACACACACTCTGCATACACTACACTGACACACACACTGCATCCACTACACTAACACACACACTGCATACACTACACTGACACACACACTGCATTCACTACACTGACACACACTCTGCATCCACTACACTGACACATTGCATTCACTACACTGACACACACACACACACTGCATTCACTACACTGACACACACACACTGCATCCACTACACTGACACACACACTGCATTCACTACACTGACACACACACTGCATCCATTACACTGACACACACACTGCATCCACTACACTGACACACACACTGCATCCATTACACTGACACACACACTGCATCCACTACACTGACACACACACTGCATCCATTACACTGACACACACACTGCATCCACTACACTGACACACACACTGCATCCACTACACTGACACACACACTGCATTCACTACACTGACACACACACACTGCATTCACTACACTGACACACACACACTGCATCCACTACACTGACACACACACACACACTGCATCCACTACACTGACACACACTCTGCATTCATTGCACTGACACACACACTGCATTCATTACACTTACACACACTGCATTCATTGCGGGGGGAGGCCAGCCGGACGGGAGGGGGGGGCAGACCTTGTGCTTTGTCAGGGGCCCCAAAATTTCTGGTGGCGGCCCTGGCAACATCTGTCATTGCAGCTGCTGCGATCTACTCCCACAAATCACAGCTGTATATCTGTGGTTGTATCCTACAGCCGCTGGAGGTTGCCAGCCTACTCATATTCTTAGAAAACGTACTGCACAGCTCACCGGCTCATTCATGACTTCAGAGAGCTCTGCCAGGATGTCTCTGTAATGGGATTTCATTTCCTCTTGATATTCCAGCTGATCCTCTTTTATAAGCCGCTCATTGACTTCCAGAGCAAGCCCGCAGGTTTCTGCAAATTGTCTGCAAAATAATTGGAATATTATCACTTTGTAGTTAAGGAGAGCCGCACAAACCCAACAGCTACCTCTGAGCCAGAACTAAAACGTTGCTGGGGTGTACTTACTAAACTGGGAAATATGGCTATTGACATTTTACACTACAAGAGCGCAATTGAAATAGTTTTTCCAGCTCAGCTATTGACATTTTCTTTAGCAGAACATTATATCCCATAGTTTAGCAGAGATAAATTACCACGCCTGCTCTCCAGCTGTCATTGAACTACAATTACCATAATCCTGGGATATGAAGACCAACAACAGCTGGAAGGCTAAGGAGGAGATCCCCAGGTATAATACAAGGAATACTGCCTCCCTGTACAATATCTGTATGGTACCATGTCTATAGGTTACATCCTTACTTGTTTTTTAATAAAACATTAAAATATACACAGATGAACTAGGCAAGGCTCTTTTAACATGTCAGTTCATACATTTTATTGCCCCTAAAATGGTTAATAAATCCACTGTTTACAAAAAAAAAAAAATCAAACAGAAAGCAATTAGTAACCTGAATATTTCTTTAAGGTGCTTCACTTGACTCTCTGGGTAATTGTTTGCATTTGTCTCTGTTAAGAAAGCTCTTGCATATGCCATAGGCCCAGCATTTACCTGTAATATACAATATATGTCAACAGAGGAAGGTTCATTTACAGTAGGTGCAAGATAATCAATTAATATTCTCTGTGGAATGCATATCCTATCAGTCTTAGCCTGGCTGTATAAGGATAATGGTTATGGTAGGCATAATAAAGGCAGATAATCATAGTGAACTACTCATTTTTATATGTCCCCCGTAAAGGGACATGCACCATATAATTTATTTATTTTTTTTACCCAGCCAGAAAATACTTTTAAACAAAATAAACAAAGAAAAATGTTGAAAAAGTATGTAATAAGCGTTTATACACTTGATATAAACATGGTCAGATTGTATTATTGGTCACCCCTCTTAGCTAGGGGAGTAGTTTCATCCCCCTTACTCATCAAGCCGATGTTCAGACCAGTCCACTAATGATAGAAACAGGGGATCATTGTGCAGCAACAGGAGAGAGAAAGCCGACACCGTAGTCTGCTCTGCATGATCGCACTGATCAGACTCCCTCTTCTCCCCCTGTCAGGATGTTTCAAGTTGAAGCAATCTTCCAACTGCATACTGTGTAAATCTATCAGTTATGCCCAATGTACTTTTCCAGCATTCCTAGGGATAACACACTGATTGGTTAGATCAGTGTCCCCCCTGGAGTGCATGTGGAAAGAAGAAGCAGATATGAAAATCATATTTACCTGCTTTTCTTTCTGCTTGCAAACTGTCTCATTCAAAACTAAATATTTGTAATCTTTTTAATGATATAGTGATGCAAGTCCCTTTAAAGGGATACTATAAGTGCCAGGAATACAAAGCTGTTTTCCTGGCACAATATCTCCCTCTGCCTCCCTCCTCTGTAGCCCCCCCCCCCCCCCCCTCCCCACCTGGCAAATAAAGGGTTATAACTCCTTTATTTACTTACCTTATCCAAGAAACAATGTCCCTCTGCTCTGGGTCACGGATCCGCCTCCTACAACGTCATGCGATGAGTGGGCGCTAATTCGCCTGCAAGGCAAGTGCCTCATGCAGGGACACTGCACCCAGACCACTTCACTGAGCTGAAGTTATCTGCGTGTCTATAGTGGCCCTTTAAGCAGATTCAGGGACCTTACTGCTGAACTGTAACATCCATTAGTTACAAGTGGTGGAGGAAGAGAGGACCAGCAAGTCATTAGTACTGGGAGCCATAAATATAATATACCTCCTTAAACGGTACACCAAAACTATGCAAACCTCAAAGGGACTGTAAACTTAGAAGGCCTGCACTGCATATGTCATTGCCTCACTTTTGACAGTGTCCCTACCTATTGTGTGCAACTTGAAAAATGACAAAGGCTGTGACAAACATAGACAACATTACATAGTCCACACCTTACTTATACAGTAAGCTTTGTTTGTATCAAAATAAATAGTCACGATTAAAACATTGTGGGATTAATTTACCAAATAATTAATGGAAATTAATGCAAACTACATGTTCTACATTTAATAACAAACAACATAGCAAAGAATATTGCCAAGTTAGGATATTCAAAATTGTTTGCGTTTATTTTTGCTTCACCACAGTTCACTATTTTTTATCTGTTTAAATTCATTTACCACATTTGTACTGGTTTCAAATGAGAGCACATGGCATCCAAGACTTTTTAAAAGAAGACAGTTTGTACACAACTTACTTTAACACTCACGCTCCCTTGAAGCTTAAGTTGAAGCCTAATCATATCTACTCCTTCCATTGTGCAGAGTTCCTTAAGTTCTGAAACCTTTTTCGACATCTCATCTATTGCGACTTCAATGGGGTTCAGTTCCGTGCTTGTCTGTTTAACAACTTGTATCCTTTTCTTCACATAAGGAAAAGAATGACTTGCTGTATGAAACAAAATTATTCATTGTTGTATTGCTGTATGAATTTAAATTTCCAAAATATATTTCATTTTTGCTTTCATTGTTTAAATTGTATTCGTCTTTGTGAATTTCATATTTAAGTTCAAAATATCTGAATTGGAAACATTTTCCAAGTCAGCTATGCTTTCCATTATTTTATTTTGGTATTTTGGTCAAAAATTTGAAATCACATTGGATTCCTGACATTTAAATAACCATGTGTGTATTTTGCTGTTAGCTAGCATTGTTAAATACCTAATATGTTTAGGATCTAACTTAATTAAACCGGTCCTTAGAATGGCTGGGTTAATAGGTATATAAGAAAAGAATAGCCTAACAAGTAGGGCCGGCGCTACCATAAGGCGGCCCAGGCGGCCGCCTTAGGGCGCACCGGCCCTGGGGGCGCAAAATCAGGCTGACCGGAAGGAGGGAAGCGCACTGCGCTCCCCTCCAACCGACGACCTATTGTAGCGTGGCCGAGCGCCCGGTTCTGCGGGCGCGCAAGGGAGCACTCTCCCATGTGTGCTTCCTCTTCAGCTCCCTCGCGCGCCGCATACTGATACCGGAGCCGGAAGATGACGTCATCTTCCGGCGCCGGCATCCCTACGCGGTGCGCGAGGGAGCTGAAGAGGAAGCACACATGGGAGAGTGCTCCCTCGCGCCCGCCCGGGAGCCAGTCAGCAAGTCAGCCAGCCAGCTAGCCAGCCAGCCAGCCAGGGAGGGAGCCAGCCAGCCCAGGAGCCCAGCAGCACCACTGGACCCCAGGGAATCCCTTCAGCACTCCAAAAAGGTGAGGAGGCTGAGGGATTAAATAAAAAAAAAAAACATGTGTTAGTGTGAGTGTTAGTGTGTGTCTGCTAGTGAGTGTCAGTGAGTGTGTCTGCTAGTGAGTGTCAGTGTGTGTCTGCTAGTGAGTGTCAGTGTGTGTCTGCTAGTGAGTGTCAGTGTGTGTCTGCTAGTGAGTGTCAGTGAGTGTGTCTGCTAGTGAGTGTCAGTAAGTGTGTCTGCTAGTGAGTGTCAGTAAGTGTGTTACTGTGTGTCTCTTACTGAGTGTGTTTGTGTGTGTATTAGTGCGTCTGTTTGATGTCTGTTAGTGAGTGTGTGTTTGTCTGTGAGAGTGTATGTTTTGTAAGTGAGTGTGTATGTATGTCTGTCGCTGAGTGTGTCTGTCAGTAAATGTGTGTGTGCATCTGTTCGTGAGAGTGTGTGTGTGTCTTCAGCACTTACCTTTCTCTAGCGCCGGACTCCCTTGGCGCTGGGGATCCCTCCGCCTCTCAGCTCCGAATGCTCTTGCCACGCACGCATTCAAACCGCCCATAGGAAAGCATTACTCAATGCTTTCCTATGGACGTTCAGTGTTTTAGAATAGCGGAAGCTCCTCTAGCGGCTGTCAGTGAGACATCCACTAGAGGCTGGATTAACCCTCGGTGAAACATAGCAGTTTCTCTGAAACTGTTATGTTTTCAGCTGCAGGGTTAAAACTAGAGGGACCTGACACACAGACCACTTCATTGAGCTGATGTGATCTGGGTGTTTGTAGTGGTCCTTTAATTGTGTGTGCATCTGCATGCACTGGCATACATACCGCGGTCGCAGGGGTCACAGCCCTGCAACCCCTGCGACCAGGTGCCCGCGCCATGTGTTGGAGGGGGCGAGGATATGAATGACATCATATCCCTGCTCCCTGTGTACCACACAGCGCGGCTGGCGCCCTGTGATGGGGCTGGGCTGCAGGACAGGACTCCAAGGAGCCAGACAGCATGCATCCAGGGGACAAGATTGAACTGATGTAAGTATGTAATTGTGTATGTCTCTGTATGTATGTATGTATGTATGTATGTAGGTCTCTGTATGCCTGTATGTCTTTGTATGTATGTTTCTGTATGCATGTATGTGTCTGTATGTTTCTGTATACCTGTATGTCTCTGTATGTACAAATGTATGTGTCCGTATGCCTGTATGTCTCTGTATGTACAAATGTATGTGTCTGTATGCCTGTATGTCTTTGTACGTATGTGTCTGTATGCCTGTATGTCTCTGTATACCTGTATATATGTATGTGTCTGTATGATGGTATGTCTCTGTATGCGTGTATGTGTCTGTATGCCTGGATGTCTCTGTATGTATGTTTCTGTATGTCTGTCTATGTATGTATGTATGTATGTATGTGTCTGTATGACGGTATGCCTCTGTATGTATGTCTATATGCCTGCATGTATGTGTCTGTCTGTGTCTGTATGTCTCTGTATGATTATTTCTGTGTTTGTATGAACCTTATTTTAAACGAGGGTGGGGGGCACCAAAATGCATCTTCGCCTGTGTAACTAAAAATCCTAGCACCGATCCTGCTAACAAGCCAAAATCAAAGGGAGCCGGAAAATCACAAAAACCGAATACCAGAGAACCAGAAAGCAGAGTAGTCAGGGAAAAGCAGGGTTAATAACACAATAGCACAAAACCAGTAACAAACACACTCATGGGACACTAGTAAACTAGGAACCTCAACATGATTGAAACATTGGCTAAATGTGCTTTTATATGTTTAGGGGCGTGATTGATGTCAATCACGCCCCCAAAAAGTGAGAGGGCGTCTGTAAATCTCACCCATGGTATTACTCATTACCTGGTGTTGGCACACATAAAAAGGAGCATGCGTACAGTGGCCGGCGTCCAGGAGACTATCAGATCGGGCAGGATGATTAGAGGAGGAGGTCCGCCCGATCGGAGAAACAGCTGATCGGTGGTCCACCAAGGTAAGTAGAGGATTCCTTACAATACCAACCATATCCCTTACACAATGCTTACTCTTACTGTATGCCTACCCTAATTGTATCCTTAACTTCAGCCCTACACTATATTTTTCCCTTAAACAACATTAGCCCACACCCATTATTAATTATTACCTTTCCCTAACCCTACACTAAGCCTAAACATCACCTTAACCCTAACCCTACACTAAGCCCAAACCTCACCTTAACCCTAACCCTACACTAAGCTTAAACCTCACCTTAACCCTAACCCTACACTAAGCCTAAACCTCACCTTAACCCTAACTCTACACTAAGCCTAAACCTCACCTTAACCCTAACCCAACACCAAGTGTAGCCCTTCTTTACTCTTACCTATAAATCTATCCATATCCTACACTAAACCCACCGCTAACCACAACCCTAACCCTAAGGTAATATTCTTATTTAAGAACTTGGTTTTACTGTATTTAACAAGTTAAATTATTTGTATGTTGCCACCATCTTCAGGTCATTTTCAGAATTACATTTAGTTAGCCTGGTTCCCAGACGATTAGAGCTTGGTGCTGGAAAGCTGCCAAAGCCCAGCACCAGTCCATATTAGCTTTGGGCAGGCTTGGAACCCTGCCAGTGTCCCTGTAGGATCTCACCTGAGCAGCCTGCATCCACTCTCAGCTGTGGTTTTAGCAATTGATTTAAAGGGCTCTGAGCAGCGCTAATTTCCAGTGTTGCACAGAGCTCATTTGTCAGTCTCAGGCCACTAAAAATGACTTTCGTACAGGGGTCCCAGGTATCCATTGATACCTAGGGTTAGTGGTGCAAGCAGGGATTTAACCATGTTCACACGATGATCATTTAAATGCCTATTTAAAGAGCCACTTGCAGCGCTGGCTTCCAGCACTGCAAACATCTTATCTAAAAGCTATTTAACTGCAAACATCTTATCTAAAAGCCAGGTATCTATAGATACCTGTGGTTCCCTGGTGTGAGCAGGGGTTCAACCCTACACAAACCAAATCTACTGGGTGTTATATGCCGCCCTATAGGCTTTAAAGCCCACTTTATGTAGGACAGCATATAATGTTCAAACGTTGTAAAAGGGACACTGCATGCACCCAGACCACTTCATCTCATTGAAGTGGTCTGGGTGCAGTGTTCCTGTCCCCTTAACCATGCAGTGTAAAACACTGCAGTTTCAGAGAGGCTGTCTACCACTAGAGGTGCTTTCTGCTGTTTCACAGAGCTTAACGATGCCGGATGCTTTCATACTTTGCATGTGGTTCTCCCTTGTGATTACATCACAGGAGATGGAGCCAGTACTAATGGATAGAAAGTGGGTGGTGGAGGGTAAGGGGGAGGGGGCAGGGCAGATGGACATTATAATGTTAGGAATTTGTGTTCCTAACTCTATAGTGTTCCTTTAAGTGGTTAATGGACTATTAAAAACACCCAAATGATTAAAGGAGGGAAGGTTAGAGGGAAAAGAGGAAGATGTTGGCTTGGAGCAAGTAGTTACCATCTATAGAGTGGTTTGAGCCGATCTGCCTCTTTGTTGGCAGCTCTCTCTGGTCTATCAAAATGCTTTTGTTATGTGTAACAGGAGTGAGAATGGAATACTATCTGGGCAATCCTGTTGTATTTAGACAGCTACTTCCAGCAAATATTTACTGATTATTAAGAGTTTATGGACATTTTGACAGTGGCCCTGCAGCTCTATCTGTGAGGCGGTGCCTAGAAATAGACCTTACTACTAGAGATTTAGCCAGAATTGACTCCACAAATTATTTCACTATTTTCACTATTGTATTTCACTATTCACTATGCTTTTGACGGTTAATGTGTTTATTTAATAATCCATTGATAAAGATGTAATAACATTTATATACTTAACTTTTATGTTCTCTTACAAAGGTGTGAGTCAAACCGTTTGGTGTTTCCCCTTGTATGGGAATCACTTTTAATAAAGATTTTCTCATTGTGTATATAAAAATAAATACAGATTTTGGTGTACGTCTCCATCTGTTTTTCGCTCTATTCCAAATCCAAATGGTGGAAAATGCTCCTTTCATTGTATTTATTTAGCAGCACACTCATTGACCATTTAAGACTTTTTAATTTGTTTTCTTGTTTCAGTTTGTGAACCAACATTCAGCCAAAATGTTTTCTATTTCCAGAAACATGATTCATCAGAACAGAAATTTCTCAATATTTGTCACTACTGAACACATGTGTGCCATGAGTCGTGATTTTTCTTTAAAAAACAAAACATAACAAGCTAACCATTTAAAAGTGCCCTTTGTGACCTACGCAGAGCACAGAACTATGATTTGTATCTGCACTAGAGTGAGTCTCGTCACACCCAGCTCACTTCTTGTGCGTGTCTATGGAAGTTTTATTCCCTGAGAAATCACCGAAGCCTTCGTCTTTTCATCCTTTAAAGTTAGCTAAAATATATTAGCAATTAGGTGGATAATGATAGCAACTATATTATTGATTAGCTATTCACTATATTTTGCTTGAAGACATGTATAAGGAGAATTATTTTATAACACCGAATTTAAGGTCATGGACCTGACAGATCTTCTCAACTATGACCTGCGTATTTATACGCTCAATACCACTTTTAGTTTCACAATCTTATTGGCAAGGAGTTTCTTCATTTTTTCCCCCTTTCATTCATGAACCCTTTTTCCCATTTACATAAATAATCTGAAAGCTCATCGCATGACTGTCCCAATGATCACGTTGTGTCTCCTTTCTCATTTGACCAATGCTTACTGTTGACTGCTATAATTTCTTCCCAAGGTGACATGGCCTGAATATCCCACCAAACTCCTCTTACTGTTTTACTCTCTTTAACTGATGATGTATTCTACAGTGCACAGATCTTATTTTCTAGGTATTATCTCATAAAAAAGGCAATACGAACTGAAGCTATTTCCACCGAAGTGACATATAAGCAATGACAACATACTTGTCAGAACTGTTCGCCTCTTGCATTGCTCCTCCACACCTCCGTGCTTCTTTCCTGACAATGTGAATGGAGTTTCAAACACAAATCTGCTAATATTGTGATGTTTTTCAAAATCGGTTTTCCTGTCTTCCATCTCCTTCTCGTCAAAGTAAGGCGTGACATATGTAACTTGTATGTAGGCAATCTTTGGATCTAGGTCTTTCGGGTTTACCTGCATAATAAGCATGCCATTGTTTATATGAATCAACAACAATAAACAATATATTAAAAAAGAATGAACAAATAAAATTGCAATACGTTTTATAAGGAAAATCTGCCTTTCTCTTTGTGCCAGTAGTATAGTTCTCACAAAGTGTCTGATCATGGCTTATCCTGAGAATAAGTATTCATGGAATAACAACAAAGTATATTACAAATTTATGTGAAACAATCCGCATTGTACAAACTGTTCAAAAACTACAATAATGTCAACAACTGCCAGTGGGTTAGCTCAGCAACATGGAACGCATAGCCTACAGCAACTGCAGTGCTAGAGGCTATGGCATTTTTTAACGTCGTCATTACTGATTCTGCCCTTTAAACACAGCAAGACGTTCACTACATCAGTGTACCTTGTTGGAATCCTGAATAATTTTGACATTGTCTGCTCCAAATTTATCAGCGTATAGCTTGAGTAGTCGCTGTGATATCTCTGAGAGCCCAGTCAGTTTGGGTTCTTTATACACATATTCTTTGCCTTCCTCTTCTTCAAAAAAGCCCTGAAAAAAAAAATCAAGATGTGCACAGTGCAATACTTAGTGATTCATTCCCAGAAGATTATGAGTCTTCTTGTGAGCCACTTCACACAACTTATCATACAACCTCCAGTTAATACACATCTGGAGGCAAAGCATCCAGAAGCATAACATAAACATAATAGTATTAACTTATGATACAATCTGCATTTATGGATGGATTCTGGCAAAAAAAAAAAAAAGAAATATATACATAATAAAATATTTCCCATGCTCAGTTGTCAAATGAACATTTCTCTTTATATTTTATACATTATCAAAAAAAACACATCATTAATAAATGGGATTAATTTTCTTTGTTATATATATTTATATATATAAACTGAGATAAAGGAAAAAAATGAATTTTCCTTTCTAAAAAGACGTATCTGATTTAAGGCAAAACAAATTGAAACTATCGTTTAAAATAAATATTCAATTAGATGTGTATTATGGAGCATATGGAGATTTTAAGCCAGTTTGGATAAAGTGACATTATTTTCTGTAAATTCCCTTGCCATTTGTATAGCTTACATTTATATACTTGTAGAAATTACTACTATACAAGATATATTTGCTCTAAAATATAAGTATAAATAGGAATAGATTTAACTTAGGTGTCCGTATCACAAGACCAATGCTTATTTTGTTGCGATTTAGGCAACACAAAGGATGCATTGCTATAAAAAATATATTCCTATGTCTAACCTCTTTTTATTAACACAAACAGTTGTGTAACCAATAGCACCTCCTAGTGGTGAATTAGTATACTGTATATTGCTGAAAAAAGCTACAGTATTAAAAAGGAGGAATTCTAAGCAATCTCAGCAAGTTTCTTAAATCTTGCAAAAATTGACCAAAAAGTGCTTCCAATCATAAGCTTAAAAGAAGACAGGAAAATGTTTTGTGAGTAAGATAGTGTGCAAGATTCATTGTAGAATTTAAAAATGCAATTAAAGGGAAAAACGTGTAATAAATATAATCTCTATATTTAGTGTTTCAATTGAATTTTATTATTATGTTACTTCTGAGTCTGGGTAGGATGCAGTTTGCTTTTTATATGCAATGACAACTTATGAGCATCTTTTTACATTCACTTTGAACCAGTAGTTAGAGCAGTGGTAATCTTTGCATCATGGTCTCAACACCTAACCAGTAATTGAACAATATATACAGTATCTCACAAAAGTGAGTACACCCCTTACATTTTTGTAAATATTTTATTATATCTTTTCATGTGACAACACTGAAGAAATGACACTCTGCTACAATGTAAAGTAGTAAGTGTGCAGCCTGTAAAACGTGTAAATTTGCTGTCCCCTCAAAATAACATACAGCCATTAATGTCTAAACCATTGGCAACAAAAGTTGCTCTGGTGAACTCCATGCCCATGAGGGTTAAGGCAGTGCTGGAACATAATGGTGACCACACAAAATATTTACACTTTGGGCCCAATTTCGACATTTCCATTTAGGGGTGTACTCACTTTTGTTGCCAATGGTTTAGACATTAATGGCTGTGTGTTGAGTTATTTTGAGGGGACAGCAAATTTACACGTTTTACAGGCTGCACACTTACTACTTTACATTGTAGCATAGTGTCATTTCTTCAGTGTTGTCACATGAAAAGATATAATAAAATACTTACAAAAATGTGAGTGGTGTACTTACTTTTGTGAGATACTGTATATGGCTTCCTCAAACCCTCATAGATTGTAAACATGTTTGAGCAGGTCATTCTTCACCTCTAAACTTCTATCATTGTAAAGCGCAGCAGAATATATTGGTTTTAACGATAATAGTTAACAAATATCATATAAAAAAATCAGGCGTTTCTAGTAAATGTTTAAAACATTAAATTGAAGAACCCTGAAAACAATGTAATTACTTATTGGGTGAAATAGTTGGCCAATTCAGCAGTTTGAGTGATTGATGAATACAAATCCTGCCAGGAGAAATTGTAAGTCGTTTTTCTTTTTATAAGTACTTGGCATAGAAACTAAACATTGTCTCAAGGCAACCAGGCTTGATAATGTGGGATATTCTGGAAAGCAGTTAATGCAGTTTGCGATCACTTTGGTGGAATTCCAAAATGGAAAGAATTCTGCAAAGTTTACTCTTTAAGTCGGTCTTTGGTATTATTATCATGAAGATTTTGATTAATATCTGATTCTGAGAACTGGCATTTATCAAGCATGTCTTATATTTGCTCTCTAAAAGAAGTGTAGACAACACTTTGAGGATATACACCTTTGACCAATGTAATAAAAGGTGACACAAACCAGTTAATTAAATTGTAAGTGTTACATCAAGTGCTGTTAATTATTCATAATTAGGAGTGGCTAATCTGCTCAGAGACTCTGATGCCCACAATCCTTAGTCAGATGAAAATATTTGGGTTTGGGCCACAGATTATCCATGCCTGGTGATAAATCACAGTTAAATGTGTGAAAATACACAAACAGATACAGATGGAACACAAGTCACCATTAGAAAATGACAAATGAACCTCATTAATGAATTTGATGCCAAACATCATGGTTACAGAAGGGTTGTCAAAGTAAGTAGTGGATGATTATGGGAACACAGAAGAATACGGCACTTACCACAGCCTTCAATAGGACCATAAGGAAAAAGAGAGCAGATGCATGCATTAAGGCAAAATCACAATTCTACAACACTTTCTAAGCACCTTAACATTTAATGTTCATTATACGGAGGTCCTAATTTTCTGCATGTCTGTATATTGTCTTATAGTGGCAACAATTTGCAAGTGAAAGAGGAAAAATATATAATGTCATCATTTAACTACAGTATATCTACAAAGGTCACACTGTAAACTACAAATCAATACAAAACTGTGAAAGAAGCTGTAAGTAAGCTGATAGCACTTGTGGTGCAAGGGAGGAGGTATTGGATGAAACCTGCAATTTAAATAGGGCTAGATTTACTACAGTGCATACTTCTTGGGTGAACCCAACTCTTTATAGTACACCCAGTTCTGCATTGCCTTCCCAAACTTAGAGGGGCATGGGAGCAATGATGAATACCAGTTCTGCCTTTTTCTTCCTTGTCATGGTAAAAATTCTACTCTAAATAATAAATGGGTCACTTCAATATTAAACATATATAAAACACACACACAAATTGCAGATTTATCAGCACCCCAGAGGGGCTTCCTACTCTGCCTCCTGACGGTTTCTGGATATTTTCAGCGAGGAAAATGAACCAAAATTCAACCCAGAAGGTGCATTTGCTCGTGTGAATCAGGCTTGGATAATGTCTCAGTTAAGAAACATCAACAAGGAGCTTCATGAGACTGTAATAGTGAGACAACTCACTTTTTACATTATTTTACATTAAGCAATGTTGTGCTTGAAGCAATCTACATTAAGCGATTGGTTTTCTTTTCTCTTCCCTATTTTTCAGGTTTTACAAAGTATAAAAGTAGTTAATTGGAAAGTGCCAAGAAAGTTTTGCAAATGTTTATTATTTGAGGGCCCTACTCAGATTTCTTGTTTAGTAATTATATTTATTACATTTTAAGGACTGGGCTGCTGCCAAGTGTTGAACTATGAGCAATGGCTAATATAAGATACTCGTCTCCATCGAGTAATAATGGGAACATGCTGATTGGCTGACTCTTGTTCTGCGCTGAGCTCACTGCAAATACTACAAAGACTGGGTATTTGCTGCAAATGCGGGAACATGAAAGGTAAGTATATTTTATTTTTTTTACATTCATTTACTATCTAAATAATAATCGAAAATATTGGACAATGGCTGAAAAAAAACGACATAAAACATATAAAGTATTTACACCTTCACAAACGATTCCTGAATATGACACAATCTGCTTCACGTAACAGGAACTACAGTCAGATTCCCTCTAGCAGTATACCCACAAGGGCATATGGAGGCAAATCAAATTAAAAAACCTTACTTAGATTTTTTTGTTATCATTGTATTTATTGGCACTTAGTTTATGCACTGAATGGATATACATTATAGAGGACATTCACATTGGAGTGATTCCCACACAGTCTGTTAACAGCAACCTTTAGATATGAATTACAATGGTTGGAAAAAGTAGATTTCTAAATATTGTTTGACTACGTCTCATGTCTGCTTACCTATTACGAATTTATAAAATACAGAATTTAAAGGAAACAGTATGACAATATGACAATGATCTCCTTGGCCATGCAAGAATTTACAGGTCCCAGGTTTCTTCTGCTTCCAATGTGCCAGATTTTATTATTTTTAATGCTTGTGCATGAGTGTGGAAAATACTTTATTAATACAGTTTTACTATGTGTTTTGGGTAATTGCCTTCATATACCATCCAGAGTCAGTTTCAGTATGTGTGTGTGTATGTTTTGGCAGCAACAATTACATTATTCCGTGTGTGAAATTCACTACATTTTAAGTACAATTACAGCAATCTATGAAACCGAATGTAAGGATGGCCTGGGTTTTGTAAACAGTATTTGTGATCATCTGCATTTACATTAAGTTAGGTTCATAGCAATAGTGAGCAAATTATTGATTAATGCGTGGCTGTGCTTTTAACAGTCATAATTCTGACAGCAGTGACATGCGGCATGTTTAGGACATGCTATACATGTTTTCTTTATCAAATCTTGCCTATATGCCAATTTTTGTTCTTCTACTGTATGATACATTTTCAAATGACTGGTTTATAAATGTGGTGATTATTTTACGTAACTCATTGTAACTGAAGACCATCTAAGACCCAATAAGAATGATAATTACATTTTATTGTTAAACACCTTTTTATCAAAACCCTTAACATGTAATGACCCGAGGCTGATCTTAATCAGGTTATGCAGAACTATTGCAAAACATTCCTGATTTAATATCTTGGCCAACTCTCTAACCTTCACGCAAAACAATATGTTTTTATCATGTAATCTTTCTTTTTTACTTTTGTCTTGTTTTGAATCAACACCTATGTGGTACAATTATGGGCATGTTTTGTATAAAGATTTTGCAGATCTAGAAAAAGTGCAGAGACGAGCTACACAATTAATAAAGGGGATGGAAAACATTAGTTATGAAGAATGGTTAGAAAAACTGCATTTGTTTTCTTTAGAAAAAAGGCATCTCCAAGGAGATATGATAGCACTATACAAATATATACAGGCACAGTACAAACCTTTTTTTTTTCAACCTAAATTACTATGTTACAATGCAACATTTATCTTTTACCAGACACAAAACAAATTATGAAAAATAGTACAAATTTACATTTTTCTGATTAGATACTTGACATCTTTTTAAACTTACCTGACCATAAAAAGCAACTCGATAATATCGTCCAAATAAACGTTTCTCTGCATTTACAACTTCAGCGATTTTTAGATAGGATCGATGTATTCTGTAATAAAGCTCGGACAGCCTCTGAAACAAATAATTTTTTCCCCCTTTTTTTAATGCTCAGAAATACATGCATGATGCATACATTTGAATACAAAATTACATACCATTTTTGGAATGACAATGAATTTGAACCACATTATCATTAGCTATTATTAAAACAAATTAATATTAAACACAAAGTGGGTCTGTCACCATGCAGGTTTGGCTTTTTAATTTTAGTTTGCTTTTTTATTTATTTCTCCCTGTTTTTTTTTTTTTATATTCACCTTATTTTTTTTTTTTTTAGTTTTTTACAAGCTATAGGGACTTTATCTTTTCTAATGGCAATTTTTCAGCTGCTAAGCTAATTTACCCACAATCAACCAGTCACAATAATGCCACAGAAGAGCAAACTGCAGACATCGTGGACACGGGAGAACAATATGTATTTGATGATAAATATATTGGGCAATGGGGAAGTTTAATCATTAAGACACAATGAAAAAAAAAACTGAAAAAAAAAAAAAATACATGTCTGCCACTTTAAAGAAGGCACAGAGAGATTTTGTGGAAGTGTAAAGAATGGCATGTTCTTGTGCAAACTGAACACCGAACATACTTAGACAAAGAAGATGTGAATAGCAGATAGTCAACACTTCTATTCTGTCATTCCTTTACCAAATTTTACTTTCAATTAAGAAGATAGAGACAAAATTAAAAAATCTTCCTTAAAAAGGTCAACAGTGAGAATTGATGGTCACCCCAAGGATTAAATGTGAAATAGAGTCTAATAGATTCTAATTAATCCTTGGGGTTACCATCCATTCTCACTGTTGACCTTTATAAGGAAGATATTCAAATTAGCCCTTTTTTGTTGTTTTTTCGTGAGTACACCTTAAAATTAGTTTTGCGCAAAATCTCAAGTTTTCCTCGTCTCCTCTATTGCATTCATTTTTGACACCTATGACTAAAGGCAATTTAATTTCAATTTTTTTTTTTTTTTTTGTAAAATAAATATTATTACATTTACAGCTTCCTTCCTCCAGCCTCACATTATATCCTCCTGACCTTTATCAGTGGTGTCCAATCATCGTTTTCCTCCAGCTATTGCTTGGCACCTCATCTTATAATTTTAGCTGTCAGAAAATCATAGGAAATGCCATGATATAATAGTTGGAAATACTCACAAAAAAGGAAGAAGGACTGCACTCATCCAGAGAATAGCAGGGTGCATAACTGAGCCAGGCTAGCACATACCATACATGTAGTATATGCCAAGGAAGAGGTTGGACAAAGGTCTCAGTGGAGGTTGATACATTGCTGTGCACATGATGATCCAATAAAAATGCTTTAAGTTTAACATGGTGAGTGCCTGCAGCCTCTTCCTTGGTATATGCAATAGTTAGAAGACTAATCTTCCTTACCATAACATGTCAACAAAAAATGTTGGTACTAACTTTGAAGTCTCGTTGCTTCTCAAACACTGCAATGACCGGCTTACTAACATCGGCAATCAGCTCGTACCGTTCAGATTTCCACAGATAGTCTACACACAGATCTAGTTGTTCCACAAGTGTGCCCTGGTGATTGAAAGCAGAGCTTTATGTACAGGTGTAAGCACTGGCAACTTTGAAGGAATTTGGATTAAAAAAAAAAAATGTATGTAAAGAATAGCATATTGATTCAGTGTACTGCAACAGTACAATATTGGTCTTCACCTTAATATCCACTCTGTATTTTAAGCCCCAGTATATATTGTAACCATTATGTATATTCCTACAACCATAGTGTGACAGCGATCGACAGCAGACATTGATCAGATAGGTTGAAGGTCAAGCTAGGTAGCTTTGGATATGAATCAGTAGACAGTAAACTTGCACATACAGTTGGGCAATGGAATTCCATATATCTATATGGATAAAAACAAACAGAACAGAGAATGGAAGAGCCTTTTTGTTTGTTTTATGATTTGGATTTCCACTAAATTGTAATTTCATTTTCATATTAGGAGCAGCAAAAAAAGTAAATCTATATTTATATATTATATATTTAATAAATCTAAATATAGATTTTTTTTTCTGCTTTTTTGCTCTCTTTTGGTTACTTCTTCTCACGTGATCTGTGAACTAAATGCTGTAAAAATCAGTGTACTGAAAAATATATTTATATAATGGCCCATCATTTTGGCCACATTTTGGTACCTCTGGATCATTTCTCCCGAAATGATTGCATGGCTGAAATTCAGCTGAAGTGCCACATGGATGAAACATTTTTTTTCACTATGCACAAGTCTAGCAGACAGATCAAGTAAAGCAGTTGAGATTCATAATTGGATATTGTCCAAATGTCTGATTGGTACCCAAGTAACCTATCTGGAGCAAGAATCAGAGTGTGTATTTAGTGTAGCCAGCTTTTGCTGGTGCTAACTTATCTCGCTATCCTGTACAAATATTTTGGATGCAAAATGAGTAAAGTGAAACTTAATTCCCAAAGCTGAATGGCAGGAAATCCTCTGTTTTAGATAAAATCACTAACAAAAATAATTTATAGAATTCTTGCACATAACCACAGAAATAAGCTGCAGTGGACACGTTTAATGTTTTACTGAAAACTGGATAACTGCTCTTGCCTCATTGTAAGGGGTATCTTGCATCCCTGAGTCTTCTTTCATTGCTCCCTCTTCTTTGATGTTTGGAGTAATGGTCTGGAAAGCTGGCCAACCCATAGAAAAGGAGCCTGCCAAGAAAAAAACGATTAAGTTAGTGTAAAAGGAAATAACACTAGAAATACCAATTCTCAAATGCATTCTCATAAACCACATGATTCATCCAATACTAATGTAACATAGAATGATGAGGGCAGCATGTGACATGACACATTTCAAGCAGTAATTCTCACCACCACAAACTAAATGGTGACTATGTACAGACTTGTCAAAGTCCAATAATATGTAGGGATACCCCATGGACCTGGTAATGGATAGTAAGGAAGATAATTCATGGATAAATAGTTATTTTGGCCCTTCCAGAGGTCTACGTTATTTCTCCTGCTTTTTGGACACTTTGTGCGACTTACTTAACCCCTTAAGGACACATGACATGTGTGACATGTCATGATTCCCTTTTATTCCAGAAGTGTGGTCCTTAAGGGGTTAAAGGAAATTGGCCCCTGCACAATACTACCAAGTGAAATGATTTAAAAATAACATAAAATGTCCATTTGGCATAATTTCCCTGTAGGCACAAATAGACATTTTCCAACAATTACAGGAAAGTCCTACTTTGGAGTAAAACCTCATATGTCAAAATATGGTGAATTCAAAGAAGTATGTGTCCAGAGCATGCAAGGTTTTACTTACTGATGGCTGTATATACGTTTGCTATGGCATAATACAAGCAAATCACACCCCATCAATGTTCAGGGGCGGGCTGGGAAGGGGGGCAGGGGGGCAAATGCCCCCCAGGCCGCCCTAAACCCAGGGGCCAGGGCTGCCCACATCCAGCAAAAAAAGGAAAATCTGAATCCCCTGCCTCTGGCTGAAGACTCAGATTTTTCAACTTACCTCACTCTTCCTGTAGCCTGCAGTCAGTGGAGTCGGTCGGCCGGCATCTCCTGATGATGTCAGTAGGAGGGGGCGTGATTTCACTGCTCTTCTCTCAGGACCGCTGGGGAGTCTGGGAGAAGAGCAGAGGAAGCCACGCCCCCTCCTCCTGACATCATCAGGAGAGGTCGGCCGACTTAACTGGCTGCAGGCTCCAGACTTCACTGACTGCTGCTGTATGCTGGCTGCTGCCCAAACCTCCCTGGCTTAAAGGACCACTCTAGGCACCCAGACCACTTCAGCTTAATGAAGTGGTCTGGGTGCCAGGTCCCTCTAGGATTAACCCTTTTTTTTATAAACATAGCAGTTTCAGAGAAACTGCTATGTTTATACTGAGGGTTAATCCAGCCTCCAAAACCTCTAGTGGCTGTCTCATTGACAGCCGCTAGAGGCGCTTGCGTGCTTCTCACTGTGAAAATCACAGTGAGAGCACGCAAGCGTCCATAGGAAAGCATTGTAAATGCTTTCCTATGCGACCGGCTGAATGCGAGCGCGGCTCCTGCCGCGCATGCGCATTCAGCCGATGACGTCGCAAGGAAGAAGGAGAGGAGGAGGAAAGCTCCCCGCCCGGCACTGGAGAAAGAGGTAAGTTTAACCCCTTCCTCCCCCCAGAGCCCGGCGGGAGTGGGTCCCTGAGGGTGGGGGCACCCTCAGGGCACTCTAGTGCCAGGAAAACGAGTATGTTTTCCTGGCACTAGAGTGGTCCTTTAAGGTAAGACTCAGGGAGGGGGAAATACACTTTAGTTTTTTTTTATTCCCCTCCACAGCCCTACCTCCCCCCTCCTCAGCCCTGCCCCCTCTCTTCCCCCCTCCTCAGCCCCTGTCCCCCTCCTCAGCCCCTGCCCCCCTCCTCAGCCCCTGTCCCCCTCCTCAGCCCCTGTCCCCCTCCTCAGCCCCTGTCCCCCTCCTCAGCCCATGTCCCCCTCCTCAGCCCATGTCCCCCTCCTCAGCCCCTGTCCCCCTCCTCAGCCCCTGTCCCCCACCTCAGCCCCTGTCCCCCACCTCAGCCCCTGTCCCCCTCCTCAGCCCCTTCCCCCACTCCTCAATCCATGTCCCCCTCCTCAGCCATCCCCTGTCCCTTAGTCGGGCTCTGGTCCCTTAGTAAGGCTCTGTCCCACCCTTTCCCTGCTCATCTTCCCCCAATTGCAACCCATATAACACACACCACAACCCCTTTCCCAAATTGTAGCCATCAACCTACTTAAGCCCCTATATCCCCCCTACATTTCCTAAACCCCCCAATTACAGTTTATACCCTCCAGTACAGCCCCTGTCCCCCCACTACAGCCCTGTCCCTTTACTCAGCCACTGTCTACTGGTTTTAAAAGTGTAAAGTTTGGGTGTATGTGTGTGTCAGTATGTCTGTGTGTGTGCGCCAGTATGTCTGTGTGTGCGTGCAAGTATGTCTCTGTGTGTGCCAGTTTGTGTGTGTATGTCAGCCAGTATGCCTGTGTGTGTGTGTGTGTGTGTCAGTATGTCTGTCTGTCTGAGTCAGTATGCCTGTAACAGTGTGTCTTTCTGTGTGTGTCTGTGTGCCTGTCAGTGAGTGTGTGCGTGTGCCTGTCAGTGAGTTTGTGTTTTTTAGTGTGCGCCAAATCAGCAAGTGTGTGTGTGCTTGTCATTGAGTGTCTGTTTGAGTGTCATTGAGTGACTGCTCCCCCCGCCCCCCCTTTGAATCACATGGGAAAGGTGTTTTTACCTCTTGGTGCAATGGCCCACTTGACTAGATTTGCCCCCCAGGCCAAAGGCTGCCAGCCCTCCCCTGTCAATGTTGTAACTTAGGAACAGGTGCAAATGTTTGGAATTGTATAGATCATCCACAATTGCTAGTATCCATATAAAAACTGGAACTAGGGCCAGAGCTAGTGCTTGGTCAGATCTACCATCAGTAACTACCTTGCTGTGGAGCAACAATAACTGTTTGTACAGCGTGCATTATTCAATATAACAACAGGTATTAAATACATTTCTACACATAGAGGAAGACAGCCTGTAATCCATTTGTTTGTAAGTCAGTAATTTTAGAGTGTTCATTTAAAACGGAGAGCGTATTTGTGACTTGGTTTTATTAATCTGGAGATTTTAGATTTCATCATCATAGACTCACCAGGTTGTTGGGAATCTCTAAGTTCCTTCCAAACTCTATTGTGTATTCTTTACAACTTAACATGGGAATCAAAGGGAGGTTATTGCTGCTTCATGCAAATAAGCTCCATCACTTACTTTTTCCATTGGCGGATGTTAGTAAAGGGTTATAGTCAGAGGTTTGGGTATCTTCAAGCGGCATGCTTTGGGTCTGACTGCTTTCACAGTTCCAGTAACCTATAATGGTGTGATATTATCGTA
This sequence comes from Pelobates fuscus, assembly GCF_036172605.1. Taxonomy (NCBI): domain Eukaryota; kingdom Metazoa; phylum Chordata; class Amphibia; order Anura; family Pelobatidae; genus Pelobates; species Pelobates fuscus. The sequence continues at coordinate 102,233,482 of NC_086318.1, forward strand.
TAAGAAATGAATGTGATGTTAGTACGTCATGCAGGAAGTTCCATTTAGAAATCAGTGGTCTTATGGATCAGTGTTAAACATGCACAGATGACATGCAACGTGCTCATCTCATAGGAATGTACATAAAAGTATACTATAAAAGTATACTTCAGCACCAATATCACCCCATAGACTTATTTCACTCCCTCGCATTGGTAGCCTTTCTTAAAATGGATTTATGGGATCCGAAAGCCAAGTGATCAAGACAAAGGAATAGCAACATTTAAAAGACTTGATAAAATGCTAGCACAATAGCTCGAGCTGGCACATAGTCCATCTCAGTGACATTATTAAATGAATACTGAATGGAAAGAGTATAATCAACAATTTATTTCAAGCAATGTAACAACTTATTGTAAAGGGACAGCTCCAAGTTAATGTACATGCAATTAATAATTAAAAAAAGGCATACAATTTAGTTGTGAAATGCATGCAGCCATTTAATTAATTAAAAAAAAGAACCGCACTGAAATAATATATATGGGTATTTATGTGTGTATACACACACACACACACACACACACATACATGGGCATCCTCAGCATAATGGAAATCAATCTTCTGCAAAGTTCTACAAAGAATGTGATGTGACCCATGCATATTGAATTGTTATCACTCCCATGCATTCTGGGGCTCCTAATCTTGGGCAGACCAGAACATAAATTTCCTGGACTTGGAAGACTGAGATTAGCGAGAATTACACTTCCGAGCAGTACTTGTTGCCATTTTAAAGGGGGACTGTCCCTTCAATGGAAATATACCCCATTGATTAAAATATTGAACATCACCTATAACTTGTGTTAATCTTTGTTGCATGACAAGCAATGTTTTCTTTTAAATTTATTTAAAACTATAAAATGACATCACAAGCCAGCTCAGACAAGACAAATCCATGGCAAACATTGTTTCATTTATCCTCTTCCCTGTCTGCCTCCTCTATTCTGACTGTTGGATTTAAAGGACAGAGCTTATAACAACGAATGACAGGGAGATAAAATAGAGGCGCCAGTTGCAGTATAAAGAGATGTGAAATTTATGCATTTACTTTTACTTTTCATAACGTAGATATTCACTAAACATAGGCATACAGATAAAATCAAAATGATTTAACCCCCAGATTTTCAGCTGTTTGCCATTAACAAAATCAAACAAAAGCAGTAGAAATAGTTCAACACAACAAATGCTTCAAAGTTTTTTTTAACAAATGCTTACCCAAATTAAACTGGAAATGCATGACTTATAATGACTTCTGTCTCAAAATTATTCAACCCCTTAATGGCAAGCATCTTTAGTACTTAGTAGAGCATCCTTTTGCTATTATCAATGGCCTCCAGTTCAGAAATATCCTTGGGTTTGCGTTCTGCAACCACCTTCTTTAAATCTCACCAGATATTTTCTATGGGGTTCCATTCAGGTGACTGTGATAGCCAGGCCTGGACTGGCCATCGAGCATACCGGGCAAATGCCCTGTGGGTTGCGATGGCCATGGGCCGAGGCTGACAAGGGAGATAAATAAATCTCCCCAGCCGGCCCATGCAGGGCCTGTGCTATCAGAGTGCTGGCCCTGCTGTGTGCCTTTATGGGCTGGTGGGGAGATCAAAGATGGAGTGTAGCAATGCTCCGATCTCGCGATAGTGAATTCCGGGCACTGTGAGTTCACTCACCACTAGGGCCTCCAGGGATTTCCCACCAGACCACCAGGGCTGGCAGCAAAGTGTATATATAGGAATATAAACTATATATATATATTTTTTTTTAGTAACATATATATATTACTTTAATCTTCCCCCACTGCATCCCAAACACACACACTCTAGTTGCACCCTTCACACACACACTGCACCCCAAATACACACACTCTATTTGCACCATTCACACACACATACACACATACACACACCCACACTGCACCCCTCACACACACACGGCACCCCTCACAAACACACTCACACACCCACTGCACCCCAAACACACATACTCTAACAGCACCTTTCATACACACTGCACCCTACACACACACACACACACACTCCACTCCACCCTTTACACACACACTGCACCCTCTCACACACGCACAGCACCCCTCCTCCAATTTTCATTTATATAAATATTGTAATTGTTTCTTTGACTGGCTTAAAGTCAAAGAAACTGCATTTAGTGTGGATGCCTCCTCCCTTAACCCAGATAGGATGTAATAATAGTAACACATACTTTGTAAAAAAAAAAAAAAAAAAGTCAGATTAAACAAGGTAATTTAAAAAACAATCTAAAACTGATAGAAATGGTTGAGGGTATGTGTACTTAATCTGCAAAAGGCTAAAACTAACTTTCTTGCAGTGACTTTACTGCATGAAGAAATCATTTGAATTAACTTTATTAATATATATAGATATGTTTGGGAAATATCTTGAAAGTGCAGACATACGCAACAACAGTATAATCAGATACATAGAGGAGCAGTATGATCACACATACAAAGCAGTATAAACACACATACACAGGAACAGTATTAGTTCACTGTTCTCTAATTTTGCAAGTTTTGTTTTGTTTTAATTAACCAGTTGGTGGCAGTCTCTACCCTCTCTGAGCAAATCAATGGTAAAAGAAAAAAACAGGCACAAAAACAAGAATAAAAAGTGGCAGAGAGACTGATTCTTTAAGGTCACCAATGTAAAAAGAGTTAAACAAAAATAATAAAATATGCATAACACAGGCACACGCATGAAAGTTACATAGTTACATGGCTGAAAAGAGACTTGCGTCCATCAAGTTCAGCCTTCCTCACATATGTTTTTGCTGTTGATCCAAAAGAAGGCAAACAACCGAGTCTGAAGCGCTTCCAATTTTGCAACAAACTAGGAAAAAATTCCTTCATGACACCACAATAGCAGTCAGAGGTCTCCTTGGATCAAGCAGCTATTACCCTTCTAATTAGAAATTATATCCCTGTATGTTAAGTTTTACATCTGTATGGACTGTGATAAAACCACCTCTTCAGGCAGAGAATTCCATATTCTTATAGCTCTTACTGTAAAAAAAAACCTTCCTTTGCCTTAGATGAAATCTCCTTTATTCCAGCCTAAATGTGTGACCTAGTGTCCTATGTATAGCCCTGTTTATGGATAGATTTCCAGATAAAGGTTTGTACTGGCCCCGAATAAATTTGTGTAATGTTATCATATCCCCTCTGAGGCGCCGTTTTTCCAAACTAAAGAGATTTACATTTTTTAACCTTTCTTCGTAACTAAAGTGATCCATTCCTTTTATCAATTTTTAGCTCATCTCTGCACTTTTTCTAGTGCCATGATATCTTTCTTTAGAACAAATGCCCACAATTGCACAGCATATTCAAGGTGTGGTCTTACCAGCAATTTATAAAGAGGCAAAATTATATTTTCATCCCTAGAATTTATGCCCCTATTTATACATGACAAAACCTTACTTGCCTTGGCAACTACAGATTGACATTGCATATTGCTGCCTAATTTGTTTTCTATAACGATTCCCAAATCCTTCTCATGTGTGGTTATCCCTAATTCACTACCATTTAGGGTGTAAATTGCTTTTGCATTCTTGACCCCGAATTGCATAACTTTGCCTTTCTCTACATTAAATTTCATCTGCCATTTTAGTGCCCAGATCTATCTAAATCCCTCTGCAGCGAGTGAATGCAATACTTTTATACATAACCTTTGTAGTAGTATATTGAGACATATAGTGTATAAAACAATAATATAAATAAAATATAAAATAGTCCAACTTGCAGGCTGTATGATTCATTGCACTGTAATTGTTTTTATCTTTTATGTGATGATTTCATTTATGGATCCCTAAGATGGAATAAACATATTGAACTATATTATATTTTATTTATATTTATTGTTTTGATTTGTTTATTTGCTTAAAATTTTGTACACCAACCTGGATTTTGGATATCCAGTCCTTGAGATCGGAACTTATCTCTACCAGAAGGAAGGGCAAAGGAGGCTTGAGCCTCCCAATCCACATTGGAGAAGGCGTTACTATTTCACTTATCTTGTGAGTGCAAACATATATAGCGCTAATCTTTGCATACATAACAATACTTCACTATGTGTTGCTAATCCTCTCATAGATGCACAGCTGTATCCCAAATCTCTATATGTACACAACTCAATAAATATTGCATTATGTTAAGTAAAGAAATAACAGCTTCTGCCGATATCACCTTACCTTTCCTTTTCAAATACTCTGCAATTAAAGCAGCAATATGGACGTAGCACATAGCAGCCTGAAAAAAATAAAAAGTGTACAATGAGATATTATCCTCAAATTTAATTCATCTAGATGCCTATCTCTGTAATGTTTCATTTGCATGCTTAGAGAACAGTGACACTGTTAAACCATTAAACATATAAAGCTAGTGAAAAGTTGCTGAATTACAGAGTAATACTCTAAGATCATATTAAATAGGCTGCATAGCCTAACTATACAATGTCCCCTTGTACATTTTACCCCAGCTTTAACTTTCTCCAAGATCCATGACACTTATGAAAATATTAAGCGTGTCTGCACTGTTTTTCATCCATAAGCAGGGCTGCCATCAGAAATTTTTGGGACCCTGACAGAGCTCAAGATCTGGGCCCCGGGGTCCACCTCAGAGTCCACTCACAGATATGCAGTGTGTTTGTGTATAGTGAATTCAGAGTGTCTGCTTGTGTAGGGATGTAGTGTGTGTATAGCAAATGCAGTGTGTTTTTGTGTAGGCATGCAATGTGTGTTTGTGTAGGCATGTAGTGTGTATAGAATTAATGCAGAGTATGTGTTTGTTTAGTTGAGGTAGTGTGTATAGTGAATGCAGTGTGTGTGTTTGTGTAGTGGAGATAGTGTGTTTAGTGAATGCAGTGTGTGTGTAGTTAAAAATAAAAAAATAAAAAATAAAATAAAAAATAAAAATGTGTTAATGTGAGTGAGTGTGTGAGTGTGTCTGTTAGTGTGTGTGTCTGTTAGTGTGTGTGTCTGTTAGAGTGTGTGTCTGTTAGAGTGTGTCTCTGTTAGAGTGTGTCTCTGTTAGTGTGTGTCTGTTAGTGTGTGTGTCTGTTAGTGTGAGTGTCTGTTAGTGTGTCACTGTTAGTGTGTCTCTGCTAGTGTGTGTATGTTAGTGTGTGTCTGTTAGTGTGTGTGTGTGTCTGACTGTGTGTGTGTGTTTGCCTGTTAGTGCGTGTGTGTGTGTCTGACTGTGTGTGTGTCTGTTAGTGTGAGTGCGTTTGCCTGTGAGTGTGTGTTTCTGTTAGCTAGTGTATGTGTATCTGTCAGTGAATGTGTGTGTGTGTATTTAGAAGGCAGGGCGGGAGGAATGGTTGGGTGGGGTTGGCGCGGGGGGAGGGGGGAAGAGGGGCGCCTGAGTTTTGTCCTGCCTAGGGCAGCACAAAACCAGGATACACCACTGTGTGTTTGTGTAGGCATGTAGTGTGTGTAGTGTCTGCAGAGTGTGTGTTTGTCTAGGGATGTAGTGTGTGTATAGTGAATGCAGTGTGTGAAACTGCATAGTGTGTGTTTGTGTATATAATGAATGATTAGTCTGTGTTTGTGTAGTGGATGTAGTGGTAACCCGTGGCAACGCTCTGACGGCCGAGGTGCTCGTGAGAGTTAGACACACAGAAGTGCTGGGAAGGGATGGTGGAGTGTGCTGCGGGCCCCCACTCCAGTAAACAGGGCGCAAGTGCACATATATATAGCGAAAATCGCTATATATATGTGCACATAGAAAATGTGGGACCCAGAACTCCACGAGCAGTACAGGCCCCCCAAGATGGTTGTCATGTCCTGATGGCGGTCCTGTCCATAAGACACCAGTTTATGTCAATGTTTTTAAGAGCTGGGAAGAATGTAAGGTGACCAAATAAATTAGACTTTCATTTCCTACTACCAAATATTTAAACCAGCTTTTCTTAAAAACACTGCAGGTGTCTGTAAAAATAGATCTGTTACTGTGGGGATGGATATGTTTTATTATGAAGACCTGATTATGGTGGGAGTATGCACCATGTATATTTATGTATACATGTATATTATATATTTTACTCATACAGATTTGTTTTCATGTATATTGTTTATTGTGGACATCTCTTATAGAGGGGGGCTGCCATTAAAAGCTATATTTAATTATAGATATTTGATATTATGCATATATTTTATTATAGTGTGAGGAGTATGCCATTGAAGAGCTCTAATATTAAATGAAGATTGTTTATTTAAGAGAACTATTTTATTCTAACAATCTGTTATGATATTGCATAGTACATTAGGTTTTAGGTTTCTTCCCTCATTACACATGAATTGTATTAGATTATTTTTGTTGCACAGTTATATAAAAAAACTATTTTATAGCTATTTTATTTAACATTACAGAAAACCCTTCATTGTGACGGCTATATTTCTCTGAGGTTAAACAAAACATTTTTTTATCAAACAATTGAAATGCCAGCTAGTGCCAATTAGCAACAAGCAAATAAAGTGGGTAAGTTGCGGAAAAGGCAGTCTTTAGTCTTCACATGAAAATGTTCACTATATTCTGTCTTAAAATGTATACTATGCACGATTTCACATAAGTGAAATACTGTATTATTATTATTATTATATTTATATTTATATTTATATAGCGCCAACAAATTCCGTAGCGCTTTACAATGGGTGGACTAACAAATATGTAATTGTAACCAGACAAGTTTGACGCACAGAAACAGAGGGGTTGAGGGCCCTGCTCAATAAGCTTACATGCTAGAGGGAGTGGGGTAAAGGGACACAAAAGGTAAGGGAAGTATTAGGGAAGTAGATTGGCAGAATAGTATTCGATGAAAACTTAGTGTGGGGTTTTTGTGAGCCATTAACAGTTTAATTTATATGCTTTTGTGAAAAAGTGATTTTTGATGATTGGAGACTGGGTGAGCTTCTAACAGAGAATGTAAGGGAGTTCCACAGGAACTGTGCAGACCTAGAGAAGTCTTGAATGTGAGCATCAGAGGTGGGAGTAGGAACAGAGGATAGACGCAGGTGTTTGGCAGAGCGTATTGCTTTCTTGTGTACAACTAGAGCAAGTGATAGAATGTTGCCAGGTTCACATTGAGTAATAAAGACACACAATGGACACATATATCTCTAACACAGTTTTCATCTGTTATTCGGTACTGTGAATTCTGCTCTACGCTGCATTAATCTTAGAAGGAAAATCACAAATTTTAATGCACCGTACAGTTCATAACTAGAACCATCTGCTTCACATCTACAACTGATACGGAGAAAGACCGTCCTTCCTGTGTTTTGTCTAGACATTGGCTTATTCACGCATTACATGGTCAGGCTTGTTTGCTTCCTATTAGGCCTTTGCTTTCTACAAACTGTGCATGTTGCTAAGCAGTAACTATCCTTTACGTGAACTTGGATCACACCTTATGGACATAAATACTATTAAAATATTATTGGCTCGTCTCTCTACAGGAAATGTGTCTGCTTATGGTTTTATAATAAATCTATTAGCTTTGCTAATAGCTGAATATGCGGTTTCAAATTTTATTAACATTTATTTCTGTATAAATGATGGTTAGTCAGAAAAAATATTTTACCAGAAGTGACACCTTAAGATTTCTATAATAAGGTATATCATGAAGAGTACAAATGCTTTGGTACACATTTCTTAAAGGGGAATGGTCACTACTTAGAATTTTTAATATTGTCTTTACTTACCCCCTAAATTTAGCAAAAAATTAAAATGCTGCTTTTTCTCCTCCTCTTTTGCAATATTTCCCCCGGCCTTTCCTTTTCTAAACTGATTAATGATTTAATATGCTAAATCTAATCTAATATAAATTTAAATGTATACATTGAAAAGAAATTGGAGCATCACATGAAACAAATTTACAAGTGATTTTCAATGTTTTTTTTTCAAACGCTGTAACATTTAAAGAAGAGACGATTCCCCTTTGGAATCATATTTTATTCACATATACATATGAGGTATCTAACAAAAGTGCTGAATTTTGTTTGGAAAGTCCTCTTTTCATTCACAGCATTGCAATATTTTACAGAGAGAGATATCTGCAGGAAATTAAAGGAACACTTTGCACACCATCACAACTTCATATCAATGTGTTCCGTTGAGCTCACTCAAGCACTGTCCAGCTTCATGGTGCCAACAGTACTTTATATACCTGGTGGGTCAGCTTATCCCAGCATGGAGGCACATGGTGGCATATTAAAAGGCACATGGGTAAGGGTGTATTATAGTTATTATTATCATTATTATCGTCATCAGTTACATAGCGCCAACATATTCCACAGCGCTTTACAATATTATTTGTTATGCTTCGTAAAAAAAGTGGTCACACAGGGCTAATCTAAAAAGGGTTGGTGGGTATGATTCTAGCCTAGAGATGAAATATTTGAAAATGTTTAATAAAATACAGCTATCAGAATCATTATTCTTATTTTTTTAATGTATTTAGCAAGCTCTACTTATGTAGAAAAAGACTGGAAAAGATCGGCTCTAAATAATACAATTCTACTTTTTTTTTTGGCATAACTGAACAATTGCAGTATGCTGTTTACTGTAGCCCACGCAGATATGTGAATTATAAATCACCATCTGCATTGGGCAATCATTGCCTAATGTAACTTTTACTGTGTATGCAGATGGTGAATGTACCCATACAAGTTTTAGAAGTCAAAATATTATGCAAAACAGATGGCGAAATCTTTCAAATTTGTGATTTAATGTTTTTGTATTAGAAAAAAACAACAACCCATAGAATTCAGCTTTGGTGGTTATTCACTAAACCATACATTTTGGACAATTATTAATCTAATTGTAAGTTTTAGTTCTAACTAGCTAAACTGGTAAAAAGCAGAGTTAGAATTTTCTTAACCCCAGATACAGCTATTATGATCTACAATTTGCAATTCCCTTGCCAAGATTTCACAAGTCCTGGTTTCATAAATAATCCTGACTGTGTCCCAAACTCTTTTATTTACCTCTGATAAATCTCCATTTCTGGCATGGATTTTTGCCATGCTCTCCAGCCAAGTCCTACGTAATTCAGGCGTGCTGGCATACGAGTTTGCCAAGCTATATTGGAGGTCCACCAGCATCTCTGGGTCCTTCTCATGTTCCTTCATTTGTGCTGTTGCCATTAAAACAGTCCGGATGCGTTTGGTGAGATCTTTCACCTCTGCTGGAAACGGAGTGTTCTTTGAAACAAAAATAAAAGTATTTTTGCACAGAAACCAACTTCCTTTGGACCATGACTTATGTGTGATTGTGTAAACCATACAATACCTTCATTTGTTTGTCTCCATTAGCAAAGTTGTTGATAATGGCCAATGAATGTTGAAATCGAGAGCCACCAATTCCTGCATCTGCAATCAGCTGGCTTACTGCCTTGATGAGCTATAAAGTTAATGAAGAAGGAAGGTTGATACTTTGGTTTTATACAATAAGATTATACCGGCCAAGTATTCCAATTGACTTATCCTGAAGAACAATGTGACCATTACAATTATTGACAGTCAGGGCTTTGCACCTAAACACATCATATACTTTCCCTGGACTACAAGAAAGTATAAATTAACTCAGTTAAAATTAAATATTACATGTTACATAGAAACATAGAATGTGACGGCAGATAAGAACCATTCGGCCCATCTAGTCTACCCAATTATGGAAATACTTACTTTAGTCCCTGGCCTTATCTTGTATCTAGGATAGCCTTGTGCCTATCCCACGCATGCTTAATCTCCTTTACTGTGTTAACCTCTACCACTTCAGCTGGAAGGCTATTCCATGCGTCCACTACCCTCTCAGTAAAGTAATACTTCCTCATATTTTTAAACCTTTGCCCCTCTAATTTAAAAATATGTCCTCTTGTTGTGGTAGTTTTTCTTCTTTTAAATATAGTCTCCTCTTTTACCGTGTTGATTCCCTTAATGTATTTAAATGTTTCTATCATATTCCCCCCCCCCCCCGTCTCGTCTTTCCTCCAAGCTTCCTCCAACGTTAAGATACTTTAACCTTTCCTGGTAAGTTTTATCCTGCAATCCATGAACCAGTTTAGTAGCCCTTCTCTGAACTCTCTCTAAGGTATCAATATCCTTCTGAAGATACAGTCTCCAGTACTGCGTACAATACTCCAAGTGAGGTCTCACCAGTTTTCTGTACAATGGCATGAGCACTTCCCTCTTTCTACTGCGAATACCTCTCCCTATACAACCAAGCATTCTGCTAGCATTTCCTGCTGCTCTATTCCATTGTCTGCTTATGTTTTAGTCATCTGAAATAATTACCCCTAAATCCCTTTCCTCAGATGTTGAAGTTAGGACTCTATCAAATATTCTGTACTCTGTCCTTTGTGTTTTTATTTTATTTTTTTACGTCCAAGATGCATTATCTTGCACTTATCAACATTAAATAGCTGTTACAACTCTGACCATTTTTCTAGTTTACATAAATCATTTGCCATTTGGCTTATCCCTCCTGGAACATCAACCCTGTTACATATCTTAGTATCGTCAGCAAAAATACATACCTTACCATCAAAACCTTCTGCAATATCACTAATAAAAATATTAAAGAGAATGGATACAGCTCCCTGAGGTACCCCACTGGTGACAAGACCATGCTTTGAATATACTCCATTGACTACAACCCTCTGTTGCCTGTCATTCAGCCATTGCCTAACCCATTCAACAATACTGGAATCTAAACCTAAAGATTCCTACACTGTGCAACAGTGTCAAAAGCCTTACTGAAATCTAAGTAAGCAATGGTCTACTGCATCAACCTGATCTATTATTTTAGTTACCCAATCAAAAAAATGAACAAGATTAGTTTGGCATGATCTCCCTGAAGTAAACCCAAGTTTGAGAGTAATGAGTAGTGACATTTTAATGATAGATAGGTGTGCTTCTTATTAACTATTAGACTTTTGCAAAAATTTGAATCAATGCATCACTAGAAGGAAAGTTAAGTGTCTGCGTGCAGAGGGTGGAGACACTGAATGGCAGTACTGCACACTGTGGAGCACTGCCCCAGGAATCACTTCTATTAGCCATCTGAGGAGTGGCTGGTGGAGTTATCATTACGCTGTAATGTCATTTTATTCTGAAAAGACAGTGTTTACTGCAAAAAGCCTGAAGGGAATGATTCTACTAGCCAAAACAAATATAATAAGCTGTGGTTGTTCTGGTGACTAAAATGTCCCTTTAAATGTGAAACATACACTGTTGGTTAGTACATGCAATTCCTTATAAGCACAGTGATTTTATCGTGAATACACAGAACACAATCTTACTTGTAGATGAGATCTCACAATTGACGTTTGTTTGTTATATTCAAAGTTCTTTCGCATGAAAAAATACAGCAGAGCCGAGGCCTCAGTCTGGGTGGAGCGTGAGTGATGGTTGCAGCATTTAAGAACTTCATAGCAAAATGGTCCACAAAGATCAGCTTGTCCTTGAAAGAATGCAGAAGGGAACTGACGAAGAGTTAAATACATACTATTAGATACCAATTTGGAATACATTTGGATACATTTATAAGTAAAACTGAAGTCCTAATGGATGGCCAATCTAATCATGGCTGGCTCCCTTTACTGGATATTACGAGGGACACACACAAAACCATAACTTTGTGATAACTCAAAGTCAAAATTCAGACCCAATCAGATACACTATTTAACAACTAAAATAGACGCCATCGTCAATGTAATCATAATCCAAAATTCTACATATTATTTTCTAGCATGGTAAGCATACACAGATAATACAAACTTGGATTGTCTCTAAGACATAAGACGTCATCAGTCATGTGAACTAAAAATGATGCATCAAATCCGACTACCCTGTTAGAATTAATTATCTTTTGCTAGATACAAATCAGGGTTCATAAAAATACTAACAGATGGTACACGATGCATTGTACAACAAAGACTATTAGTGAAGGTTCTACTTTATTTATTTACAGAAAAAGGTCACCCGCACTCAATATCTGGTAAAATGCCAGCTGCACCTGGGCATGTCTGAAATAGATACAAATTGATGCAAGATGGTGGAATAGTTCATCAATTAACATCTTGGCTGTATGTTTATGCATTAGCACAGTTAATCTTTTTTCCCTGCAGCTATCTGGCTGTCATTCACAAGTCTGCTAGTTTATTTATTTATATTCATACACTGATATATTCTTTACACAATCAGGTACCTTGTTTACAAACATCCGGATAGCGGCAAACACATGACGCAGGGCAGCCGCTGATTGGTTGATTTGTAAAAAAAGTAAGTGGGTATCAAAAACCTTCTTCATCAATACACTTTGGTTGTCAGATGGCTGCAACTTCTGGAAAAAAAAAAGGCAACCAAATAAGATGCATGAAATCCTTACATTTGCTGAGCTTTGGGCAACAAAAGATTTTGGAGTCCTGCTATAAAAACTTCCTACATATCACAGGTTTTTCCTCTATGTCTATTTTCCTTTCCTTTGGTCAAGAGACCACATGTACTGGAGATTAATAATTTACCATGGGTTACCCTATAAGCATGGGCCTGGGGTAAAACCCAGCTTAACCCTGCATAGGGGTGGACCTGTGTAACCAGTCAATAAAAATGCAGGGGCCAATTGGAAGCAGGGGGACATAAAACACAGCTATTACTCTATTACTCCAGTGTGACACTTTAAAAAAAAAGCAAAGTTCCCTGTAACCAATGTTAATTCCGGCAGCAAATTTCAATTTCGTTTTAGTCATTGTCTTTTGACTAAAAAGCAATTTTATTTTTATTTTAGTCATCTGAATTGTTTTTGTTTTAGACGACGTAATTTCAACAATTTTAGTCAACTAAAATTTGACTAAATTGTTAACACTGCCTGTAACTGTGCTTTTGACAACAGGTGAATGCACAGCAAAGTCACAAAGGATTGTTCTGGCAGTTTTCACAGCATGTATACCCAGGCAAAATAATTGTATTTGTTCTGTGCAAAAATCACCATGACTGGAACTATTGAATTGTAAATGTTAAAGCACATATGCTAGATCCTATGGCTATTACACATTTGGACATGACTATATTAACAGTTTGCAGAACTGATATAGGACGCAGGGGTGGGGAACCTTCGGCCCTCCAGATGTTTTGGACTACATCTCCCATAATGCTCTTACAGGCATAATGCTAGCACAGCATCAAGGGAGATGTAGTCCAAAACATCTGGAGAGCCGAAGGTTCCCCACCCCTGGACTAAGGGATTGTTGTGCAGGAACAAATATTGCACATTATGAACATTTATTAACTTGGTCCACTAGTCTCAACTAACTTATGAATAGGTTTGGATCTGAGCAATGGAGTAATTACTCAGAAGAATCAATTTTATCATTTTGGCAATTCCTGAGAGCACAAATAAAATAGGCAGGTTCTCACCATCAACAAATACAGATACAAATAGTTAAAGTGTTACCTGATGGGTCTCGTTGAACAGACACAATAGGTCAAGAACCGTAATACAAACTTCTGTGGCAATGTTGGCTTCTATATCAAGATGATGCACAATGTCTGTCTCATTTGAACTACCTGTAAATAACAGCAATTTTAGAGAGTTTAAGTAAAATAATGTGCAGTGTCGACATGTTAAGAAACCCAACAAACCCTACAGACAATAGGAAAATTCAATAAAATCTAAATTTGATCAGTAAATTCAGTAAAAACACCCAATATATAATATATAAGTATATTGCTATTTTTTTTGTTTATTTTTAGTTAACACATATAGCCAAACAGTAAATTATGTGGCTGCAATTCAATATATAAAGCATACAGACATGATCAAGAGGTTCAGGTGATATGAAACATTACAATAGGAAAGTCAAGTAAGTTATTAAGTTGTTGGTGGTAGATATCATGGTTCCATCATAAATGCAACAGCAGTCACCTTGGGTCAGACAGATCTGCTTTTTTTTTTTTACGTACAACAGAGGTTAGACAATGGCCAAAATATTTCAGAGATGCCAAAAATACTCATATATGACACTTCACAACAGAAGAGCATCTCTGAACTCAACACATTGAACCTAGAAGCACATGGGCAACAGCAGCAGAAGACCAAAACAGGTCACTCTACTGTCTGCTAATAAAAAGAAGCACACACTTGGTTACCAAAAACGGGATGACTGAAGATATAAAAAATGTCACCTTATCTGATGAATCAGAATTTAACATAACCCATATCAACGCATGGATCAAGTTAGCCTTGAGTCAGTAATACACACTGGTGCTGGTTTATAATGTACGGACTGCTTTTTTGTCACATAGCCTATATTACTACAAACTGACCACCATAAAAACTACAGTGAGTACATTGGTTCTATAAATATGTCTCTTATTATAACCACCAAATCACATTGTGAGACAATACTTCCAGCTGGATAAGTGCAAGTGTGTGTAAAACTGTGTTTGTGAAGCAATGTTGTAGAATATGCATGTGTAACAGAGTATTTGTGCATGTAGCGTGTTTGTGTAGCAAAATATGTAGCTGGGAGTGTGTTTAGCAACGTATGTGTGTAGCAGAGCTTACATGCATGTAGTACGCAAAGTATGTAGCTGGGTGTGTGTTTAGCAGTGTATGTGTGAAGCAGAGTGTGTGTGCATGTAGTGAGTTTGCATAGCAAAATATGTAGCTGGGAGTGTGTTTAGCAATGTATGTGTGTAGCGGCACGTGTGTATGTAGTGAGTTGTGTAGCAAAGTATGTAGCTTGGTGTGTGTTTAGCAGTGTATATGTGTGCAGCAGTGTGTTTCTGTAGCAGAATGCACTTGTAGCAGGTTGTGTGTATATATGTAATAGGGTGTGTGTGTATAAGTAGGTATGTGTTTATCAGTGTGACTGTTTGTGTTTATGATTAGCATAGTGTGATTTTAATATTATGTTGAATACATATCTGTGTGTGTCTGTGAGGGTGTATTTCTGTCTGGTAGACTGTACACACTTTTGATGGCAGCTCCACTTGAACTCACTCCCCAACAAACCTCTGGCGAATAGAAATAAGTGTATTCATGATGACCAAATTTTCTAAATGTACAACCAGGATTCTTCACTACATGGTAATTGTCAGGAACTTAAGAGGACATTTTAAAATTTGATTTAAAAATAAGTAAATCTGCAATTTGTTTCAAGCATTTACAACATGTGTATTGCTGTATTATACAGCTCATTTTAGGTCATAGCAATGCAACGCTACAATGATGATAGAGTGATATTTAAATTGATAGGATGATTACTGAAAAAAGAAAAAAAAACCTAAACAAACCAAAAACAACAAATCAGTAGTTTATATACAACATACAGCCTGATTTGAATGAATACATGGACATTGAGCACATGATGTACACTTGGGATACCTGTTAATAACATAGGGATTTAAGACTGTTTCCATGTGTGGTGAGAACAAGAGATGTTAGCTTGTAGCAACACCACATGTGCAGAGAAAGTCACTGTGGTAACAGACATTAACATCACGATTTACAAGACTTGTACTGTGTATGTCAGTGATGGAATCCACGATGAGATGAACTTTGATGACAAGACAGTACACCTTATATAGATTATGAAATACTTACTGGCTGCTGAGCTTGTGAATTCTATAATTTGCAACAATTTGGGATTAGAAAGAGCATTCTTTCCTCGAATGATGGGCAACGTTTGTGACCTTGGATGTTTTTGGCCATCATGTGCAGAATGTATCCTGGAAGAAAATGGAACTGCATTGTTAAATATGCTTAAATTGATGCAGTTTGAGTGCTTAGAGTTATCCTGGACCTCAGTATAAATGCTCAGGTTATAAGAGAAGTTATATTTTTGAATTTCTGATAATCAGAACTCATCAAGCCGTCGTATGAATACGTTCCAAGAAATAGGTCAGTTCTCACAAAATACCCGATTGTATTGTTTGTGTTTTTATTAAGGAACAGTTGATATGCAATTTGGTCTAGAAGGAAACATGGAAGCCGCTATAGATACTCAAGGATATATTAAAAAACACTGGAATCCAGCTTAAAACTGGACCACAAGGCATGCCATCACACTCATGTAAGTGCATACATTACTCACAATTGTCATGCATGTCTAGTACTGTTTCTTCTGATAGCTATCACAAATAGGGTTCTCTCAATCTCCAGTTTCTACACATCTCCTATAGCAACAGTTTCAGCCCAATTATTATTCCACCCAAGGGAATAAAACTGCCATTAAAGAGGGACTTGCCAATACATGTAGACATGACCCAATATAAAAAAACAAAGCACCAATTTAACATAAAATGAATAACACTTTGCAGTTTGATTGTCTTAGGATGGTAGGACTTACACAGACTATGTTTGCAATTTATATTATTTCAATTTACAAACATGTTTCTATTCGTGTCCAACATCAAAGGTGAGTTGTTGCAAGGCTCAATTCTATCTTACTTCATGATATGACGACACTCTGACTGATTTGGTTGAGTTGTAGATATTATTGTAAAATAAATGATCATCAGGTTATAGACTCTATATATCAGGCATAGGCAACCTTCGGCACTGTTTTGGACTACACCTCCCATGATGCTTTGCCAGCATTGTGGGTGTAAGAGCATTATGGGGGATGAAGTCCACAACATCTGGAGTGCCAAAGGTTGCCTATCCCTGCTATATCAAACTAATCCCACTATAGAGAACTCAGATTGCAACATTATGGGTAAAAAACTAGCTGTGACTTAGATGAGTTGGGGAATGTTTGCACATCATATATTTCTGTCTTACTTTTGGTATTCAGTCTTTAATTCATACAATTTAGTATTCAGTTAATAAACTCCACTGTGTTCAACTACAACCCATTTGTAAATATAGCTCTCTACCCTAAGTAAAGAAAGTTCAAGCTTTTTAAAGAATGGACAATAGCTTGGTAGCAGTTACTGTGTGCATTAGTACTTGGATAAAAATGCTTCAAGTTACTGGTATTACAGCTGTGAAAATAAGCTTTTGCTTTTTTTGGATACAGAGTAACCCGGAAGTGTCCTTGTATTTAATTTTCTCTGTCCAAAAGCCAAGAGCCTGCTTCACAATGTGAGAACTGAACTCGGAGAGCAGGTGTTTAGAGACTGCATTGTGGGAAAATGAGGGGACAATTCTGTGGAATGCCTGCAGTGGAAATCTTTACATTAACCCACTGATTTCCAGGTTTTTGGACACCACCATCGTATTCACTGTAAGGAGCAGCCTTTAAGACACATAAAATGCAAAGTCTGTGGTATTTCTGCGGATTTCCATATTACAAATGTTATCGGAGAATGCATGAAAATCGCAATTAGTTCTTTGGAGCCAATATATTTCACATAAAAAAAAAAAATAGAGTAATCTAACACCACAACTCTTGATTGCTGTTTCCTTTACATATTTTTGCATTTAGTAATCTCTTTCATTTTTGTAGCAAAATCGACTCAAATTCTATTTTCTACTGTTTTACAGAAATATAATTATTTTCAAAATATTCTACTGTTTTACAGAAATATAATTATTTTCAAAATATTCTACTGTTTTACAGAAATATAATTATTTTCAAAATATTATATTCTAAATGTCCTGTTTATATTAAACAGTGCCACTATATTTATAGCTGGGTTCATTATAGCACTGCTTCATAACACCTCCATCATTTTATAGTGCTTCCTTAGGGAATATAAGTACCACATTTTACCTACACCCCAACGATAGTGCCCTAACCAAATGCAAAAACTGTAGATTTTGTGAAATGCCCCTACTGTTATTAAACCTATGTTTGGCTGAGAATTATGTGAGCTGGAGTCAATAATGACTCACGGGTACTCACCAAATATAACTCACTAAATAAAGACACTTCACATACCCGGAACATGGACAGTGAGGTTAGGAATTATCTTAATTGTCTGGATCATTAAAAGCAGTAATCTTATGATGCTGTAAAAGAATGGAACAGCAAAGCACAAAATGCCAGTGTCTTATAATCTAGCTTTTACATGCAATTTGTCTTTAACAGGCTATTTTTATCAGATGCATCCACGCTGCACGACTTGCTAGCAATGAAGCAGTTCTGTATAAAGTGACAGAATTTAAACAGACAAAAATAGTATTGTTACACACTAAAAAAGTTGAATGAACAGGAATTACTATTATAATGGGAAGTATTCATAAACAGCATCCTCTTACAATGCCGATCATTGTGTTACGCATGGTCTGCCAAGGATTAGTTGCTGTAAATTGAATTTACTGTATATTACGTCAATGAAAACAATATGTGCAAGAATACCACTGTGTTAGGAGTCCCGCTTGAGAAGAGGAATTAGAGCCTTTCAGGGTCCCGTTGTTCTGAGATGCTTGGGCAAGTTTGAAAGCTGCAGTGATTTTTCTGTTGGAAAAAGTCTCAATAAATAAATTGTTCCTTTTTGTTATCACATTTATATTTATTTATTTAATAAATGTATTAATTATTTGCACCAAAAAAACAACAACCAACAACAACAACAAGTAGAGGCTAAAGAAATGCAGTAACATTTCTATAGTTTGTTAGTATGTTCATAGATTTTTTATTTGAATTTTTAAAGCATGAGAAGGTCTGCTTTGCATTGCACAAATATGGAAATATGTGCTGTGTAAACGGGCAAAAAATAATAATAGAAACAATTGATAAATCAGAAAAAAGAAGTATGTGGTTACAATTGCAATAATGGATGGGAAACAATGAATGAATGACATTCATTTAATTCTTCTTAATTGTATAGAATTAAAATGCATTTGACAACTTTTAACTGGTATAGAGTGATTGATTCCTTTCCTTAAGAAAAGGACCTAAATAAAACAAGTGTAGTAACCCTTAACCCCTTAAGGACACATGACATGTCATGATTCCTTTTTATTCCAGAAGTTTGGTCCTTAAGGGGTTAAAGGACCACTATAGTGCCAGGAAAACATACTCGTTTTCCTGGCACTATAGTGCCCTGAGGGTGCCTCCACCCTCAGGGACCCCCTCGCTCTGGGATGAGCAAAGGGGTTAAAACTTACCTTTCTCCAGCGCCAGGCGGGGAGCTCTCCTCCTCCGATCCTCCTCCTCTCCTCCCATTCGGCTGAATTCGCACGCGCGGCAAGAGCTGCGCGCGCATTCAGCCGGTCTCATAGTGAGAATCACGCAAGCGCCTCTAGCGGCTGTCAATGAGACAGCCACTAGAGGATTTGAGGGCTGGATTAACCCATTTATAAACATAGCAGTTTCTCTGAAACTGCTATGTTTATAAAAAATAGGTTAACCCTAGCTGGTCCTGGCACCCAGACCACGTCATTAAGCTAAAGTGGTCTGGGTGCCTAGAGTGGTCCTTTAACTCATTTAAATCAGGCAAGCAGCAAAGAGTTACCTCCTAATCACAAGAGACATATATATGAGGCAGGAGCAATGCTACAAGGGCTGACATGGTCTGGAACTGTTAGTAGTACCCAAGTGCGGCCCCTACATCCTACAGCCACAAATACAGAAGGCACATTATTATTATTATTATTATTATTATTATATTTATTGAAGACCCCCTGCAATTTATATCAATAGTTCACATATTTACCAAAGGATTGAGGGAAGAGACAGCCAGGTCTGTACTACCTGGTTACTAGGGTTTCCTGTGGGTGTTGCTCAAATTTATTCCTGTAACATTATTATATATAGATATCTTGTGTAAGATTAATAAACAGACGTATACCACCCACCGTATTATGTTTCTTTTTCCGAGATATCTGAAGTTTTGAAGACATACTCTAACAAATGAAAGTGAACACTGTTAGAATACACCGGTCATCAAACTCAACACATATAAATATTCTAAAGCAATATGATGCTGACTAAAAGATGTTCCTGTAATTAGATGGGATAGACAAATTGGTAAAAACAACAACAGCTCTTCATACATTTAAAGTAATGAGGGCCACGTCAATTACGTGGCTGGTTATTGGTAATATTTGATATCACCTCTCCTCTTCATATACAGTAGTTGGAATAGCCATTTTTTGTGTCTACATAGAAGCATGAGTTCCAGGCCCAAAATAAGCGATAAAAAAGACAATTAAAGGGACACTATAGTCACCCAGACCACTTCAGCTCAGTGAAGTGGTCTGGGTGCCAGGTCCCTCAGGTTTTAACCCTTCAGATGCAAACATAGCAGTTTCAGAGAAAAACTCCATAACTATTAAAGTAAAAATGTAATTTGTGAAAAATCAGTGGCAATAAAGATTGTTCTAATTTGTGTTTATGCTTTAATCAACAAATATGTATATCGAAAACTGATAAGCGTATTTGTGTGCTATTTGGTTTACAGAGTAAGTAGCTGTTCAGTGGGGGGTGGCTTTCTTGAGCCAGTCTTATTTTTATATTTCATCCTCCCAACATATTATCTCATTACAAGCCTGTTTTAAATGAACGGTTAGCAAGGCTAACAGTAATAGAATGTACTTACTCCAGAATGCTGAAAAAGTCATATATCTCCGTATTGGGAGCCCTCTGCCAGTACGAGACTAACATTTCTGCAAATACAAATAAAAAATGTAATTCTTGAGAATTTCGTTACAGAATCCAAAATACAAGCCACTTCTTACCCTTTGATATCATTTTCATAATATGAAGAAAACACATCAATATAGTTTTGGTTTCGGCCTGGTCAAGTTTGTCATATCGAAGCGTTGAGCCAATCAGAGACAATGGTCTTGCAATCTGTTAGATGAAGAATCATGCATTATTTTCAAAACATTCATAAATTGTTTCTCCAAGGGCAAAAAGATATTCAAGGTTATTCACTAAAGTGAGATTCGTCGGGAGTTCTAAATGAATTTATAAGTCACTGCACTGCTACTTATGGACTACAGTTCCCATGATGCACATATGGTAGAGCTCTGCTCCCTCCTGCCCTGACTTAGACAATATTAGTAAATGATAGCGTGCTTATGTGTTGCTTTTTAACCATTTGAGTGATAGAGATGAATCTACATAATGCCATTTTTACCTGGCCCCTAACTTTAACTGCTGGTTTCAAAATTCTAGTGACAGTTGTCAAGCCTTTAATGGAATTAAACATTGTCCAACATTTTTTTATTTAGTTTTATAAATATAATATACAATTAGCGAGGGCAAAAACATACAATACAAAAAGAAAAAGATTTGCAAAAAAAAGGTGATAGTGCATCTAATCCAATAACAATGACTCCAGTTATGCATATAGCTAGCATATACGTTTACATCAACCAAGCCATCAGTATGACATCACATAATTAGCGTAGAGTAAGCGCATGATATGACATATCTGTTGCCAGACATGGTCACCCATGGGGAGATATCCTTTAACCCCTTAAGGACACATGACATGTGTGACATGTCATGATTCCCTTTTATTCCAGAATTTTGGTCCTTAAGGGGTTAATGTTACATAATATAACAACACTCTATCAAGAGTATTGTTACATCTGAATAGAGATACCATTGGAAATAACATGAATTAAAGAGCATATGACTTGCGAATCTCATCTTCCCATATGTTCTAAAAGAATTTTAGTTTGAAACTCTAATCACACATCTGTCATTTATATACACATGTTCAATACTGTATAATTGTAAAATTCTAAACCCAGATGCATATGTGCAATAGTGCGTTTCAAAACATATCTAATTTCTCGGCTTTGCGAAAAGGGTTCATTAACTAACTAGGAATTTAATTGTGAAGCATAGTCGTTTAGCAGTAAGCAAGTCAAAACTGCTTGGAAAAGTTATCCATTTTTTAAAGTCAATTCCCAGTAGCTTAATTTGTAAGCACCAGTGGTATGCTTCACACAGGTACCCTTGATAAAGGAAACCAGTTGATGCCGAAACGTTGGGGAGAGTTGGTGACTTGTGTTTCTGCCTTGGGGCTTGAAAGATTTTTTTGGTATAGTGCTATTGCATTACTGTTTGCCTATTTCTGTTACTTTGTTTATTATTGTTTTGTGTCTGTTATTGTGATTCATTCTACTGATTAAAGTTTTATTGTACTTAATGATTGAAGTTGTTATAGTGTGCATTCTATATTATATATGGATGCTTTACATATGAAGCATGTTTAACAACTCAGATTTCTCAAAAGAAAGAAGATCTCTTGAACAAGAGTTCTACCAGCCATTTCAGGAGTAATAACCCTCCACCAGAGGTAGCTGGCTTAGTACAATGGGATTGACAAAAATCAAAAAACAAGAAAGGAGGACGATTGTAAATAGGAAATGTACAATGCCTTCTCACCAGCCACTGCAATCTAGTTTTCTCTTTGAAATATAAAAATGAGTTATTGAAAAACAAGAGGACAGAATGAGACCATATATAATAGTATTCATATCTGTGTGTCCACCAGATCCTCTGTAGAACCATGTGTACCTTTTCACAGTTCTCGGCCTTGTCGCTATTCTTCTCATTTGTGCTAGGAATAGACTCCAGGCTAGCTAGAGATGCTCGAGAATCAGCATTGTTTCCTGCCGTGATGGCAACTGAAGAAAAAGCTGCGGAAATAAAATCAAGAGCACTGAGTGCAGCACAGATTATTAAGAGAACAGCTTGAAACATCTATGTGCAAACAAGAGAATCTGCACATACAACAGCAAGTATTAAAAACAAGTTCTTCCCAATGAGTGCATTAGGATTTTGGTTAAATTAGTTTAGGTTTGACAGGGCCATTGCTTGGTTCCTGAAACACCTGGGGCTTGAGCCCCAACATTCTGTTACCCCCTATTGCCTACACTAAGAGAGAGGTGGGGATATATCATGACATATGTCCCCTCCTCTCTACCAATAGAAAGAAATATGCATCTGCATATGCTCCCCAGGATCTGATCTCAATGAAAGCAGGCAAACAAGCACATAATGAACAGCCAAGCATTCAATACAATTCTGCCACACTACCTAACTAATAGAGTTGTGTGCAGCAGATTTATTTTTCCACCAGCACTGCTCCCAATAGTTATCATGGGGCATCACAACCATCATTTTAGTACCCTGTGGACCACTATTTTAGTAGTCTTTATTTTTAGACCAGACGACTGCTTTCAGTAAAATACATATATATATATTTTAAAAACCTAATTGCTGTACACCATCCACTACTAGTAGAAATCTGGGGCTTCAGCATGAAATTCCCTGCCCCCCAGCAACATCTATGTGTTTGCACATATTAAAACGTAAGCCACTATTTTGTAGATTGCAAAATGAGTTATCTCCTGCTAGACCTGAGCAATGCAAAATAAATGTATATTGGATTTTTTCTGTCCCTAGATTTCTATGATTGAAAAATCTAGCAGTCAGCAGATATTTTGTGCACGTGTTTGTGGGTAATACTGTGTCACATCACGGATACTTGTGCACATACTAGATTTGAATTTAGATAATTTGGTAAAATAGCTCGAAAAAGCTGATCTAGGCTTTGCGTCAATGAGAATTTTCAGGGATGAACATAATCCCTCTCATAATCCTGACCACTCCAGTATAGAGATAGTAGTGACTGTGTTCTGCATTGCTCGTTTCTCTATGGGTTAACATGCTGAATGGATTTACAAGAAATAATAAGTTAATACTGCAAAGTAACTTCCTGATTTTGAGGAATTAACAAGCCAGCTCTATGTTTGTGTTATTAGTGTAAACAAATTAGTTTAGTTTCTTAGCAGATAGTACATTTCGGCTAATTTAAATTACCAATTGTTGAGTATTTCATTTGTCTTATTGCTTTGCAGGGAAATAATAACAATGAGTTGCACAGCGTGGGAGTTAAAATTATCCTCTTTAAATTAAATTGTTTTAAAATGCATCCAGAATATCATGTTACCAGCAATGGAGTTTAGAACGTCTTTGGAGAATGAGGTGTCAGCGGATGTGGCATGCTTCAAGGCTGACTGGCTTTGAGAGACTGCTGCTGTACTCAGGTCATCCCTGGAGCCCTACAAAAAATAAACATGCATATATGAGACAATTCTCTAGAGGGGACATTTTTTTATCATAATGTTGGATTATCTTTGACACTGCAAGCATTGTGGAGGACAGCACCCATGATTTTCATCACTCCCAGCAGAACCATTATCTGGTAATCATAAATGTTCCAGCTATTGGGTCTGATGATTAGCATACTTGCCAGGACCCACTCTGTGTGATTCTATATTAGGCAATGAATGCCATCGCTGGATTCCCAGGGTAAATGGACTGAAGGCTGTCTGGAATGTTAGTAAGGTACCGGTATATACCTGAACACACAGGGTATAGTTAACAGCAGAATACAGGGATAGAAAAGTATATTACTGCGCCTAGAGCTTTGAGAGGAAAAAAGACCATAGATTAACCTGGGACAGGTTAAAACTAACATACCAGAAGTCATCAGACACAGAGATGAGCCAGAAGGTATATCTGAAACATGCACATTCTCTGCAGTTGAGCTGCCAGCGTCTAGCCGGACTATTGTCTTCTATGCCCTAGTTGACAAACCAGGGGTTGACTAGGCCTACACGAAAAAGATGCTTGTTAACACAAACCTGGTTAGATGTATTTATTCCAAATGGAAAAAAATACTTCATGAAAATCCGGGGCATATTGTCCAATAGAAGTCCATAGAGAGGTAAATAGAGTATGGCTATTTGAGCCTGTTTTTCCTAAATCAAGACAAAACAAAGACATTATCACAATATATATTGGACATCTTACTAATCAAAATAAGTAACAGCAAAATCCATCTCTTAGGCTTACATGTCCTGACCAACAATACATTAGAGATATGTTGATTTATTCTGTATTAACTGGTCTATTTTCTCTGGTATATACATACTTTAAGCTTAAATAAAGGAACACTCCGGGCACCAATGCAACTTTAATGATTTTGACCTCAATTATATGTTGTATCAAAATACTTTTTGCAAAAAAAAAAAAAGTTTTGCAGAATGATGCACCATAAGTCTGCCTCCTTAGCCATGCTCCCTCATGTCAGTAGTAGTACTGATATCCTTTTTATATGACTCCCGGGATATCCTCTACTACTAATGCAGGTTGCGTAGTCATTCAGACCACTGGCTGGGCTGTGGGCATACTTTTGATAAGGAAGTCTTTTTTCTGAAATGTGATGGAGTGTGCCTAAAGAGGCGGGCTTATGGTGCAGCATTCTGCATAATGTTGCAAATTAGTGAGGACAATCCCTATCAAATGCATTCAATAAGTATTGGTGCCTGCAGTGGCATACCATACTCACTCCAGGGGCCACAGCCACAACCCCTGGATACCTCCCGGGTGTCTGACAGAAGGTGAGAGCTGTGCTGCTCCCCTCCTGCCTGTGTGTAGCGTGGCCGAGCGGTCTGTCAGGAAGTGCTCATTAGCGCACTTCCTGCTAGACTGGGGTGCCGCCGTTCCTCCTGTTATAAGGGGGCCCAAGAGGTGGCCTGCTGGCCACCTAATCAACCTCCCCGGCGGGCGGCTATGTTCCCAGCAGAGGTGGCAAGGGAGCTGTGTTCTCCCTACTCTGCTCCCTCACACGCTGTTTGCTGATGCCGGGAGCCAGAATATGACGTCATATTCCGGTTTCCTGCATCAGTAGACAGCCTGCGCGGTGCGAGAGAGCAGAATAGGGAGAACACAGCTCTCTCGCCGTCTCTGCTAGGAACACAGCCACCTGCCGCACTGAAGCCCCATTGGACCCCATGGACAGATCCACGCCAGCTCTACAGGTAGGGAGCCAAGGTGGACATTTTTAAATTTAAAAAAATATGAATAATTTGTGTGTGTGTGTGTCTGAGTGTGTGTGTGTGTGTGTGTATGTGAGTGTGTATATGTGAGTGTGTGTGTGTGTGTGTCTGAGTGTGTGTGTATGAATGTGTGTGTGTGTGTGTCTGTGTATGTGTCTTTGAGTGTATCTGTAAATGTATGTGTGTGTGTGTGTCTGCTAGTGCATGTGCCTGAGTGTTTGTCTGTGAGTGTGTGTGTGGGGGGTTGTGTGAGTGTGTGTGTATGAATGTGTCTGTGAGTGTGTGTGTGTATGTGTCTTTGAGTGTATATGAGTGTATGTGTGTGTGTCTGTTAGAGTACGTGTGTGTCTATTTTAATGTTGTTTTAATAAGTAGTGGTTTGACAGATCTTCTTTCAAATTCTTGCTATCTTGTTTCCTCCTGCAATGATATGCATTTCCTGGCTTCATCTAGCATTCTGTGCATGTTTGACAGAGCATGCCGCTACTTGTCACGTGGGTCACAGTTAGACCACCCACTAAGACTTTATCACTCAAAATCTAATGCAAGGGACATGATAAAACAGGTCAAAATTATGAGAAAAAAATACTTGACAACAGAAGCAAAGCTAAATTGTACCCATTGAACTACATTCCACCCATGATCAACGTTTGCCAAATTCTGATACATACATACATAAGGAAAAGTTGTCCCTACATTTTTTCTTATATATTAACGCTTATTGACAGAATAAAAAATATAAAATAATATGAAGTCTACAGCATAGAGGAAGTTTAGTGCAACAATTGACCGTGAGCTGACAGAGCTGCTTCAATGGCTCATAGTTCATAGTAAGTCCCCTTCCAGTTTCTGGTGTATTACAAACTACATGTAATACACAAACAAAAGTTACCTTGTCTGCGTAACGATCATCAAATGAATGTTTAGTCATGAGATTTCTTAGCGCTGCTAAGGCTAAATGTCGGATATCTTGGTCTTCTTGCAAGGCAAATCCAATTTCCCTAAGAAGTATCCCAATCAGGAAGTGTTTTCGACAGAAATCATCAGTCAACGTATATTCTGGCATATCTTAATTAGAAGTAAGCAGAACATATACATCAGTTACTGTCAGGAGATAAAGTCAAAGTTATTAGGACCCAGTTTCAGAATATTGGATCTGAAATGTTTTCTAGGTCACTGACCAATGTTCTACAAATGACGGTCGTTGTCCATAGAAAAATAATGGCCTACAGCTTAAACAAGTCTCTGAGTCTCTGTATTGTGCAAAGACCATATTTTAATAGGCACTGACAGATATAGTGAAACCATTGTCATTTTTTTAAAATAAAATATAAAATTTAGATGCTTACACATCTAATTTCATATTATATTATTTCTTCTCTAATTGAGTGAATTATTATGTGAAATTTGCACAATTTGCTGCTAAACAACAATGTAAATTGTGTAATACAAAGCTCACACTTAGCAGCCACTAAGGAAAAGCTCTAAAGCACTAAAGAAAAGTTATTTAGCAGTTACAATCAATTTGGTTTTCAACTCCAAAGCTTTTTCTCATATAGCTGATTGTTTCATTATGATTGTCAAACAATAGATGAAGCAGCTATGCAGAAATCTCTCTTTGACATAAAATCAGTGGTAAAAGAAAGTTTTTGAACGCTTCAAGATTACATTAAAGGACCACTATAGTGCCAGGAAAACATACTCGTTTTCCTGGCACTATAGTGCCCTGAGGGTGCCCCCACCCTTAGGGACCCCCTCCCGCTGGGCGCTGGGGAGAGTAAAGGGTTAAAACTTACCTTTATCCCAGCGCCGGGCGGGGAGCTCTCCTCCTCCTCTCCGCCTCCGATCCTCCCTTTCGGCTGAATGCGCATGCGCGGCAAGAGCTGCGCGCGCATTTAGCCGGTCTCATAGGAAAGCATTTACAATGCTTTCCTATGGACGCTTGCGTGCTCTCACTGTGATTTTCAAAGTGAGAATCACGCAAGCGCCTCTAGCAGCTGTCAGTGAGACAGCCACTAGAGGATTTGGAGGCTGGATTAACCCTAATATAAACATAGCAGTTTCTCTGAAACTGCTATGTTTTTAAAAAAAAGGGTTAATCCTAGAGGGACCTGGCACCCAGACCACTTCATTAAGCTGAAGTGGTCTGGGTGCCTAGAGTGGTCCTTTAAGTGCTTGTGAAAACAAACAATTTATTTCTAGGTATATGTGTGAGAGAGATCAGCTAATTAGATGTGTCTGTTTGTGATACAGAGCAGTATCAAGGGAAGTGCATGTGAGTATGTGGCTACTTAAAGGACCACTCTAGGCACCCAGACCAGTTCAGCTTAATGAAGTGGTCTGGGTGCCAGGTCCTTCTAGGGTTAACCCATTTTTTCATAAACATAGCAGTTTCAGAGAATGTTTGTGAATGGGTTAAGCCTTCCCCTATTTCCTCTAGTGGCTGTCTCATTGACAGCCGCTAGAGGCGCTTGCGTGAATCTCACTGTGAAAATCACAGTGAGAGCATGCAAGCGTCCATAGGAAAGCATTATGAATGCTTTCCTATGTGACCGGCTGAATGCGCGCGCAGCTCTTGCCGCGTGTGCGCATTCAGCCGACGGGGAGGAGAAGAGGAGGATCGGAGGAGGAGAGCTCCCCGCCCACTGCTGGAAAAAGGTATGTTTTAAACACTTTCCCCTTTCCAGAGCCGGGCGGGAGGGGGTCCCTGAGGGTGGGGGCACCCTCAGGGCACTCTAGTGCCAGGAAAACGAGTATGTTTTCCTGGAACTAGAGTGGTCCTTTAAGTGTGTTAGAGAGAGAGAGAGAGAGAGAGAGAGAGAGAGAGAGAGAGAGAGAGAGAGAGAGAGAATGACTAGACATTTGAGTGCGTGGTTAGTTGAGTGTGTGCTTAATTAGGTGTGTAAATAATTAGCTATATGTGAGAACGAGTGGCTAATTACATCTATAAATCTACAATTCAATGGTTTAATGTAAAAAATTGCTGAATGAAAATGAGTCTTATGTGAGGTATACAAGATCGCTCATCAACTACTCAAAACCTCCAGGCTGGACTACCACAATCATAAACAAACACTTACCTGAAGCATGCAAAGCTTTAGTTGAGTCTGAAGGAGTAACAGCATCTAAAGTTTTTACGAAATGAGAAGTAAGCAAAGCAAAAATATATTTATTTAGGCCCTATTTTTTGGGGAAAACATAATTAGTACATGATTAGAAAATTCCCCAGACTTCATATTAGTATACTGTATATCTCTACCAGATGTGTTAATGCACGGCTTTCATGAAATGTCTAGGACTAAAAGAGTTAATGTATTTGACAGATTTTGGACTTGTTAATATGCTGAATTTTTTACATGCTCATATCTTTGAAGTTTTGAAGAAAAAATAAATAAACGTTTTGCAGAATGCTACATGACATGAAAGACTTCCTTTTCAAATGCATACAGTCTCAGCCCCAACAACACTGACCACTATTCTACAAATGACGATGGTTGTCCATAGTAAAATAACGGCCTACAGCTTACATGAGTCTCTGAGCCTTTGTGTTGTGCCAAGAACATATATTAATGGGCACTGACAAAGATTTTTTAATTTCACAACCTGTGTGAGAAACTATAATGGTTAATTATATTGTTATTATATGTCTCTCTGGGTGTCCTCTACTTCTAATGCAGGTTTCTTTGTAGTTAGCCATCAGTACTGTCTGTGGCAGTATTTTAGTTTTTATTGCTTTACACAGTTTTTTTGTTCTATAAAAGGAATTAGTGCCAGAAGGACATGCTCAGCTTCACCACCACAAGGATAAAATTAACTCCATTGGTATAAAACAAAGAAGCAGATGTCAATTCTGCATACAAATCTAAAACTATAATATGGCATTGAGGCTCCTTTTCTCCTTTCTCCTGGTGACTTGTACACATTAAAACCAAAGATTGAGAGAAAATTAAATACAATTAAAATTGAAAGGAACCTCAACTTTTCAAAATACGTAGACTTTTGAAGTACTGATCTATAACTTTAATTTGTGTTTCGCTAGGGAAAGGTTAAGTGGTGTGGAGCTACCTGGAATATTGGCAGATCGTATTGGTAGACAGAGTGGGACGAAGTGCTCGTAATTGCATACCTCCTGAAGAAACTCAAACTTATACTGATACAAGTCCTGAAATACAAAAACATCAACAGCACTGAGAATTTATGGTCACGTCACCATCTGTGTTACACGCATTACAGTCCATAATGAGTGAGTAAGCAAAATGTGATAAAATAAAATAACAAAACTGTATAAATAAGGCCGCAGAAGTTTTTTTAAATATGTCATTGTGGAGCATGTATCTAATATCTTTGCTGCAATCCTGTCACATGTACTTGCACAAAAAAAATCTACGTAATTATACATACACCAAACAAGAAAATAAAGGAAAAGCATGAAAGACAAATGTGTACCTTCATTATTATAAGCAAAATGAAGTGTGCTAGTATAAAGTAACCATGAAGCCCTTGAATAGCACACTCTGGGGAAATGTTACTCTACAGTCTACAATAGGATTACTTTACTATGGGAAGTAGTAATAGAAGGTTGCTCTCAAAAAAGATTGTACCTACCCATAGAAAAAAACAAATCTGTACCTATATCCCAAGAGTGGGGATTATTCCACTCCAAGCCATATACAAGGAGCCATTAGAGGGCTCCAACAAATGTGAGTGTGCATTTTATACTATTTATTAAGTTTGGGTTTCCTGACATATTGCACTATAATTTTGCTCTTGTGTTTATGTTACATATGCATATCTGATTCGGTCAGAGCAAAATTTCATCAATATATCCATAGGCAGGCATTGAACTGTCCAGGTGCTACATCTAGAGCTAAGAGATAGCTCCCTACACTGTAAGTATATTTCCTTCTGCTTTTAATTTGGAAAGTTGACATACTCCACCATATATTTCTCCTCTCTTTTCCCACTATATGCCATTTGGAATTTGATCCCCCCTACAGGGCCCTTCTCCGATTTTTTCCATCTCCTCTACTCCACATCAACGACCAGACAAAAGAGACTCTGGTTTGGGGGTAATAGCTACCTTTCACTTTTGGACATTGTAAGCGCTAGAAACCTCTTTCGTCTTTTATTTCGGACCTGGACAGGTCTGTTGGGATGCACAGGGATTATGTTCTAAGTTTTGAGTATCGACATGCAAGGAGACGCATTGATGCAGATGTACAAAAATATATATTGCTGTGGAATGTGTAGGCAGAATACTACTAAATGTGTATGAATAATGTTTGGATAACATACAGTTATATCACAGTAATAGAGGCTCAGTTAAACAAGGTAGATGACGGTAAATGATCTTGTCTCTTACCTTGTGATCTCCCGGGCTAAACATACTGATATGGCTACTGATAATTTTAAAGATGAAACCACGATCCATAAACGTGAAGCAACGCTATAAAACAAGTTTAGATAATATTTTATATTTATAATGTACCAGGCACCCATATTATAACCAGTTATCAAGACATACAGGGTTACTCGGAATCCTATAATTGTGGTGAACTAACAAGATTATTGTACATTTAGGTTTAAAATAAACAAATTACATAAATTATACAGCTTCCACTTTTTTCTGCTCAGCTATTTTGGTATAAAACTTGCACACAATTGTCTAGTGTATGAGTACAAAGTGATCACAATTAGTCTTAATATATAAATATTTATATATCATATATATTTATATTTTGAAGCAATTAAAAATATATTTTTAAAGCATTTAAAAAGTGTACTCTGTATTATACATCATGACTTTAAACACCTGTCATTTCCAATTTTGATATATAAGGATGGAATCCCCCTCTTTTCTCCCCCCTTTTAATTAGATTTTTCCCCTTCCCTTCTTGTTACCCCATATTATAACTGTTAAGTTTGTATTTTATTCCGATATTGTATTGTTCTATAAAAATCTGTTAATAAAAACAATTTGAATGAAAAATATAAATATTTATTTTTTGGTAACTCGTAAATTTATAGTTAAACATACCCAGATATTCCCAAATAGAGTGATTTAAACAAAACTACAACAATTTGTTGTGATTTGATACATTGGGAGTTCCCTATTATGGATTGATTCTGAATCCAAAGAGTGAAATTTCAGAAATATTACACAAATTGGATGAGAATAACTCAACCCAGGTCTTTACTAAATGATTATTTAGAGATTGACCTCCAATTGTATATTTCCTTTAGGTCATTTCTGTGTGAAGCCTAAACTAGGTTCTAAGCATAAACTCTATGTAGGGCTCATAATTTCCACTCACACAGTTGCCAATGGCGAATGAAAATGTAGTCCTGGAAAGTAAAAATTCACCCCTGAAGGGTATACTACAGCTTGCAGTGGCGACTAACTTTTAAGGCCTGGCTAGTACCATCGGACTTGAAGTTTTAAGCCCTGCTCTTCGTATGTGAAGAACATTAGACTATCCCCAATAGTTTATAAAAAAAATCACTATTTAAAATGAAAATGTATACTTTGGAGATCTCTGAGTTTTAGCAAATTGCTTGAAAATGGTTTCACACAGACCAGCAAAACAGACCCGTTTTACCATAACCATTACAAGAAATTGTATTGGTCAGATTGCTTAGATTGCTCCTTTAAATTTCTATATAGGTGGTGCCATAACTAGGATATTTCGCCTTTGTAGTGATCCTAAGAAGAAACACATTTACATTTTTATTCTTAAGACACATTCGTCTGTTCATTATGGCTTCCACACACTTTTCTAGATTTATTATTTGTATCTACATTTACAAGAGCTTATCTATATGACACTCTAACATTAGATGAAGATAAAAATCTGTTAATAAAAACAATTTGAATGAAAAATATAAATATTAATTTTTTGCTAACTCGTAAATTTATAGTTAAACATACCCAGATATTCCCAAATAGAGTGATTTAAACAAAACTACAACAATTTGTTGTGATTTGATACATTGGGAGTTCCCTATTATGGATTGATTCTGAATCCAAAGAGTGAAATTTCAGAAATATTACACAAATTGGATGAGAATAACTCAACCCAGGTCTTTATTAAATGATTATTTAGAGATTGACCTCCAATTGTATATTTCCTTTAGGTCATTTCTGTGTGAAGCCTAAACTAGGTTCAAAGCATAAACTCTATGTAGGGCTCATAATTTCCACTCACACACTTGCCAATGGCGAATGAAAATGTAGTCCTGGAAAGTAAAAATTCACCCCTGAAGGGTATACTACAGCTTGCAGTGGCGACTAACTTTTAAGGCCTGGCTAGTACCATCGGACTTGAAGTTTTAAGCCCTGCTCTTCGTATGTGAAGAACATTAGACTATCCCCAATAGTTTATAAAAAAAATCACTATTTAAAATGAAAATGTATACTTTGGAGATCTCTGAGTTTTAGCAAATTGCTTGAAAATGGTTTCACACAGACCAGCAAAACAGACCCGTTTTACCATAACCATTACAAGAAATTGTATTGGTCAGATTGCTTAGATTGCTCCTTTAAATTTCTATATAGGTGGTGCCATAACTAGGATATTTCGCCTTTGTAGTGATCCTAAGAAGAAACACATTTACATTTTTATTCTTAAGACACATTCGTCTGTTCATTATGGCTTCCACACACTTTTCTAGATTTATTATTTGTATCTACATTTACAAGAGCTTATCTATATGACACTCTAACATTAGATGAAGACTAGTCTGCACTCGCACTTGCTCACATCAAGAGAGGTGTGTTTTCGAATGCAACTGTATTTTAGGTTGACACCACGTACAGTGTGGGTTGCTCTCCAGACTGAAAGCAAAACTGAGGACTATGTAGTTATTTTTATACTAATCTAGAATTTGGGCTACCACAACACATAGAGAATATCTAATTTCTTACATGGGGCAGACCTTGCCATCAACAAAAATGAAAAGGGTAGTTTAAGGACAAGATTTAAATGGTGGCATTGGGCTCCAGAGGAACTTCATGTGTTAATGCCAGGATGGCAGGCTTGGTGTGTTGATAGCCTTTGCATTTATTGATAGCCTTTGCATTTATTGAAAAAACAAAACAAAACAAAAAAAACGTTATATTATATGCTCACTTTTAAAAAACAGGCCACGCTCAAATTGGCTTTTTTCGTTTCTTCCATGGCATCTCTGTATTTCCAAATGATGTGATCTGAGAAGCCCATCACAAGGGAGTCCAGTTCATTGAGGAACGATTCAGGAAACCTCTTAGTGCGCTGAACCTTATTAAAATAGCAGGGAAATATTCTTATCATCAAAAAAAAGAAAACTCTACAAAAAGATGGGACTCTGCATCAATATGCATCAACCCATAAAACAAGCAGATAAAAAATGTCTTTCAAAGCAGCTACATGCCAATTACAGGAAGACACACTATAATTTCAAGGCTTTTAAGTAATGATAACTTCCTTTGGAGTTGTGAAAGAACACCGAGCACAGATATATAACTAGGGGTTTGCTGGATGTCATGAAATGATGACATCACAGCATTCTATAATACAACCTTAATTACAATAGTTAATATATGCCTCCCTTTTTGGATTCCTGTATCCTTTGTCAGCTACCTGTTTTTCAAAGTTAAAAGAGTGACTGTTCTCTGACACACCATGATTTAAAGCCACAAATTACAACATCAACTTGTCAGAATCCATTTTTTGTAAGCAACAAAAGTTTAAAAAATATTTGTTTTCATTGCAACTCTCTCTAAATGATGTCTGTTTTAGCTCAGAACCTATTATTATCAAATATATCTTTTAGATGGCAATCAGTGGGCAATAGGATGCCAAACTATAGTTTGTGGCCCCATTCTAATGCCTTATATTGCAAAAATTACCATCCAAGAGTAGAACAAAAGCAAGTAAAGGCAGTACTGTGCAAAAGTTTTAGCCAGGTAAGAAAAAATCAAGGTGGCCAAGATGGTCCACCTTATAAATATTAATTTGATTTATCTTCTGTTCATTGACTTTATATTTTATTAACTGATAGAAAAATAAACTATTAACATTTCTACTTTCTCATTCTTGAAGATGGGTGAGTGGGTTACACAGATTCCAGGTGGGACATCTGAGATCACTGTACAGAAGAGGACAGCTGTGCAGAACCCTCAGATCCTAGGCCTCTGGTAGAGGGCCCGAGAGGGAGGAATACATAAATTACCACCCAGATGGATGAGAAAGTCAATTATTTGTAATATTTAGATTTATTAATATAAATACTAATAAAAGCTTTGTTAGTGTATTCTAAACACTGCCCCACAATGTTTTTTTCACAATAGAACAAGCTGTTCACTATAGGAGCTGTTTTAATTAGTCTTCCCATTTATTTTGGAGTCTAGTCTAAATGTTTGTTTTATTATTCATCCCTGGATTACAGATCCTGCTGTTAGGAACTGTCTTGACATTACTTATTGCCATAATGATCATGCTCCTTAGAGCTTTGCTTGTAAGCAAGGCAAATACACTGGCATAACCATCCGATTTAATTAAACCATTGAAATGATAAAGAAAAAAATAATAATATTTATGTCTTACTTGGACCATGTCCAGGTCATGTAGATGCTGAGCCATTGATTTGATAATGATTTCAAAGAAGAACCAGGAGTGCTGTGGGAAGAACAAGAATCAAGCATAATTAACCCTAGCAACTGACAAAACTGGTGGCATTCTAAGAATCAGACCCTGAAACGCCTTCTCTACAACCCTGTCCATAAATGAAGAGTATTTATCAATGTGGAGCCCACGTACTGCAAATTGATATTTCTTCAATATAATAATGTATTTTCTATAATAATAAAATAATTTATTTAATCAAGTGTAATAATAATAAAATAATAATGTGTTTTCCTCAAATACTTAGAGATATATAAATAGACAGACAGATAGACAGACAGACAGACAGACCGACAGATAGATATTATCTATAGCTTATGAAATTTTACCATCTAGAAACTTTATCGTTAGGTTATTTGAAATTGGGAACCACAATGTGAGATAGAGGTGAAGGTCTGCCTTTTTCACCTTTTTCACCTCACATTTTCAGCTCTCCATCTTTTTATTCCAGACTTTATAATAATTTTTATTTTCCTCTCTTTTTCATTTTAACTTTTCCCATGTTGTGTGTATTCATCTACAGCAACCTGTAGGAGAAAGTACATTGACTGAATGTTAAAGAACTGGAACCAACCCAGGTAAGCAGCTCCCAGCAGTTACAATCCAGCACACCTGCCAAATCTTGGTGGATAAGCTGCTCACAACACTCTCAAGATATTATTTGCACTCAAAAGTAAATTGGATAATCTACAGAGGACTACTTTTGCTTTTCAAGAAGTTAGGAAGGCGGTGGTAGGCACAGAGGGAGTGTGGTTTTTCTTTTGTCAAACCAATTTAGAAACAGTTTTAAAACCCTGGCGGGTTGGCAACCAAATAAATACATTGCAACATAACAACTAAAGTGAGTTTGTCTCTAAAGAATTTAAAAGTGTTTATCTTGCTTCTAGCTTCGTAATGGTCCATATTTACAAATTTACATTTTCTATATCATTGGATAATCTCCAATAGAAATATAGGTGTATCATATAGTTTTCTCTTTACTTTGCCACACACATTTTTCATTCCAGCCCAGTGAACTGGATCGTTCACTTTAAATTCATACAATGTATAAAAATGTTTTTAATGATTTTTTAAAAATATCTTACCCTTAAAACATGCTTTATTGTATTGGATTCATTGGACTTTAAGAGGCTTGTCAAACCCTTGGCCAGTTCCTCGTGGACTGTGCAGTCTCCATGCGATTTTGTTTTAAACACATACTAGTAATGGTAAATACAAGATACAGATTAAAAATAAAACATAAAAATCTATTAATATAGTAACACTAGTGTGTCTTAAACAGCAAAACATTGCATTTCTACTCAGAAATATAGGTAACATTATTATATAATACAATTATACAACAGCTACAGCCCCCTACAGACCTACCAAACCCACTTAAAATGGAAAGAGAACTACTTATGTAAGACACAAATGTATTTTACATGTATTTAATTATTAATCTTTTTTTAATCATGAAATCCATCTTTGGAAAAACTAGAACAGCCCCTGTCTGCATAGTATATAAACACAATATTCATTTACATAATAATCTACAAACAATTGCTGTCACGTGGACAGACAATTATGTTCGGCATTCATTCAGTAACAATGCTAAATGTAACTCTGAATTACCTTTATGTATGAATGGACATAATTCTCCAACTGTTCTTCATGGCATTTAGCGACAATGTCAGTGAGGACTCTGGAACAATAATGCACCAAATATTAAATTCCTAGCACTAGTAATACAAGCCCTTCTTGTACTACATCAAATTCATCTGAGGTTCATTTATTAGATACATAAATGAGAAAAGAAAAGTAAAACAAGGATTAGTTAGATTAAAAACAAAAGAAGGAAGGTATGTAGAAGAGGATAAAGGTCTAGCTGACTGCCTCAATGAATATTTTTGTTCGGTATTTACAGATGAAAATGCAGAAAAGTGATCTCAGTTAAGAAAAAGGATAAATGAGTCATTTATTACACGTGAGTTTACAGAGGAAGAGGTTCTATTTCAACTGTCAAAAGTAAAGACAAATATGTAAATGGGACCTGATGGAATACACCCAAAGCTATTAAAAGAGCTTAGTGGTGTACTAGCAAAACCATTAACAGATTTATCATTGATAACAGGAGTAGTCCCAGATGATTGGAAGTTGGCGAATGTTGTGCCCATTCACAAGAAAGGTAGTAGGGAGGAGTCTGGCAACTATAGGCCAGTAAGCCTTACTTCAGTAGTGGGGAAAGTGATGGAAACCATGTTAAAGGATAGGATTGTTGAACATCTAAAAACACATGGATTTCAAGATCAGAGACAACATAGGTTTACTTCAGGGAGATCATGCCAAACTAATCTTATTGCTTTTTTTGATTGGGTAACTATAGATCAGGGTGGTGCAGTAGACATTGCTTACCTAGATTTCAGTTAGGCTTTTGACACTGTTGCACATAGAAGGCTTATCAATAAACTGCAATCTTTAAGTTTGGATTCCAATATTGTTGAATGGGTAAGGCAGTGGCTGAGTGACAGGCAACAGAGGGTTGTAGTCAATGGAGTATATTCGAAGCTTGGGCTTGTCATCAGTGGGGTTCCTCAGGGATCTGTACTTGGACCCATTCTCTTTAATATTTTTATTAGTGATATTGCAGAAGGTCTTGATGGTAAGGTATGTCTTTTTGCTGATGATACTAAGATATGTAACAGGGTTGATGTTCCAGGAGGGATAAGCCAAATGGCTAATGATTTAGGTAAACTGGAAAAATGGTCAGAGTTGTGGCAACTGACATTTAATGTGCATAAGTGCAAGATAATGCATCTTGGACGTAAAAACCCAAGGGCAGAGTACAGAATATTTGATAGAGCCCTAACCTCAACATCTGAGGAATGGGATTTAGGGGTGATTATTTCTGATGACTTAAAGGTAGGCAGACAATGTAATAGAGCAGCAGGAAATGCTAGCAGAATGCTTGGTTGTATAGGGAGAGGTATTAGCAGTAGAAAGAGAGAAGTGCTCATGCCATTGTACAGAACACTGGTGAGACCTCACTTGGAGTATTGTACGCAGTACTGGAGACCGTATCTTCAGAAGGATATTGATACTTTAGAGAGAGTTCAGAGAAGGGCTACTAAACTGGTTCATGGATTGCAGGATAAAACTTACCAGGAAAGGTTAAAGGATCTTAACATGTATAGCTTGGAGGAAAGATGAGACGGGGGGATATGATAGAAACATTTAAATACATAAAGGGAATCAACAGAAAAGGAAGAGACTATATTTAAAAAAAGAAAAACTAACACAACAAGAGCACATAGTCTTAAATTAGAGGGACAAAGGTTTAAAAATAATGTCCGGAAGTATTACTTTACTGAGAGGGTGGTGGATGCATGGAAAAGCCTTCCAGCTGAAGTGGTAGAGGTTAACACAGTAAAGGTGTTTAAGCATGTGTGGGATAGGCATAAGGCTATCCTAACTATAAGATAAGGTCAGGGACTAATGAAAGTATTTAGAAAATTGGGCAGACTAGATGGGCCGAATGGTTCTTATCTGCCGTCACATTCTATGTTTCTATGTTTCTATTCAATAAAATGTGACTTGTAGTTAGCTGAAAACAAAAATAAAACAAGCTGATTTGGAAGAAAACTTCAACTAAGCTTTGATCAGCTTGGATGTTTTAGTAAAAATGTTGCATTTATATGCACTACCAATCTCTCTGACACACTCAGGGCTATGTATAAGAGGCAGTTCTGGGACAACGTGGAGAAGGGACATTCTAAACAGAGAATTAATATTCTAAACATTAAGAAGGGACATTCTAAACATGGAGAAGGGACATTCTAAACATAGAGAATGGATATTCTAAACATGGAGAATGGATATTCTAAACATGGAGAAGGGACATTCTAAACATGGAGAAGGGACATTCTAAACATGGAGAATGGACATTCTAAAAATGGAGAAGGGACATTCTAAACATGGAGAATGGACATTCTAAACATGGAGAATTGATATTCTAAACATGGAGAAGGGACATTCTAAACATAGAGAATGGACATTCTAAACATGGAGAATGGACATTCTAAAAATGGAGAAGGGACATTCTAAACATGGAGAATGGACATTCTAAACATGGAGAATGGATATTCTAAACATGGAGAAGGGACATTCTAAACATGGAGAAGGGACATTCTAAACATAGAGAATGGATATTCTAAACATGGAGAATGGATATTCTAAACATGGGGAAGGGACATTCTAAACATAGAGAATAGATATTTTAAACATGGAGAAGGGACATACAATTGGTTTCATGGTTCTTTTTCTACATTTAGGATTTTTAAACACAGAATTGTTCTTTAGACATGATTTCCGAGTAGATCTATGTTATTACCCCCAGTAGTAGTTTGTCTGACAAACTAAATGACAAAAATGAATATGCAAAAACCGAATAATGGTTAGCACTGAGAAAACAAAGCATTGTAATAATTTTTTAACACTACATATTGTTCTAGAACAAAAAGCATATCTTGATATCAATGGTACCCAATAAAAAGTCTACCTCGTGGTGGTGGTAATGATGCCATCATCAATATTTTGGGTCAGAACATGAAAGAGTTGATTTAGCAGAACAGGGAGAAAGTTTATTATCACGTGTATTTTCTCTATATTCAGTAAGTTCTAGAATCAGAGTAAACAGAAATAAATATGAGCACAGTACATTGTGAAATTTTACTCTAACCTATCAAATATCTGATCATTATTTTAACAACTATTTATGAAAACCATTAGGTATCACAGCGATTGCAATTACATATGGTCACAAATGAATCCCAAGTTTGCTCTCAGTGAACAACGTGAAAGAAAGGAATTGGCAGAGATATCAGTATCTTCCTGGTCCTTATTGAATCTGTAGGGTCAATTTATAATCCTTGTGCGGCTTGACAATTTGAATAAGCAATTAAAAAATACAATCTGTCAACTGTATAACCCAAGGGAAGACAAGTTTGGCACTAATGGGATCAACTTGATCATCAAGTGGCAGAGGTAAAATGTAACCTTAACCTATTATACTATGTTCAATTAATGGTCTAGCATAGAGGGATGTCCATCATACTACTGCAATAATGTCTGGTAATTTAGTAAACTGGAAAGCTGCTATCAGCACTACAACATGATAGCAATGGTTGATGTAATGGGACACTAAACTACTTCGTGTGACATTTAATTGGGCCTTAGGTATTGATGACTACCATGTACCGTAGGTAGACACTAAGGGCAAGTTCAGAGGTCTCTGAAATGGCACCACCAGACTACAACTCTGCCATAACTAGACTTGGTGATGAAGAGGGGACATGATTAAAATAGAATAAAAAATAAAAATAGAGAATGTTTAGGTTATGTTTATTTTTTTTTAATGCAGACTTCAACATAAGCTGAACGAGATAGTGTATCTGTATCCAGAGTGCTTCATATGGTCACTATGATTTAGACCAACAAAAGGAAATATTCTGAAATATATTTTGATATGTACCTTTCCTGTAATTCAATATGACATAATAAAGGCAATATCCTACGTATAATGTAATATGCAATTTTTTATTTTATGACAAAAACATTTCATAAAAATCATACATAAATATTTTAACTAGCTGTTATGATTTTTCAGTAGGCTAATGAGGGGAATACAGTTGTTGATAAAGTTTTATGCTGTTCACTTTCTCTTCAGGAATTGAGCAAAAAAATTAGGATAAAGGGCATCGGTCAGTTTTTGAAATATTTAATTTTATGTTTAAATATAAAATTAAAAGTAGAAATCTACAATTTTTTATCCTGAAACTGAGCTTCCATTTTAGCTCACTGTCAATCATTGTTATATGCTTTGCCCTTTGCACCTAACAGACAGTATATAAAAAAACCATACAGAGAAGAGGAGAAATAAAATCATGTTTCTATTTTTCATCCTTATTTCCAATATATTTCCTGGCTGTGCCTGGACAGAACTGAAATGTTATGACATTTTCCAAATATTTGATATAAAAAAACAGGGCATCACTTGAAAAAAAAGGTTTAAACAAATGACAGATGACTTTCAATGTTTTCTTCAAAGGTGTAATAGTTCCCTGTTAAACACAGCAGAATATTTGGAAAATTCCTCTACAACATGATGATTTGTTTATTAGTTTTCTTGCAGAAGTTCTTGATGGTAAGGCATGCAAAAATGTAATGATGGTCCAGGCACTCCAGTTCAATCCAGTGGGCAGATTTATTGGAGCAGAATAAAAACAACTTTTCAGCTCACAACAGTGCCTGGACCATCATTAATTTTTTGCAAATCACATTGTTGCACCCTGGGATCCAGGAGAGTGCGGTATCCATATTGATAATTATATTCATGGTAAGGTATCTATTTTTGCTGATGATTAGTGATGTCCCGAACTGTTTGCCAGGAACCGTTCGCCGGCGAAAATAGCTTGTTCGTGGCGAACGCTGCGGGCGAACATATGCGATGGTCGGTCCACCCCCTAGTTGTCATGGAGGTGGGAGGGTCTGGGAGGGAGGGTCTGCTGCTGATTGGCTGGAATGTGTCTGCTGACTGTGAGGTACAGGGTCAAAGTTTACTCAATGATGACGAATAGGGGGCGGACCGACCATCGCATATGTTCGCCTGCCGCGTTCGCCACGAACAAGCTATGTGCGCCAGCGAACGGTTCCCGGCGAACAGTTTGGGACATCACTACTGATGATACTAAGATATGCATGGAATAGCCTTCCAGCTGAAATGGTTAACACAGTGAGTGAGTTTAAGCATGCGTGGGATAGGCATAAGGCTATCATAGTTATAAGATAAGGCGAGGGACTAATGAAAGTATTTCGGAAATTGGGCAGACTAGTTGGGCCAAACGGTTCTTATCTGCCGTCACATTCTATGTTTCTATGTTTTTATGATTTATTCACCCATACAGAAATGTTTTTTGTCCAATGATGCAGATTTGACTGATATCACAAAGTCACAGCCCATTTTGAGGGATGAATACTTTATCCTCTCATAATACTATGTTAAGGATTAACTGTACCTTACAAGATGTAATAAAGGAGGGTGATGTAGCCGTCACTTGATCACTTTCTCTTTTTTGACATTGCTGGAAAAAACTATTCAGATATGGATCCTATGAGAACAAAATTGCAATAAAATAAAGTTTTTGGAGGCTATATAAACATTGAAGGTAAGTAAGACACTGAAAGCAAGACTAAAAGAATTCTAGGAGTCTAAACGTCACATTTGAGGTTCTATGAGTTGATGCAATGAATTCGAAGTAAGAGAAAGTTGTAAGATAAAGAAAGATAAAGTTAGTGATGAATGTAAATTGAATGTAAATGCAGACAGGAGTTAAAATTCAATTGATTTATATATTTATTTAGCAGAATCTGTATTATTAATCAATTTACCAATTCAAGTGCAAAGTATAAGTCAAAATCAAT
Organism: Pelobates fuscus; assembly: GCF_036172605.1. Taxonomy (NCBI): domain Eukaryota; kingdom Metazoa; phylum Chordata; class Amphibia; order Anura; family Pelobatidae; genus Pelobates; species Pelobates fuscus. The sequence continues at coordinate 102,276,424 of NC_086318.1, forward strand.
TAAAATCAAAGGCAATGTTGCTGCCAGTTTGGAGTTATTGTCATATATCCCAGCATTTAAATAAATAAAGAGGGACAATGTCATTTTAGGGGTGTGAGTCGACGTGTAGCTGAGCAGGGCTGGTCTGAGAAATTTGATTTGATTTACTAATAACAATTTTTGCAACTAGAATGTAATCTAGAACAAGAACAATGTATCTTATTTACACAGACTGATTTCTAAACACATTTATTGTAGTTTAGAGACACATTACTGTGAGTATTATTACTGTGGAGATCTGTCATACACTCAACAATATGGAGCTCCTAGAAAAGAGGGACATTAGGATAGAAAATAGGAACAGAGGGATTTGTGACCAAAACAGGGGTGGCCCCTCCTAAATAGGGACAGTTGGGAGGTATACATTGTTTATTGGTCTCAATGGGCACTTATTACAAATAGACAAAACAAAAATCACATACAACATTGTATATTGCAAAAAAAAGGAATTTGGATATATACATCCCATGAAGGGAAAGAGATACAATGTACAGTGGTACTGGCCTGGCAATCCCATGGCACGCACAAGGTTAAAATAACACACTCTCCCACTTTAAACAGACTAATGTGACAATGTGGCCATAATACAGGTGTGGCCTGTGGGTCAGGTTCAGTAATAAACCAAAACCATTATCTCAATCACTTGAGTGTATCACTGATTGACAGCCTTTAATATATCATTCAGCCACCAATAATGCCAGGCTTTACCACACTGACAGCATTAATGATTCACATTTTAGGATTGCCAACTAATGCGTTTTGTTTTCCATCTACCAATCACTTTAGCTACTCAAGTGCAAGTTATTGTTCTCTGCACTATTTTTTTTAGGAGCAGCATTTCCAATTGCAGAACTAATATGATCAAGCAAGTCACTGCTTACAACAGACACACGTTAGTATGGAATGAAATCAAATCTTTTATGTTGGGAACAGGCACATGCTGTAATTAAACTAATGTGTTTCTAACTATTACAGAAAGTCAATAACAAATTTAGTACACAGCTGTTTGTTTATATCCTATTTGACATACACACTACATTCTCTAAACAAACACTATATCCCCTACACACATACGCTATATTTCCTAAATACACACCACATCCCCTTATACACACACACTTGCTACATCCCTCTGACCCAACACAAAGTACATCTCCTATACACATAAACAAAAGTTTACTGTAATTAAGGTATGGGTGGTTTTATATTTTTTTCCCCCAAAATTTCTACTCAAAATATATAGATGTGTCTTATACTCCGCAAAATATTGAATTATTTTTAACAATGTTCAAAATTGTGTATGCCACAAAGCCACTTGGAAATATAACGGGGGTAAAATAATCAACCCTTTAAGTGTTGACAGACTATACAAATATCATTGTTTTATATAAATGTAATTGTCATTATCATTCCAAATAAAAAATGTTATAAACAAAGTTAAAAAACTCACCTGAGTATATATAGTTGATGCAACAAGCGTTGATACTTTAAAAAGTGGTTTTCCACCATCCACCCATTTGAGATCACTTCCACTTTGCTGCAATTATATTGAAAATCAGATTAAAATTACTAAACTTGTTTAACTGTACTTGTGAATATATTGCAGATGGAACTGTATTCAGATTTGCTAACAATTGACCTACAAAATGCACATATTCATGCCTTTGAAGAATAGGAATGATTCAAATATTTTTTTACATAAATGATAAAAGAGCATATATAAAGAGAGCTGGGAAAATGTGTCCTTTAATTGGAACATTTATGGCACTAATCTAAAATAATTGCTTTTAACATGATGATGTGTTAAAAGGGAAGCTGTGACTTCTCTGAAAATTACACCACTGAATAAAACAATGAAATTCACCTATAACTTGTATTAACCTTTTTTTAAGTGATGATTTTTTTTTTAGTTTGTGACTAAGTGGCTTCTAAAAAAGACTGGACATACCCCATTTGCAATACCTTGGGTTGTCTACTATTGCAAATAGTATGCCATCATGGGGGTAATTTTCATTCTTGGGCTACCATACGGTCTTAAAGGCAACGTAACCAATCTGGTGAATTTCAATGTGAAAAAACTGAAATGCAAGCCTTATATGTGACTCTGTAACTTTTGAGAACACCATAAAACCTGTACATGAGGGGTACTGTTTTAATTGGGAGACTTTGCTGAACACAGGGTTAAATATAGTGCTAGCAAATTAAATTCCCTGGGTTATCAGGCAGGTCCCGCAAATTGTAATTAATAAAATGATCTAATTATGTAAAAATATTACGTAAATATATTAGTAGAATTAATATATATATTCATAGATATTAATTTTTTATTTATATATAGGTATATATAGTGATATATGTGTATTTACTTATGTATATAGATATATATATATATATATTATTTTGTTCTACGTGTATTTTGAAATCAATATATATATATATATATATATATATATATATATATACATAGTAGTATGAAAAGCACTCCAAGGACTTCATATAAGGTGAAAAAATAAACTTAGCTTTATTCTGCAACAACCAAAAGTGATCGACGTTTCAGTCCTATAGCAGGACTTTCATCAGGATAACAGTGCATACAAAATGTGACAATTTATATAACATATATAATTACACAAAGTACATAGGATACAGCTGAGTCTTACCTGAGTTTGTGTGTACACCAGAGCCCTGCACGCCGAAAACACGCGGGCAAAAACGGATTCTGCATATTGTATTCAGCAGCTATTGCTGCTGTGAACCTCTGCGTGTCGGTGGTTGCCGTGGAAACCACCCGGGACGCTTAGAGGCATGTTTACACTTGTTTCCATGACCGCCTGTGCGATCAGTAGCACGGGCTTGGGTGAATCACAGTACTCACGATAAGAGGAAACAAACCATGGTAATACTAAGTGTTAGGATGATCGGACAGACTATTTTACACACTATATAGGAGAGAAGGCAAAATATTGCTATCTGATGTGGTTTAAACAGCCCTCCGGAGGACTATTAAAGGGGTACTGAGTGACCAATGATACATATATCCGCCCAGGGGCTAAATCAACACTGAATATCAATAAACATAATATGATATGTAACACATAGTGGCTGGTCGGTTGTCACTTGATGCAACTATGTGCATGGCCGGACTTATTAGCTAGGGAGCTTGCTAATATTTTGTATATACTGACGCCAACATACATATATATATATGTCTATATACCCAGAATGGCCTAAAAATGTAAATAAAGAATCTAAGTGTGACATATCCATTGTAGTCAGTGGTTGGTATAGTTGGGAGGGTGCATGATATGGCTAGTTGTATGAATAATATCAATTGGTCATATCCTTAGTGTCAAGTTAGGGGGATAAATGATATGGCATGTACTAAGGTGATATCTAGTGGGCCAAGGACTGGGAGGGAAATAGCAGTAACGGGGATGAAGATACTGGTGTAAATTACAATAAGGTGAACATATACACATATGTACAAACTCATGAGGAGAACACGTGAAAGTATCTCTATGTACAATAATAGGTTTACAGTGCATATATGCGATACGTAGTGTGCATGTATGTAATACATAATACGGTATGGATGGTTTTCAAAGTTCTAATCAAATTCAATGAATCAGGGAGTTATTGTGAAGAAATGTCCATATTGCATAGCCAGTATAGATCCTATAGGAAGATGCCCAAGCTGTATTTTTCGTTGAGGCCCCTGGGCTGCACCGTGTCCAAGGTCCTGATCCAGTGCAGTTCCCTCTGGAGTAAAATTTTCTTACGATCACCTCCTCACATTGGTTGCGGGACGTGGTCGATTGCGATGAACTTCATTGATGGTAGCGGATGGCTCCTTTCCCAAAAGTGTTTCGCCACCGGTTGTTCAGATCCCTTGTCTCTGTATGCAACTCGTATGCTCGATCGGTGGTTCCGCATTCTTTCCCTCAATGGTAGGTCTGTTTTGCCCACGTATGTCAATCCACAAGGGCAGACTAGTTTATACACAACAAAGTCACTGGTGCACGCAAGTCTGTGCCTGATGGTGTAAGTCTTGCCGGTGTGTGGATGGGTAAAAGTTTTGCTTGGTAGCATGTGGCTACATGTTACGCACCCCAGGCACCTATAGCAACCCAGATTCGAGTGGAGTGAGGCTTGATTGTAGCAATGTGTCGGGTCTGTCTTGACTAGTAAGTCTCTCAAGTTTTTTCCCCTCCGGTAGCACATCATCGGTCGTTGTTTGAATTGGCTTAGTAAGCTATTGTCATTGAGCATCATCCACCAGTTGCTATTAACAGTTTCTTTGATGTGGTCTGATATGGTTGTGTATGTCACGGGAAATATTAGTCTTTCCTCCTTAGGTGGTTGTGAGGGCCGATCTTTAAAGCATTTGTTAAGGGCTTGTTGCAAAATGGATGGGCTGTACCCACGGGCCAGAAATTTGTCCCACATTAAATTTAGCTGTAGCTTAGTATTCGCTTCATTGGAATTATTCCTGATGACTCTCATGAACTGGGATTGTGGTAGAGAGTTGATTAGGTGTCTAGGATGGTAGCTGTCGGCGTGGAGTATAGTGTTTCTGTCCGTAGGTTTGTTGTACAGTGTGTAAGCTATTTTCTCATTCTCCTTGTAGAGTCGTACATCAAGGAAGTCTATAGACTGGTCATTGGTGATCATGGTAAGCTGGACCGGTGTGTTCAAATTATTTATGGTTTCGAGCATCTCCTCAGGTGTTGATCCCTCATTTTTCCACAGTATGATGATATCGTCAATGAAGCGCCTGTAAAACAATATATTGTTTTGAAATGGTGTAAGTATGTGCTCCTGCTCAAACACATACATAAAATTATTTGCATACATTGGTGCCATGGCCGCTCCCATTGATGTTCCAGAGATTTGCTGGTACCATGTGTGCTCAAACCTAAAATAATTCTGGTTAAGTACCAGGAGGAGTAGTTCCAGAGTGTATTCCACCGGTGGTCCCATGTAGGAGGGTGATGCTGTTAAGATCTTCCTCATTGCATCGATGCCTGTTTCATGCGGAATGATTGTATACAGGCTTTTAACATCGCATGTAATAAATATCACTTCTTCCTCAAGGTTGGTGAATTGTTTGAGTTGAGTTAACAGGCTTGGCTTATCTTTGATGCATGTTGTCAGTTCCTCAACTGGTGCCTTGAATAGCGAATCCAACCACTTGGCGATGGGTTCCAGTACCCCTCCTATTGCAGAGACTATAGGTCTGCCCGGTGGTGAAGTGGGATGTTTATGAATTTTGGGTAGTGTATATATTACCGGTGTCCGTGGTTTCTCTTGTAGTAGATATTGGTATAGTTCTTGTGTGATGTAAGTTGCTTCAAGACCTCGTTGTAGCATTTGTTGGATTTTAAGCATAATTGCCTGTGTTGGGTCGGCCGTCAATTTTAGATAGGTAGTTTCATCTTCCAGTTGGGTTAGAATCTCCTGTCTGTAGTCACTGTAGTTCATCAGGACAATTCCTCCACCTTTGTCTGCCGGACGAATTACTAGGTTCGGGTCATTGGCTAGTGAGGATCCGTTTTTGCCCGCGTTTTTTCGGCGTGCAGGGCTCTGGTGTACACACAAACTCAGGTAAGACTCAGCTGTATCCTATGTACTTTGTGTAATTATATATGTTATATAAATTGTCACATTTTGTATGCACTGTTATCCTGATGAAAGTCCTGCTATAGGACTGAAACGTCGACCACTTTTGGTTGTTGCAGAATAAAGCTAAGTTTATTTTTTCACCTTATATGAAGTCCTTGGAGTGCTTTTCATACTACTATGTATATTATTATTGCCGACAAGCACCGGGCTATATATTACTAACTAAACTGGAGTGCAAGCTTTTGGACATTGATATATATATATATATATATATATATATATATATACATACTAATATCAAAATACAGTTAGAACGAAATTAAACATATATATATTTTTTTATTATTTTTTATTTTATTTTTTTAACATATTTACATATTTATTTATTTTATATTATATATAAATATATATAATTATATATATATATATATATATATTTAATCAATATCATTCTACATATATTTTGATATTAATATATACATATATATCATTATTTATGTATTAATATTAAAATATGTGTATGTATGTGTATATTGTTGACTTGCATAAAGCTGGAAAGGGTTATAAAAGTATCTCCAAAAGCCTTGCTGTTCATCAGTCCACGGTAAGACAAATTGTCTATAAATGGAGAAAGTTCAGCACTGCTGCTACTCTCCCTAGGAGTGGCCGTCCTGTAAAGATGACTGCAAGAGCACAGCGCAGACTGCTCAATGAGGTGAAGAAGAATCCTAGAGTGTCAGCTAAGACTTACAAAAGTCACTGGCAAATGCTAACATCCTTGTTAGCGAATCTACAATACTTAAAACACTAAACAAGAATGGATGTCATGGGAGGATACCACAGAGGAAGCCCCTGCTGTCCAAACAAAACATTGCTGCACGTTTACAGTTTGCACAAGAGCACCTGGATGTTCCACAGCAGTACTGGCAAAATATTCTCTGGACAGATGAAACCAAAGTTGAGTTGTTTGGAAGAAACACACAACACTATGTGTGGCGAAAAAGAGGAACAGCACACCAAAATCCCAACTGTGAAGTATGGTGGTGGGGGCATCATGGTTTGGGGCTGTTTTGCTGCGTCAGGGCCTGGACAGATTGCTATCATCGAAGGAAAAATGAATTCCCAAGTTTATCAAGACATTTTGCATGAGAACTTAAGGCCATCTGTCTACCAGCTGAAGCTCAACAGAAGATGGGTGTTGCAACAGGACAATGACCCAAAGCATAGAAGTAAATCAACAACAGAATGGCTTAAACAGAAGAAAATACGCCTTCTGAAGTGGCCCAGTCAGAGTCCTGACCTCAACCCGATTGAGATGCTGTGGCATGACCTCAAGAAAGCATTCACACCAGACATCCCAAGAATATTGCTGAACTGAAACAGTTCTGTAAAGAGGAATGGTCAAGAATTACTCCTGACCGTTGTGCACGTCTGATCTGCAACTACAGGAAACGTTTGGTTGAAGTTATTGCTGCCAAAGGAGGTTCAACCAGTTATTAAATAAAAGGGTTCACATACTTTTTCCACCTGCACTGTGAATGTTTACATGGTGTGTTCAATAAAAACATGGCAACATTTCATTCTTTGTGTGTTATTAGTTTAAGCAGACTGTGATTGTCTATTGTTGTGACTTAGATGATGATCAGATCACATTTTATGACCAATTTGTGCAGAAATCCATATCATTCCAAAGGGTTCATATACTTTTTCTTTCAACTGTACATATATATGATCTAAGTATATATTATTTTATTTAAAACTGTTTTAAAACTTTATTTTACTCTTTACAGGCAGCAGGGGGACTACCTGTCATTCCAGGCACCCCCCTGCTGGCACTGCTATGGACGTCTAGTCTGTCCATGTAATCATGAGGTCCTCGCAATCACACGCGATCACATGGCCCAGAAGGGCCCGATCAGCAGCAGGGGGACTCCCTGGGATGCCAGGCAAATCCCCCATCGCGAACGCCAACAGGCAGGTAAGTTCCCTGGATGGCGGGGGAGTTTAGAGCCAGATCCCAAAGGATGGCATAGCACGCACGCCATCCTTAAGGGGTTAAAGGACACTATAGGCACCCAGACAACTTCAGCTCATTGAAGTCGTCTGGGTGCCATGCCCCTGTCAGTTTACCCCTGTAATAATTGATATCAGACAGCCACTAGAAGGCTACCAGACAGCCAGGGCCATCTTTCCCAATGGACACACAGGGTAGCTGCCAAGGGGCCCCACAGGCATGGGGGCTCCACCGCGCTGCCCATGTGCCAAGGCCGGCAGGGGAGATCTTTTAATCTCCCCTGCCGGGCCATAGAGAGGCAGCCCTGTTTTCTTACATTGTCCCCTCTCGGGCCGTTGAGGAGATCAGAGATTGGAGAGAGAGAGGGTGGGAGGAGTCGGGGGAAGAGAGGGGGGACCTGGGAGGCAGATTGCTCCTCCCGTGAAGAGGCTGTGTGGAGCGTTGCCACGCGTTACCATGGCAATGCTCCACACAGCATTCTGCGCACGGGAGGACAGAAGACAGCTGGCTTGAGGCTGTACAGAACATACCACCACCGGACCACCAGGGCTGGCTGTGTCCCCCCTCCTTCACCAAAGGAAAGAAGAAAGGTGGGGGATTAAGATTTTATTATGTATAGTATAATATAAAAAAAAAACACATTTGCTACCTGCCCCGCTCAAACTCTGCAAACACACACACACCACACCCCTTCTCCCTCCACACACACAGCACACCCTCCTCTACACACACAGCACTCCTCACACACAAACACAGCACCCCCCCACACACACAGCACTCCTCACACACACACACAGCACCTCTCACACACACACAGCACCTCTCACACACACAGCACCCTCCCCCCTAGACACAAAGCACATCTCACACACACAGCATCCCCCTCCTCCGCTGTATCCAGTGGACTGTGTGTATGTATTCAGCAGTCTGTCTGTGTGTACTCAGCAGTCTGTCTGTGTGTACTCAGCAGTCTGTCTGTATGTGTATTCAGCAGTGTGTGTGTGTATTCAGCAGTCTGTGTGTATTCAGAGAACTGTGTGTATGTATTCAGCAATCTGTCTGAGGTAGTAATCAGTGATTGGCTGAGAGTGCCAGGGCACTGCCCTAATTCCTGGAATGGTGGAAGTATAGCCCTGCTTCCGCCATATCAACATTGAAGACTCGGTTTTAGGCTGCCAGAAACCGAGCATCTCTACTAAATAGTAAGTAAATCGTTTAGTAGAGATGCTGGACCTGGCGAACGCAGACTCAAGGTACCGAACAAATTTCAATCTGGTGAAATGGTTATAGTGCCTACAGTGCTCCATTAAAGGTATTGAAAAAAAGAAAAACATACAATAATACATACATGTGAAATTCTATTACCGTGTTGATTTTTTTAAATAAATGGAGTGATCTGCAATCCCTTCATGCCAAGAGTCAAATAATATGATAACTGCCATAGAGAGGGTAATTCACTTGTGATGACACCGTAAGAAAGAAAGGCCCCACTATACAATATTGGTATTTTATTAAAAAAAAGAATACCGAGATATTACCTTTCCTGATGCAGCATCTTCATAACTTAAATATTTTGGAGGCAAGCAAGTGGCAACAGGGATCATGTGATCTTGCGAGATGAGCTGTTCATTTTTGAATAGAGGTAGCCATGCAAATCCAACTAGAACAACAGAAGGCAAGAAGATGGTCATAACTACCGGACAGATTGGGCTCAATGACGGAAATGGACAAGTTCACTTATGAAGATCAATGACGCGGAAATGAGAAATAAAATTTACATTCATATATTTACATATGATGATATACAATACTATGAGATGATTACAATATGCAGTGTATGAATGTAATCCTTCTAAAGATACCTGGAGTTTCCAGAGCCTCTTTCTTTTTGGCATTAGCTTTTGCATTTATGTCACAGGTGACGTGATGAAATGAAAACAGAATGTGATGTTTCTCATGAAGTTGAGTGGGAAGCTCAATTTTCACCTGAAATGTAAAATATTACATCTCTCCTTAGATACTTTCATCTTGGACATCAGAATATTCTGTGTTCTACATAATTTATTAGGAAAATAGTACATTGTCAATACCCCATCAGAGATGGGGAGAGAAATATATTTGAACAAGAACAACTATTCCACATAGTGGTAAAAATATTGATTTTATTTTGTCTGCTTAGTTACCTACATTCATTTAAAGGGACACTATAGCCACCAAAACAACTTTATTTTAATTAAGTAGTTGTGGTGTATAAATCATGCTTCTGAAGCTTCACTGCTCAATTCTCTGCCATTTAGGAGTTAAATCACTTTTGTTTCTGTTTATGCAGCCCTAGCCACACCTCCCCTGTCTATGACTTACAGTCTGTATACAAAAAAAAATGGTTTCCTTTTCCATCAAATCTAACTTACTTTAAAAGTTTGTATCTACTGCTCTGTAAATCAAACTTTAATTACATACAGGAGGCACCTGCAGGGTCTAGCAAACTATCAACAGAGCAAAAGATAAGAAATTCTAAATTAAATAGAGTTTGCAATAAAGTGTAAACATTAGATGACTCTTTACAGGAAGTGTTTAGGAAAGATGTGTAAGTCACACGCAGAGAAGTGTGCTAAGGGCTGCATAACTAAATTGATTTAACTCCTAAATGGCAGAGAATTGAGCAGTGAGACTGCAGGGGCATACTTTATACACCAAAACTGCATAATTATGTCCCTTTAATCAGTTATCTGTAAAATGTCCTCCAGACATTACATTCTTGAAATATATTTCTTTTCTTTCAGTAATTTTGTGCTTGGGAAAAAAAAGGTTCCCAGAATTCTTCAGTGTGGTACCAAACTACCTTTAGGGTAGTTAAGAGACCAATCTCAGGAAGAGACCAATCTCGTGATCGCATAATGTAAAAATACTAAGAGGTTTATTTACTGTACACTAAATTGTAGAATTGAAAACCAAATTGCAAATTTTAGTGTAAAATTGCACTTGATTTGAACCTTTTTTTTTTTTTTCAAATAAGAACGTTTGGACTAAATTCTACAATTTGGTATTTCAATTCACTAGAATTTGGCGCTTAGTAAATACATTTCAAAATGTAGCTAATTTAAAGAAATATATAATATTAAATAATCATAACAATAATTTCCCCTTTTACAATCTGTATTTTTTTATTGGCTAGCTGAGTGTTTACAAATAGCATGTAGCTATGTATTCCACAGCTGCAATATAAATGTAATAAATGACAATTATTTTCTAACATAATTACCATCCAAAAAAACAAAAAACCTTGTGCCATATGTTATAGTTTGCAATTTATGATTTAGATATTACAGTTTCCAAAAAGAAAGGGAATTCCACAGTATATGAAAATTATGCATGGTGCTGAGTTATATGAAATGCACAGTTTTATAAGTAATAACATAAAGGGTTGGTTTATGGATTTAGCTGGCTAGCTTTCATCTCTTCCATTTGAGAAAATGGAAACTTTCTCATTTTAAATGGCCTCTCCGAGGTGTTGAAATACATGCCAGTAAGTTTTGGACATAGATATAAAGGGTCTTACTGGAATCCATTTAACAAACTGCTACTTTTCAATACAGATCAGTTTGGATAATATACTTTAGCATATATTCACAAAAAGTGCAATTAACTTATTCATTGCCATACTTAAAGGACCACTATAGGCACCTAGACCACTTCAGCTCAATGAAGTGGTCTGGGTGCCAGGTCCATCTAGGGTTAACCCTGCCTGCTGTAAACATAGCAGTTTCAGAGAAACTCCAATGTTTACATTAGGGTTAATCCAGCCTCTAGTGGCTGTCTCATTCACAGCCGCTAGAGGCGCTTCCGCGCTTCTCACTGTGATTTTCACAGTGAGAAGACGCCAGCGTCCATAGGAAAGCATTGAGAATGCTTTCCTATGGACTGACTGAATGCGCACGCGGCTCTTGCTGCGCATGCGCATTCAGTCGATAACGTCGTAAGAGGGAGGAGAGTCCCCAGCGCCGAGGGAGCCCAGCGCAGGAGAAAGGTAAGTGTTTAACCGCTTCCTCCCACTTCAGCCTGGCGGGAGGGGGGCCATGAGGATGGGGGGTGGGTTGTTTTCCTGGCACTATAGTAGCCCTTTAACATACAACCAGAGTCACTGGTCAGTTTATTACCATTATAAGGTGAAATGACTTACATGCATATGACACAAACATACCATGTATATTATATACATGTATATCTCTACCTATATACTATATATATAGAGGTGTATATAAACATTTTTTTTATTCCTATTTTTATTTTCTCAGGTAATGTTCCAAATTACAGAATCATTACTAAATCAAGAAAGATTGTCCCCATTAAAATAAAAGTGTAAAGTATGTCAGTTCGGCCATTTTTTGCTTTAACAAATATGGGTAATACAATTTAATAGATTATGTGTATTTTAAGCCTGATAAACAATGTAATTATCCCATTGATATTTGCACATGAATATGATCTGATGTGAGAATGAGCAAGTCAATAAAACAAGTTCCACACAGTCCATAACAATAACTGACAATTCCATCGTGGACTGACCTCGTCGTAGAAATCGGGATTCTGAGAATGATGGAGAATTGTGGTATATGCTGCTGTTGTAAGCAAGTGATCTCCAGGTTTTCCATAAATACACTGCTCAATAAAAATAAATGCATTGTAAAATCTTCATCGCATAATTTACTACTGGTACACATCAAGGCTATTAGTTTTTTGATTACGGAGTGCTTTTCTACCATGACAAACCTTAAGCTATTCGAAGATAATTGCCATTAGACTTATGCATGGTGGCACAAATTGGTTAATCAAAAAAATATATATTTACTTTGGGTGGTCTGAAATTCGTAAATAGGGCGATTTGGACCAATTTGGACCAATTTCCCCCATGCAAACAATTCAGGAAAACAATTTAGAAGAACGAAAATGGCTTGAATATGCACCAATCAGTGTACTGCAACATATATAAATGATATAAATATTACGTATCTGTTTTGCAGTAGACGGATAGGCACATTTTCCTTCCATTTGGTTTATAGATCAAGTGAGAAAAAGTAATGAATAGAGGCAAATAAGCAGGAGCAAGAAAATCTATAATATATAAATATACATTTTTTTTTTTTAGTGCTCCTCCTTTTATTTCATGGTTGGTCAATTCTCATTTGATCTGTGAATAAAATCATGTACTGACTGTACACTAGCTATTAACCATCTTTTTCTCATCAATCACCTCCTTTACTCCAAATCTCAAAGTAAACATGGAATTGCTATAATGAAGGATACCAAATTAGAGAGCTATCCACCAAACAGCTGAACGATCCAAAATGTAAAAAAAAAGCCCTTTTCTTAATTTTGCTCTTTCCATTCTTTAGTAGATAGCTCTCTAGTTTGCTATCCATATGTGGGATTGCCATAAATAAGGATACCACATTAGGGAGCAGAAAGTAAACAATTTAGAAAAGGGTTTTTCTTAATTTTGATCTTTCAGCAGTATAGACGATAACTCCCTAAACTGGTCCTTTGTAACTTTTTAACTGCCACCTCATGTGTTTATTATAAGGAATAAGAGGCGTACACATTTTGAAAATTAAATTTTTCAGACAAAATTTGGTTAGCTCAAATCAATATTTTCCAAATTTTGAACAAACCAAAATTAGAAAATGGACATATCAAAAAAGAAATGTTTTTTCTCTGAAACTCTATAAATATAGTGTTAATGAAATCTTGTTCCTGCAGAAATAAAGAGCTTATCTAAATGTGGATTACAGTACAATTCATTGTCCTTTGTCCACCTAATCCCCTCAGAAAGGTAACATGAAATTATTAGTACCTTGTACGTTCTGTCTACTAAGCTGTTACTTATAATCTCTAGTTACCTTTAAAGGCTGACTTCCTTCTTCATCAGAGTTCTTAAATTCAATGCACACCATTATGTTCCTTGCCTGCAATGACGTCAAGACAAGGGATTTGTGATACGATTTGGTTTAGCTTTGGAACAAACTTGAAGGTATCATCGGGAAAATGTAATAATTTTGCATTGTTTTTTTTTTAAATAGAGCCATATATGTTTTAAGAAAAGGTAGCAAACATTTGCAGAGAGTACGACTACTATAAACATTGCCATTTTATTCTCATTGCTCACTATTTATCTTATTCCTGAGCATGCAACAGTAGCAGGTTCTAGTGAAGTTATGAATTAGTACATATTAAAATAGTCTGAAAATTGGTTTAGTAGTTTTGTACCAACACACCACCAGTATTGATGAAATAAGATCCTATGTCCCTCTTTTGGCATAAACAAAGTTCACTGTTATATGATGTGATTAGAATATTGTGAATACATATTCCAGATGTAACCCTTAGACCCAAAGTTAAATGTTATTTTTTTCCAACTCACAATCTCTTCCCTAAAGACATTGTACTAGCATGGAATGTCCTGCAGCAGAGCAACTGGTATTTTCAATTCTAAAAAAGCATCTTTAAAGGAACACTCCAAGAACCATAAACACTAGACGCAGTCATAGTGTTCAGTACTCCAGATGTTTTGGACTACATCTCCCATGATGCTTTGCCAGCATTATGGGTGTAAGAGCATGTATTCCAAAACATCTGGAGTGTCGAATTTTGCCTATCCCTGCACTAGAGCATAGTGTAGAGGTCATGGTCCCAGGAGTGCCCTGGCACCCTCCCCCAATGTAAGCACTTCAACTGGCAGGTGGTGTGTTACACACAAGTCACTTCCTCCACGGAGAGTCAGAAGCCCTCTGCTCTAAGCTAGCCTGGCAATACAACTGAACCTTTCAGCCAATGAGCTGGCCATGCACAGAATGGCTTAGCTATGGAGAGCTAACTGGAGCTACCGCCTCTCAATGGAGGAAGTGGCCGGTTAGTTGTCAAGACCAGATTATTAGAAAGGCATAAGATGGCCGCTTAACTCCGGAGCTCCGCACCGCTAAACCCCAAAACGCGATCCACAACCAGCTACAGTGCACAGATGGGTCGCAACCGCCGCACGGAGCACTCCCAGAACCCCAGGGAACCGCAACCGGGCCCCCAACAAGGCACCATGGACGGATTCCTGCACCCGCCGTGCGGGAATGATGGCGGCCCGGACAGCCCTGGCCTAGCTCCCAGGTCTCCTACCTTCACGGCGGGCGGCGACCCCGCGACCCTGGAGCGGATCGGAGACGAACTGAGGACCATTGCAGCAGCCATGGCCACCAAGGCAGACTTGCTGACCCTCACAACCACCATACAAGACGCTCTGAGGGCGGAGATGGCGGGAATCAGAACAGAGGTTAGTGCGCACACAGGCCGCATAGAGGCCCTAGAAGCCTCCACTGACGCCCAAGCTGCTAGACTAGTGGCCTCTGACTCTGCCATAGCCAAACAGGGAGATCTACTTCTCCAGATGCGCAGACTGCTTGAAGACCTTGACAACAGAGGTCGGAGGTGCAATATTCGGATTAGGGGGGTCCCTGAATCTGACAGGGGTGAAAATGCAGTGGAACTCCTCACAGAATTATTCCAGCATATTTTACAAGCAGACGCCCCCCAAAACTTTGAATTTGAGAGAGCACATAAGGCCCTGAGACCACGCTCTGTTGAAGAGGGTCCCAGAGACATGATCTGCTGTCTCCGCTCCTTCCCCATGAAGGACGCCATCATGAGGAAGGCCAGAGAACAACCCACTTGGCTATTTCAGGGGGCCCAGGTGTCCCTATTTAATGACTTGTCCCCATATACGCTGGACGCCAGGCGGGCGCTTAGACCGGTGACGGCAGCGCTTCGAGATCATAATATACCCTATAAGTGGGGGTTCCCGTTCGCACTAATGGCCCGCCATCATGACACGTGGCTGGCAGCTAGATGGCCTGAGGAAGTTCCACGTTTTCTTGAGGAACTCAACTTGCCGCCTACCCCAGTCGCTGACTGAGTTTTGGGCCAGTTGGGACCGCCACCAAGACTACAACGGGGAGCCCGCAGACGTGGAGGCAGATCCCCACCAGGGCGGCCGCCCCAGAGACGCAGACAGGGTCCTGGAAACCCTGCGGAGTAAGTACCTCACTAGCCCACCAGAACCCGACCGTCCACCCCTCCAGCACTATTTGGGCCCCTGACGGATGGTACGAGTGTCTCACCCTACATAGCTGAAACCGCAACGATTGGGGGGCTTATGACGAGACTCCTTTGGGAGGGCCGGGCATGGGCACTATACGGGGTATTGACACGCTCCAAACTTTAACTGAAGAGCATAATATTGGCAGCCCAACTAGATAAAATTCGACCGTTCCCCTTGGGAGTGGTGAATGCTCCCCACGCTTATCTAGGGTTATATACGTTTTGAAGGCCCCGGATATTCGCTGCTCTCTGACGACAGCCTAGCTGCCTGGTAACCTGCCTGGAGTTTTGGGTGGGGGGATATGGGGGGTCCACTGCCCGCCTCTACATATGCTCCTGGCGAAGGCAGTGGCCGACTGACCCGGAGACTAGAGACAGCCAACACGTGGTGCCATACCCCTAACGCCCTGGGTATCCCAATGGGGGAATTGGGGACAACGTCTGCTAGTCCACTGCCCGTGCGCGGAGTACAGCCCAGTTGGGCCGGCACACCCCCCCAGCTTCAAGGCAAGACAAGAAAGCTCTTCTACCACCACTGGCAATGTTAACCACCTCACACAGAAGTTACTGTAGACCCTATGTATAATAATTCACACATGACATGCATGCATTGTTTCGCTAACTGCTAAAGCAATGGGGATTGGTGGGGAGACAATTGCGTATGGAGCTACCTTTTGAAACTTGCAGTCCCTCAATGTGATTGTGCACGAATGCTAGGGGTGACGTGACAGGGAACCATTACTAATACAGCGGACTGGGTAGGTCTGCAGGGACATGACGGACCCAATACTGGCCTATAGCTGAATGTGAGGGCGACACGTAGGGTTATCCACCTGTCGTATACACTCGTGGGAGACCGTGTTCCCTGGGGGGAGGCCCACACCCATGCTACCCGAACTGTCATACACCACATACGCTCACACACTGTGTTGGATGGTTCCCTAACGGAACACTCCCCGAGCCGACTGATATCATTAATGCCACTACCTGACAAACTACACGTTGCCCATCCGGACGCTGCTCCACAACACTCAATCGAAGTGCACGTTACGCAACAGGGAAAGCGACGAGAGCCACCGTGGGGGGGGGACAACATTAGGACATGAGACTGCTAGAACTCACAGGTCGCTAGAATTAGTCGGATGGACCGGACACCGAGCCAACAAAGGGGAGGGGAATGACGAAACGGGTCGGGGGAGGTGGGATTGTAGGTGCATTATGATTGGAGGGCGGGGGGGAAGAAATACCTAAAAAAGATTGCATTGATGTATTGTTCATATGTTATTTCTGTTGCACTGTTATATATTCAAGCTCATAACCGCTATGGATCACATTACACATTAATCAATGATTGCTTTGATGGGGGGGGCGGAGGGAAAACTCTGTCCATTGACTCTCATATTCTTACATTGTAGACCGGTTTCAGGCCACGTACCTCAACCCACACTCGTGCTTCACTTTGTACGGCAGAGCCCTGAGGGTCCCCGCTACCTGGTCTGGTTACCGGGGCGGGGCCTCAGCGCATTCTGTCGTAGCACGAGGCATCTCCGTAGAGGAGGTGACACACCCGAGACATCCTTGATCTCGACCTCAGTGCCTGCTGAACCAGGCACCTCAGTCCTCACTCTCACCTTCTTTATCCTTTCCTTCTTAACTCTTTCTCCTTATCTACTCTCTCTCTCTCGTTCCCGATCCTCGGCTCCTGCCTCCTTGGGCGGCGTCCTCTCCTCTGTCGCGGGGCCGGCCCGGTCTTGCTTCCCTAGTTGGGTCTCTCCTCTGCATCGGAGATCTAGGAGCCTGGCAGGGGTCTTTCGGGGGTAGGGGAGGAGGGGGAGACGACGGCTATAGTTATAGACATGGGTGAGATTACTAACGGGCTAGGAGACGCTCATGCGTATCGCCCTGCTTCCCTGAATGTCCTCACTCTCAACTGCAGAGGGTTGAACATACCAGAGCGGTGGACACACTTGCTCCGAGACCTGAGGAAACAGCACATATCGGTCGCACTGTTACAGGAAACACACTTCCGAAAGGACATGGCCCCCAAGCTACGAAACAAATTCTACCCGACGAATTACTTTAGTGACCACCCAACGGCACGAAAGGCGGGTGTTGCTATCCTGGTGGCGGCGGACCTGGGGTTCCAGGTCCTGGAATGCCTTATGGACACCCAGGGTCGCTTTGTATATGTGAAAGGGCTCATCGCTGGTACAATGTACACCTTCGCCAATCTCTATTTGCCGAATAGACGACAAGCGCAATTCCTCAGGAGTGCACTGAATAAACTGCACACCTTCTCTGAAGGGGCCCTCGTCCTGGGAGGGGATTTCAACGTTACTCTGGACCCTATTATGGACTCCTCAACAGGTCACAGCAGCGTCTCACAACTCCATTTACGCTCCATGAAGAGAGCTCTCGGCGACATGGAACTGGTGGACTGTTGGAGGACTCTCCACCCGACCACCAAAGACTTCACACACTACTCTGCCTTACATGATCGATACTCCCGTATTGACTACATCTTCATCCGACAAGTGGGTCTTCAGCGACTGATCTCGGCTAAGATGGCTCCAGCCACGTGGTCGGACTATGGCTCGGTCAGGGTGGAACTAGACTCGCCCCTCTTTTGACCCTCTACCTGGACGTGGCGGCTCAATGAGGCTCTCCTTCTCGATTTGGATACTCGCGAGCAAGTCACCCAGGCACTGAACCATTATTTTCAGGACAACGACGGGCAGGGAACTTCCCCGATCTCAATCTGGGAGGCACATAAGTGTGTAATCCGTGGCACTCTTATTCGAATCGCATCACAAAAGAAAAAGAGGGCGACGCAAGAAATGGCGGACCTGTATAAGAAGATTGCGGTATTGGAGCAACAACACAAGCGATCCCAGCTGATGGAAACATATGGGGAACTAATGCAAGCTAGACGGGACCTGCGAGATATCCTCACAAAACGCTATCTCAGGTCCTTACAGCGGTCCAAAGGCTTCTTTTATACCCATGCCAACAAAGGGGGTAAATACCTGGCGCACCTCCTGAAGGGGAATATCCCCCGTACACAGGTGCGTAGCCTGCGCCTCTCGTCAGGGGTCGTATCGAACTCCCCGAGCAAAATAGCGGAGGAATTCAGGGTCTACTACCAAACCCTCTACAACATCCACGCAAGGGATAGACAGGATGCAGTAGACATGGACAGCGCGCAAATTCGGGACTACCTGGAAAAGGCTGACCTGGCCACGATCACCCCGGACGAGGCGGAAATGCTGGAGGCTCCGATCACGACAGATGACATCGCAGCAGCCCTGAAATCGACCAAAACGGGCAAAGCACCAGGACCAGATGGATTCTCCACGGGGTACTACAAAACATTCTCTTCGATCTTGCTACCATGGTTCACAAAAGCTGTTAATAATATAGCGGACGGAGGGGCTCTGGGACCAGAATCTTTGGCGGCTATAATAACTGTCCTGCCGAAGCCAGGAAAGGATCCGATGGAATGTGGTAACTATCGACCTATTTCCTTACTAAATGTGGACACCAAACTGTTCACGAGGGTTATAGCCACAAGACTCCAATCGATCCTGCCCGCTTTGACGCACATAGACCAAACCGGATTTGTACCCGGACGGGAGGCGAGGGACGGACGTTTGCGATACAACATAGGGCGAGAGCATCACAACATCCCCTCCTGCTCCTCTCCACGGATGCCGAAAAGGCATTCGACCGGGTGAAGTGGCCCTACATGATCGCGACCCTGACTTAAATGGGACTGGGACACAGGCTACTCACCTGGATCGGAGCGCTCTACAACAACCCACGAGCAACGGTACGGATTAACGGAGCCCTCACCACAGCCTTTGCGATCACAAACGGCACAAGGCAAGGCTGCCCTCTGTCTCCGCTACTCTTCGCCATGTATCTGGAACCCCTGCTCCGCACCATCAGACAACATCCTGACATCCGGGGGTTCCCTTGGGGCGAGGTGGAACACAAGGTCGCCGCGTACGCGGACGATCTCCTATTCTATGTCTCATCACCCCGCATCACATTGCCCTGCCTATTGTTAGCCTTTGACGGGTTTGGCAAGATCTCAAGGCTTAAACTTAACCTGTCTAAATGTGAAGTGCTCAACATCACCGTCCCACAAGAGGAATTCGCAGCCATGGAGGGCCTTTTTCCCTTCCGATGGTGCTCCCAGAAAATGAAATACTTGGGAATATGGGTGACGACTGATCCGGAAACTCTCTACTCACACAACTTCATCCCATTACTGAGAACGATCCTGGCGGACTTGAATAAATGGGCTTATCCGCATATTTCCTGGCACGGTCGGATCGCTGTTCTCAAAATGAATATCCTACCCAGGCTTCTATACCCTTTTCAGACGCTACCACTCACCATACCCGCACCCTTCTTCTCCACATTAAAGTCAGCGGTCATTCACTATGTCTGGAGGGGGGAGAGGTCCAGACTCAGATATGACATTCTCTGCCTGCCACGTCATCGAGGGGGACTAGCATTGCCCGATTTTAAACGGTATCACCAAGCCACGGTTTTACAGCGCATTCTGGAATGGAACATACGCACTTTCTCCAAACCGTGGGTAGCCCTGACCAGGGACAGACGTGGGGCTCACCTGCAGGCCGCCGTTTGGACGGGAGGGGCGAGAAATGGCTACACTAAAGAGGGCACAAACCTGATAGCGCAAATGCTTACTAGCTGGAGAAACCTGAGGGACCAACCGCACATCTCACCCATACCCAGCCCTTTGATCTCTATCACAGACAACGAGACAATCGGGGGAGGTATCCCATCGAAGACGTGGCCTTTCGCAGAAGGAAGAGAACATGTCCCCATCTCCACAATCCTGAGAGGCGGTACCCTGCGGACCCTGGACTCCCTCCTGGGAGATTCACCTCGCTCGCCTTTATTGGTTCTGCGATACATGCAGATTAGGCATTATTATAACTCGATACGCAACAATCAACGCTTACATAGAGATCTCACTTGGTTCGAAGCCATATGCAAAAGAGGCCTACCCCTAGGGAAGGCGATATCCACGCTCTACCAGCACGTCCTGGTGGGACATCTGGCGGAAAATAACACCTTCCGTCGGCAATGGGAAACGATGTTAGACACCTCCTTCACACCCCAAGAGTGGGAAAATGCACTGTTGTGGCAACACAAGAGCTCTACCAGCTCGCAATACCAAGAAACTAACTATAAGTTGCTCACACTGTGGTACAGGACACCGACGTTACTCCACAGGATCTTCCCAACGATTCCACCGACGTGCTGGAGGTGTGAAGTGGAGAGGGGCACGACGTTGCATATCTGGTGGAAATGTAACCTGATTGTGCCATTTTGGAACATGATTCGGCAGGAATGCAATGAAGTCCTGGGGGAGACACCGGGATGGTCAGCGGCTCTATCGTTGCTACACATTTCGGAGATGTCAATAGCGAGGTACAAGAAATCGATCTTGCGCCACCTACTCAACGCGGCGAAGGCCCTGATCCCGGCATATTGGAAAAAGAAAGAGACACCTCGACTTGAAGACTGGATCTGCAGGGTGGAGGACATTCGGGGGGCAGAGGCCTTACAAGCATCCCTGTTGGGGAGAGGGGACAAACATGCTGAGAGGTGGCAACCATGGGTTGTCTATAGGTCCCAAGATCGTTAGTCCGTTAGATAGGGTAAGCAGCTGGAGGAGGGACTCACGAGAGGGCATGGTCGGTCTGTACACCCATCCCATCCTGGGTACCCACGGGGGGGACCTGCGGGATGCTGGGCCCTGATGCCGCTCAGGGGGTACCGGAGCTCTGGTGACAATACTCATCTCTCTACCCTTTCTTGCTCCTTCTCTTCTTCACTCCTATTCTACCCACTACCTTTTCATCCTACTCTGCACACCACGAAACACCATGACAGATAACGATATACATGACCGGCAAGGAATCGAGCCGGATACACCTGGGAATTATATCCTAAAACTCCCCCACTCTTGAAAGCCATATGCTCGCCGCCAGCCCATTGGACACGCCTAGACACCACGAGAAGTGCCGCACTGAGAATCCATATGGTTCATGGGAAAAGCCCAATGTTCTAGTGGGGGTAACAGGAGGAATAAGGGGTGAGCGTTCAGATGATCCGAGCAGTGTCACGACCTTTAAAAGTCCATTGTACATAGGCTTGATTAGCAATCACCTGCATGACGTTTCTACTCACCTAGTACATACACGACAGGTCCTCCTGCCTTAGTACTGAATCGGGCTTGCATGCCCATAATTACGTGTACCTCTGTCATGTTTTGTATGCCTATTCTGATTTCTGTCATGCCAACTGACATCAGAGACCCAGGGGATATATCGTACGTATGATTGTTCTTGAGAGACCTGCGTGTCTCCCTTTTCTAGGGGTACCAGAGAGATCTGTGTATCTCAATTGATCTACTGTTATATTACTTTACCAATTATTTGAAACCTGTGCGTTTCTAAACAATGATTTTCGTGATCTTCATAACTTTCCTTGTATCACTTAAAAATTTCAAATAAAAAAGATTTAAAAAAAAAAAGAAAGGCATAAACTGTCATTGACAATTATCATTCCTTAAATTGTTAATTAGTATGGTACGGCCAATAATGAGGCTGTGTTGTATGCTATGTTTCTGATATATATATCCCCTTAACTGAAGAATTAGACTACAATGACTTAAGAGAACATAATTTGTCATTTGTACTGCATTATTAATTAAATAACTTTGATTGTATATCTAGACCAGTTGAGTTGATTAAGCTATTCTTTACTACATATCATTTTTGGGAGTTCCATTCAACTAGTAAGGGCAGGCATTGTACACACTCACCTTGTTAAAGCATTTCTGACTGTCGTACTTGAGATGTTTGGGATATAAATATATTTGGTTTTTATAGGTTCTATAAGGCAGGGAATATTTGGTTGATGGCTGAACAAACTCTTCAACTTCCACTGTGGGTGGGTGTTTCTCTATGTCACCAAATGGTTTAATTGGTACTAGAGACGAGGTAAGACAGTCTGAAAGACAGAACGATAGATGACAATGTATATATTTATTTGGATTAATGCATTCATAAAAAGAGCAAGTGTAATTCATACCTTATTCAGCATAAACATGATTGTGATCACAGCTCCAAATACATACCAAATATAATAAATCTGCATACCAGATCTAATAAATCTACTATTACTGTAGTGTTTTAAGCATAGCAAAAAAGCACAGGTCTATTGACTGGCGTCAATTTTAGATTATATATATTATTATATTATGTTTCCAAAGGGCAGGGAAGTGGGAACATTGGAGAAAGGGATATGCCAAAGACATAAACGGTAGGTATGTTGGGGAACTTTGAAAAAGCTGTTTAACTTGCAGATTGGGATGAGAATTGGGAATAAGATGGGGGCCACCAATATAACTAGGATTGTTATCTGTCACGATCAATCAATGAAAAATGTCCAAAGTTCCAACAAAATTGATAATGCACAGGTCAAAGTATGAATTTTGGGTTTATCACATCAATGCAGACTATAAGGTCTCTGGGTAACTGACAAAGACAGGTAAATGTCAAGCCATTCATATACATTTTGACAACTGAGAGTGGAATAGCACCATGGAACATCTGGCATAATAACCACTGCACTACTACAGTGTGCTGCAGTAGTTATAGTGCTTAGAGCATCCGTTTAATTTAAAGGATTGCACGGTGTGTGTTTTTCACTTGATATTACATGGCAACTGATTTTTTTTGTCATCTGGTGTGCTTTTTTCATTACCCACTTCTCTATCTGTTGAGATGCACCTTAAACTAAACCTCTTTCAAGTTGACGCCTATTACTGTTATCATTGGAGTGTGGTAGAATATAGCACTGTAGAATCTATGGTTATACAGTACATGTGCTCTATGATACATCTAAATTTGTGTGTTTGCTTGTTTGTTTCTCCAACACTGAGTCCAATATGTCTCCATTCATCACTGTGATGGTTTTGATATCTATTAAATTAGGTCAATCCCTCCAAACACACGTACAGATTCTTGAATGTAACAATCCTTGCAAGTCACTAGTATCTGTCATTCTTTATTCATCAAAACATCTAATTTTTTGACATTTGATCTCCAACTTTTTTGTTTGTCTCTTGTTGATTGTCTCCAATTCCCAGAATTCCAGACAGAAAATTGCTGATGAGAACTGAGCTTCAAAAGCAGGATGAGCATCTGAAAGACTCCTTGTAAGCTAAAAAAAACAATAACTTTATGCTATATTTTTTGTGCATTTATATATATGTAATATATATTTTAAATATTGTATCTTACTCTTATGTTCTAATCTAAACTAAATTCTCCAATGTCTCCTACTACAGCTGCCAGGACATAGCAGCCAAAAGGGTGGCATGGATTAATGGTGTGGTGGGATAGTTATACAAATCATTACAAGATGGCTGCCACAGTAAGGTGTAGCTTTGAAAAGCTAACACCACATGTCATCTGTAAAGGAGCACTATAGGGTCAGGAACACAAATATGTATTCCTGGCCCTATAGGGTTAAAACCACCATCTAGCCACCCTGGTCCCCTCATGACTTTCTAAATATAGAAATCTTACTTGTATTCAAGTCTGGAGCTGCTTATTTTGGCACTGTTTCCTTTAGACCTGCCAACTGCCTGCTGACAGCAGAAGTGGTAGTCTGATCCAATCACAGTGCTTCCCCATTGGATTGGCTGAGACTGACAAGGAGGCAGAGCAAGGGCAGAGCCAGCATGATTCAAACACAGCCCTGGCCAATCGGCATCTCCTCATAGAGATGAATTGAATCAATGCATCTCTATGAGGAAAGTTCAGTGTCTGCATGCAGAGGGAGGAGGCACTGAATGTTTGGATGCATTTTAGGCAGCAATGACCCAGGAAGGATCTCTAACAGCCATCAGAGGAGTGGTCAGCAGAGTTATCACTAGGCTGTAATGTAAACACTGCATTTTCTCCGAAAAGACAGTGTTTACAGCAAAAGAGCCTGAAGGTAATGATTCTACTCACCAGAACAAATTCAATAAGCTGTAGTTGTTCTGGTGACTATAGTGTCCCTTTAACAGAGTAAGCTAAACTGGATTTGGTTTAGTTGTGCATATTTTCCTTTTGCGATTGTAATAATAACAATTATAAAAATATGGAAAAACAGCCATAATGTATTAAACTGTAAAATTAGAGCAAACACAATTTTTGAAAAGAAAAGCTCAATTTGTTTACAAAATGTGATTTGTCTCGCACATGGACATTTTGGAAAATGTATCAGGTAAATATTTGTTTTTATCTTTTTAATTGGTGACCATTTTTAACAAATCATATTGTATAACTATGTGTAACCAGTCCTCAAAGGGTATAACCTGCTCCCACTGATATATGGCTGTATTAGATAATTCAGAAATGATTTATCTCCAGAGACCGAACATCAGGTTTTCCACTGAGTGCAACAGAAATGTTGTAGATAAAAAGCAGTGATAAACTAAATATCATGAAATAGAATCCAGCTCATTGTGTGTTTCTTGGCGGCTTTTTGTGAATGAGAATCTGAGCAATTGAATTAAAGTGCACAGATAATTCATACTGCACATGAAGCCAAGAGCTGCTTAAGAAACATGAAAACACATATGCTGACAACAGAAAACGCTCTGCAATATTTCATGCAAACAGGCTGTGTCAGCGTAAATTCAGTTTTTTTTTCCTAATGTTCATAGTTTTTCCCATATACAGTATGCAACAAAATGTTAGTGTTGAGGCACTTTGGAATAACATGGGATAGAATGTTGCATTTAACAGTACTTTTACACTTGAAGGGATTGTATTTTATTAATAAATAAATGGAAAAAATCACTGTTTGGTATATATGCCCCTAATAAAAAGTGCTAAAATGTTTTAGGGGTCTAGAGGGTTCCTTTAACACTGGTTGTTTACATGGCTCTATCTTGACAGGAAATTAATTGTGCTGGACTATTGCCAGGGATGCATTATAAAAAATGTATATGAATAGAAGAGCCATTCAATGGGGAACTCAACAAGACACATAATTATTAGGGATCATTAGGACAAAGATTCAGCTACAAAGATTGAAGACAAACTGCTCAAACAACAATACGAAGACAAGACAAAACAATAAGATGGAAAATGCAATTATGAATGAGGTGCATGCATTTTTCAGGAATGTATATAAATAATCTATATATTTTGTGGCAGTTTATTTAGTACAATGTTAAGATTGCAATTGAATACCCACCCGATGTTGGTCCCCTTTGTGTTTGTGTCAAGTACATTTCAAATTAATTTGTCTGGTTTTCTTTTAATTTATTAACTCATTCATTATCAGTTTAATTTCCTGCTGTCTGTCTATTTCAGGCAGTATAGTGTTCCTACTACCTTTTCCTCCCATTCTCATCTTTTATATTTTGTGATTTCAGCATTTTTTTTACAGTTGTTTACCTTCTCTATAATGTCTTTTTCACTATTATCTAAATGCAATCATGTAAAATTTGATGTTATCAGGAACCCAGAGCAATCACAAACCAGTTGAGCAAATGACTGTGGTCATAATATTATTACTCATAAGCTCTGTAGGTGTATGATTAATATCATTAGTAGGCTATGATTAGATTTGGAAAAAGTAGGGCTATTCGAACAAGTTTCCCATCTCAGTAGGAACACCTTGAAAACTCTCTGATTTTCCTGTTACACATTCTATAAAATATATGCTCCCAGAGGTGTTTGTTGCTTTGGTTTTGCAACAATATTTGGAGATAGCCCCACACGAGAGGTTCAAGGGTTCTGATGTTCCCACTCTGTCTCCTTAGTGCTGTATTGTTTTACTAAGGATGTCCTGTATAAAAGCATTGATTATATGTAATGTATAAGAATGATAATAGCCAATGCTAGCCATAGGCTGACTACCCCCCTCCCATTCAATACTTTCTGCCAATTAAAACCTCCTATTCTTATTAACCCCAAAAATAGATTAGAAAGCTTGATGGAAACAAACAAAAAAAAAACTCACAAACTTGTAAGTGCAATATAATTATAATTATTATTATATAAAACAGCAGTAAACAATAGTTTTAAAACTGATATACAAACACATTAAAGTGGCACTGTCATCCCCCCACTGAAAAATTTGTATTTCATAAAGATGGGATCGTTATGAAATACTCATAATGATTCAGTATAGAATCTTTATGAAATACTAACTATGGCTATGTTGGAGTTTCACTGAAATTCCAACTCAGCCAAGACAAATAGAGAGACAAAGTAAGGACTCCTCATCCTGCCTTTCTTTGACACAAGGTGGAACCTAATTGTCATTCACTGCAGCTGTTATCAGTGACGACTGCAGGGAATTGGCTGTGTCTATAGAGGATCCTGCAGTTTCACGGGATCCACCATAGACTTTCCAAACGTACAACAGTGACATCAGCACCAAGGAGGACCATGCTGGACCAAGATGGTGGCACCCAAGAGGGACATGTTAAGGCAAGTAAAATCACCTTTACCTGCCCCCCTTGGCTAACAAACCCCCAGTTGAAATGTCAGTATCGGGGGATTTTGCAAATTCGGTAAATCCCCAAACAGTGACAGCGCTGCTTTAATGTGCAGGTATACAGTCCTGAAAAGTTAAATGTCAAGATGTAATGTAAGTACATCTAGAAGTGTTTAGTGTGTGTGTGCGCACATGCATGTCTAAGGGCTGTAAAGATTGTGTGTTTATGTGTCTAGAGGCTATAGAGTGTGCGTGTGTGTGTGTGTGTGTCAGTGGGGACTGCAGAGCATATGTTTGTATCTATGTGTATGGGGATTGCATTGTGGGCATGTTTACTGGACTGTAGTGTTCATGTATGTGTGTATAGTGGCTGTAGTGTTTGTATATAAGGGGTGCAGTGTGTGTGTATTCAGCAGTCTGTATTTATTCAGCCATCTGTGTGTATGTTTGTTTGTGTGTGTTTGTATTCAGCAGACTGTGTGTATGTATTCAGCACTCTTTATGTGTACTTAGCAGTCTGTCTGTGTGTACTCAGCAGTCTGTCTGTGTGTAATCAGCAGTCTGTGTGTAGTCAGCAGTCTGTGTGTAGTCAGCAGTCTGTGTGTGTCTATTCATCAGTCTGTATGCGTGTATGTATTCAGCAGTCGGTGTGTGACTGTATTCAGCAGTCTGTGTGTATGTATTGTATGTATGCATTGCGTTTGTTGGAGGTACTTATAAATATAATCTTCGCTGTATCTATAATTTACTTTTTTATTCTTGTAAGTTGTGTAGGCAGGGCCCCAGTGCACTGCTTTGCCCGGGGACCCATAATGTTGTTAATATGGCACTGGTGTCTGTCAGTAAGTGTGTGTGTAAGCGAGTGTGTCTGTCAAGTAAGGGTCTGTCAGTGAATGTGTGTCTGCCTGTCAGTGTGTGTGTGTGTGTGTGTATGTGTCTGCCTGTCAGTGAGTGTTTGTCTGTCAGGGTTTGTGTGTGTGTGTGTTATTGAGAGTGAGTGCCAGTGTGTCTGTCAGCAGGGCCAGCCTTTGAGGTGTGCAAGCTGTGGGGCCACGTAGGGCGCCATGACAACAGAGGTGCCTGGCGGCCAACACAGCTCACAAGTTTGGGACACCAGCATATTTAATTTAAACGATTCCCTGGTGGTCCATTGGTGCGCACCAGCAGTAGTTGCCTTAGGTCATATCCTCTCCCTTGATGTTCCGGTGCTCAGTTAGTGAGTCAGAGCACAGGCTCAGAGATTCTCAGCCTGCGCTCTTACAACATTGAAAGTCGGAGCCGCAAAGGAGTGGGTATGGCAAAGAGCTACTGATTAGCATAACATCAACATCCGTTATAAAACCAGGAAAAGGTGCGCATGGATGGTGAGCTGATTCAGGGGTGCAATGGGCCACTTGACTGGATTTGCCCCCCAGGCCTGAGGCTGCCAGCCCTCCCCTGTCTGGATGCCACAATGTAACAATCATCAGAAGCTATACATTGTTATGGTGCATGGGGTGTCCTTTTAACAACTGTAACATCCTGGGCTGTAGGTGAGAATTTATTACAAATATTAATGTATGTTGGCACCAAAACCTGTCAGGGAGCTATCTGTCATGTTGATATTATTTTATCAAGGGTAAAAACTAAATAATTTCCAATCTGTGTGCTGTGTGCTTTTCTTCTAGTAGTTACTTTTTTGTTGGCATAATGTGAGTTTTTTTCTCTTTATGTCCTTTCCTGTCTGAGCTACAAGCCTTCTCTCTGACATTTCTGGTCAGCCACAGAAAATAATCCTGCTGTTTTGGTGTCCCCTTTCTGCCAATAACCTACATGCAATGTCTTGTTTCTATTAAAGGATTGGATTTTGCTGTAAACTGGCCTATTCCTTAATAAATATTTCTAAAATAAATAAAATTTTCATTTTATTGGACAACCATACAAATCTAAGTATTGGAATGAATTACACAAGGATTGGCTGCCATGTTTAATTTGGTTTAGTTGGAAGGAATGTATCTATTTGTCCACTCTCGCATAATTATTTTGAGTGCACACTAGATAATTTCTGTTGGTGGGCCTATGGCTGGGTAATATAGATTCCTTGTTGGTCCAGTGTTTGTTGTTGGCCAATGGTGAATAGCATTGTCTGCACCTCCTGCTGTAGCAGACCATATTTACCTCTCCCTACGGCTCCACTCTGACTCTGACGTACTTTTATTGAGCCATTCGTTCTTTCTGCTCACTCCCATCATATCTGATGGGACTGAGCTGAACTAACAAATTAGCACCGAAAGAATGAGACATTTGTGCAGTCAACCGAATGCATGAATGGCTCATTCATTCGGTGCTCATTCATTAGTTTGGCTCACTAATGAAAACAAATGACTCAAAGAAAGAGTGAGCAGAAAAAACAAATGACTCAATGAAAGAATGAGCCGTTTGTGCATTCAGATGAATGTACATTCGGATTAATTCCAGAACGAATTAGATAACATATTATGTTTATTAAGGTCAGTTTGCAGTGCAGGTGCATACACTACAACCCCACAATCAATGACCGGCATTAGCATTTGTTGCACTATCTGTTTCCTTACTGTAGGGCTTAGGCAGAATTTGTTTCTGTACAGGGCACTACGTTTTGGGTAAAGTTTTGAAGAATTTTTTTCAGTGTGAAGGCCAAAGGATAGATTGGGGTCTAGCAACATACCTAGATATTTAAGAGCAGACTGCTGTCAGTGTGCTATTTGAATTTGTTCTGATACACAGTTGTTGATTTTGTAGTTTACTTAATCTAGGTACAGTTCCAAAGATCATTGTAACAGTTTTGTCAGTGTTTAGGAAGAGTTTGTTATCCGCTATCCACTTTTCTACCTCTGTGAATTGGTTTACTAGCGTAAATTACAGTGTCATCTGCGTACATGTGTACAGTTGAGGATTTGCAGACATTAGGCAGATCATTTATAAATAATGTGAGTAGTAGGGGGCCAAATATGGAGCCTTGGGGAACACCACATGTGACTGGAAGAGGGAGGGAAGCGCTATCAAAAATGGCCACATATTGCAATTGGTCTGAAACATACGATCGAAACCAGGTTATGCAGAATATAGCTTTCTTATCATAGGTTCAGCACAGGTGGTACTAACTGACTGAGAAATTTAAGCATTTGCTTGCAATTCTCTCAATGTCTAGATTACATTTGATTCTCTATCATTTAAGATTAAATGTATTTATCATGAAAACTACCCTTTTAAACTCTGTTCTTTGAAGTCAGCAAGGAAAACAAGACACCTCATATAAAATAAAGGTTAACACAAGTTATAGGTGATTTACCAGGTTCTATTCAGCACTGTTAGTTTTTAAAGAAATGATAGTTCCCCTTTAATGGGAGTAGGATCACTATGGTAATTCTCCATCCCCTTGCAATATTTGTTATTTTAAGTCTAAATTGATGAGGTATGTCTTTTTATATATTTTTACATTTTCTATATGTCCATTACTGACTGTAACTATTAACGATACAATAATTTCATAAGAATGAAAAAATGTCTTACTTGGATGTTCCATGGGAACAATGTCTACTGATATTTCCAGACTTCCAGGAATTATCTGTATTTTGCTAATCTTCTCAACCCTAAACAAGATAAAATAAATACGTCATCGTATATTTTAAGTACATTCCATACTGCAGATGTATATGTTGCCAAAGAGAGAGACAGTGTAGTATTAGCACAAAATCTGCTTTGCTGAATGCATACAACCTACTCTATTTTCTAAAATTGCAAATATACTCATCACAACATTGAATCATATTTGACAAGGCAAAAGTTAAAAAAAAAAATAAATTTTAAAAAAAGTCTCATTACGCTATAGAAACACAGCATGAACTGTCGAATACATCATGTCAACTGTGGATATTATGATCAGCAAAAAACAACAAAAAATAAAAATAGAGGACAAATCTGTTTCATTCAATCAAACTAATATAACGAGAAATGGGTTTGACTTACACTGATTTATAGTATGGATATAAAGGGATGCTACTATTTTTTTAAAATATATTTTTGTATTATCCTATTGGCTTTATACTTATGTTGATATTCACTAAGCAATAAAAATCCAAGTATTTTTACACATTTTAGAGCAAAATATAACCAATGTGGATTATTCAGCAGTTATTTTCCAGCTTGGCTATTATAGCATCAATTTTATAAAGAGAAATTCACCCCTTTAATAAACCTAGCAATCTAAATATAGCTGGGAAGTAGAGTGAGTGTTTTTGAAACCAAAATCTTGCCATTCAAGTGACAGTGCTAGTTAATCTCATATTCACACTTTGCTCGTTTTGATGACATTGTCATCACTTTAAATCCACATTGTGTGTATATGAGAAGCAAACCTCCTGTCACCTGTTTACTATTTTCAGAACAACAAAAGTAGCGACACAAAACAAGTGTCCTTAATAATATAGAAAACAAACAAACAACAAAACACTGTTTAGTAGATATACTCCCATTAAAAACATGCATGCATTTAATTATGAATTATTTTTTCATTGTGGATATATCTAAAAACAGCTTGCAAAAGCTGCAGATCTCTTGTCTGCTGCCTTGCAAGTCCTGCCCTTCTAACCCCACCAAGACTTTCAGTAGCTTTCTAATCACAGACTTCTCAAAAATGTGCTAACCAATGCACTACTAAATATATACATAGAGAAAAAAATCAGGAGGATCAGTAAATATATAATATATAAATATAGATATTTTCCCGCTCTCCCTTTTTTTCCTCTATTGATTAATTTTCACTTGATCTGTAAAGAAAATCTTAATTTAGTGGCTTTTTTCCCCATCAACCATCTTTTTTTTTTTTTTTTTTACACACTAGGCAGAATTTAGAATCACGACCCAGAAACAAATATGTTCTGCCATTGAATGTTTTGGTTGGTTTGTGATTCGGCTTCGAGCAAGGGAATTTGACCGATCATCCGATTGACCCAAATTCAGATGAATTGCAGTTCGGACCGTAATTAATTAAGTCTAATAGAAACACTTGTGTAACCACAAGACACCTTTTGTCATCTCATAAAGCAATATATTAATTTATTAGCTACATTAGTAACTCCATGTATACAGAATTTAATATTTTACCTTTAGTGGGCATAGCCATGCATTGATTTGTGGTTGACATGTCTACTCTAATGGGAAATCTGTTTTATTATCTGAAAGCTTGTATATGAATTATATCACTATGAAAAATCGCTCTGGCTATTGTCTCTCTCCTTATCCAGCCTTGCCATGTGACCTCATGATGGGATGTAAACACAATTCATTTACTAACAGCGTTTGACCTGGGTAACCCGACTGAACATGTCCTTAGCGTTACGTCAGGTAACAATATATCAGTTGTGCATTATACAAACAGATGTAAAACAACTGCACGGGTATGCCTGATTTACAGACATTTTAATTTAGTGCCAGAAGTTTGCAGTCTATCACATAATGTGAGTTAAATAATACAGGTTTTAGAAATGTATAATTATACCAAAACTTCTCTGTCAGTCACAAAATATGTGTATAGAAAGTCATAATTGGTTGGTATGGGGTATTTCAACTATACAATAAAAAAGTGAAATTGCCATAAATTAAATAGATTAGAAGATATTATTATTTGGAGATGGCATTTGTATTCTCCAAGATGGCCAGTGCAGTGGATGTGTGCATAACCGTATTTAATGTTCTTTACAGCAGTTGAGGTGCACCAGACAGGATTTTATTTTTGTCAGGATCAACGTAGTTACTACATCTTTGGTATCTTTTTTTTTAATTTAAAGAATTTGAGACTTATGTGGCTAGCACGGTGTATACCAGGAGTAGAAGTACATGCGCTGAATACCTTTAAATACCACAAGGAAAACTAAAAAGCAATGATGCCATCAGTACAAAAGTATAATAGAAGTCTCCCTAGACGGCTTACAATGGAAAAATCTTTAGTTAAATACTAGTTCATACATGTTGTCGAGAGACAGACTACTTAATCGAACCTTCTATATTCTGACACCAGTTTAATCAGATCTTCAGTAGCAATCTTGTTACCCTCTTGTCGGAACAAAGGGGAGAATCTAGACTCTCGATCAATGGTTCCACAGTTGTCTTTAAATACTGGTCTGCATGAGGAAGAAGAGACGTGTATTTTTAGACATATATAAACAAAGTTTGCATAAATATACCAGACATATATTATTACTTTTTGCTTGATCTTGGGTGCTAGTACATATGTAAAAAGGACAGTACATTAAAAATAAATGCTTTCCATTTTGATGGGTATTTAAAAATATATATATGCATTTTTTTTTTTTTAATTCTTTATTTTTGTAGTGCAGAAGCTTCGTACAATCACCTGTGAGGTACCCCAACGGCAATCCTCCAGTGCATTACAAAACATTTAAACACAGAGGTACAGGATTGATCTTGCACATTTTTTATAAGGTTGAGTTTTGCGGTAGACGGTATCGATTGTCATTACTTAAATATATGCGCAACATAAAATAAACTAAAATAAACTAAATTTACGTCGCTTAACTTTCTGCTCTTGGAATAAAATTGAGATGCTGTGTCCAGCGTGATGGTAATTATACCAGCAAACTAGTGTGGTTGCTTCCATTTTGTGAGTCGCTTATTTGAATCATGAGTCAAAGTTAAACATAACTTTAGGTACAGGCTAGGCAAGTTATGGGGTGAATATGACATTCACGATAGTCCCACTGTAGGACCAAAGTCCAGCTTTTTACTGACATCCCCTCAAAACTTTGCTATTACACATAGATTAACTATGGCTATAACTTGAGACCATATTATTTTGTAGGTCGTTTTTGTCTAGAAACAACTATATGCTAGGCAAACATGTCGTGTGGGGAACAATTATATGCTAGGCAGACCTTTCCCGCCTAAAACAGTGACATGCTAGGCAGACCCTTCCCGCTTAAAATAGTTATATGCTAGGCAGACCTTTCCCGCTTAAAATAGTTATATGCTAGGCAGACCGTTCCCACTTAAAACAGCCATATGCTAGGCAGTCCTTTCCAGTTTAAAACAGTGACATGCTAGGCAGACCTTTCCAGTTTAAAACAGTGACATGCTAGGCAGACCTTTCCAGTTTAAAACAGTGACATGCTAGGCAGACCTTTCCCGCTTAAAACAGTTATATGCTAGGCAGACCTTTCCCGCTCAAAACAGTGACATGCTAGGCAGACCTTTCCCGCTTAAAACAGTTAACTGACTAGTCATTTTCGCGTTAAACAAAACTAGTGGGTTGTTACGTTGCTATATAGTACGGTCATATAGTAGTAATAACAGTTGTATAGTTATATCATGAGGATAAACAAATGAACAGGACATTATGCTAGCAAAGCTGTACTGTATATAAAGAGTAAACTTGTGAACAAATCATGCATAAAGAAAATAGTGATACTGTATAAAACAGGTATTATAAACATGTATAGTGGGGTCACTAGCTTTGTAGGGACTTTACTGATCAATGGTCTGTGTTCAGTCAGCCAATTCCCAAGTCTGGGAAATAGAAACCTTGAAAATGGGGGTTCAGTAAGGCGATCTTGACTGCACTGGGTGTGAGTCCCTCTCCGGTTTGTTTTCTCTTCATGCTCTTTTGTGCTGTGGCGTTTGGAAGGTAGGCAGGGTAAGTCGGGAAACCGAAGCCCTGGGAATAGGGGTCCAGGACGGCAGCGTTTGTCCCAAAGTTGGAAAATTTCTCCCCCCGGCCCCAGGCTGTATAGCTGGTTTGCGGTTGTCTGTTTCCTGAGGGGGTGTATGGGCGATCTGTCGCTGGGTGCCGGTCGGTGGTTGTCGGGACCATTGAGGGGTAGGCTGTTCGGGTCCTGTGCCATGTCTTTGTCTCGGTTGTGTCGTTATTTGAGGGGCCCGGCGCCCCTGCCTGCTTTTTTGAGGTTTGGCTCCAATTCAGTCTGGGGGCCGCTTTGAAGATGCGAGGGGGGTTCCACTGTAGCTTACGCCGGGTGGCCGGGCGGATCCATGCCACCGCCTCTCTCATTGCCAGGTTGTACGACCGTTTCTGGGCTCTGAGCTTCGCCCACAAGTAGGTACCCAGTCGGTTGATGAACTCCTGTGCATACTGGGGTGGCTTTGTGAGTGTGCGTTTGGGCTGTGCCGCCATCTTGGTTGGACCCCGTAGGTTGCACATGGGGTTTGGTCTTCCTAATCCAGGGATCTGCTAGCTCGTCTCTCGCTTAGTTGTGCCGGGATATCCCACACCGGCAGGGGGGGGTGGTCAGGGCCTCAACGCCGCAGCGTTTTCCCGCGGGTTTGCCAACGTGGGGGTCGGCCGCCACTCACATGTCTGCGCCCGCTGGTAGGCCGCAACTCCACGGTAGCTTTAAAATGCCTCCCGGAGGTCTGGTTTGATACGTCCCGGGATACTGCCGCTGCTCTGCTGTGCCAGGTAAATGAGCCCGGTGTGATTTCGGTGCGCTTTGTCGGGTTAAATCGCCTATTTGCAGGTCATTACACGGAGCTCTGGTTTAGTGCGACCAGTCAGCTCGGCATCCAGGCCCCGCCCCCTATGCATTTTTAATATGGCAAGACTAAAAACA
This sequence comes from Pelobates fuscus, assembly GCF_036172605.1. Classification (NCBI taxonomy): domain Eukaryota; kingdom Metazoa; phylum Chordata; class Amphibia; order Anura; family Pelobatidae; genus Pelobates; species Pelobates fuscus. Next base: position 102,312,394 of record NC_086318.1, read on the forward strand.
AAAATACAAGTTGCTTCTTTAGTAGTGATGTTGCAGCAAATGTTTTACATCTCAGTTTAGGAATATAGTACAGTACAGACACCAAACTTAATTTCGCCAATTTTCACAACTATATCACAACTAGTTTTACATGGAGCCTGCTGGTGGTGATAAGTACGTTATACTCACCTCATGGACCAAGCAAAAGGCATTCTGTATTTTCCCAATTTGCTACAAAATTGCTTTGTTGACTTCAATAATTTCTGTGCTGACTAAAAATACATAATAAAAGAATATTAATTAGTGGAGCAAGCGATAAAATGCAGAATGCATTATGGTTTCTTTCAATCAGTGAGTTATATTTGTCACATCTACAGAATTAGTTGAGTAAATATATAAAGTCAAAATCTTTTTAAGAGAATCTAATGGTTTAAAGTGGCTCTGTCGCTTATCAGTATTTCATAAGATATCTTTATGAAATATCAACGATGACTGGGTTGGAATTTCATTACATTTCATTGAAATTCCAACACAATCCAAATATTCCATGAGACAAAGTGGGACTACTTTGCCTTATGGACAAGCCTGGGATTCTCCAAAGTTTACAAAAGGCTTAGCTCCGCCATGAACTTTTGTCCAGTCTGGCTGTGGCGGCTATGGACTTCAGGCATCATCTCGCTGGTTGTGAGATGTTATCTATCGATGATCCGCTAGACACGTGGGATCCTCCCAAGATCTCACTGTTGTACTCTCATGAGTAAGAGGACAGCACTCCTCTGGCTCCTGGAGAAGAACCGACATGTGATAAAGAGGGTTCCCAGAACAAAGATGGCAGCAGCAGCGAAGGTCAGATCCATGTAAGTAAAACCCAGCAATCACTGGAGACCCCCAAAATATATCCACTTTAAAATATATCTAAATGTTTATATCAATATCTATTTCTACTTATATATTGATAAATTATTATTATTGTTGAACTTAAATTAGTGCCTTAGATTGTGAAATGGTAAAACTGCAGGCTAACTGTTTAGATGCAAAACCATTTCACACACATGCGTTAAAGGTGTTTATATGCTTTTGCATTCATTGCATTTAAACCACAACTTTAGTGCTTTTTTATGGAAGCAACCCTCACATTCCCCCCCCCCTCAGATAATGGACTTTTATTAATAGGAAGCTATTGGCATCAAAACAACTTTAACTTGAAGCAATTTTACTGTATAGATAATGTTCCTGCAGTCTCACGGCTCAATTCTCTGCCATTTAGGAGTTAAATCACTTTTGTTTCAGTTTATGCAGCCCTAGCCACACCTCCCCTGGCTGTGACTGACACAGTCTGTATGAAATAAAAGTGGTTTCATTTTTAATCAAATCTTGACTTGCTTCAGAAGTTTTTACCTCCTGCTCTGTAACTTTAAATATAATCGCACACAATAGGCTCCTGCAAGGTCAAGAAGGCTATTAACAAAGCAGGGGATAAGAAAATATCTATGTTCCTTTGCAGGAAGTGTTTAAGAAGGCTATGCAAGTCACATGCACAAAGGTGACAAAGTGATTAAACAACTAAATGGCAGATAATTGATCAGTGATATTGCAGGGGCATGATTTATACACCAAACCTGCGCCATTAAGCTAAAGTTGTTTTTTGTGCCTATAGTGTCTCTTTAAATGATTTTAGCAGCTAGTTGATATATTCCAGGTCTAAGATTTAAAATAGGACCAAAGCAGTTGCAATTTTGTGTTCAGTTATTATACATGTGGTGTTTGCCACTACAGTGACCCTCTACACATTATGTATTTGTTATGTGTACTTTGCACAGTTGGTGTTCCTGTTGTGTGCGGAGCTTCTAAGACATGTTGACATTTAAATCACACAGACAGAAAAATCTAATGGGCACGGGGTCCAGATGTAGGTTTGCTATATGTTACACAAATTTTGTTAAAGGCTGCCATGAAAATGGAAGTTTAACTTATGTTAATACGTCTATTAAACCTTTCAGCTCCAGGTCTGTGAAATCCTTAAAGGGACACTATAGTCACCAAAACCACTTTAGGTTAATAAAGCAGTTTTCTGTTATAGATCATGCCCCTGCTCATTTCACTGCCATTTAGGAGTTAAATCACTGTGTCACATCTCCCTGCAAGTAACAGCACAGTCTTTCTAAACACTTCCTATAAAATTAGATCTAATGTTTACACTTCCTTAATTACAAATACTGTTTAATTTAGAATGTTATCTCTTGCTCTGTTAATAGGTTGTTAGACCTGCAGTAGCCTTCTGTATGTGATTAACATTCAATCTACAGAGTAGGAGATAAACACTTTTAAAGTAAGTTAACATCTGATTTAGAATGAAACCAATTGTTTTCACGCTGACTGTGAGAGCTATGGCTAGGACTGCATAAACAGAAACAAATTAATTAAACTCCTAAAAGTCAGAGAATCGAGCAGTGAGACTTCAGAAGCCTGATTAAATTGTTTTAGTGACTATAGTGTCTCTTTAATCCAGCACTATCTTAAAGTAATATGACAGAGTTCACTTCAAACCCCTTGTTTATTATCTTTTAGTTTAGCTTGACAAGTTACTATTAATATTATTATAATATTATTATTATAATTATTATTATTAACTTATCCCTTTTTCTTCCACTCTAACATCGAGCTGTATGTTTTTTTGTGTGGCATGCTTTACCACGTGCCCTGCAGCCTGAAAAGGTATGTGAGGCTTCCTGTGTGGCCATGAGTATGTCATGTATTGACAAATCTTTCTGTTCCTCCTCAGATATACATCTGCTAAGCATGTTGAACAATGTATAGGGTAAAAGTAATTTGAAAGGAACTCTGTCATGTTATATATGCAAAAGCAACACTAAGTGGTCAAATGTTTGCATTATTATATTTCTTTTAACTTGTATACATAAACATAAGAATATGAAAAACTTTATAACTAGGTCGCAAATAGCTCTAAGCATTTTTGTTGATGAACAAGCTCAAGAACTTCCGTCCTTGAACCTCTACTGCATTTTAGCTCTTAGGCAGAGAGCTGCTATAAATTATTTCTGAAATATATGACCCCTAGGAGTCACTGAGACAGTCTAGCTGCTGGACTCTGCCCAAAGACAACAACTTACATTTATTAATGGTCACTGTTATTGTCCTCAAATGACTAAAAGAATTGACTGACAGAAGCCTACCAAATATATAGTGGATCAACGTAAGGCCACATATATCAAAACAAAGGGATAAAGCATTATACGGTGGAATCGATACAAACATCCCAGAGTAAGTCCTCCAAATGGAACACTTTATCATAGAATTTCTCCAGAGTAGTTTTGATATTATATATATATATGTTTTTGTTGTCCTATTCTTTATGAATTGTTTGCCATATTTATCAATTATATAAATATAATTTTTCAGAAGCAAATGCACGGTTCTCCAGTTTTTCAGAAATACAAACTAAGAAAGGATATGCTTCTGTGTGTTTACGTATCTTCTGTCAAAGACAGCTAGCTGAAGAAACCATCAAGGCACTTTCAAGAGGTTGCAGTGACTCAATAGACTAATTTGCCCACAGGAAGTCCCAGAGACTGTTTGTAGAAACTGCTGGGTGATGGAAGGTCAAGTCAAATGTGTCTTCAAATGGAAAAAAAATCTATATACAATATTGGGAATGTTATTTTGTATACAAGTACCTTGCTGGAATCTGAATTTTTAATGTACGGATCAGCATTGCTTGCAATGTTTCCCATGAGAACTTTTTCTATTCTGGCAACCAAAACCACATCAGAGTGTGTATTTGTTATGGAGAATATAGCCTGAAAGAGAAATATAGAATGTTTTTACTAGTGGGCCTTGTATGAAAGAGTAAATGATTAGCAAATGATTAACCCCTTAGGTTTTAAAAACATCTGAATTAAAAACATGCAGATCAAATTTGACTAATAAATGTAAAGTAGGAGAGATAATAGCAGCCTGGAATTTATCTCTCCAGTGGTTACTTGATTGATAACTTGTTACTTCGAAGTCTTATGATGGAAAAGTATATTATTAAAGAATTCCTAAAAGCAGCAGTGGTACAGTTATTGTCAGTTTAGACACAAATTCCATTCCTTCATGTGTGACGAATGGAATTATTGTCGAGTGTAGAAATACTAATCCCATAAACAGCTGCTAGGAGGAATTTATGGGACAAGTTGAGACTCCATTGTACAGAATGTGAGCGACCTGAGTGTATGAAACATTTCCCGGTTCAGTAAGAAAGCCTTCAGATTTACAGAACATTCAATGCCTTTATTTACATTTTTAGATAATAAAAAAATTGGGGTCAATTCTAGGAGTCCATCATTACTGTTCAGCATTGAAACCAACTGCATGGAAGAGATACATTATATATGATCAGGAATATTGTATTACTATAACGTTGTGGACTGCTGATATGTGTGTTTACCTGTCTGGGGTACTTCATCCACTTCTCTGGAAATCCTTTGATCTGAGGTTCTTCCAATTCTTTAGCCTGGGTGACAGAAGGGGAAGTCGATCCGTTTTCATTTAAACTTGATAAGCCAGGAGTTAGCTGCCTTACAATGTCATGATTCAAATCTACATGAAAATCTGCCGATATCTTCCTCCCCTCTCTGAGGTCAAATAAAGCCACAGACAAATAGAAAGGCTCAATCTGCAAAAAAAAAAAAAAAACAGATATGTACAAAACACCTTAATACTATAATGCTATAAGGACATCAATATACTGCAAATGGTCGATGCCAGTTAAACTCGGTAAATACTGAATATTTAAATTCAGGGGATATAAACATGTACACAAGGAAAGAGTAACTTGTAACACGTTGACTTTGGCACTTTGAGCACCATATTGTAACCCAAAATTGCCAGTTTAGTGATTAACCCTATTTTTATTAAACACAGATAGAGATGAGCTTACGCCATGATCACAGCCCAGAAACATGATGCTGTTATTATTACAGTCCCAGATTGATTGTGTAACTGTTTGGTTACTAACAATGTCTGTATATTGTACTGTACACTACTTTGACCTAATATTTCAAGATATTCAAGAAGTCATTGGTCACCCATGTAAAGTGAGGCCTATGAAGTGATGCACGCAGTAGTGTAAATAACATTTTGAAGCTGCGAGAAGCATGCAGTTGTATTTGATGGTTTGTGGTTCAGTAAATGTGGCAGTTGTTGTTATCTGACTCCATTTGTTCCTGTTGTGTGGGAAAACTAGCTATCGTCTGTTCTCATCTTCCTTTCCTACAGTGTGTCTATTTGTTATCCATTTTATGCTGATAGATCACATAGGAGGGCAATTTCTACTGCTCTGTAACAGAACATGCTTCTGACTACGATTTATAAAAGGAACGTAACCGAGACTGAGAAGCTGCCCATGTATCACTAGTTACTCTTGAGTGTTTACGGGAAAAGCCTCTATTTTCCAGTATTATCAAAAGACAAGAAGTAAGTGTTAGAGGAAGGTCAACCACTAATAGAAGGCAGTAGCAGAATCAAACATTTTGAAACCATGAGAGCCATTCCGGATGAAAGAGTTAAGAATTTAGGAACCCATTGTGATGAATAGGGTTTTTTTTTTCTATCATTTCTATGATATGCTACAGTTCAATGCATCATTCCTCTACAGATTGTGCACCTGAAGGCCATCTTTTTCTGAAAATCAGACTGCCTGCACGTAGCTCCTCCAATTGGTGAAAAGATGGTAACAGAAATGTATTAGGACATACCGGTACATTTAAAGCACTCGGAGGTATTTTTTAAATACTATTACTATTATTTAGAAAGACCTGCAAGTGAATCAGTTGTTTGAAGTGTGGATATATATATATATATAGAGACACAAGTATAAATTCTGAGATATTTATATATATGTCAAAAGTAATCCTTTATGAAATAATGAAATAGAACTTTAATAATAAAGAGAACTATTTAAATAACATTGATACAAGTGTTTTTTGTTTTTTTTAATGCTAGCTTACACCGTATTTATATATGATTTTGTATATCTATTTTGTACAAATCCTCACTTTCTGTATATGGTGCTCAGATTGCATAGTGTTACGTGACAAAGTGATTACATGATTACTTTACTGTCAAGGTAAATAATACCCTACATTATAAGGTATTGATGACCTTGGCAACAATGTCATCATGCGACCAGATCACTTAAAGTCACATGACACGATATCTAGACAAATCCAGCTATTATTTTTAGATAATTTCCAAATTGGAGTTGCAATGTTGATACTGATAATTATTTTAAAAAGGAGTGCATTCAGCCTATTACACCCCTGAATTCAATGTGTTCTTGGCTTGAGCTTGGCACGCTGATTGAAAACCATTGCTTTAGATGACAGACGGAAGAGATAATATTATTGGAGGAATACACCATTTTATGTTTGGATGCACCCTCCCAGATTAGATTGGTGCACAATACAATCAGATAATTCTCTGCGACGTACATTTGTTATGGGATCGCTGTCATTTTCTGTGAGGCAGGCTTGAAGATTCAGACTGAGGGATTTGCAACATATCATAATCCTCTTTGCTGTCTTTTCCACGAATGGTTTGATGGCAGTGTCGCTTGCTGAGTTCTGGAGCTTTGTTACCTAAAAATATTAACTCAAGTAGATTACAAAGCAAAACAATAGCTTAAATTCTAAATTCAGACTCTCACACTGTACCCTCTATTTTATGTGGAATTCCTCCTAATATGGTTTCCTGCCAGAAGTCTAAGTAAGTATTATCTTAAACGTATCTGACATTCAAAAAAGTTCAGCAGAAGATAATCTCCAGAACAAAAACTTGCATTAATCAACTTAGTAAGAGCTATGCCTGCCAATGTGTATACTAGTGATGGATGATACACTTACACAAATATCTGGGTCAAGGGAAAAAAGATTGAGTCGATCCATGTTTCGAGCAGCTCTGGTGGTTTCTTCTGTTTCTGTGATATACTGAAATTAAATAAGGTAAGAAATACATTTTTAGCTATACATTGATTTAGTTTTTTTTTTTTTTTCAAAATGTGTAATTTAAAAAAAATATAATTGTGTAAATGAAAAATATAAATGGGAGCCCTGGTTACAAAGTATCCCTTCTAGGATTCTAGGATTCACTTTGAATTCACTTTTGCATTCTGACTTTAGTAAATAGTCCAGTTAACGTTCAAAGCATTAACATGTTCTGCCTCATATTGCAAACTCCCATCTAATTATTAGTAAAAGTGCAATAGCTACCACCAATGCAAGCAAACATGGTAAAAAGTTCATGCAAATAGAGAGTAGAGTCTCTAATGTACATATTTTGCATGTCTTCCTACTTAAATGGTTACTCCAACCACCATGACCACGTTTGCTTTTCCAAGTGGTCATGGTGGTAGTAGTCTGGATGTGCAGTGTTTCAGCTTGAAAAATTGCACATCCAGAGTTACTTGCAGTTGTATGCTGGGGGCTAGTTACATCCCTGCACATGTGATTTAGTCATTCTAGAACTTTGGTCCGGACTGCCTAAATATATTTTATGTCTGTCACCTCCCCTCTCTCTCGTGTCTCCTCTCTCTCTCTCCCTGCTTAATAGCAGCCCTTCCTACTCCCTATTCCATCTGCTATTTTTTTTTTCTTTTCTCCTCCTTCTTTCTTACGAGAAGCCTTTGATTGGACCTCCGCGCAGCTGCTGTGATGTCACAATGGGGTGTCCTGAGCAGCCCTGGGTGTTTCACCCTCTTAAATTCCCACACTAACTTGAAACTTGTACTTTCCAACTAATGAAAGTATTTACATTACAGGTGCATTTGATGAATTCAAAAGGGTGACATTCAGAACCTTACTTAATCTGCAGAGTTTATCTCATATACACCTTGTGATTGCTATGTGAAAAAAACCAATAGGCAGTGTAAGTTATTAAAAAAAAAAAACTATAATCTGAAACAGACCAAAATGAGCAGCTAGTAGAAGATAGCTGGTACACAGATTCAATTTTCTGTTGTGATTTATGAACCTAGTTGCACGTTACAAAGTAAAGAGAGTTGTTTTTTGCCACCTTTGCAAGGTCCGGATGTAAGGAGTTCTCTGCTGAATCTGTTTCTTCATGTTGTGTTTCAAAATTCATTACGGTCTCTCCGGGATCTCCTACTGTAACATCGTCATTGAAAAAGTTGGTTAGTTTCACTGTATATACAGAATGTAAAATATTATACAACATTGCATTAGACTAGATCTAATAAGATGAGGTTGATATATAGTTAAGTATTTAATGTATGCATTCGATTTAAATCTAACTCTCCTTCATTTGTCAATAGGAGAATAAAATATTATTAATTCTGATGCTATATATAGTGTTTCTTGGCATAGGTTATACAGTGAGAGAAAAAATAATTTGATCTCCTGCTGATTTTGAACCACTGATATTTATAATCAATTTATAACTTTTTTGACATGCGTTTTTCTGGATATGTTTATTTTTTATTCTGTCTCTCACTGTTAAAATACACCTACCATTACATTTTTTAGACTGATGCCGCGGCGTACATACCATGGTCGCAGGGGTCGCAGCTGCAACCAGGCCCGTCACTGCAGGGGGCCCGGCCACCCTGCGGACCCCTGTGACTGGGTGCCCGCCGCCATGTTTTGCGGTCCCGGACGCGCGGTAAAATTGCCGGGGCCGCACGTGAAGGGGTCCATCGGGTGGCCCATGCTGTTAGGGCCACCTGAAAGAAATTAATATCATCATCAGAGTGGGCCCGGTAACAGCGCGACAGGGCTGATGTCAGACGCTGGGAGGAAGTGACTGACCCGGTCACTCCTCCCAGCAACCACCGGGAGCCGCGCGGGAGGAAGGAGTGGGAATTCTGACTCCCATCAACTTGAGCCACTGAACCCCAGAGAAGTCACACTCCTGCACCTAAAAGGTAGGAAATAGGAGGGTGACTAAAATATTGTGTATGTGTGTGTGTGTGTGTGTGTGTGTGTGCCTCTGTGTATGTGTATGTGTGTGTGTGTCTGTATGTATGTGTCTGTGTGTGTGTCTGTATGTATGTGTGTCTGTCTGTCTGTGTGTCTATGTATGTGTCTGTGTGTCTGCCTGTGTGTATGTGTCTCTGTGTGTTTGTGTGTGTTTGTGTGTCTTATGTATGTGTCTGTGTGTATCTGTCTGTGTGTGTGTGTGTCTGTGTGTGTATGTGTGCCTGTATGTGTCTGTGTGAGTATGTCTGTCTGTATGTGTCTATGTGTGTGTGACTATGTATGTGTGTTTGTGTGTCTGTATGTATGTGTGTCTGTGTGTCTATGTATGTGTATGTATCTGTCTGTGTGTGTGTCTGTATGTATGTGTCTGTGTGTGTGTGTGTCTGTATGTCTGTGTCTGTATGTCTGTGTCTGTATGTATGTGTGTCTGTCTGTGTATGTGTCTGTATGTATCTGTGTGTATGTATGTGTCTGTATGTATGTGTCTCTGTATGTATCTAAGTATGTATGTGTGTCTGTGTGTATCTCTGTGTGTGTGTCTGTATGGTGTGGTGGTGGTGGGGGGGGGGGGGTCGTGGTATAATATGTTTGTAGACATTGTCCTTGCCATGCATTTGCATTTAAATTGTCAATATTTTGTTATGTTTCTACACATAACATAGAATGGAACTGACGTTTAGAAAATGCAAAAAGACCCACGTTTATTTGAACAGTCATCTCTCCAAAATTTGCTTTACAGAGAAGAATATGAAAGATTCCTATGTTGTGCTATGGAATTGTAAATTAGTAAAGGAACTCTAAACAGTTTCTGAATAGAGTATATTTCACCATGCTTAGCACAGTTCTGTTGTAAGTAAGTTAACAGCAGTGCTGGTCTGAAGGTGCCCTCATCAAAAAATACAAAGACTAATCTGTTTATCTCTGTTTCTTCTATTTTCTCTCTATTGTCATACATCTTTATGTATTCTGTCTGTGAACAGCTGTTAATTATAAGAAAATTAGAAGCTAGATTAGAAATAAAGACCCCTTTTGGATCAGTGTTTTTTGACACCGTAGTAGCATCTTGCAGGATAAATCCTTGAACATCTCATAACTCTGCTATTAGAATAAGAGTGCCGGCCTCGATCACACATTGTTATATGTAACAGCCGGTGTTATTTCAGGACACATTCAGATGGCTGTAGAGATGATAGAACAGTTATTAAGTACTATTTGGTCTGGTGGATAGTCATCGGAAGTGAATGGGAAGTAAATTCTAGGACTGTGAACTAGACGTCTGCTACCAAACGAACTGTGGAATGTATATTTCTGTTGTCAAAATTCATTGAGTTGGCTAAACATTATTACCCAGTTTATGATCTGTTAGATCTGCACTTTTCCTCTCTGGAATGGCTCCTTCGGGATTTATTTGCAATATTTTATTAAGAGTAGAAATCCAGTCATCCATGTCCTGCTCTGTTTCAGCTGCCAGCACAAAGTATGTCAGGTCATTCATTTTCAGCTCAAAGGCATGTTTTCTAAGCTGTTTATTCTGATTCAATGAAAAGGAGAATGGTTCCAGATTAGATATCACATTTAAGGCAAGGGCAGCCAATTACTTTTAAACTTACTTGAGCAGAACTGTCAAACTGTGACCCTCTCGTAAGCTCTTAGAATAAAACCCACATAAATCTAAGTCAGTCTAAGGGCTACAGTATGCCATATTATGTGCATATAAAAAAAAAAAAAACACAACAGTAATAAACGTTTATCAGACTGAAATATTATTAAATTATTTAATTCAAAAGTGTCCACTCGAAAAGTACTTTTGGTCCCTACGGGGAGAAAAGCATTTTAGAAATTAATTACTATTATTAATTAAGGAACTACAGTCTAGATAAATCAAAACAAGTAAGAATCTTCTGCAAATCACGCATTAAACTGAAAGCTTCTATGGGATTGAGAGCTGTAATTAAAATGTTTCTGCTATTATAAATACCATGGGTATGCAACCATCCTGCATTTTCGTAATTACAACTACCACGTATAATCCTTTCTCCGCAAAGTCATAGGTATTGCTCTTTTAGCCCTGGGTTTCTAAAGATGGTCGAAGGGGCAAGATGGTATTATTATTATTTTATTGTTGTTAATTACACAGGGAGTTTCTGCTCAAAGCAGCCACCAATAAAAATGACATGTCTATAGTTTAGTTCCTTTTCAGGCTGGGCAAGTATTGGTGCCCCAGGTACATATTGGAAAAGATTACTGGGGGACAGAACTTTGCTGCACACCCCTCTATTAATAAAGAAGAAATATATATATATATATACTAGTAAGGAGAAAACCTTATGACACAAAAATAAAAATAAATACAAATGTGTATTCTGAATATGACTATCACAGGAAACCTAAAAACAGAAAATACACAACATAGTGTGAACTGTTTAAAGGCATACAATAAAAGGGATGGGGTAGGAGTTTCACTCACATGCTTTAGAGCCGTCCCAGGCTCTGTATTATGCACTCTAGGGTGCCACCAAGGGCTATACATTCCAATTCCCCAAGATTTCCAAAGAACTGTATGATGGATCCTCACTATTTTCCAAATACAATGTATATTGAGTATTAAAACAGGCAAACAATATACTTAGAATTGGGTGCTATAAATAGAGTGGCATTGAGGTAAATAAAATACACAACCCAAACAGCTGTTTTATCGTATGCTTTTAAACAGTTCACACTATGTTGTGTATTTTCAGTTTTTCGGTTTCCTGTGATAGTCATATTCAGAATATATACGTTTGTATTTATTTTCATTTTTGTGTCATAAGGTTTTCTCCTTACTAGTATATATATTTCTTCTTTATTGATGTCTTATTAAGTGTTTGGGGAAAGCAGGTCATATACTAGTTTTGACACCTTTTCACCTCTTGAAGCGCCTTATACACTTCCCTGTTTTTTATTTAACACCCCTCTATTAGTTAGGCAGTGCAGCAGGATCACAATGAAATGCTTGCTGTGCAAAGTATGCCAGTTGTGCTTTCATGGAGATTCTGAATAGCATTTGCAGCACGTTATTCATTGGAGAGAGAGCAGGATATAACATTGAGAGGCAGTGGTATGTCATACATCTCTGTTACAGTTGGGGGTCATTAAGTTTTCCTTTGGGCTCAAACTCCAGGTGTTTCCGGAATCTAGCAACACCCCCGAGCACAGTGATCATAGACTTAGGAGAACTGGCAACCAGGACCAGATGGAGTCACAGCTGGAATTGCAAGGTATATACAGGAAGCTTCTTCTGAGACTTTCCAAAGTTTATTCTATCCCAACGGCTCACGTTAGACTAGTTTCTGTAAGTAAACTCAGACCTCAACATTTTTATCTGACCAAGTTAACAATTTTTTCTTTGATATTCATTGATTGATGACTTATGTTGCTCACACGCATCTCATGTTTGTTTAAGTTTAAAGAGTTAAGAAGCATACTTCTGTTCATTCAGCTCATGGTCCCCAGTAGCTCGATATCTGTCAAGGGCGTTAAAGGGTGGTCACCACTTACCTGGATAACTCCAGTGCAAGAGTCTAAAAATATACATCCCTTTGGTTCCTTTGATATTTTTTCATCTTTGTAAAAGTTCATAATGTATGAATTATCTGAGAGCTGCGTCAACTGGAAGAAGCGTTTTTTAAAGGACTGCAAAGAATGAGAAAGGAAAACAAATACTTCGTTACATATCACTGCTGTCACAACTATAGATTTCTCAGCCCCATTGACAACCTATCCGCAGACAAAGTAAAATAAGTAAATGTGCCCAGACTTATTTCCGTGGAACCTTTTATTATCTATGTATCCTTTTCCATTTTTCTTAATTTTCTTTGCCTGCTTTCCTCATTAAAATGTCCTGCTTATCTTTATTTGTATTTCCATTCCTTTTCTGTCTGCGTCTCAGTCCTCCCATGCGTATTGGTTTCCATATCATTACACCCATTCTATATTTCCACAGTTCCTTTATTATAGTTTCCCTTCTTGTTATTTCAATCCCCATTATTATAATTAATAGTAGTAGTATTATTTTTGGCATTTATATAGCACCAGCTTATCCCGCAGTGCTTTACAATTCTATAAAAAAATGGGGGAAAAATGAGACAGTAACACAATTTTAATGAAACATTAGGTTGATGAGGACCCTGCTCAAACTAGCTTACGGTTTAGAGCAAGCATGTCAAACATGCGGCCCACAATGCTTATTTTTGTGGCACGGCTGCCCAGGGACCACTTTCAGCTGTGGCGTCGACCAGCCTCAAGACAGGAAAAATGTTTCCTGATTCTTGCTCTCCCGGCCACAAGAGGGCAGAGTGGCTGTGTGTCCATCCACTCCCCCTTCCTAGTGTATTATTGGGATGGAGGGAGGTAGTGTATTAATGGGAGGGAGGGGGGCAGTGTATTAACTTGGGGGTGGAGGCGGCCAGTGTATTAGAGTGGTGGGGGGGGAGGAGGGTAGTGTATTCATTTAAGATAGGGAAGGGACAGTGTATTAACTTAAGGGAGGGAGGGGGCAAGTGTATTAATGGGAGGGAGGGGGCAGTGTATTAATGGGAGGGAGGGGGGTAGATTTTTAATGGGAGGGAGGGGGCAGTGTATTAATGGGAGGGAAGGGACAGTGTATAGGAGGGAGCACTATATTAATTTGGGGGAGGGAAGGGGTCAGTGTATTAAATTGGGGAGAGGTGGCAGCATATTATTCGGAGGGAGGGGTGCAGTGTATTGATGGGAGGGAGGGGGCACTGTATAAATTTGGGGAAGTCAGGGGGCCATGTAAAAGTGGTGGGGGGGCAGTGTGTAAAATTAGGGGTAGGTAGGGCAGTGTATTCAGTTACAGCAGAGGGAGGAGGGGCAGTGTATTAGATTAAGGGGCATTGTATTAGATTGGGTGACGGGGGCAGTGTATAACAGTGGAGGGAGGGGGGCAATGTATTGGATTTGTGGGCAGTGTATTAGAATGGGAAGAGGGGCAGTGTGTTAGATTGGGTCTGCATTGAGGAGCTGAACTCTCCCCACGGAGATGCTGATTAGCTGCGCAGCTTTTTGCCACACATGCACAATAGCCTCCCAATGCTTTCCTAATGGAAAGCATTGGATTGGCTGAGATCAGGGCCGGCCTTAGGGGTGTGCGAGCTGTGCGGCCGCACAGGGAGCCATGGAGCAGGGGGCGCCGTGGATTAAAAAAAAAAATGTTTTTTTTATTTTTTTTAAATTTGCAGCGGGGGCGGAGCTTACCGTGCGGCGGGGGCGGAGCTAAAAGCGCCGGAAAACTGCTGCAGGGGAAGCAGGAAGGAGTCCCTGCTTCCCCACCAAACAGTCACCAGGAGCTGCACTGCCTCCACAATGAACTCCACAGGTAACTGTGGGATTGTCAGGTGAGTGTGACTCTCTGCCTGTGTTTATTACTGTCTGTGTGTGTATGACTGTCTGCCTGTGTGTGTCTGTGTGTATGACTGTCTGCCTGTGTGTGTGTGTGTCTGTGTATGACTGTCTGCCTGTGTGTGTGTGTCTGTGTATGACTGTCTGCCTGTGTGTGTGTGTCTGTGTATGACTGTCTGCCTGTGTGTGTGTCTGTGTATGACTGTCTGCCTGTGTGTGTGTGTGTTTATGACTGTCTGCCTCTGTGTGTCTGTGTGTGTATGACTGTCTGCCTCTGTGTGTGTGTGTGTATGACTGTCTGCCTCTGTGTGTGTCTGTGTGTATTACTGTCTGCCTCTGTGTGTGTCTGTGTGTATTACTGTCTGTGTCTGTGTGTATAACTGACTGTATGCCTGTGTGTGTCTGTGTGTGAGACTGTCTGCCTGTGTGTGTGTGTGTGTGTATATGACTGTCTGCCACTGTGTGTCTGTGTGTATTACTGTCTGCCTCTGTGTGTATGACTGTCTGCCTCTGTGTGTATGACTGACTACCTCTGTGTGTGTGATTGTGTGTATGACTGCCTCTGTGTGTATGGCTGTCTGCCTCTGTGTGTATGGCTGTCTGCCTCTGTGTGTATGGCTGTCTGCCTCTGTGTGTCTGTGTGTATGGCTGTCTGCCTGTGTGTGTCTGTGTGTATGACTGTCTGCGTGTTTGTCTGTGTGTATTACTGTCTGTGTCTGTGTGTATGACTGACTGTCTGCCTGTGTGTGTCTGTGTGTGTGTGTGTGAGACTGTCTGCCTTTGTGTGTCTGTGTGTGTGTGTATGACTGTCTGCCTGTGTGTGTGTGTGGATGTCTTCCTGTGTGTGTGTATGGCCGTCTGACTCTGTGTGTGTGTGTGTGTGTGTGTGTCACATACAACCAATACACGCATATCACACACTGTTAATACACCCATTTCAAATATCACACATAGAATACATATCACACACAGTCATCACACCTACTATCACATACACAGACAACACAAACATTACAGCATACATGGATGCCGGGGGTGGGGGTGGGGGGGGCGCTGTGAAGATTTTTCGCACAGGGCGTCAAAATGCCTAAGGCCGGCCCTGGCTGAGATCATCAAGTTTGATGATCTCAGCCAAAGTGAAGAACACACTCATAGAACTTCAAAATCAACAAGATAACGTAATATGTTTTTACAGCTGTGCAACAGCATACATTCACCATTTCAGTCCCATTACCAAACATTTCTTAATATGTCAAGGTAGTTGGACTGAAACATTGGTTAGAAGAAAATGCACGTCTCCTTAAAATAAATTCGCTCTTTTGTTTACTTTGAAGCCCTACGAGCGTGAGGATGTCCGGTGTCAGGCAACTTTTTTTATGCTGTACTTTTCAAAATAAACCTACGTTTCTATAAAAACTGAAGTTTGCGGGGTTTTTGCGGACCACATGAACGTAAACCTTGTTTATTTGGCCCGTCTTAGCCTTTGAGCTTCACATGCTTGGTCTAGAAGACCATTTGTCATTTACTTTCATACTAGAGTGGTTGACCTCTCCCCAGCTGTCCTAAAATGTGTCACCAACTGCCTTTCTTCCATCTATGACTGGATGTCCTCCTGCTTTCTGAAACTCAATCTCTCTAAAACTGAGCTCCTTGTCTTTCCTCCTCCTAATACTGATCCTCCTCTTTCATGCTCCTTTCAAGTTAGTGGTAAACACATTAGCCCATCCTTGCAAGCGCGCTGTCTTTGAGTTATACTTGACCCTGCCCTCACCTTTAAGCCTCACATCCAGTATGTTGCCAAATCCTGTTGATTCCACCTTAAAAACATTGCCCACTTACTACTTCTACTAAGGAGCTTGTCCATGCTCTGATAATCTCCTCTGTTAGATGCTCACCCAGTCTCCACTCCTTCAAAAAAATCATTCAAAACTCACTTCTTCATAAAAGCATATCAATTAAACTGTTAATAGCTCCCAACTGATTCCTCTCTTGCAACTGTCATTAGTCTAATACTATCCTTACCTTTTGGGTCACTTTACCCCATTCCCTCTAGCATGTAAGCACATTGAGCAGGGCCCTCTACCCCTCTGTTCCTGTGTGTCCAACTTGTCTGGTTACAACTACATGTTTGTTCGTCCACCCACTGTAAAGCGCTACGGAATTTGTTGGCGCTGTTCTAAATAATAATAACATAACATAATATCTTGCATGGATTATTGTAACCCTTTTCTAATTGGTCTTCCCAGAAGCTGCATTGTCCCGCTACAGTATGTAATGAATGCTGCCGACAGGCAAATTTTCTTCTCCAGTCGCTCCTCTCACACCTCACACATCTGTCAGTCCTTACATTGGCTTCCTGTAACCTATAGGAATCAACTCAAATTACTAATCCACACCTATAAAGCACTGAGCAATTCTAGCCTTCTTCGATATCTCTTCACTGATCCATAAGTATGCCCTTTGTCCATCTCTCTGCTCTGTCCATGACCTTCCCCTGTCCGCTGCTCACACCTGTATGGCCAACTCACGCTTGCAGGACTTCTCGCAGGTGGCTCCCTTCCGTTGGAATAACCTGTCTACCGCTATCAGACTTTCTCCTAGTCTTCAATCGTTTACAAAGTGCCTTAAAACCCATCTCCTTAGGAAAGTTTATGGCCTCCCAGAGTAATCTCTACCTCACATATCTGTCCCTTCCTCTATCCTTAAGTGCAGTACTTTACTCTCTCTTCTAGCTCTGCTTCACTCCCACCTTATTTGATTGCTATCTCATGTCCTATTGTGTTTTATACCCCAAATTCTATAGGCAGTAAGCAGGGTCCTCTTCGACCTATTGTTCCTGTAAGTTTTTGTAATTGTCTCATTTATTGTTAAATCTCCCCCTCCTATAATATTGTAAAGCGCTACAGAATTTGTTGGCGCTATATAAATGCCAATACTAATAAAATAATAATAATACCAGATCCCTCTACCTCAGATCTGATATGATCTCAGGATCTCAGTTCCTATCTGTTCTTATTCCATATTCACCCATTACCCCTTCCATATCAGCACATTTCCCTTATACTCTGTCAGTAACATTTTAGTTCCTCAGCCCCTGACGAAGGAGTCTCGTACTCCGAAACGCGCGTCGGGTTTTTCTTTTGGATTCCCTCTACTAACTCGAGCACGTCACTATGCACGAGGGAATCCTTCTGACACTTCCACTTTTGTTTTTTTCGTTAGTTTAAATGTTTATCTTCTGTGGAGTATTATTAGGGTAGTGGCAACAGTTTAAGGGGACAGCTGTTAGTTAGCTTATCTATCATAGAACACCCACAAAGGTGTTAAGAGGAGATCATAGGAGATTAGAATAGTGGTGATTTTCAGGGGTATTTTCTCAAATGTATTACTGTAACCACTGTTTATATTCTATTACTCCTACTGCTCTCAATATATTAGCAAGCTATCTACAAGCTATTTAATAACAGTTATTTCGTTTTCACTACTATGCTATACTGTCTCCTCTATTGCCCTACCTATCTATCCATAATAAGATTTTAAGGTACTACATTTTATTTTGTTTCCTCTGTGGATCACTTTTATGTGATATATTTCACTGTCTTAGTTTCCAGTATGCCTCAATTGATATCTGGACACCAAGACAGATCCACATAGGATTTCAGGGTCATAAGCATTTTAGAGACACTGATACATTGTATCCTCTGTACAGTACAGTCAATAAAGTTGCAGTGTATCACTGTTTATGCCTGGATACATGGTTATTCAGTGTCTACAATATCAGTATATGCTTTCCCTGTAGTTATTACCTTTTCCCAACTTTTGACAGTCTATAGGTATATATATTTTTTATATCAGTTGGCGTTTTTTTCTACTATCATTACCAGATTTATTGGGAGCCCCCCTTCTCTAAAGGGGAGTTACCCAATTATTGTATTTCTGTATTTTTTACTCAAACATTCGGGTTCAAGCCCATATTTAGGTGGAACTGGTACCACCATCCTGACCTTCTTTCCCTAGTCTCTGATTCAAGAGTTTGCTGATCAGGGACGAATGGAATCAATATATATCTTTCCTATTCAACATTTTAGGTCTTCCTTCTTAATCTTCATAGTACTAATCCCTATTTCCCCAGCTGCCTCCTCTGTCCTACCTCCTGTATTAGTAAGGCTCCTCTTGTTTCATAGTATATTCCCTGAATAATACTAGCTGCCACTCTAGTGCTCTCTCCATAACCTTCCCCTTACCGTGTGAGGTTCTAGTTTTCTGTCTACTCTCTGTTTTTGTACTGCTAAAGTGTTTTACAAGTGCTAAGAGCAGCTTTAGCAAAAGGTTACTTTCTGCTGGAAACCAGCTGGGCCTTATCAAACTATATCTAATCGGGCATCGGGATTGATTTCTTCCCTGGAAGACCTGAGGTGACCTGACAACCAGGCCAATAAATTTAGTTTACAATAGCCTAAGCTTTGCATCCAAGCAATTTGATCAACATATTGGCCTTTCGTTTTAACTTAATTCACTGTTTAGTAAATAAAGGCTTACATTTTGTAGAATAAGCCCAAAAAAGATCACAAGATCCTACAAGTGGTTTTCTGAAACTTGCACAAGACACCATCAGTGCGATACACATAATATCTACAACTCTTTTCAAAATGAGGAAAATGAGGGGGCTGCATGCCGTAATTACACACACAGAAAGAGTAATGTTTTCTACTCACCCGGACAGTGATGCTATTGTTTATTGTGCTATTAAAATTCCCTTTATACAGCCAGCCAGATTTAAAAACTCCTGATCCACCTCCTCCGCCACCACCTCCCTTCGAAGACGAGAGGGATGTTGTATCCTGAATAAAATACAATCATACATTTTTCATGAAAGCTGGGAAGAATGCATGCCGTTACTGTATTAGTTATCACAATTCACTCAAGTGAGATTATTGCCCAAGTAAGCATTTAAAAGTGTTTTGTGATTCTAGTTAAATGTAGAAAGGAGAAATTCGCAGAGCTTACTTCATCCTTGTCTGCATCTTCATGATCAATTTCAAATGAATGCGATGGTAATTTTTCTGTCTTTGAGTAATATCTATATGAAAAAGCAAAAAAAAATGAATTAATACTAATTTTTACATACTACCCTGGTTTCATCAGTACCTATTGCCCAGGCACCAAAACAGAGTTCTTATGGTGTCATTGTACTAAAATTCTCAAGACCTTCAGTTAGCAACTGTGTTGGACTTCATCCATGTTATATTAGAGTTATGGGAGTTATATTAGACGAATAATAGCAACATGCTGGCTACCTCTTACATATGATAATTCTTCAGCATGTGACATTACGAAGTCTCCGATAATACTGTTAAAATTGCTATAACATGTAAAGTGTGGTTCCATCCAAACAGAAGGCAGTTAGAAGCTAAGAGCGCTGGGCTTATACCTTTTTTGTGTGGCAAAAATGTAAGTAACTTCACATTGGACTTTCAACCTTATTTTGAATCAATATCAGAAACAAAGATCTGTGAATGGTTGAACATGATTCACGTTTTTTTTTTTGTTTTTTTACAAACTGTTGTTACTATTAACTATGCATGATCACACCAGATTTAGGCCAAACAAAAGTGTTTTTACACCCAAACTGCAGTTTCATTTAATAAAAAGCTAGTAGCTTTGTAGTTTCTATTGTTTCCCAGTAAGTTGTTGGAAAATGTATGCTTTAAAACAGAGACAGAAAACCATGTTTTATCTAATTGCTAGTGAACACACTGTCACAGACTAATGCCCACTGTCTCCAAAGACACATTGTTCTGAGCCCCTGGCAATCCCTGCTTTCTCGACCCCTATTGGGAATACCCACAAGGAAGCAAAGGCTCTTTAATATGCTCAGTCTGGCGGCACAGTGAGCAATTGCATAGTTGTGGATTAAATCTGAGGTCCCACCGAAAGTAAAGGTTATTTCCAAAATAAAAGACATGTACCTATGGACAAGCTAACAGCACATGTGAGAAACATATTATCCACGTTTCACAAAGTTTGGGCACGATGGGAGCAATACAGTGAGCAATAGAGCAGAAAGATATATTTACATGTCCTCTGCTCCTCGATCCCTGGTACTTTTGCATTTTATATTTTGTTTTGTTTTTTTTGTTCTTTCATTTCTTTTCTTTTCTTTCTTTACTTTGTTTCTATGTCTGTAAAGGTGACTACCACTAATCAAGAACCCTAATATTAGATTCAATTCAATTAATTAATAGGAAAATGCATTACTCTTTGTCATTCATTCACTATACCAGTAGCTCTAGAGTTTTGATTTATTTAAAGTTTTCTTACATTTTGAACATTAAAACATAACACCAAAACAAAATATACAGTGGGTATACATGCATTAAAACAACATGTAGTCAAAATAGAATATACAATGGATATACATACACATAATAAGATTTATGAACAATTCGTGATACTAAAGAGAATGGAAGGAAGGAATAAAAAGGTTAAAGGGACACTATAGTCACCAGAACAACTACAGCTTAATGTAGTTGTTCTGGTGAGTATAATAGTTAGCTTCAGGCTTTTTTCATGCAAACACTGCTTTTTCATAGAAAAGGCAGTGTTTACATTGCCTCTAGGGACACCTCCAAGTGGCCACTCCTTAGATGGCCACTGGAAGTGCTTCCTGGGTCAGTGCTGCCAAAAAAGCAGCTCTAACATTCAGCTTCCCCACGCTCTGCACGCTGAATGAGGAGGTCCTGATTGGCCAAAATGGCATTTGGCACCGCCCCCGTGCTGATTTTCCCTACGGGAAAGCATTGGATTGGCTAAAAATCGGCCATTTTGATGATGTCACAAAGGGGGCAGAGCCAGTGCGGCGCTGAAAATAAAGTGAGTTTTAAACTTTTATAGAGGGCTAAGAGGGGGCAAGTCACCTAAATGGTGGGTTAAACTCTATAGGGTCACATTATATTATTATGCATGTTTGTGTTCCTGACCCTATAGTGTTCCTTTAAGGTGAAAACTGGAAATTAAAAAACAAACTGATAGAACACAGAACATTATGTTCTACAGTTTAAATATTTTATGTACAACAGGAAAAAATATTAGCATTTAACTCGCTTAAAGGGACACTCCACTGCCCAAATACAAAACAATAAAAATCACTGTTTAGTAGATTTACCCCAAGTGAAAACATCCATGCATTTAATTATGCGTTTTTTCAATTGGGGAATATCTAAAAACAGCTTGCAAAAGCTGCAGTTCTCTTGTCTGCAGGTTTTACATGCTTTCCCCATCTAACCCCATCCCGACTTTCTGTGGCTGTCCAATCACAGTCTTCCCAATGCAGCTCAATGAGACGTCTCTGCAAGGCAGGTGCTCTGGGTAATTGCTGTCTCTTGAGTTTAGCTCCACTGACCTAACCAAAACCGGGGAGTAACAGAACTTGTTGTCTGAGTAACAGCCAGTGGGTGTACCCAGGACAATTTATAAAAGTGTTAATTTCTTTTGAAATCTGCACTTTTTGCAAAACGAATAAAATAGGACACACTCTTTACACATGAAGCTTTTCATCAAGCTAAAGTGCTTTAGGGGTCTAGAGTGCCCCTTTAAGGACTCTCCTTAAATCGAGACCATGAGGAACCCATTTCAGTCCTTGTTTAAAAATCTTAATCTCGAAAGTAGAGGGGAGGTGAAACTTTTTCAAACAAAGTCCTTGATAAGCTTTTCAAATGATTTAATATTTTGTAATACACTTTAAAAACATTTAATACTACGAAAAATATTTTGCAAAATGTTTATATTATTTTGATACATTGTTTATATATGATATATTTTCGGTAAATAAATATTCCGAAAAAAAATATTTGAAAAGTTTATCCATAAATATCAAATCATTTGAGCTTATGTACATTGCTTCAGCTTGATGTCTCAATATTCATCTGTAAAATTAATTCAGTGACATGTTCTTTAAACATAAAATAACATATACTTAATAATATAAGGTCTCGGTTTGGATTCCTTTAAGGACTACTGCATTATAAGGAGATTTTAGGGATTTTTAATAAGTCATATAGAAGTGTGAGAAATCAGAATTCAAATAAAAGGCAACGTTTTGAAAACAGAAGTGTGCAATGACTCTTACTGCTGTAACTGTCGGAAGTCCCCAGAATACAGCTCATACTTGTAGTTCACCACATGCCAGTGAGAATTGTAATATTTACAGGCCTGGAAAAATAGAAATATCAAGTCAGTTAAACACTCTTAAAAATGAAACAATCTAAAACAAAAAAACAGAAAGATCCCTAAAACACTTGCCAAGTTCCTGCTGAGCGATAATGAAAGGGAACATTAAAACAATCTTGCACAAACATGACTAGGCAGATATAAAATAATGATGTCTCAGTGGCATAATGTATCAGCACAAATGGAAAAAAAATGCATTGCCTTAGAATGCTAGGCAGTTTTACAAAGATTTCCAATGTACTGTATATCTCTCCAAATTGCATAGTGTGTGGAAATGGATGCGGAGAGCTGAGCATCTTGGCTCCTCCTGAGTGGAATGCACAGTGCTGCATATAATTTATAATGCGAAACAGAGAATACAATTACTGAACAAGAGACGTGCACCAAATTGAGACAACTGGCTTACTCAAAAGATTTAGTTTTTAATGAGACAGTTACGTCACTCTGCGGGTAGATTTTTTTTGTTTGTTTGTTTTTTCATATTTACCTGATTTTTATTTCTTATGTTTCCGAACCACTCTGATGGACACACTAATCTAAACAATTTGTTCCCTATCCCTAGAAATTCTGGAAAAGTATAATGGGCCTGCCTGGCAGATTTACACATGTGCAGTTGGAAGATCTCTATACCTTACAACATCCTGACAGGGGGAGAAGGGAGAAGGCCTTATCAATGTGATCATGCAGAGCAGGCACCGATGCTAGGTTTCTTTCTCCTACAATTCCCAAATCCTTCTCATGTGTTATCTCCAATTCACTTCCCTTTAGGGTATAAGTTGCTTGGTAATTCTTCACGCCAAAGTGCATAACTTTACATTTATCTACATTAAAATTCCTCTGCCATTTGAGTGCCCAGTCCACCAATCTATCTAAATCCCTCTGCAGCGAAGTACTATCCTGCTCATATTGTATCACCTTACCTAGTTTTGCATCATGCTCAGATGCTGATAATGCCTATTATCAGCAACAGACGCGCTCCTAGGACAGAACACTCAGGAACAGCACTTTTGTCAAGCTTGTAAATGTACAAATCTACGATCTGACAACTTTATGACAGCTCTCTATATTCTATCTAGTTCATAGTTATAATTTTATATAGTTTATAAAATTTGATTACATACTTTTTTTTTAGATTAATTTTTCTTGCTTTATTTTGTTTTGCATATTAAATTAAAAGTATTTTCTTGCTGGTTTGAAATTGTTAAGTTGTGCATGTTCCTTCAAGCTTTTGAAGCAAATTTCATGGATCGCCCGGCCATAGAGTACTTGCTTTTGCAAGAAAATTTTTATTTAGTCAGACTGAATGAATTCAGCACACATTTTATAGAAGTATAAAGTAAATGATGTGGAATGCGAACAGAAAGTCTTGATACCTTTTGCAGCCTTTTCCTTGTAGTATAATGCAAACGTCAAATAAAGTCCAACAGAATCTCCTACAGCTCAGAGTTGTAGGGAAACGTTTCCAGAGTACCAATTTTTAT
The DNA here is from genome assembly GCF_036172605.1 of Pelobates fuscus. Lineage (NCBI taxonomy): Eukaryota > Metazoa > Chordata > Amphibia > Anura > Pelobatidae > Pelobates > Pelobates fuscus. The sequence continues at coordinate 102,336,479 of NC_086318.1, forward strand.
GGCATTGTGCCCAGCAAGTGCTCACTTCTCACTGCTCAACCTTACGCAGCGTATTCCTTGACTGCTTTATTTGCCAGAGAACCCAGTGTGCCCAGCAAGTGTGCCAAGACTTAGGGATTCTGCTTCATTTACCAGAGTACTCAATGTACTCAGCAAGGGTACCATTAGCCTAGAATACTCAGCCAGCATGTCCTAGCAACCACGTCTCAATATATTGCATCAGTGCTATCTATTACAAAATATGTGAGCAAAATTCACACAATTTTGGTAAATACATTCATTGAATGTACTGGAATGTACACAAAATATACTTTTTTTCCATTATTTATAACTAGGTTAGATCTCCTCACTCAATACTTATTAGGGAGAAAGTGTAGCTAGAAACATATTTATTTCATCAGTGGTGAAACTGGGTGTTGTTTTGTGTAACTTACGATAGGGCAGGAAGGTTGTTGTTTTGTTTTTATTAGGGCCTGAGCTTGTAGACTCTCTGATCTGTCTTATATTAGGACTAGGGGACTTGGCATCCTTTGGCCCTCTATGGAATTAGGTAATCTTTAAAATACCTATTCCAACATTAAATATTAAGGAGAGATAGCAGTATCCCTGCATACGCATTAGATGTCCTCTGTGGCTACTTGAGATTCTTGAATATAAATGTATTTAACATGTTTCAGTGTGTTGCATTTTGGTGCTACAGCAATTAAAGGGTTAAGTTAGTACATGTGAGGTTAGATCAGTGTATTGTAGGTTCAGGGCTTTGTTTACTGCTTAACATGTTGTTTTTCACATTTGAAAAAATTAGAACATCTGTTTTAGTACTGAGTTGCGGTGGATTAGTTTCGACTATGAGTTGGACCAAATTTAACCGCCGGTGTAGAATGGGTCACTGATTTCTCTTTCCCATAGGCTTCCATGCAAGAAAATAATTTAGTTGTGCTGGTAGGTTTTAAAATACACAATTGCCCACAAGAAGGTGTACATTTTTGTATTTGTAAGTGAAGTAATATCTCCCAAAAATATGCAATTTAATGTGAATTGCTCACTTTATTTTTCATTAATTTAATTTTGTTTTAAATAACCCAGGAGCAAAAATAAATATAAATTACAATGATAAGGACATCCGAGGACAAGTCAGCCAAATCAGATCTGCTTGCTTCAGAATATAATGTAAGAAAGAATATTAATGGTGTATTCTCTAACACGGTACATAGATAGATCAATACTGACATTGTATAAAACAGCCAGACATCCGGACACAGATTTCTCCACTACATATGAAAACATACACACATCATATGCTTAATGCTGGAATGCATATCTCTTTTTGGAAGGAAATTAGATATATCTGTTATGGTAAATCATTAAAAGGCTATTGATCCAAAATGCTTCCTGATCATCGTGTACTAGCAGGTATCAATTTATTCTTTCTTACGAGACACATTTGTCAAAGTGTACAAAAGATCAATATCAATATATTATAAATGTATTGACCTGTACAGATGTTAACTCTTAGAGTGCCGGAGATCTAATCTGATCAATGAATGAATTACAGCCGTTTGGACAGCCTCAATCACTACTAAGGTAAGCACCATTCAACCATTTAATAATCTGCCACAAATTCATGTAAATATCAATTTAAAACAAAAGGAATTCAGGCATTCAAATTTATAAAAAAAATAAATAAATAAATAAATACAAGACTTACCTAAGCAAATCCATATTTTAATATCAATTAGTATAGCATCCCATGTACAGAACCAAATATCATCAAGGTAGGGCAATGTGTAATTTTTTTTTGTTTTTGTTTTATTAATGTCTCTCAGTCTCTTGTAGTGGGCGTTTTTAATTTAGTCATTAACTATGTATGTGAGGTGATGCACATGTAATCTGTATGATGTATATGTATGGGTAATTATTTAAAGGACCACTCAATGCACCATAACAACATCACTGGAAATTAGTTACCTGAAATTGAAAACGATATGTACCTTTTTCGCTCTCTTTTCTCAGTGGGGAGCTACGGATAGGCTGAAAGTATCAGATCGCCTTGTCCGAGGGTTCCTACTTGAAGCCTCGGACACTGAGAGACAGTACAGGGGCAGAGTGATCGAGTTCCAACTTGACATCTTTGGGGTTAAACAACAGTTAAACTCCTTTAGGTAAGCTCGCACCTCGGACCTACTCTAACAAGAGTATGCTGAAGTTGTTATGATGTGGAGTATCACTTTAATGCTACAATGTATGTGTTCCTAGTGTATAAATAAAACAAATAAAAACTGATTTTGTTTGCTATTTTTATATATAAATATTTTAAACAATTTATAGTTAAATCAAAGTAGACAACTAATCTATTGCATTTGTGCTGCTTGTGTGACAGATTGTTCAGTACAGTTTGTGAGAAAACTAGGCCTTCATTCGGGATTGCTGTATATTGTACAAACATACATTTAGTTAATTTATTACTTTTAAGGACATGGAAGACTCCAGTACAAAAAGTCTGTGCAAGGGCTGTGCCACATGTTTGGAAAAAAAAAGTTAAATTATGACTATCACTAACCTGGTCACTGGTGCAAAAAGTTGTATTTTGTGTATAATTTTTTAATTTAGAATTTTTTTAAATAAAATTCAGACATAATATTAGTAACATATGTGGTCAGAGACTTATACATATCTAGCTACACTGTTGTCGGAAATGGGGGTCACTTTCAACAACAATATAGACATAGATATCCATACGGCTCTCTGTGTTGTTATTTTTTTTCATTTGAGACAACATGTGTAACTGGGTCTTCAGCATTCTACGGTTAGGTATCATGTTTTTAACCCTCCAAACTCATGTCACCAGCCAGTGGGGTGCAGTGGACAGGTGCTGCATGTTACTTATCTTAAACAACACTCTTAGCACCATAACAACTACAGCTCACTACATTGGGAAGTCAGCCTGTATGAATAGGAATTGAATACCCTTATGCTTTAATTGTGGATGTACATGAAAAATGTCCTTATGGTAGAACTTAGGCTGCTTACTGAATTGAGCAGTAGATGTTTATTTTCCTATGTGTTCAGTGGGATAATATACAAGTGCCCAGAGTTGAGATATGAATAGATCTTAACACTATTAACACTATTTCAATTAAATCAAATAGATAACACAGCATTACATAATGCTCTGTAGAAGATCTTTCTCAAAAGAATGAGAATTATTGTCCCTTGCTTCACTTCATCTTCAACATATTTGACTTGATTTAATAACGACAAAATTCACTATCTGCTTTTAAATTAAATTTGGCACACTAGGCAAATAGCTTTTATCTGCTTTTATACTTTTTTTACTGCGAGTCTGTTGTTGATGTAAACGGCTTTATATCGCTAGCCGGCATCGAGTAGCCATAGATGCGTACCTCTGATCAAATTACCAAAAGCTCAGTGTGGATTTCAGGGTAATGTGAAGATGATACAGCTCTCCTCAGCTGTGAGCAAACTATGAGACTATTTCAAAAGGTTTCGCATAGTTGGCTACAGTTAAAATAACAGTTTGAAGGATACATTGTCACTAAGCAGTTACATCCCAACTACAGCATTGAAAATAAATATTTCCTGTGCCTCCTCAGGAACTTAGTCCCAGTTATGAGAACCCTGTTAACCACATGCAGGTCCATAGGTCCTGGAAATGTAACTATAAGTAGAACATAGTGTAACCATTATCATGGCTGTCATCAGGGCATGAAAGACCATACTGTGTTTAGGGACCCAGTTCAAGGCTCATGTGTGTTTGTGTTGTAGTAGTGGTAGTTTCATCTCTGAAAATAAGGTACGTTTTCTTACCTATTAAGGGGTGGGGCAAGAAACCTAAATGGTGGTTTTGACACTATATGGTCAGGAATCCATGATTGTGTTCCTGAATCTATAATGTTCCTCTAAAGTAGGTTATTGCTTCTCAAGAAGTGACAATTTCATGTTCCGTCACAAGATTCGAAACATTTACTGGGGTGTGGAGGGGGAGTGAAGATGTTGTCACCCATAATACTGGGTTGAATACGGTAGCAGAGGGAAGTAAAAAAAACATACTGAAAGTGTTTGAATGCATTGTCAGTGACCCGGGATGAGACATTGATCGTGACATTTATAGCAAAATGCTTGTTGTGCTTGGTGGCAATATAGTCAATGGGAAACAGGGTATGCATCTATTGCACAGGCGCAGATCTCTGTAAATGTTCCTTCATACTGGTGGTGGGTGAAGGAATATGTTATGGTAAACTTCCCAATTCCAGGAGACTCTACCTGCCAAATCTCTCTCTATATACATACATAACATGCTTCACATGAGTAGGACCATCCACAGTGACATCAGTGAGTTTTTGTGAGAAACCCTTTGAAAGCTAGATATGGTTAAACCAAATAAGTCATCTTGAAAATCGGTGTCACACGTACATCATGTTGAAGGAGTTAAAAGTAATTTGCAATAAAATAATAACATGTATTCATTGTCAGATCCAACATCCATTAACAATATAAACTTTGTAAAAGCAGAACAAGATTTGAAGGGGATACATGGTTGATATTTACCTCTTTGACCAACAAATGTGTAGCTTTTTGCTCAGCTTCTTCAGGCACTGTGGAATAGAGGGTGTGCATCCCCATGGGAATCGTTTCTACCTAGATAACAAAAATAAAACAGGATGGTTCATAAAGTTCTTTATATAAAAAAAAACAGAGTATCTACAGCTCTCATCTATCTAAAGGGAGTCCCCATTACACCATATTCATGCTGCAGAGTTTAGGACATATCTGAGAGAGGAGAAATCCCAGAAGTTAGGTAACTAGAACTCACCTTTTCCTGCCCACCGAGCCACTAAACCCTGTAGACGGTCTCCAGGCAGTGACAGTGCAACTGTAACAGGAGAGCTTTTTAAGCCAGCCAAATATTTACATAGTTGTCTTGAAAAAAGACTAAAGACACCAAGTTCAACCTTGAAGCCCATTCTTTTATAGGGTATTGAATAGACTGCAGGGCTTACGTAGGAGAATACAAAGGAGATTCCCCAAAGCAGTATTAACAGCAAAGTTAAATAGGAGTTCCCATAGTGCTTTACTAGGCATGCAAGAGGCAAGCTCCATCCTGGGTGCATCCTGAAGGTCTCACTCTCACTGGCATCCTTATACAAGATGCTTCAGATAACATTGCAACACTATGCTGGAACCTCTTGTGTTATAATAGAAGAGATTGGATAGAGAATGCCTACAGCAAGGGAACACTCTATGGATGTAAGAGAATTAAATGAGACATAGTCTACAAGATCTGGAGTGCCAAAGGCTGCCTAACCCTGGCCTTCTTAAGTGTATAATCTTTTACAGAGTAATGCTAGTAGGAACCAATCCAACCATGTGCAAACCTCATTTTAAAGCTGTCATACAGCCCGGAAGTCCCAGTGACACAACCTGATACTAAATTGCTGCAGCTCCCATCATAAATATCAATACAAACCCAACAACCACAACATAGATCCAATATTTAACCCCCCCCCCCCCTTCCCAAAAAAAACAACTATATAATCTCTCTAGTAAAAGTTATATGGATTATGACATTCTGTGTAGGCATACCCTGGGTAAGGGGAGAGGGTACTGTCTTCCCTGTGTAGTGCAATATACTAAGACTACTAGATCTAAACAATTAGAGGAGGCACAGAATTTGAGAGTAGCAAAATGTTCTTTCTTTCATTACGAAAACTCCAAGATCCTTGTACAATAAACACAATGGAGACCAAAAAGACAAGGTTTCCACCAACGCACACATGGCAGACTTTTAACAAGCCAATTGTTACAATTACTAAGAAGAACATAAGGAACAATCATCAACTTTCATTCATACTGAATTACTTGTACTGATCACATACATCTGCTTCAGAATGATCATGGGATTTCTCATGGGACTTTGCTGTATGGATGCAACAAGATCACATCAGGCATAGAATACACCCTGAGGATCATTTGGAACTGCTACTCCTAATCTGCAAACAAAAGAAATAAAAAAGTCCAACTCATTTGGAGACAGGTGGATTTATCCTGGGATTTCCCCGAGTTTTGCTGTCTGTCTGTCGTCCTTTCCATTTATAAATATTAAAACAAGCCATTCCGTTTGTTGTGACAGTCACTGAAAAATGTTATTCTGCAAAAGGACAGCTCATGTTTATTTGTAAGTCAAATGTAATTTTGAAACATTTAAGCTTTCTAATTAACCTGATGATAAATTCACAAGATAAACCAATATGTGCCAGGGGAATATACATGGGAACGGTTAAGAGTATGTGTCCTCTCTAACTGAAAGGATGCGTAATAGTTTTCCCCTGTTAATTCAAAGTTTTGTTCTGAGTGTTTTACTTGCTTTTAAACCTTGCAGGTGGAAAAGATCACATATAGCCTCAGTAATGCTGAAATTACACAGTGGTAAATAAAGTACAAGTCATTTGGCATTATGAGAACTCTTAATCATTTTTGACAGGGGCTTAAATAATTTAGAAAACAGAAATCTGGGGAGCCCTTTTCAGTTGTAAAATTAGTAATAAAAATATATATAATATTCCCAATATTAAAATAATCTCCATTCATGGGTGTAAGAACTAGGGGGGTTGGAGGGATTTATCACCCCCAGAAAATACTGTATAGCTTTTAATCTCATAACTTTATGAAAGTCTGTTCCTCTTCCCCCCCTCCCCACATTTTCATTGATTCCTACACCGGTGTCTCCATTGCATAGAGAATGTCAGTCAACAATTGTTGTTGACATTTCCCCAGATGCTAATGAAGACAATGCTGTTAGCCAAACCTTATTAAATAGGCACCCTTACTTGGGTCCAGATTCACTGCTATATAACAGCCTAGCACAGTGTATAGAGAGCTATAAAATGCCAACATTCTTGCAGTGCTTCTCTTATATCATGTATACGTTTGGGGTCATGTAATACTGGACTTGAACTTCAAGAAACACACTACAATCCCTCAATTCACTCGTATAGTTCTAAATGATCAAATCATACTTTAATTGATTAAATATATACAGCACAGCTGTAACATGCCAGGGGGGAATACATGATTTTTTTGAGAAGCTAGTTAGATATCTCTCTACAACATAGCTTAACAGAAGTTCTCAAAGTGTTTATGTGAGTTTTAATAGTGGAGTGTGAGGTTCATTTCTATCGAAATCAGCCAAAAATGAGTGTTTTTGAAAGTATTTGAAAAATATTGCCTCTCTAAGGCACAAATGCATACGTAGGCAGCTATTAGAAGTACTACTCCCCCTGTTGGATGGTGATCTGTTCAGCTGCCAAGTTACACATCTAGGAGGTCTTTTCTGGCTGTCAGACTGATGTGCTGTTTTATGGCTCATATTAAAGATTATGCTACAAATTAGCATGATTCCCGTTTTACACATTATTCAGCAAGGGTCAGAATGTTCTGGCTCCGTAGAGTCTATGAAAGCAAATTGATTGTATTTATTGATGTACCAGTGACTCATGTTTAAAAATTATATGTATGACCTTCTACTCAGTAATGTCTTAAATAAGGAGCATCATTCCTCTAGCATTAAGCATATTGTACTGTACTCATTCAACTCAAGGTTAATTTATAAACTCAACAGGTGCATTAAGCAAACAGTTGGATTTTTTCATCCTTTTTTTTTTTATATATTCTTTTTAGATTATAAGCCACAAATTCTCCATGGATACAAAATGGATATTTTTTTCACTTACATCCTTTTTTTGTCAGCTTCTGGCAGGCATTATGTGTTTGCAGAGGAAATTTGTAAAATACATATTTTTATTGCTAATTTACGCAATAAAGAACGCTGTGAATGTGTGCAAATGTTTTAGAAAAGGACTAGGACAGCCAACTTTAACATTAATGAGCCAAACTTGTGTTTATAAGCCCCCACCAGAAAAAAAAAATCAAGTCTATGGAAGATTCAGTAGGACCTCAGGATTATCCATAGATGATCCTGTGAAAATTAATTGAGATAAGTGTCAGAAAATGGCAAGATGAGGCGGTGGAGACTGATTGAAACTCAGGACACATTTTGTCAAATATCACACCGACAAAATAATTTCTCTCCTGATTATCATATCATATCCTCCCTAGCCTGCCCCGTAATATATGTATTTTCTTCCCAGCCTATATCTAATAGCCATAATTCCTTTTTCAAACTGGCATTTATATTATCTCACCTCTCACCAGCCCAGCAACTAATTGTCATAAATCATGACCATCTTTCCACTAAACCTCCTTGTTAGCCCAAATTTCTAAAAATCTGCCAACTAACCATAGTGCTTCTCCAGCCCACAACCTTCCCAAACCATTCCTCGCTTGCAACCTAACCTATCTGTATGACAGTTGTTATGTTGCCTGGACATCATGTGCACCATTTTATGTTAAGGAATTAATCCAGTTTCAAACAGTTGAACCCAAAGTGTTCTAAATTATGCCTGTTCTCCTGCCCCCCTGCCACCCCTTCCCCCAAATCTTACCCCAGCTTCATCGTGGAAGGCTGAGTAGGAGGCAGAGGGGCCTGACAGACAGGGCCTGTTAACAGCACTTTGGGGTAAACCATTCTATTGATTTTAAGCAGACCCCATCTTTTTTCTGAAAAAGAGATGTGAATTGCTTTTAGTAAATATCTGATTTGCAATTCTGGTGGATACATTATATATGGCCACATTCAGCTAAACAGGGAAAAAAAATACCTCTCAATACACCAGGCTGACTGGGACTCATGCTGGCTGGCCCCAGTGAGGGTGGACCATGCACAATGCAGCTTTCTGCCCTTAGCACAGTTTGAGCATGTCTGATGATGCACTTGTGCTGTGCAAACGAAGGACACCAAAACAGGAGCCCTGAATCGGGGCTGCCTTAGTTATATCAAGACTGGAGAGGCCTGAAAAAATCCTGAGACCAGATATACTAACATGGAAATCACTACAGGCCTCACAACTGTCACAATTTTGGAGAGAATGACCTAATTTTCAGATCCTGTCCTGTTATTCCAACTTTGTTCCCTGGTGTCCCACTTTTGGGGGCACCAGGGATCTGTGCCGAACAAGCATATCATGAGCACAATGCTCAGTGTTTTAGGGCCCTGCAGAAAGCACTGAAACAGTGCATGCACACCAGGCTTACCAGCCAATCCTTTCTGGGCATGTCTGCCCCTTTGGGAATCTCCAGTGACAGGGCACATCCCACCCTTTTTTCCTCTTTCACTGGTGTCATGATTCTCAGGACACCAGAGTTGGGAGGTATGTCACTACCTCTAACTATTTTGTTATTTATATTTACATATCGTTCTGTCTGGCCACACGCACACATTCTCCTACTGATCCGACAGCTTCCTTTGAAATGCTTTATTCAGATTTTACCTGCTAATGTTGCCGTCCTGCAACGTGTCACTGCTTGCCTTTCTTCCATCTCTAACTGGATGTCCTCCCGCTTTCTGAAACTCAATCTCTCAAAAACTGAGCTCCTTGTCTTTCCTCCTCCTAATACTGATCCTCCTCTTTCGCTCTCCCTCCAAGTTTGTGGTACCAACATCAGTCCATCCTTGCAAGCGCGCTGTCTTGGCGTCATACTTGACTCTGGTCTCACCTTTGAGCCTCACATCCAGCATGTTGCCAAATCCTGTAGATTCCATCTTAAAAACATAGCCCGCATCCGCCCCTTTCTTGCACCAGATACTACCAAGGAGCTTGTCCATGCTCTAGTAATTTCCCGCATGGATTATTGTAACCCTCTCCTGATTGGTCTCCCCAATAGCCGTACTGCACCCTTACAGTCCGTAATGAATGCTGCTGCTAGATTGATTTTCCTCTCTAGTCGTTTCTCTCACACCTCACCCCTCTGCCAGTCCTTACATTGGCTTCCTGTATGCTATAGGAGTCAATTCAAGGTACTAACTCACACCTATAAAGCACTGAACAACTCTAGCCCCTCTTATATCTCCTCACAGATCCATAGGTATGTCCCTTCTCGGTCTCTCCGTTCTGCCCGTGACCACCTCCTGTCCGTTGTCCGCACTCGTACGGCCAACTCGCGCTTGCAGGACTTCTCGCGGGCGGCTCCCTTCCTATGGAATAGCCTGCCTACCGCCATCAGACTCTCCCCTAGTCTTGCATCTTTTAAGAAGTGCCTTAAAACCCATCTCTTTAGGAAAGCTTATGGCCTCCAAGACTAACCCTTACCTCACATACCTGTCTCTTGCCCTCTCCTAATGGGCAGCCCACCTTATTTGATTGTAAATTCCTGTCCTAATGTGTTTTACACCCCACCTCCTATAGAATGTAAGCTCGTTTGAGCAGGGTCCTCTTCAACCTATTGTTCCTGTAAGTTTATTTGTAATTGTCCTATTTATAGTTAAATCCCCCTCTCATAATATTGTAAAGCGCTACGGAATCTGTTGGCGCTATATAAATGGCAATAATAAATAAATAAATAAATAGAAAACAATACAAACTACAAAAAAAGATTATTCTTTGGAACCGATGCAGCTTAGTTTTATTTGTATATAGAACCAACACTTAAATAATTATTTTATGACTTCATAGTGGAAACCTTTCACGTGATCAATGCATTTACCGTACTATTTTCTACTGTTTCTAACAACCCAATTAATGTATTATTTGAAATGTTATGCTGCACTTAGAATCTACTCATGCATAAATGACTGTACATCAGTGGAAACCCACTTTGTGGTCATTTACTATTTTAGCAACTAGTCAATGCATTAGTCACATTCATAAACGTACTGTCACTGATAGAAACCTTGTGAAAAAATTAATTTTTGCATTTCACTGAAATGTCATAACTCATCATATGACATTGTTGGGACCAAGTTGTTAAAATATGGTAAAAGGTGTGTCTTGAAACAGTTGCCAGAGTAACGTGTGCTTGTATGGTAGAACTTGAGGGGTCTTGCTCACTCTAACTCATCACTCTTGGTGGCTAAGGGGACCAATCATCTGGACACTGCATTGTTCTTGAATGAGAAGATCTATGAGGATCCTGTGGTCCCTCTGATTCTCCATAAATGTTTATTTTGTAATCTAGCACTTGCTTAAAAGTACAGAAGAAATTGTATCTTGCTGCATCCTTTATCCTTGGGGAATCTTTGCAGAGACTCCACAAGTGAAACTCTCAATTTAAACTGTGATTTTTAGAATCTTCTCTGTATTTAAGTAGTTACGACATTAGATCCATTTTTTCACAGCTGCTTTATTCGTGCTTCATTGAGTTTTGCCAGATTGCCACTGGCTTCATGTACAGTACAAAGTAGCTTTATAATTGGTTGTGTAAACAGGGCAGAACTGTCTAGATTACACAATGTTTTTCTTAAAAATGCTGTGGTGTATATAAGATTGTATATAAACTGGCGTTAGGCCAGCTGCTATAAGCTACAACTATTAGAATACTCGAAAAGCTATATTGGTATCTCCAGATGAAGGTAAACTGACTCAACCTTTGGCTCTCCAGCAGCTTTGTTTGAGGACTCTTTAGATATTCAGTCAGTTAGAACAGCGGTTTTCAAACTGCGTGCCGTGGCACCCCTATGAATATAGCACCAGGGAAACATTACTGCTCAACAGTGACCCAGTCTAGTGCCACGGTCCTTTAAGATCGCGATCAGGTCCATGTTATGTCAGACGGCTGGGAGGAAGTGACAGCCTGTCACTTCCTCCCAGCATCCTGCAGGGAGACAGTGCAGGAGGGGCAGTTTCAGTGTGTATGTGTACGAGTGTGTGTGTGTGAGTGAGTATGAGTGTTTGTATGTATATGAGTGTGTGTATGAGTGTGTGTATGTTTATGAGTGTGTGTGTGTCAGGGTGTGCATCTGTGTGCGCGCACACATCTGTGTATGTGCATCTGTGTGTCAGGGTGTGTGTTTTTATGTCAGTGTGTACCTGTGTCATGGTGTGGGCTCACTCACACAGCAGCAGGACTCCAAGCCACCCTCCTGGCACATAAGGTAAGCTAACAGGAGGGTGACTGGAGATATATTAAAAAAAAACACTTGTGTGTGTGTATGTGTGTGAGTGTAGGAGTGTGAGTATGTGTGTGAGTGTATGAGTGTGTGTGTGGGTGTGTTTGTGTATAAGTGTGTGTATGAGTTTGAGTGTATGAGTATAAGTGTGTGTATGAGTATGAGTGTATGTGTATGAGTGTTTGCATGTGTGTGAGTATGAGTATGTGTGTGAGTGTAGGAGTGTGAGTATGTGTGTGAGTGTATGAGTGTGTGTGTGAGTGTGTTTGTGTATAAGTGTGTGTATGAGTTTGAGTGTATGAGTATAAGTGTGTGTGTGAGTGTGTGTGTGTGTGTGTATGTGTATGGGTGTGTGCATGAGTTTGAGTGTGTGTGTGTGTGTGTGTGTATGAGTATGTGTATGAGTGTGAGTATGTGTATGAGTGTGTCTATGTGTATGGGTGTGTGTATTTATGTCAGTGGGTATCTGAGTCATGGTGTGGGCTCACTCACACAGCAGAGGGACTCCAAGTCACCATCCTGGCACATTCAGTTAGCTAACAGGGGGGGCTGGAGATATAAAAAAAAAATCACTTGTGTGTGAGTGTATGAGTGTGTGTGTGTGTGCATTATGTGTGTGAGTTTATGCGTGTGAGTATGTGTATGAGTGTGTGTATGTGTGTGAGTGTATTTGTGTGAGTGTGTGTTTGTGTATGAATGTGAGTATGAGTGTGTATATGAGTTTGAGTGCATGAGTATGAGTGTGTGCATGAGTATGAGTGTGAGTGTATGTGTATGAATTTTTGTATGTGTGTGGGTATGAGTATGTGTGTGAGTGTGTGTATGTGTATGTGTATGGGTGTGTGTATTTGTTTGAGTGTGTGTGTGTGTGTATGAGTGTGTGTGTGTGTGAGTGTGAGTATGAGTGTTTGTATGTGTATGAGTGTGAGTTTTTGTATGTGTATGAATGTGAGTATGAGTGTGTGTATGTTTATGAGCATGTGTCTGTCAGGGTGTGCATCTGTGTGTGTGTATATATGTCAGTGTGCTTTTGTGTCTGTGTGCGCGCACACATCTGTGTATGTGCATCTGTGTGTCAGGATGTGTGTTTTTATGTCAGTGTGTATCTGTGTCATGGTGTGGGCATGTATCAATGTGTGTGTGTGTCAGGGTGCATGTGTGTATTTGTTGGAGTGTATCTATGTGTGTGTAAGTGTCGGTGTGTATCTATATGTGTGTATGTGTTGGTGTATTTATATACATCTGTGTGTTAATGTGCATGAATATCTGTGTAAGTATGTATGTATGTGCATACATCCAAGCAGTCCAACACCAGCACAACACACAAGCACACTCCTGCAATCTAACACAAGTATTACATACAAACACACCCCTGCATTCAAACTAACAAAAAAATAAACACAGCCCTTTACTCAAACACAAATACTTCACACAAATGTACAACCACATTTAAAAGTGAACATTACATTCAGACACACCCTTACAATCAAACGCAAACATCACATACAAACACACCCCTGTATAAAAACAAAATAAATTTATACAAACACCCAGTGGCGGCTCTAGACTTTGTGAGGCCTAAAGTGAAACTCAAACATGAGGCCCCACTAACACCCAAAGTGAAAATAAATAGGTGTTCATTGTGTGTGTATAAGGTGCTGTAGTTATATTGAAGGATGGTGGATACAGAGAGTTAGTCTCTGTATTTATTGTTCAGAGGCTTGCAGTGTCGCAGATCCCTGTGCCGCTGCGTTGTGAGCTGTCTGACTGAAGTTATGGCATAATTTTCAAATGAAATTAATTTGTAATAAACAAATTTAATTAGCAATTATGCTAATCGTTTATACACGATTTCGGGGTATGGTTACATAGCCTGGCAGTCATGTATACATAAGTGCAGGTGTGTGTATTTCTGAGTGTGTCTGATATTGTCTACCTGTGTATGTGCCAGAAAGTTTGTGTCTGACCGAGAGTATTCTTGTGTGTAAATGTATGTCTTTGTGGCGGAGGGAGTGTGACAGGATTGGAGGAGGTTAATATGACAGGGTGAGTGTGGCATAGATGGGGGGTGTATCACAGGTTTGTGGTGAATGTGCTATGTTTGGAGGAGGGAGTGTGACAAGATTACGGGGGATTAATGTGACAGGGTGAGTGTAGCAGGGTTGTGAGGGATAGTGTGACAGGGTTTGGGGTGAGTGTGGCACAGTTGGAGGACAGGATTGGAGGAGTTTATGTGGTAGTGTGAGTGTGGCAGGGCGAAAGGGGTGAGTGTGACAGTGCGAGAGAAGGTGAGTCTAGCAGGATTAATATGATAGGATAAATGTGGCAAAGCGAGGGTAGGTGAGTGTGGTATGCTTGGAGGGGGTGAGAGTGACAGGATTAAAGGGGGTCAATGAGAGTGGAGCTGGGTGAAGAGGTGACATTGTGTGGGGGCTGAAAGTGATTGGAGATGGTGATAGTGTACGGAAGGGGTGTCAGTGTGTATATGGGGATGGTAGAGTGTGTGTGGGGGTGACAGTATGTGTGTGTGGGAGGGTGACAGGGTGTGTGGGGGGTGACAGCGTGAGTGTATGGGGGGAGTGACAGGGAGTGTGTGTGTGGAGAGGTGACAGGTTGTGTGAGGGGGCTGTGACAGGGTTTGTGTGTAGGGGGCTGTGACAGGATTTGTGGGGGGGGTCTATGACAGAGTGTGTGGGGAGACGGGGTGAGTGGCTGTGAGGGTCTGTGGGAGTGCGGAGCTGCAGACAGGAGGCTGGCTCTCTGCCAGGGCAGGCGAGCAAGCCGCTGGACCCCCTCCTGTGTCGGGTCCTCGGTCTTCGACCGAAGACCCACATGTCTCTCTGCCTAAGGTGATTTAGGCGGCCGCGAGGCCCCAGCAAGCGCGAGGCAGCTGCTTAAATCGCCTAATTATAGAGCCACCTCTGCAAGCACCTCTTCAAACACCAACACTGTACATTACACTATAGCGCCAGTAAATGTAAACCTAGAAATTTTGACTTGGGGTGCTTGAAAAAATACTGAAATATTAAGGGCGCCTTGAACCTAAAAGGTTTGGGAACCACTGAGTTAGAAGGATATATCCAAATTTGATACATGCAATTTCTAGTTGCCATGGGCTACAAAAATACTAAAAGTACCACAATCTGTAGCCAGTAAAGAGAGATGTATTTAACTGCTCTTGAATTAGGTTGCCTCTAGATGGTCTGCAGGCGGATGCACATGCAAAATAAAAGATTATCATACACTACAAAATCTATATAAAGCTATAGTTATTGTGTGGTCTTCTAACGCCTAATGTTGCCATGTATTTAGGCTGTTGCTTCCTGTATTCAACTAATCAGTAAGTTGTGGTGAGGAAGTAGACTGTGACTTCACATGGCCGCAGAGACGAAGTCAGGAAAGGAGTAAAATATTTAAATATTATACACACAGATTCTGCAAGCTTGTGACTGGACTGTCTGCTACCCCAAATAATGTGACTTCCTTTTAAAACATGCTTACTTATGCATGCAATTTTCTTTTTTACTATATCATCTTCTTCACAAATTGCAAATGCAGCACAGAGCTGAGATTGGGAGATGAGACACATGATATCCGTGAGAGACATCTGTGTCACTAAACGGTTGGCTATAGTTTGAGGTACGCAAACAATACACCAAAATACTGCAACTAGAATTGTCTAGGTGCTACGGTTTCCCAAAGAGAACCTACTGTGGGTCTGGACTGGCTATGTGATATAATAATCACATGGGTTACACATAAACATACTGTGTGTAATCTACTATTAAATATTAAATGAATGTTTACTCTCAACTTTGTTATAGCATTTGTATATTATAAGGGTCTCTCTATTTGTAGCTCACAATGTTTGGTGGAGTATCATCAATACTACAAATATTGATAGCAGGGTGAACTTGATAGCAGAGAACGTGGGATTGAGGGAGAGGTGCTGGAACAATGTGAAATAAGGTTAGCATAGCAAAATGGTCTTGTACCTGGAGATTCGTTATACATCTTGTAAATCCTGCCAATGCTTGGTTGTAAAGCCTGCTTGTATTAGCAGAAAGCACCTTCGCTGTTATCATTGTATTAAGGTAGTTAGGCCATTTCCAGATTTTGACAATGCACAGGTACTGCGGGCTGGGTATCTAATGATGGGTCACGTCTGGTCTGAGTAATTTAACCCCTTAAGGACACATGACATGTATGACATGTCATGATTCCCTTTTATTCCAGAAGTTTGGTCCTTAAGGGGTTAAACTCTATGGGAGAATCACAACTTTATCAGTTCACTGGGAAGTATGTTCACATGTGGAAAAAAAACAAACTGATTGATTATGGTTAACCAGGCAAGTCTGCTCAAGAATTTGATTTTGCTTTATTAAATATTTACATGGTGGGGATAAGCATTGTTTAGGAAATAGTCTATTTGATGCATGTATTGCCTTAATAAGTGGGCTTTTGTTAGAAATTCAATAGTCCCATTCAATATAGTATGTGTGGTAGAGTGACAGAAAAAACATGCTTGGGATATAAAGGCTGCACAGACTGCAGTAGTATTTTTTATGTGAGGAGTACTATGGCCCCATTCCTGTTAATGTGAAAAACCATTTAGCAATGATTTGCCCTCTTTCCTGGTGCACAGCCAGTCTCCAATGCTCCCTGGTGGTCCATTGACGTACTACCGGCTTCTGCTGAGCTACAAGGACCAGACCGTTAGCTGACCATTCTCTGCCAACGAATGCAACTCTGTGCACTGAAAGTAGCACAGAATTAACATTAGCGTCTAGAGTTCCAAGTTGGCTGATGACACCCTAATGATGTTGCTGGTTATGGAGTTACACCTTCAGAAGGAGAGGGGTTAAACTCCATATGTGCAACGTTTCATAGAGAGCGCTTCACATACAGACTCCAGGCATCATGACCACTTCCTATCACTGAAATGGTCATTGTGCTCATAGTAACTTTTTACTTAACTAAATATGTACAGAAAGGTTCCCTTTCTTACTCCCGTCATTCAGTTATGATATTAAGTTGAGTTAAACTGCTTCTAGGGAGCTGGAAGTTGGCCTAGAGAAGATAACCACATATTATACTTGAGTCTCAGATCAACCATATTGAAGGAATTAAGGTTTAGCTCCTCCCTAAGTTGTCGGTAGACTGAATGGACTACATTTCTACATAAACCAAAAATTATTACACATTTTGAAATAGAGTTTCCTGTTCAGTCTGCAATCCTTAGCTTCCAAAACAACTGACACATGATTCACACATGGCCTTCCCTTCAAGAATGTCTCTCTATAATGTTAGAGGGATAAGTTAATGGTTCTTAAAGATGCCAAAATTGTCTCAGTTGGAGTTGAAGGCACAAGAACCTGCTCATTGGGTATAGGGGAAGAACAGTGATTGGGAGGGGTTTGGAAGGGAAAGGAGTGGGCCCAGGGGGAGGAGAGTGATTAACTGTTTCTAAACTATCTAGTCTGTTTGAATAGATGCCACTGAATTAACCAGGCTGAATGGCACTTTTTTTTTAAGGCCTCAGAGGTTGTTATTTTTCTACAAGGCACCACCAGCCTTTGCTCCTTTGACTGGAGAACATTACCGGTCCTGAGGCTGGGTAGCAAAAATTCTGTACATGTTTTTGGCAGGCCTACTTCTTGATGGCAGTAATGGTAAAATATGGGCCCCATGACAGGAATGTAAATAAAGACAGCTGGCAATATCAATTTAACTAACAACAATTTGCAAGACACAAGCACAAACATGCAACTGTCTGTTCTTTTATGGTTAATAAGGATTAAAAATGTATCTACCATTCAAGGGTTTGATACAGTGCAGTATGCACAAACAGCAAAAACATATACGTACACCATATATGCACACCTTAACCATGCATGTACACCTCAACTTATTTACTATTTCCAGAGGGATTAATATTGAAATAGATATATATATATAGTATAGCATGCTCATAAAAAAAAAAATTCATCATAATTGCAGTGTATAGGGTAAATGTTATAACTATTACATTGTTCTAAGGTAAGAGTAGATAACAGGTAGATGTATTCCCACATATATAGAGCTACTTGTTGTCCAATCACTGCTCTGAGAACTCATAAAGGAACATTTTAGGTTGGAGCGGACTTCCGTTATTAAAAGGTGTCTCCAATCATCAGAACTACTACAGTCTGCTGTAATGGTTTTAATGGCAGGAGTACACTGGCCAAATCCTCAGTAATGGGTCAGCCGTTTAGCAACTATTGGCCCATTTAGTGGGGTTCACACTGGGCAATGTGTTTCAGGTTTATGCAGAGCTTTCGAAACCAGGAAGCCAAGACCATCGTCATTCATTGGCTGAGATTGTCATCTGCACTGAAAGTTGCACAGAATTGACATTAGCCAGCCTAGAACTCTAGCTGGCTATTGACACCGCAATGACGCTGCCAGAGGTGGAGAGGAGTTAAACTCTGTATGTGCAACATTTTCCAGCAAAACACTGCACATACAGACTTCATACACCATGACCACTTCAAATCACTAAATTCAGTAACCCTTTAATGCATGATTGAGCTGAGTAATTAAAAACACATGCAAATAAATAATTACAACATAGCCTTGTTTCAGTAATCATTCATTCATTCAATTTTCCTATAATTAATTATTAAAACCAGATGAAGACTGCATTGCTCGCTGGTATGTAAGGCATATGCAATAATAAAGGTAGAAGAGAAAATGGCTTCCATGAAGTCTACAATGTCAAAGAAGCAAATAGTGTGGCTTTAAAGGGCTTGGTCCGTTGTGCCAAAAGGTCTTTATAGCATTGAGTAAAATACTATACCTGGATTCTAGAGTCCAGAGGTTGTAAAAAAATATAAACAGAGGGGATTATTTGACTGAAAAGATGTTTACAAAATTGATAAAATGAACGCAAAACAGTAACATTAAGCTAAGATTCACAGATGGCTTCATTAAGTTATGCATACCAAAGCTATGCATTTTAATGCTGCTATATAAAATTATAAATCATTATTAATTATTCATTAGAATAATAGATTTTCTTACATTATAATTAAGAGGGCAGGAAGTGGTTTGGAGGAAGGTAGAAGTAAACTTTTATCTTTACATGAGTGCTGATAGCAACCAGTGTGTGCATAGGCCCTGGGTGGGGGAGTAGACTACATATGTGGAGAAGAGATATCCTGTCTGGTTTGTAAACCTCATACAGAAGGAGTAAACTGTGAGGTTGGAGTAAATGAGGAAGTTAAAAAAAAAAAAAAAAAACCAAAAAAACACAGTGCAACACATTGCTTAAGATAAATGAAAGAACACATGAAATATTCCCATTCACAAAGAAGAGCACAATCTGACACAAAAAAAAGACACAAGGAACAAGTTTGACTTACTGAAGTCAAATGGTAGTAAACTTAAAAAAAATAAATTAAAAATAGCCAATCTGTCAAGAAAACTGAGTTGGAAAAGTATTCCAGATCATCTATTAGAGTCTGTTGTTGGCATTCAGATATAAATTCAAGGGAATACTAATCAAATCAAGAGTGAAGTGTAACAGACAGTTAACTCTCTTTGCCCTAGCCGTAACCCTAATGCACACACAGACGTACACTCTCCATAACTAACATGATGCATTATGGGAGGGGCTCATAGAATCCATGTCTGCACAATCTCTCTGTCCTCGTGAAGGAGGAGTTTATTGTTAATATAATGCCCACAATGCCCAGATTCCCCGTCTCACTGCACGACTACACCTGAATTACCCATAGTATCCCAAGTAACCCAAGATTCCCAGTCTACTCCTCTCTGTCAAAACACCAGCCTTTACCGTAAATTCCACTCTTAATATGGAGGTCACCCAAATAACTAACACAATATACAGTGAGGAATCTTCTCACAATTAAAATTATACAATTGCAGGGATATTGCCTTGAATACACTGCACTGTGCAACTATAATAGCTATCTGTGTAAATGTCAGAAGTATATGTCTGATTTGTGAATAATTAAAACAGCGTTAAATGCTAATGCAAATTCAGAGCTTTTATTCTGACCACTTATAGACAGATATGCTAGAAGGGAGGCTCACTGAGTATTATAGGAAACTATAAACACTGTATTAACAACACAGTAGCTACAGAGATAAAACCAATACGCAGACACTACATAATCAGTAACAGGCGCTAAACAGAGCTGTGATGTCAGCTTCTCAGCAAATAATGAAACAAATAATGAAACGAATACAAAGTAGCTAATGATTCTGAAGGACTCTTGTGTTATCCCCAGCCTTGACTCATACTATATATATATATATATATATATATATACACATCTTACAAATCTCCTATTGAGGGGGAGGGTAACAATCTTACAGAAATCAGATATGCCTTTTCAATATTACGCTGCCTCTTCTTTCCTATTCATATAATAATAATTATTTAATATAGAGCAAATATATGATATGCATTGTTAGTATGTACATCAAAGCACTATCACTTCTTTTTTTTTTTAAACTGTATTTTTTTTTATTTATGTTTTTATCACATTAATTGTGCGTTATATGTATTCACAATGCTCTTAGAACAGATTGTTAAAATACACTTTGGCTTATTTGGTGTAGTGGTAGGCTTCACACAGTATGGCCATATGGTTAAACTGTATCCCCATATTTATGAGATAGGTGGTTTTAAGTAGCCTTGTAAAATGTAAAACTGTATTTTTGTGTGTGCTTGTCCTTAATACATATTTGATTCAATTTATTTTCCACATAGTCCGTCCAAGGTGCCGATATCTTTTTGTGTGATGAACAGGTGCCCCTAACTGTTCCTAGTCCTGTAACTTGTTGGTAACACTGGACCACATTTTCATAATCGCTCTGCAGCCTGCAAAAATGCTCTGACTAATCAATTTATTTTCACATCTACTGAATGAGTCCCCCAGTTTTTACATTTAAAAACACATCGCAATAAAAAAAAAATAAAACATTTAAAAACACAATACAAACACAGCGATGCATAGATGGCAAATAAACATACTATAACACAGCAATTTTGCAAATAGATTGCTTTGAAGATAAACTTAAAAATAAAAAATATGTACATTTGAACAATATCTATTTATTACTTTTTAGTTTTTCCTTCATAAAACTATTTGGAAAATGAAAAATGTTGGACAGCGCCCTGTGTCCTCTACCTTGCAATATTTCACACAGAATCTGAAATGTAGGTATAAAAACAAAAAATCCTTTTATCGCACATATAGTAGGTGTGACTAGTGATGTCCCAAACGGTTCACTTGTGAATAGTTCCTGGCGAAAATAGCGTGTTCGTGTTCGCCACGGATGGCGAACATATGCGATGTTCGGTCCGCCCCCTATTCATCTTCATTGAGTAAACTTTGACCCTGTACCACACAGTCAGCAGACACATTCCATCCAATCAGCAGCAGACCCTCCCTCCCAGACCCTCCCACCTCCTAGACAGCATACAATTTAGATTAATTCTGAAGCTGCATTCATTTTATTTATTTATTTTTTGTATTTTTTTATTTTTGTGTGTGTTTGTGTTTATTATACATTATCCCCCCATAGCCAGTAGCCTGTGTTTATTATACATTATCCCCCCATAGCCAGTAACCTGTGTTTATTATACATTATCCCCCCGTAGCCAGTAACCTGTGTTTATTATACTTTATCCTCCCATTGACCGTAACCTGTGTTTATTATACATTATCCCCCCATAGCCAGTAACCTGTGTTTATTATACATTATCCTCCCATAGCCAGTAACCTGTGTTTATTATACATTATCTCCCCCATAGTCAGTAACCTGTGTTTATTATACATTATCCCCCCACAACCAGTAACCTGTGTTTATTATACATTATCCCCCCACAACCAGTAACCTGTGTTTAATATACATTATCCCTCCATAGCCAGTAACCTGTGTTTATTATACATTATCCCCCCATAGCCAGTAACCTGTGTTTATTATACATTATCCCTCCCATAGCCAGTAACCTGTGTTTATTATACATTATCCCCCCGTAGCCAGTAACCTGTGTTTATTATACATTATCCCTCCCATAGCTAGTAACCTGTGTTTATTACACATTATCCTCCCCATAGCCAGTAACCTGTGTTTATTATACATTATCCCCCATAGCCAGTAACCTGTGTTTATTATACATTATCCTCTCATAGCCAGTAACCTGTGTTTATTATACATTATCCCTCCATAGCCAGTAACCTGTGTTTATTATACATAATCCCCCATAGCCAGTAGCCTGTGCTTATTATACATTATCCCCCCCATAGCCAGTAACCTGTGTTTATTATACATTATCCCCCATAGTCATTTATTGTTGGACCTAGGCAGCATGATGTCTTAGGCCGGCCCAGAGAGTGAGTGAGTGAGTGAATAATATAATATATATGTTCAGAAACATATTAGTAATATATGTAAATCGGGTTCATGCAGAGAGGGTGAGAAGGTATTAAAGAAAACCACACTTATTGCATCAAATTTTCAAAGCCAAACTTTTAAAAGCTTTCCTCATTTCTTTCTCGGGATGAGGAATATATCAGTTGTAGACTGAGGATTTCCATCTGCCCAATCTTTTAATAATATGCACTGGAGTGTCAGTGTTGAAGGAGACCGAAGCTGCTCCTATTCTAAATGAAAGACCCGAGACATGGATACAACCCAATCTTAGGAGTAGTGTTCTGATGTAGAAGATGAATTTAGCCATAGTCAGAGGGATTTAGTGAGAGTAGTGGTGAAATGTGTGTGGCATGACTGAGTGTGGGTAAGTAAGAGTCAAGTATTTTAACTGGGCACTAGTTCTAGGTGGGATAAAGTGGTATAGCGGATGGATGAGTAGTTTGGTTCGTTTTAGAGGTTTGTAGAAAAAGTATATAGTGATCATAATTTTTAGCGATATCCAATATTTTTAAGGTGGTCCCAGTGCCACCACTCATATCTGGTGTCACAATAGCTTGTATTTAAAAAGAACAAAAACTTTTTTGACTGTAATTTAATAGCAATCAGTTTCCTTCACACGTGTGCGTTTCAGGGCCTGCCAGGGCACAGTGTCACACCAGTGCAACTCATATCTGGTGTAACAGTAGTGTACATTTAAAAAAAAATACAGGGGGCTTCTTGTCACCTTTTGGGGACCCTTGGTGTTGTACGTGGCTGGGTGGAGGAAGAGACCTTCAATGACATCAGTGAGGACAAGGAACGGGACATGGCTAGCTTGGTATCCAACCTTGTGCAAATGGGGAGTTTGAGGTTGTGCAAATGGACTGGTTGCGGTTGTTTGCGGTGCGTTAAACGGGGAGTTTGGTCTGTCACTGTGAAGCGGGCATAACCCTTACACTACCTGATCGATACAACATCATACCTGATGTTTTAAAGCACTTTATTCCAAACAATTTAGGAATGTTAGGTGATTTATGCCCTTTATGGATTAAAACCAGACTCTGCATCAACTATGTAATTTTCCATGGGAGTTTTGCCATGGATCCCCCTCCGGCATGCCACAGTCCAGGTGTTAGTCCCCTTGAAACAACTTTTCCATCACTATTGTAGCCAGAAAGAGTCCCTGTGGGTTTTAAAATTCGCTTGCCTATTGAAGTCTATGGCGGTTTGCCGGGTTCGCAAGTTGGGTTATAAAGTTTTTAGGTTTATTTAGATATTATGTACACTCTATCAGACACAAAGCAGTTGCAGTTATAGCATAATATTTTTATGCATAAAACAGATAGCTGAGAAAATGAAAGTTAAAGAAACATTATAGTGTCATGAATACAAACATGTATTCTTGTCACTATAGTTTTGAATTCATCGTTTAGGCCCCTGGCCCTCTGACCCCCTTGTCCCTGTTAAAAAAGGGGGGACAAGGCGGCCGCGCGGCTGAGAACTTGAAACTTTACACGCATTGACAGCTATTGCCAATGACCGGAAAAACGCCACCCTGCGCCAACCAGCATCTCCTCATAGAGATGCATTAAATCAATGTATCTCTAAGGGGAACGATCAGTGCCTCCATGCAGGGCATGGAGATGTTGAGCATCCAGGAAGCACCTCTAGTGGCTCTCTGAGTGACTGCAACTAGAGGTGTTTCTAGGCAGTATTAAAAACACTGCCTTTTCTCTGGAATCCTGTAGGGACATCCTGTAGACACCAGAACAACTACATTAAGCTGTAGTTGCTCTGGTGACTATATTGGGCCTTTAACTCAAGATCCAGTGTTAAACTCAATAGCTGATGTCCATATTATTATTATTGTGATATTTATATAGCGCCATCAAAATCCGCAGTGCTTTACAATGGGTGGACAAACAGACATGTAGTTGTAACCAGACAAGTTGGACACACAGGAACAGAGGGGTTGAGGGCCCTGCTCAATGAGCTTACATGCTAGAGGGAGTGGGGTAAAATGACACAAAAAGATAAGGATAGTATTAGACTAGTGGCAGTTGCAGAAGAGGAATCAGTCAGGAGCTATTAACAGTTTAATTGATACGCTTTTATGAAGAAGTGGGTTTTTAACAATTTTTTGAAGGAGTGGAGACTGGGTGAGCATCTAATGGAGGAGGGAAGAGAGTTCCACAGGAACGGTGCAGCCCTCAAGAAATCTTGAAGGTGAGCATCAGAGGTGGGAGTATGGACAGAAGATAGACATAAGGGCCTAGACGGGACATACTTGTGTATAAGGGAGGATAGATAGGTGGGAGCAGCATTAGGTAGAGATTTGAAAGCAAGAACCAGAATTTTAAATTGAGCTCTATATTTTATAGGAAGCCAATGTAGGGCCTGACAGAAGGGTGAGGCATGGGAGGTGCGGGCAGACAAGAAGATGAGCCTCGCTGCCGCATTCATTATGGACATTATCCACTGAGAAGCGTATTACAGTAGTCAAGGCGAGAAAGGACAGTGGAATGGACCAACACCTTAGTCACATCTGGCGTTAAGTAGAGGCAGATGCGCGCAATGTTTTTGAAAGGGAAATGACAGGATTTGGCGAAAGATTGAACATGAGGCTTGAAAGAGAGGTTGGAGTCAAAGAGAAAACCTAGGCAGCGAGCCTGCGTGGTGGAGCTGATGGTAGCACCGTTGACTTGGAGGGAGACAGAAACAGGAGTAAAAACACTTGAGGGAGGAAAGACCCGAATTTCAGTTTTGGTCAAGTTACGTTTAAGGAAGTGGGCTGCCATCCAGTTAGAAATAGCAGAGAGGCAGTCAGAGACACTAGTCAAGAGGGACGGGGAGAGCTCAGGAGAGGACAGGGCTTCTTTAGAATTGGGGTTACAGTTGCATGAGACACCAACTGAGAGAGCTACATTGGACTTACGCACTCCTACCCAAAACTTGTTAAATTATGGTTTCTGGCATTGGTAAGTCTGTTATGATACAGTGTATGGCTTTAGTAGCATTAATGAGCAGTATATTATGTATAAAAACCTTCAAAGATGTAACAATACGATACTTACAGAAAAGTCATCTTCAGGGAATAATACCAGGTCTCTCAGGGGATCATTGTAATATGTGTTTTCTATTTCACTTATAGCAGACTCGTAATCCAAAGGTTCCAATAATTTAGGTTTTTCATGCTGCAGACAAAGGATTAAAAGGTTAGTTAAGTAAATAATGTAAACATGTAGTAAATCACAAGACCCTGAATGAATTACATCAACAATCATATGTTGCAATATTATTCATATTGTGGGAGAATGGAATTTTCTCTGCAGTGCCAGCCTTTACTCCCCAACATCTATCAGATTCCCATGTCTCTGGACTTCACAGTTATAATTACAATTATTTATATAGTGCCAACATTCGACAGAGCTGTAAACAAGACAAACATTTAATTCTAACTAAATATGATTGACATACAGGAACAGTAGGTGGAGAGGGCCTTGCCCTAACGAGCTCACAATCACAGCACCCACTATATCTAAGTCCAACTGTATCCTTCAGACCCTACCCTATAGTCTCTAAACATCTTCTGTATGCTTTAACCTTCTCATCTCTCAAACTCTGCACTTGTCTCTTTTAGCCTTTCACAATGCCTTTCAGTTTTGTCTTACTGGTTTCCTTAACATTTTGGGAATGTTTTGATGTCTTTGACACATGTTCTGCTTACTATTTTGATTTTAAACATAATTAAAAATACTGGCTTGTTTTAAAATTATACTAAAATGCAGATATGTGTAAACTGAATTTGCTGGTCCAGTGAAAGATGTCATGACTATGGATTGTGTCATAACAATTTTGGAGTTTACAGTTGATGCCTGTTTTTACCCCTTGTCCCACTAGAGAACATTCTTCGGGGAGTGAGCAAGTGAGTTACTGCCATGCCAGCATAGTGGAGTAGCAAGTAATTTATGCCAAAAAACAAATTATATTTCTAGTAGCATAAATGTTTCATTTTCTGCCCCATTTCCTATTCTTGAAGGAACACACAAGATATATAATTACACCACTAGAAACATAGAAACATATGATGGCAGAGAAGAACCATACGGCCCATCTAGTCTGCTCAATTTTCGAAATACTTTCATTAGTCCCTGGCCTTATCTTAGATCTAGGATAGCCTTACCCCACGCATGCTTAGACTCCCTCACTCTGTTAACCTCTACCACTTCAGCTGGAAGGCTATTCCATGCATCCACTACCCTCTCATTAAAGTAATACTTCCTGATATTATTTTTAAACCTTTCCCCCTCTAATTTAAGACTATGTCCAATTGTTGTGGTAGTGTTTCTTCTTATACCTATACTCTCCTCCTTTACTGTGTTGATTCCCTTTATGTATTTAAATGTTTCTATCATATCCCCCCTGTCTCATCTTTCCTCCAAGCTAAACATGTGAGGTCTCACCAGTGTTCTGTACAATGGCATGAGCACTTCCCTCTTTCTACTGCTAATACCTCTCCCTATACAACCAAGCATTCTGCTAGCATTTCCTGCTGCTCTATTACACTGAAACAATTACCCCTAAATCCCTTTCCTCAGATGTTGAGGTTAGGACTGCATCAAATATTCTGTACTCTGCCCTTGGGTTTTTACATCCAAGTTGCATTATCTTGCAATTATCCACATTAAATGTCAGTTGCACCAGCTGTGACCATTTTTCTACTTTACCTCAATCATTTGCCATTTGGCAATTGGCAGGTAATTTGTAGGCTATGTAATTCACAAGACATTTTATCAAGTACACAGAAGCACAAATATAAAGTGAACTTTAAAGTAGATAGTTAATCCAGTTCTTATCCACTAAACTTGTAAGAGTGCAAAAGCTGTAAAAGTAACTGTCATTTTTATAAATTTAAAAAGCTCCTGTCTTTCAATGAGTAATTGTTCTTCCCAAAACGAGACTCTGGTTCTCAGGAGTCTTCAATTAAATTAAACTTACTGAAGATACAAATCAGTTTCTCCAATCATTTGCTTTTATAATCTGAACTTTTCATTTGTTGCCCTTACAATAATCTAAAGACAACATCAATCAGCAGTAAAATTACACAGTGGAGAGTGGAAAGCACGAGGCGGTTGTTTTAATGCCTCATAAAACCGTATTTGTCCATTTGTAATTGTATCTGAAGACATGAAAGATGGGTGATCAGTAACACGGAGAGAAATAGAAGCACAGACGATTCAAACAATTAGAACTGACTAATAATCTCACACATTATACTAGGCTAGTGTTAGGGTCAGAATAAAGTGTAAAGATTGTTCTTTATAACAATGTACATTTTCAAAAAAGATTCATTTTAATGTAGGCACGATGGTAGAAACAAAAACAAAACATAAAAAAAAAAATCACAGAGAAATAGAAAATATGAGGAAACAAGAAAGACAACGAAGACAAGGAAGAGGCGCCTTAGGTCTAGGCCAGAATATTGATTTAATGGTTCACATGACATACGTTCTAATTATAGTCTGCATGTTCCAGGGGATGATCCTGGTCCAGTAAGAATGTTGGAAGAAAAAAACTTGGAACTTCTAAACTTCAAGTAATATTTAGGCTGCTTCTCATTCTACTTTGAGCTTACCATATTGTACTACTTTAGTAGTGCCAGGCCCTCTTTGTATTTTCCCAAAATAACTCTATCTAAATAACTCTATCTATCTACCTTTTCTAGAAAGATACAATGTGATGCTAAGTAAATGCCACAATAAATAAATGAATAAAAAAATAAATAAACCAAACTGTAAAACAGTGCTCTACTTAATTGAGCATATATTTTGAAGTGTACTGTCTAATGACATAAAAGGGATTAGCGCAATCCGTCCAAAGCATATCATAGATTTCTGAGGCTATACCAATATACAATATTTACATGAATACATGGCATATGGTTGTTGAACATAAAATATGAAATTATAGGCACATTGGTACTGCCATAAAAACTGAATTTTACTTAAGTTGTTATAGTTGCAGGAGTGTCTTAGCACCTTCATACCGTCAAGGTTTAAACTGTTGACAGTGGTTTAACACTAAAGTTGGGGCTCCAGAATCCAGCACCTCTACTTCCTGGCTCCAATTCACCTCTGCATTGCAGTACGAGAAAGGTTTTGGTGGACAGCTACTGAACGACTGAGAGTGTCAGCTGCCCTCTCGGCTATTCAATGGGTTACTGTTGAGGAAAATAATCTATACTCCTGCCCCCATAACAGCTAATATAAGCATACGTTGTTATGGCAATGAGAGTGTTCCTTTAAAATATTTATACCGGCATAATATGTATTAATACTCATTTGGATGCTTTCCATGAAACCTGAGACTATTTGTTGAAACGTATTACTAAACATCCAACTTCAGTAGTGGGGAAAGTGATGGAAATCATGTTAAAGGATAGGATTGTTGAACATCTAAAATCACATGGATTTCAAGATCAGAGACAACATGGGTTTACTTCAGGGAGATCATGCCAAACTAATCTTATTGATTTTTTTGATTGGGTAACTAAAATAATAGATCAGGGTGGTGAAGTAGATATTGTTTATCTAGATTTCAGTAAGGCTTTTGACACTGTTGCACATAGAAGGCTTATCA
Organism: Pelobates fuscus; assembly: GCF_036172605.1. Taxonomy (NCBI): domain Eukaryota; kingdom Metazoa; phylum Chordata; class Amphibia; order Anura; family Pelobatidae; genus Pelobates; species Pelobates fuscus. The sequence continues at coordinate 102,365,568 of NC_086318.1, forward strand.
ATAAACTACAATCTTTGAGTTTGGATTCCAATATTGTTGAATGGGTAAGGCAGTGGCTGAGTGACAGGCAACAGAGGGTTGTAGTCAATGGAGTATATTCAAAGCTTGGGCTTGTCACCAGTGGGGTACCTCAGGGATCTGTACTTGGACCCATTCTCTTTAATATTTTCATTAGTGATATTGCAGAAGGTCTTGATGGTAAGGTATGTCTTCTTGCTGATGATACTAAGATATGTAACAGGGTTGATGTTCCAGGAGGGATAAGCCAAATGGCAAATGATTTAGGTAAACTAGGAAAATGGCCAGAGTTGTGGCAACTGACATTTAATGTGGATAAGTGCAAGATAATGCATCTTGGACGTAAAAACCCAAGGGCAGAGTACAGAATATTTGATAGAGTCCTAACCTCAACATCGGAGGAAAGGGATTTAGGGGTGATTGTTTCTGATGACTTAAAGGTAGGCAGACAATGTAATAGAGCAGCAGGAATCCTAGCAGAATGCTTGGTTGTATAGGGAGAGGTATTAGCAGTAGAAAGAGGGAAGTGCTCATGCCATTGTACAGAACACTGGTGAGACCTCACTTGGAGTATTGTACGCAGTACTGGAGACCGTATCTTCAGAAGGATATTAATACCTTAGAGAGAGTTCAGAGAAGGGCTACTAAACTGGTTCATGGATTGCAGGATAAAACTTACCAGGAAAGGTTAAAGGATCTTAACATGTATAGCTTGGAGGAAAGACGAGACAGGGGCGATATGATAGAAACATTTACACACATATAGGGTATCAACACAGTAAAGGAGGAGACTATATTTAAAAGAAGAAATACTACCACAACAAGAGGACACAGTCTTAAATTAGATGGACAAAGGTTTAAAAATAATATCAGGAAGTATTACTTTACTGAGAGGGTAGTGGATGCATGGAATAGCCTTCCAGCTGAAGTGGTAGATGTTAACACAGTAAAGGAGTTTAAGCATGCGTGGGATAGGCATAAGGCTATCCTAACTATAAGATAAGACTAGGGACTAATGAAAATATTTAGAAAATTGGGCAGACTAGATGGGCCGAATGGTTCTTATCTGCCGTCACATTCTATGTTTCTATGTTTAGTGAAAATATAATTGCAAAATCTAGCGAGAAATACCAGATTTGGAAGCAATTTCCATCATGTATAGTCACAAATTTGTCGATTCTATAGTAAAGGAGGAGACTATATTTAAAAGAAGAAAAACTACCACAACAAGAGGACAAAGTCTTAAATTAGAGGGGCAAAGGTTTAAAAATAATATCAGGAAGTATTACTTTACAGAGAGGGTAGTGGACGCATCGAATAGCCTTCCAGCTGAAGTGGTAGAGATTAACACAGTAAAGGAGTTTAAGCATGCGTGGGATAGGTATAAGGCTATCCTAACTATAAGATAAGGCCAGGGACTAATGAAAGTATTTCGAAATTTGGGCAAACTAGATGGGCCGAATGGTTCTTATCTGCCGTCACATTCTATGTTTCTAAATTATGAAATTTCGAAATAAAAACCAAAAATGTTTATTGTGTATTATCCCCAATCTATATGTTTTTAAATAACAAACATTTTTACAACCACTGCAATGGCCATTAGATTGTAAGCCCACATGCAAACATCAACACTGTAGGAGAGTCCTACGGTAACAAGACACTCTGCTGCTTTCAGACAACTGGTAACATTTCTAATAAGAGATAATTAATTTGAATCGAAAAAATAGAATGCACCTTGCTACTTGCGTGCCTCCATCTTTGCTCCTTGTCAATTTTTGTTACAAACTCTGTTGTATGTACCTGCCAAGCAGCATTGAGAAAGCAAGCGGCGAACAGGTAAATAAAGCATACGGAGAATAGAAGAAAATTAAACAATGTTTCTATTCCTCCATTTGAAACGGTTGCCCTTGCTTTCCATTGTCTGAACTGGATTGTTATGTAACTTGCTAAATGTTCAATATAAATTTAAGAGAAAAGAGAGCATCTCATGAAAAATGTTAATAGTTTACAGGTGATTTTCAACTTGTTATTCAGTGGTGAAACTTGTATTTCTCTCTATATCAGTTAATGTTGCATAAGCATCACATATTTTTAATTTTAGCATGAACTATACACTGTGTGCTATATAATCCAATAGTGGGAAAGACTGCATGAGTAGGGGACATATCAAGACTAGCTATGGTATTCTTGGGATGCCAGATGTTTTTAAACTATATTGCTCAGCCATCATTATGTGAAACATCTGTTGTGCAGGTTCCCCATTAGAAATCTAGGCCCTACTATGATGATATTTACATTAGTAGATTATTGTCTGAGACCTGCTATTCCAACACTACCTAATCAATCTCCCTAAAGACACGTGTTATGTTGTGTCGACTCATAAAGTCCCAGTTTTAAACGGTTACAAATAAAATGCACAAAAATGTTTTAATTTCATGTATGGGGCCGTTCGGTTTATTATTTTTTTACTGTTCTTTTTTTGCTTCATTGATCACTTGGTCACTTGATTGGTGAATAAAAGCAGCATTTAGTGGTGTATCTTTTTCCCACCAGTCACCTCTGATCTTTTTTGTCACCACACGCGGAATTCCAAATCATGAATCAGAAGAACATGCTCATTGATTGCATGATTTGATTTCAGCTCATAGTTCGGGAATTCGTACAATCAACCGATTGGCCCAAATGTGGATGAATAACACTTAATAAAACAACAAATCTTATGTCTATTGTAATTTATCTTCAATTCAACAATTGTAAAGTTGAAGCATCTAGGGGTGTGGATTACTTCAACCAAAAACAGTGTTTTAAGAAAAAACTGTTTCTGATCAGAGCATTTCTTATCCTTGTCTCTACCCCTCAAAAAAGGGACAACAAAAAAAGCTAATACTTATCTCTATTACAGCACCAAGACGGGATCTCCCTCAGCCTGATCTTCCCCTGTGATGTCACTCTCCTTTGCATGAGGGTGAGAATGTTGGGGGGTTAAGAGGAAGACATTGGTGGCATGGAGGAGCGGGCGGGCCTCCATTGGCTGTCTTACACCATAAGGCTGTGCATCCTGGCGACAGATGCCACACATGCCCAGAACTAACATGTTCTGGGTGTGCCCCCAATTCCCTTTTTTTCTCTGTAGATTTGGAATCCAGACCAGATTTCTATTGGGCTGAGCACCTTACTAATCTACCATAGGTGCCCCTTTAACCACAGGAACGCATAAATCGAGAAGAGTCTCTGGAAGCAGTTTAAGCATTAAGTATTGAGGTTGGCATGTAAATCTCCCATGTTAAAATTAGTGTAGGACCCACCGATATTGGGGTACTGTGACGTAGTTGTGGGCTTAACACAATATGGCCATATAGTTTAACTGAATCTCCATATTTGTTTGCCAAGATAGGTCATTTTAATTAGCCGTTCACATTTTAAAACTGTATTTTTTTGTGTGTGCGCACTGTTCCTCAATCTGTATTTCAGAACTGGCTTTAGCCAGATCGAAACTCCTGTAAGTGTGCTTGGGTGAGGGTGCTATATAAAAATGAGTAAGTAAATAATTAAATAACAAAGCATCACTGCCCCGAGGAGATACAATAATACAGACTGTAATCGTAGTAATAATAAGGCACGGGAGAATGAGATCCATCCACTGAGATACTGGAACAAGCAGTTTGCACATATGGTGAAGAATATTTGAAGCAAAATTTGGCTTTTTTCCCGTTTTTGGTTTTACAGAGCTTTTAATTATTATTACGTAGCATGGCTTTTAAATGATTTCCCTAATGACAATGTTGTTAAAACATTTGAGCACGTGCTATGTGCTATTGCCATATGCGTAGGTGAAATGGATGTGAAGTGGAAAAGACATTACTCTTTGCTTCCACTCAACGTTATAATACAGTTTCTCATTATGAAAAAATATCTTTCCCAAGCTCGAATATTAAAGATCTCAATGCAAAACGACTGGAAATGTCCAGTATAAAGAACATTTGCAAGATATAAATACACACAAAAGAAAAACAAAATAAAAACCAAATTGGCTGCAATCAGCCACACAGGAGAACAGCCTGTGAGACATCAAGATGGCTGAGGAATCTCCAAGAAACCACAGTTATTCCTGACTGCTATTGAATTACAAACACCATCACACAAAGTCAGTCTCTAGATGGCTCTGGGTAAGGAGAGCTTTAGCCGTACACAGTTAATGCTGATAATTGAAACCATAGACCTCAAATGTTCCGTAGAACATATTAAATTTAATTAAACAAAATTAGATTAACTAACACAACAGCTTTAGCAAAGACTATCACTAGCATGTCTGCTCCTGCATGACTGTCTTGCACCTGTCCACTTCCAGTAATCCTGCCAACGTGCAGTGTTCTCCTTTAATAAATGAAGCCTGAATTAGGTCTGGATTTCCCCCAGACTGAACACTGCTAAATGACTGAAATCCAGACATGAATATTTCAAATCTTGGCCCAGATGCTTCGAATGAGGGCACTTATTTTATAAATCCAAACTACTTGCCCACTGGTAATTCACTCTGAAATCTCACTTTAGTGAGTAACCCTCTAAACTTCATATTGGGTTTGAATGTGAAAGCACTGATTTTATTCCAGACACCGAATGCATCCAGCGAATGGATACAAATCCAACTCACCATATTTGCCTTTAGTAAATATGGGATTTGCCATTTCGGTCGGAATTTGGTCCTTTTCAACAAATTTTATTAATCTGGATACAATCTGATATTTAGTGAGTAACCCTGTGAGAAGCACAACACCATTTTCTACAGGATTCTGTGTACACATCCTGGCATTTACCAAGCTATTTGTGTATGCCATTTAAGGCTGTACAAGAGCTCAGGCTATCACAACTGGATGCTAGAGTCGATGCAGCAAAGCTGGTGTTACACACTGAAGATGGCATTTTATTGAGCTATTGCCCCTAATATGCATATTGAGCAAGGTACTTTTGTATACCTTGTGTTTTCATCAGGGCCGGTGCAAGGATTTTTGACTACACAGGCGAAGATGTGTTTTGCCGCCCCTCCTCCCCCCCAAAAAATGCATCTTCACCTGTGTGTCAAGTAACCCCCCCCCCCTTTTGAATTTCTTACCCCCTTCAGTGTTTTATATCCTATCATTCGAATATCTTACTCCCTTTTTCTCCTTTATGTGTCTTACACCCACTTTGCTGTGTTTCATCTCCTCGTGTATCTCTTACAACCCATTTGTGTATTTTTTACTTACTCCAGCCCCTTTGTCTGTCTCTTTCTTCTCCCCAGCTCCTTTGTGTGGCTCTTTCTCCCCCACAGTCCCTTTGTACGTCTCTTTCTCCCCACAACCCTTCTGTCTGTCTATGTGTCCTCCCTCAGGCCCTCTGTGTGTCTCTTTGCCCCCCGTGTGCATTCAGCCTCTGTGACTTTCTTTGTGCCCCCCAGCATTCATGTGTCTTTCAATGTCCTCCTCCCCTATACCTTTCATTGTACCACCTCCCCTCCTGTGCCTTTAAATGTCCCCCACCTTTTATTGCCTCCCCTGAACCTTTTATTATCCCCATCCCCTCCTGTACCTTTTATTGCCCCCCTCCCTCTTGTAACTCTTATTGTACCGCCCTCCCCTCCTGTAACTCTTATTGCCCCTCCATTTTCTCCTGTAATTCTTATTGCCCACCTCCCCTCCTGTAACTCTTCTTGTCCCCCCCCTCCTGTAACTCTTCTTGTCCCCCCCTCCTGTAACTCTTCTTGTACCCCCCGCCTGTAACTCTTCTCCCCACCCCTGTAACTTTTGTGTCCCCCCTCCTGTAACTCTTCTCCCCACCCTTGTTACTTTTATTGTGTCCCCCTCCTTCAACTTTTCTCCCCACCCCTGTTACTTTTATTGTGTCCCCCTCCTGTAACTCTTCTCCCCACCCTTGTTACTTTTATTGTGTCCCCCTCCTTCAACTTTTCTCCCCACCCCTGTTACTTTTATTGTGTCCCCCTCCTTCAACTTTTCTCCCCACTCCTGTTACTTTTATTGTGTCCCCCTCCTTCAACTTTTCTCCCCACCCCTGTTACTTTTATTGTGTCCCCCTCCTTCAACTTTTCTCTCCACCCCTGTTACTTTTCTTGTGCCCCCCCCCCTCCTGTAACTCTTCTCCCCACCCTAACTCCACTCCCCTCCTACCTTTCATTGTGCCCCCTTCTCTCTCCATGTAGCGTGGTTGAGCGGGCGGTACGCGGTAGAGGATCCTATTTCCTGTCCCGGTCTGACAGGAAGCAGTTTGTTGCATCTCCTGTCAGACCAGGTAAACCGCGGCTCGCCCGCTCAGCCACTCTACACGCAATGACCGGCAGGAGGGGAGCACTATGCAGGGTGCTCTCCTCCTGCCGGTCACCCGAGGATTGCGCCCCCCGGGCCGGTGCGCCCTTAGGCGGCCGCTTGTGCCGCCTTATGGTAGCGCCGGCCCTGGTTTTCATATGAAAGAAAGCTGTCTATGTGTCCCTTTAAGAAAAGTATAGTTAATATAAGTAGGGGCATCCACCTTTATCAAACACTGGATATATGATTAACTAAAAGCTAAATGTAATTTACTAAATAATCATCACCGAAAAAATATAACTCTTTGGTGTACATTTGACAACATGTGAATATTGCATAGTGCTTTGTAACCTTGTAGTTTCTATTCTATACCTTTCTCCTGGGAAGTACTTTACATAAAAAGGCCTTCTTTAAGTACTCCACTTAAAAATATATTGTATACACAAGACATCAGACTCAGACAGGATGTCAGAGGAACTTTGAGATACCATGGTTTTCTTTCATCTCACATAGATCCTTATGAAGTGAAAGTGAAAATATTCTGCCACCAATATAATTTTATAAAAAAAAACTGATAACAAGCAAATGTATTAAGGTATATTTTGACACATTGTTGGCACAAATTCCCGAAAATTTACTATGAAAGGGACACCAAAACAACGTTTGCTTAAAGGAGCAGTTTTTGTGTAGAGATCATCCCTCTGCAGCTTCAGTGCTCAATTATCTGCCATTTAGGAGTTAAATCACTTTTGTGTCTGTTTATGCAGCCCTAGCCCCATCTCCCCTGGCTGTGATTCACCCAGCCGGCATGAAAAAAAAAATTGTTTTGATTCTATCTCATGTTAACTTACTTTAGAATTTTTTTATCCCATGCTCTGTAAATTAAACTTTACTCAAACACAAAGCTACTGCAAGGTCTAGCAGGCTACTAACAGTGCAGGAGATAAGAAATTATAAATTAACAAAATTTGCAATAAAGAAAGTGTAAACATTAGATAGGATTGATGTGTTTAGGGAGGCTGTGTGAGTCACAGGCAGGGAGGTGTGACTAGGGCTGTAGAGACAAAGTAATTTAGCTCCTGAAGGGCAGAGAAGTGAACACCAAAACTGCTTCATAAAAGGGAATCTATAGTGCCAGAACATCAACCCTGTTTTCCTGGTATTATAGCTCTATATAGTGCCCCCCTCCGTCAACCCCCCATGGTACAGAAAGGGTTAAAACACCCTCTACCACTTACCTAATTCCATTACCGATGTCCCCTGGCGCTTGTTTAGGCTCGCCTATGCTCCTCCCCTGCCAACATTAGCCGGCAGGGGAGACCTAATATGCATGCAAGGCGAGATGGCCACCCTCTCATTAGGACTTTTCCCATAGGAAAGCATTATGCAATGCTTTCCTATGTTGTTTCAGGTGACGTTAGATGTCCTGATGCATAGCATGAGGACGTCCACCAAAAGTCGCCTAACGACCTGGAGTCCCACTTGTGGATGTCTGGTAGATAGCCACTAGAGGTGGAGTTAACCCTCAAAGGTAATTGCAGTTTATTAAAAACGGCAACAAAAAGTGTCAGAAAAGTGTGACAAACAATAAATATAAAATAGTATGTACTCATGCGTTAATATTTGATTAAAATAAATGAATAGAAAGTTGTGTTTTAGTACATGGAATTGAAATTTCCGAATAGGAAGCAGATATTCCTCGCACTGTTCTGACAATACACAGCTATTTGGAAACACTTGGAATAAATACAGTTGGTTGATAACAAAAAAGGCAATATTGGAAAGAAGTTTGGAAATCAGACAGAGGACTAGAAAACTTGGATAAATAAACTTTGTAATTCAATATTTAGCGGCTGTTCTTAATTATATTGTTTTTTGGATAGCGATAATGGAAGTGAGGAGGATGTGTAATTATAATTGTAACAAAAATGTACACGCTGAGTGGGCTGATTTGTTTTGACACACACGGAATCAAACTATTTCTTCGGAGTGTTTCAGTCATAACAAGAGCTGGGGTCTATATGTGAGATAAGCTTTTATTTTAGGTAATTAAATATCAATTACACTATTCTATATAACAGAGTTTTTCAATGTTCTGATTAAATTGATGTTTCCTTGTAATTGAAACTGATAAAACCAGAACGGATTGTCGGTAATGAGAGATAAAGGGTGGAGATACAATGCATGATTTCTTTTGGGGTTTAGTTTTTATATTAAAGGAACACTATAGGCACAATAACCACTTAATCTCAACATTGATGATCTTAGCAAATAGGTGGAGCTACGTTGAGGTGACTTGTGCAGAAAGGGCTGAAAGGTAAGTAAATCACCTTTTTTTATCCCATGCAGCGCTAGCCCATTTACCTAAACTGTGACTAGGGCTCTATAGCATTAGGAATACATATTTGTATTCAAACTTCCCCCCGCCCCCCCCCCCCCCCCAAAAAAAAAACTGATTATTTACATGATACTTTGATCGGGTGGAACACATATGCGTTCCAGCTGCCGAGGAATGACGCAATTAGAAGGAGACTGGTCTTCCGGGTTCGAGGAACGCATATGCGTTCCACGGACGCTAGGCGGAAGTCCTTATATGGACATGGATTGCATATTATACAGAACAGCTGACATCAAGCGCCCAGATTGGCTGATGAAAAGCCGAATACGACGAGAGGGACATTTAAAAGAAGACCGAACATATGGGACTTTTCATTGTGATTTATCTGACCTGATTGTAATATTTGTATTTATTCAATTGCTCCTGAGGAAGTCTATTATATAGACGAAACGCGTAGAGCTATTTGTTTTACTGCCTGTGATTCCTGTTACCTGCTGCTTCCATTTACCATCTTGAAGGAGGGATACAGATATCTGATGGGCATTTTTACTTTTCACTTCTTGTAAGTGTTTCAAATAAATTGTATTTTTTATCACATCAACAGTCCTATACTATGTTCAATAAGGAATTTCTTTACAAGATCTCCCAAGATACCTTGATGGGCTTGAAACACACTTCTATTTTGTGAGTGCAATACTTTTAGCAGGGACCACTCTACTTAATGGTGTTTCACTATGTATGTTCTCTGCTTTTACTTTTTCTAGGTGTATCTTATATATTTTGTGTTTATGGTGAGGATAGTATGTCCCTGCAGGTTTCTTGCTGTAAACACTGCCTTTTTAGAGAAAAGATGGTGTTTGCATTGCTCCCTAGGGATACCTCCAGTGGCAGTCGCTCAGACAGCCACTAGAGGTGCTTCTTGGGTCAGTGCTGACATTCAGCATCTCCATGGAGGCATTAAACATTCCTCATAGAGATACATTGATTCAGTGCATCTCTATGAGAAGATGATGCTTGTCAGTGTGGCGTTTGGCTCACCCTCCTCCTGCCCTGCTTTCTTGGCTGAGATCATCAGAATTGACAATCTCAGCCAATCCAATGCTTCCCCATATGACCCATGCGCCGCTGGAAGAAAGGTACATTTAGTGGATTTTTTTATATGGGACGGGGGGGGGAGGGGGGTTGGTCACCTAAAAAGTGTTTTTTACACTATAGGGTAGTGCATTTTTTTATATGGGACAAGGGGGAGGGGGCATGGTCACCTAAAAAGTGTTTTTAACACTATAGGGTCAGTAATGCACATTTGTATTCCTGACCCTATCATGTTCCTTTAAGCCCCCATAAAAGAGTGTAAGACTATTTCTGAAGTATGGTGCCTTCAAGAAAATGGCTAAATTATAATAATGACACAAAAACAAACAAAATACTTAAAAATGTTTGGAACATCTTTAGTCTTTACAGTAAGCACTGTAGTGTACATTTTAATACAGAACTATTTCTTCTTTTGTTCACCTTTAGACAAACTGAGTACCGACTTGCTTAAAGTTGGGTTTTTATAGTTGACTTAGAGAAAGAAAAATCTATGAAAAAGCTACTCATATGATGAGATCATTGCAAAGACACAAACATTGTCACCAACTCATGCTGTCTTTTTCTTTTATATATTTTTGTTTGTTTTTAGTGATGGTCATCAAGTATTAGTAATATAATAACAAAAAATCTGTATCAAGATCTGTCAAAATGAATTTGAGTGTTACATAAAAACATGTTATAATGAAAAACAAACAAGTACATATCTGGGTGTGCTCAGTTGGAAGGCAATGCTGTTGATCAAAGATAAATAAAAACATTTATCTCAATGTGATTTCAGTGCCAATTAAACAGCCATCTACCAGGCTGTGTATATTGATTAGCACTTATATTTTTATACATTTTGGCTGTAGTTAAGGTGATACTATTCTATTGAAAGTGATAGTTCCACATTTAATCACAGAAGTAAATACTACTAAAGACTTAAATAAACACTCCAAAAACTATAACCACTATAGCTTGCTATGTGTATTTGATGTGTGCAAGCTGGCTGCATGTGATGTGTGTGTGTGTGCTGGCTGTATGTGGTTGTAATTATGTGGTTGTGATACACTGAAACACACAAACACACTGACTTATATTCAAACATACTGCACACTGACACACACACGATGACCTATACACAAACATGCACTGCACACTAACACACACACACACTGACCGTACACAAAACCATGACACACACACTGACCTTTACACAAACACTTACCCATACAAAAACATACTGCACATTGATACACATACTGACCTACACATGCATACAGCACAATGATACACACACATTATCCCATACACAAGTACACTGCACGCTGACATACACTACACACTGATACACACGGTCTTCCTGATCTGTAGATTGAACTTTCATTATATACAGGAGGATCCTGCAGGGTCTAGCAATCTACTGACAGAGCAGGAGATAACATATTTTAAATTAAACAAAATTAGCAATAAAGGAAATGTAAACATTAGATGACTCGCTTTTCAGGAAGTGTTTATGAAGGCTGTGTAAGTCACATGCAGGGAGGTGTGCCGAGGGCTGCATAAGCAAAGTAATTTAACTCCTAAATGGAGTTAAATCACTGCTCATATATAATCACTTGTGTATAGAGACTGCAGGGGCATTATCCATACACCAAAACTGTTTCATTAAGCTAAAGTTATTTTGGTGATTATACAGTATGGACTAAATTCTCTGTAATTAGAAAGACTGTATCATAAAATCTGATCACTGCTTATTATTGATACTAACATTCAAATTATGCACGCATACTTCCCATGTATCCCTATTTAGGATGGACAGTCCCAAATCCCTCTCCTTTCTCTCCTAATGTAACTTTTCTATTGTTGGTGTGTCTGAACAAGAGAGTTCCAGAGCAGTTCCTGTAATTGGTCTTTAAATTAAAATAAATGTGCTCAGAAATAAGTCTATGCAAATAAAATACATTGTTCTTGTTCTAAATTCGATTTCAGTTGCATTCACCTAAAATTCACCTGATTTAGGTGATTCACCTAAAATTTCTTAAAGCAGCACCACTCATGGCCACCCCCTACCACAACCCTTTAATTTAGGGTTCCAACTTTGAACATCTCAAATGCTGGGCAATATGCGGGTAAATCACTTGGTCCTTTGTCACTAACCCTTTGTAGCAAAATAAGTATGTAATGGTACGGGAGGGAGTGATATCCTTGCCTACACTATGCTCTCTTTGTGATTTTAAAGAACTGGTACTTCGTAATATAAATGGCTACCCTCAGTAACAAAATGCATTAACCTGAGTATTTACTAAAGTGAGAATTCAAGGTAAATTTCAAATTCAAGGTCAAAATAGCCAAAATGAAAAAAAACCTTTGCTTTCTCTTTGGCTACTCTGGACTTAAATTTTGAATAATCACTTTACTGAATAACCCTGTAAGACTTCATATGCACAATACATATGAAAAATGGTGAAACATGTGTATATTTGTTTGTGAATAGTTTGATTCTACCAGTCTCCTCGTCAGCTTTACTGTTTGTGTCTTTGCTTGTTTTCTCTTGTTTGTTACTGTCGCCCAGAAGCCAGCATTCTCAATGCATGCTATGTTAACTGTTCATGACATAACAGAAAACAATACAGGAAGCTTGGGACGAGGCTACTTCTTCTAACTGGTTAACAGTTCTCTTTTTGCTTGTAATGTTCCTGCTGCTTTTAAAGACAAATTGTATCTTAGGTTGCAATCTCTTGATCTATTTTTAAATATCATCACTTAGTGCGATGGGGAAAGACAGCCAGATAACAAACCCATTTAAAACGGTCTCCACTTAACCAGTGACAAGCTCTATTCCAAAGAAAAAGGTACATTTATGGGAATTTGTTTTCCATGACCTCATGTAAAATATTTTACCATTTGCAATTAGATGATTTACCATTTATATATTGAGAGGTACAAGATGTGTTGCTTATGGGCATTGTAAAATAAAGCCCTCTAATGTGCCCATTTACAAAACATTATAAGAGAATTATGCCATTTACTAAAACCCTGAAGAGCAGTAAATAATATATTAGAAGCTAAATTTCAATATTTAGGAAAAAAGCAATGAGCTGGAAATATTTTCCAACTCAGCTAGAATCACAACATGTCTATTTTAGCTTAAAATTACCAATTTGTTTTTATTTCACTACAGTTTGATGTTTAGTGATTAAACATATTCAGGTTTAAAGTGACACTGGTCAAATAAAAATAAAACCACTATTTAGTAAATATACCCCCAGTAAAAACATACATGCATTTTTAAATGCATTTTTTTTTATTGGGGCTATATCTTAAAACAGCTTGCAATAGCTGCAGACCTTCTGTCTGCAGCCTTTGCAAACCCTCCCTTTCTAACCCTGCCCAGAATTTATGTTACTGTCCAATCACAGACTTCAAAATGCAGCTCAATAATAAGTGTCTGCAAGGCAAATTCTTTGGGGAATAACCTGCATCGTGAGTAAAGCTCCATTGAGCTAGTCTACCAGGAAGAACGACTGACAGCCAGGGGGGTGTTACCAGGCTAACTGACAAAAGTGACAATTTCTATTGAAATCTGCACTTTTTGGAAAATGGAAAAAAGAGGACACATTCTTCACATAAAAAGCACTTCAGACAGCTAAAGTGCCTCAGTGGTCAGGGGTGTCCCTTTAAATCAGAGTCACACCTGTTCATATCTTATTGGGTGGCTTATTCAGATTCTAAAACATGATGTTTAATAATAATTCAAAAGGTTTGTACAGTATGCTTGTTCTAAATTAGAGTATTACATCACTACGACCTGTACTGGGATATAGACATACATTCAAAGGATCTCTTTTTCAAACCTAAATCCATGTGTCCTTTTTTGAAATGGTTGTTCCTCTTTCATGGCAGTTGAAATACTTGTGTATGAGTGTACAAGAAACCTCTGGAGAATTAAACATTGCCTTGTTTCTTAAAGCAGAACTTTCTCTAAATAAAAGTGTTTGGTATTTTTCATTTACAGAAGTAGCAAGTAGTAGTTTATGAAGTCACCTAAAATAGTCTGGACTAGCCTTATCCCCTGTCACTGTCCACACCTTTAGTTAAACTTTCTTAAAGGAACACTGTAGCGTTAGGAATTGTATTCCTAATGCTACAATACTGATGTGGCTATTTAGTTCAGGGCTCCCCCAGTGTGTAAAATATAAAACTGGAATTAAAAGAAAATAAACAAATGACAATCCAATGCTCCACATAGACCATAGAAGACTGTAGGTGCTAACAGGGATGCACCCATGATTCTGCCATAGAGAATAATTGAATACAATAATTCCCAATGGCAGACCGCGAAGGCACTGCCCATGCGCATGTGACGTTACGGTCTGTTGAGGTTTGAGAGCCGGGAAGTAAGAATTCCAGCTCTTAAACCCAAAGGGCTTGCAGGTGCGGCTTGAAGCCACGTTTCCATGCCTTCTAATTATTGAAATAAAAAATGGGAGGGAATAAGAATGGGTTGGGGGGAGTAGGACCGAAGGCATTATATCAACTTTATTAAGATGAAATTGTTACAATACCTAACGTTTTCCTTTAAAAAATTGTGTTTTGGCAATTTGAAATGTTATGGGGTATCTAGCAGAAAGCAACCATAATGTTTGAGCATGCTGTACTCAATCTATGTTTTTATTATATGAATTTGCGGTGCAGGTATTTTGCTGAACCTAGCACATATGACAACGTAAAACACACAGCTTTAGCCCCTTAAGGACACATGACATGTGTGACATGTCATGATTCCCTTTTATTCCAGAAGTTTGGTCCTTAAGGGGTTAAAGGGGACGTTCAACGTGCCACACATTCATTGTTTTAATGCATAATGGTGATAGGCATGCAAAAAGACTAAAGAAACCCTCACCTTTGACTGCTCCTTGTTTGCTACAAATCCACACTGTATGTACCCTCTGCAGTGATTCCTGTTTGGCCTAATCAGATGAGACACTTAAATCAGAGACAGGTAGCTTAAAACTTTAATGAAACTCCATATGTAAATTTGATTAAGGAAGTGGCTCAGTTTGTGGTGGAATCTCGGTAAAAATAAATTTAGTAGGCCGAGATTACCACGTGGCATGTGTACGTGCATATGCTGACGTATCGATCAGTTGGTTGCACGAGGCAAGATACGATCAGTAGTGTACGGAGCATGTGCAAGAATACAGGATATAGTATTCCCCTCCTCCATTGTGCTGGACAGGCCATGCGGTCAAACAGGAAGTTAATTCTTATTTGTGTTGATTGGTTAAGAGAATGTGCGGGTGGAGCTTAATATGGGAGGAGTTATATGCCTATATAAGGAGCCTGCACTATTGTCCGGGGCTCAGAACTTGCTGTATTTTGGTGACGCTAGTCCCTCTGAGTCCCGATCGGTGATCCAATAAAGAATCTCTTCCTTCCTGAAGAAACCTGTGTCCATCTCTCTGTGCTTGGCTTCCGTCAGTTTCTCCGGTATCATTTGGTGCATTGGCCGGGAAGCTCATCGTTCAACGGTAGCTGAGAGGCAGAGGCGTGAGACGGTCTATCTTTGCCCACGTTCTCTACGGCTGCACCCCTGAACTTCTGCGTGGACCTCCCTTCGTCTCGGCGCCACTGGGCCGTTGTCCAGGAGATCATCGGCCTCTACGTGAGAAGTGCTGGGGTGTCCCCGTCGATGAGTGTGAACTCAGGTTCAGGAACGAGGAGGTAAGACAACTGCTGTTTTAGACGGCAGGACCCACTAGGGGTATACCGATTGTGCGGTAGGCCCAAAGGGGTTTTGAATCTGTGTATCTGCCCCCTCTGTCGGAGGGAAGGAGCGAAGGCGCACCGCTCGATCGAACGCTCTTTAGTCAGACCGTTTGATTCTGTTAGTCAGGCGGGGCGCTCTGGTGTAAAATAGCCCTAGCCGGACACCGGTGTCTTGTCTAGACTAGCGTTCTAGGGTGTATATTTTGTTCGCTAGGTCGGAGGGACCGGGAGACTAAGCGGCGTCTGTGTAAATTCGGTTCGCTAGTTCTCATCCTATCTGGGCTAAGTGGGAAGGCGTGTAAATTTGGAACCCACTAGACTTTTGATAGTACGACTAAGAGGCGTCTGTGTAAATTCGGTCCTCTAGCTCGTTGTATAGTGCGACTAAGAGGCGTCTGTGTAAATTCGGTTCTCTAGCTCGCTATATATGTGGTGATTGGGCAGTGTGGCTAACCAAAACGTATGTAGATTGTTTTTAGGTAGTCCATTCAAGGTACTGGCCAATAGTTTAGTTGGGAATTGTAAATGTGTTAACGATTGTTTTAGTAAAGTGTATATCTTGTTAGATAGCGCGAGCTCAGCCGTCTAGCGAGAGTGTTAATAGTGTGTTGCTGTATTATAGTGCACGGTACCATAACCCTGTATATTTACTGACATTGTATAATAAGTACTAATCATTGTCGTCCATTGCATGTTTAACACCATAACCACTAATAATTGTATTGTGACCTTAACTTGTGCTTTGACCTATGCTAACCGTACTGTAACCGCTATTTGTAAAAGACGATGTTACTGGGGTGTGTTATAGACGGGTAATTCGTATATAGAGAATTATAGCGTGGGTGACTGTATAGTTACGCCAAAGGGCATAATATTGATTATATAGTGACTGGTGTAACAGCTGTGTGTGTACGGGAATTCCCTGAGTGTTTATTGTTATTGTGTACGTTTCACTTGGTAACCGTACCACGTGGTGCTGTTGCCAGAGGAAACGGGTGTGACTGTTGAATAGTACGCGTGTATAGTATTCGTTGTCGACGACGTTCCATTGTTAAGTATGGGTGCGTCGCAGTCAACGATTCCGGATCCCTTAGGTTGTATGGTGAAGAATTTTAAAAAGGGATTTAAAATTTGTGATTTTGGGGTAAAGATGTCTCCTGTGCGTTTAGTTACTTTGTGTACTAGAGAGTGGCCTACTTTGGTTGCGGCATGGCCGCCACGTGGCAGTTTGGATCCAACTCTGGTACAGCGCTTACACGTGGCTGTATCGGGTAGGCCTGAACTTTACGGCCAGTTTCCTTATATTGACTGTTGGAGACAGGCCGTAAATGACTCGCCAAAATGGCTCCAGACATGCCACGAGGAGCAGTGTCGCCTCATGGTAGCTAGGACTTGTTCGTCCACTAGGACCGGTGTTAGGCCCATTTTGGACACGCCCCCTGAGTCCGAGATCCCTTTGCCGCCCCCTTACTTTCCGTTAAGAAGAAGTGACGCAAACGCAGGAAGCCCTGCACCCCTCCCCTCATTACCCTCATCCACTTCCGCTTCCTCCTCCAGTACAGGATCCACCCCCCCTCGTACTAAATCTCCCCTTCCGGAACCAGAACCCACCCCCATTAGAAACGAATATCCTGATTTGGCGCCACTTCAGACTTCCGGTCAAGCTTCATCTAGCTCGACCCGAAGTGTTTTATTTACAACCTTTTCCCAAAACCAACCTCCCACATCCCCATACCCTATCTCTCCCCGACCGGAACCCATGACTGACGCCTCTCTACGTAGCCCCATCCAAACCCGACAGTTGACTGGTGCCCAACAATTAAAGCATTATCAGATGCCTCTTCGCCTAAATCCCGGGTCAGCTTATATCGATGCCGCAGGTCAAATGGCACACGCTGACCCAGTCTTCGTATATGTCCCATTTACCACTACCGACCTTTTAAACTGGAAGACCCATAATTCCTCGTATACTGAGAAACCACAAGCCATGACTGATCTGTTCACCTCAATAGTACAGACGCATAATCCGACATGGGCTGATTGCCAGCAGTTACTAATGACTTTATTTAACAATGAGGAAAGGACAAGAATAAATCAAGCAGCCATTAAAGCATTAGAAGATAGAGCCCGTGCTTTGAACCAAGCTAATCCAGCAGCATGGGCCGCAACACATTATCCCAATACTGATCCCGATTGGAACGTAAATGGTGCTGATATGGTTCAACTCAGAGCCTATAGAGACGCTATAATTGCTGGCATGAAAGCAGGAGGAAAGAAAGCCATTAACATGTCGAAGACAGTTGAGGTGATCCAGAAAAGCGATGAAGCACCCAGTGTCTTTTATGACCGATTATTGGAGGCGTACCGCTTGTACACCCCCTTTAATCCGGAAGACGCAGACAATTCCCGAATGGTTAACTCCGCCTTTGTCAGCCAAGCATACGGAGATATTAAGCGCAAGCTACAAAAGTTAGAAGGGTTTGCAGGTATGTCCATCACCCAACTAATGGAGGTAGCAAATAAGGTTTATATGAACAGGGATACAGAAAGTAAGAAAGAGGAAGAGCGCAAGATGCGTAAAAAGGCTGATATGCTAGCGGTAGCGATCGCAGGCGTAGATAGACGGGGCCCGGATAGAGGCGATAGTAAGTGGAATGAGGAACCTCTAAGTAGGAATCAGTGCGCTTACTGTAGGGAAGAAGGGCATTGGAGAAATGAGTGCCCGCGAAGGGAACAGTCTGAGAGAGACAGACCTAGGTCAGGTTACGGAAACTTTAGAGGCAGAGCGAGAGGTAGAGGAGGCCCCGGAGGGAGTAATGGTTATAGAGGGAGTAATGGGAACAGAGGAAGTGTTAGGGAAGACAGGTATATTCCAGCAGCGCAAAGGTCCCGCGATAGAGAAGGTAGGGACTTTGTAGGATTGTCTGACACGGTCATGGAGGACTATTGATACCGACCGGGCTCCATCCCCCTTGGTCGAGCGGAGCCTATGGTCGATGTATCAATAGGGGGAAAAAGGAGTGCGTTCATGATCGACACTGGTGCTGAACATTCAGTGGTGACTAATCTAGTTGCTCCTCCATCTGGAAGGACTATTACTGTGATAGGAGCAACTGGAAGAAGTGCTGAAAAACCGGTTCTTAAAAGTCGACTCTGTACATTGGGAGGCCACGTAGTAAAACACCAATTCCTTTATATGCCTGAATGTCCAGTCCAATTGCTGGGACGTGATATGCTATCAAAATTACAAGCGCAGATTACGTTCCTACCAAATGGAACAACATCTTTAAAGTTTAATGGACCTTCAGGTATTATGACTTTATCTGTACCAAAGGAAGAAGAGTGGCGACTTTATACAGTGTTGACTAGCCAAAACCCTAGGAGTGATGAGACATTGTTTAACATACCAGGAGTTTGGGCAGAGAACAACCCACCAGGACTGGCCCGCAATATTCCACCTATAAAAATTGAACTAAAACTTGGGGTTTATCCAGTAAGCCTAAGACAATACCACATCCCACAGAAGGCTAAGAAGAACATCCAATCCTATCTGGATAAATTCATACGGTATGGTATCCTAAAATTCTGTACTTCCCCCTGGAACACCCCATTGCTGCCTGTTCAAAAGCCCGGTACAGATGAGTATCGACCTGTGCAGGACTTAAGAGCAGTCAATGATGCGGTTGTTAGTATACATCCAGTTGTACCCAATCCATATAACCTGCTTGCTTTAATTCCGGGCGGGGCTACTTACTTCACAGTCTTAGATCTCAAAGATGCCTTCTTTTGCCTCCGAATTGCCACAGAAAGTCAATGTATTTTCGCTTTCCAATGGGAGAACGCTGTAACGGGCTCAAAACGCCAAATGACTTGGACAAGACTGCCCCAAGGGTTTAAAAATTCACCTACCCTATTTGGTTCAGCCCTAAGTCAAGATCTATTGGATTTCGAGTCCATCCCAGGAGAGTGTGTATTGTTACAGTATGTAGATGACTTGTTGATAGCAGCAGTTACAAAAGAAAAATGTCAGCAAGCAACGCACGATCTACTACACATTCTCTGGAAGGCAGGATACAAGGTGTCTAGAAAGAAGGCTCAGTTGTGTTTGCCAACTGTCAAGTATCTGGGATTCCATATCTCTGAAGGTCAAAGGATTATGGGGCCAGAGAGAAAAGAAGCTGTCTGCCAAATACCAATACCCAAGAATAGAAGACAAGTGCGAGAATTCTTGGGGGCAGCAGGCTTCTGTAGGATATGGATTCCCAGCTATGCGATACTGGCAAAACCTCTGTACGCAGCCATCAAAGGTACAGAGCATGACCCCTTCTTATGGACCCAAGAACAGCAAACGGCATTTGAAGATGTGAAGAAGGCTTTGATGAGTGCCCCAGCATTAGGTCTACCTGATCACACACGACCATTCTACTTATACGTACATGAGCAAAGAAGAATGGCTGTGGGAGTATTGACACAGTACTTGGGATCATGGCAAAGACCTGTTGCCTACATGTCTAAGCAACTGGATGCAGTGGCCAGCGGACTTCCACCTTGTCTAAGAGCAGTAGCTGCAGCCGCCCTGCTAGTAGCTGAAGCCGATAAACTCACTCTGGGTCAAGAACTTTATGTACGAGTCCCACATGCAGTACAGACGTTGTTGGATTACAAAGGAAATCATTGGTTTAGTAATAGCCGTATGACCAAGTATCAAGCAATGTTGTGTGAAAACCCAAGAGTGCATTTAGAGACTGTAAACACCTTAAATCCAGCTACCCTTTTGCCACAACCTACTGAAAGTCAACATGATTGTTTGGAAGTAATGGATGAAGTATTTTCAAGTAGACCAGATCTTCGTGATTTTCCCATCCAGAACCCCGATGTTCAATATTACACCGACGGCAGTAGTTATGTGAAAGAAGGGATCCGCTATGCAGGATATGCAGTAACAACAATAGACAAGGTGATAGAAGCTCGGCCACTGGCAAAAGGAACATCAGCACAAAAGGCAGAATTAATAGCACTAACACGAGCGTTACAATTGGCTGAAGGTTTAAGAGTGAATATCTATATGGACTCTAAGTATGCGTTTTTAACCACTCATGCCCACGGAGCTTTGTATAAAGAAAGAGGACATTGGGAGGCCACGTAGTAAAACACCAATTCCTTTATATGCCTGAATGTCCAGTCCAATTGCTGGGACGTGATATGCTATCAAAATTACAAGCGCAGATTACGTTCCTACCAAATGGAACAACATCTTTAAAGTTTAATGGACCTTCAGGTATTATGACTTTATCTGTACCAAAGGAAGAAGAGTGGCGACTTTATACAGTGTTGACTAGCCAAAACCCTAGGAGTGATGAGACATTGTTTAACATACCAGGAGTTTGGGCAGAGAACAACCCACCAGGACTGGCCCGCAATATTCCACCTATAAAAATTGAACTAAAACTTGGGGTTTATCCAGTAAGCCTAAGACAATACCACATCCCACAGAAGGCTAAGAAGAACATCCAATCCTATCTGGATAAATTCATACGGTATGGTATCCTAAAATTCTGTACTTCCCCCTGGAACACCCCATTGCTGCCTGTTCAAAAGCCCGGTACAGATGAGTATCGACCTGTGCAGGACTTAAGAGCAGTCAATGATGCGGTTGTTAGTATACATCCAGTTGTACCCAATCCATATAACCTGCTTGCTTTAATTCCGGGCGGGGCTACTTACTTCACAGTCTTAGATCTCAAAGATGCCTTCTTTTGCCTCCGAATTGCCACAGAAAGTCAATGTATTTTCGCTTTCCAATGGGAGAACGCTGTAACGGGCTCAAAACGCCAAATGACTTGGACAAGACTGCCCCAAGGGTTTAAAAATTCACCTACCCTATTTGGTTCAGCCCTAAGTCAAGATCTATTGGATTTCGAGTCCATCCCAGGAGAGTGTGTATTGTTACAGTATGTAGATGACTTGTTGATAGCAGCAGTTACAAAAGAAAAATGTCAGCAAGCAACGCACGATCTACTACACATTCTCTGGAAGGCAGGATACAAGGTGTCTAGAAAGAAGGCTCAGTTGTGTTTGCCAACTGTCAAGTATCTGGGATTCCATATCTCTGAAGGTCAAAGGATTATGGGGCCAGAGAGAAAAGAAGCTGTCTGCCAAATACCAATACCCAAGAATAGAAGACAAGTGCGAGAATTCTTGGGGGCAGCAGGCTTCTGTAGGATATGGATTCCCAGCTATGCGATACTGGCAAAACCTCTGTACGCAGCCATCAAAGGTACAGAGCATGACCCCTTCTTATGGACCCAAGAACAGCAAACGGCATTTGAAGATGTGAAGAAGGCTTTGATGAGTGCCCCAGCATTAGGTCTACCTGATCACACACGACCATTCTACTTATACGTACATGAGCAAAGAAGAATGGCTGTGGGAGTATTGACACAGTACTTGGGATCATGGCAAAGACCTGTTGCCTACATGTCTAAGCAACTGGATGCAGTGGCCAGCGGACTTCCACCTTGTCTAAGAGCAGTAGCTGCAGCCGCCCTGCTAGTAGCTGAAGCCGATAAACTCACTCTGGGTCAAGAACTTTATGTACGAGTCCCACATGCAGTACAGACGTTGTTGGATTACAAAGGAAATCATTGGTTTAGTAATAGCCGTATGACCAAGTATCAAGCAATGTTGTGTGAAAACCCAAGAGTGCATTTAGAGACTGTAAACACCTTAAATCCAGCTACCCTTTTGCCACAACCTACTGAAAGTCAACATGATTGTTTGGAAGTAATGGATGAAGTATTTTCAAGTAGACCAGATCTTCGTGATTTTCCCATCCAGAACCCCGATGTTCAATATTACACCGACGGCAGTAGTTATGTGAAAGAAGGGATCCGCTATGCAGGATATGCAGTAACAACAATAGACAAGGTGATAGAAGCTCGGCCACTGGCAAAAGGAACATCAGCACAAAAGGCAGAATTAATAGCACTAACACGAGCGTTACAATTGGCTGAAGGTTTAAGAGTGAATATCTATATGGACTCTAAGTATGCGTTTTTAACCACTCATGCCCACGGAGCTTTGTATAAAGAAAGAGGACTACTGAATTCAGAAGGCAAAGAAATCAAATACGCAGCTGAAATCCTACAACTATTGGAAGCAGTGTGGGAGCCGAAAGAAGTCGGTATCATACATTGTCGAGCGCATCTGAGAGGAGATGGTGATGTAACCAAGGGAAATCGGATGGCAGATAGTGCAGCTAAGCGTGCTGCTGAATCAGGAAGACAGGAGTATGTGGGGCATATAGCTGCTCTTATACCAACTCCACTGTCTCAATGGACTCCAGTTTATACAGCTCAAGAAGAGGAGTGGTTAAAGACTGAACCGGGAAAGTATTTGGAGAACAAGTGGTATCAGCTAGAAGATGGAAGAATAGTTATACCAGCATCACTAGCAGTAGAAATTGTCCAGAACTATCATAACGGGACACATTCTGGGAGAGACAGTACAGAAGAATCTCTCAGGAAACATTTCTACATACCAAGATTGTCCAACTTGACTCAGTCCATTGTACGTAGATGTGTAACGTGTGCTAAAAATAATGCAAGACAAGGACCAGTAAAGCCACCAGGAGTCCAGTTTATGGGGGGACTCCCCATGTCCGATCTACAAATAGACTTTACAGTGATGCCTAAATCGGGTGGACATCGTTACCTGTTGGTAATTGTGTGCACCTATTCAGGTTGGGTAGAAGCATGTCCTACTCGTACAGAGAAAGCAGGAGAAGTTGTGAGATTCCTGCTACGAGAAATAATACCCCGATATGGACTACCCTGTTCTATAGGATCGGACAATGGTCCAGCTTTTGTTCACCAGTGCCTACAACAACTGACTCATATGCTTGGTATAAAGTGGAGGCTTCATACTGCATATAGACCCCAGAGTTCTGGTAAGGTAGAGAGAATGAATAGAACTATTAAGAACCAGTTGGCTAAAATGTGTCAGGAAACCCAACTTAAGTGGAACGTTCTCTTACCTATAGCTCTATTGCGAATCCGCAGTACCCCTACCAGAAGGATGGGCCTCTCTCCTTTTGAAATTATGTATGGGCGACCACCTCCCGTACTTGGTAACTTAAGGGGGGATTTGAGTCAGTTGGGAGAAGGAATTACCCGGCAGCAGGTTGTAGAGTTGGGTAAGACTATGGAGGAGGTACAGAAATGGGTACAAGATAGATTACCTGTGAATATTTATCCCCCTGTTCATAGTTATCATCCAGGAGATCAAGTGTGGATTAAAGAGTGGAATAATGTACCGTTAGGGCCCAAGTGGAGAGGTCCTTATGTTGTTCTTTTGTCTACCCCTACAGCGATAAAAGTAGCCGAAGTGACTCCGTGGATACATCACTCCAGGGTTAAACCAGCAGCAGTCGATTCTTGGCAAGTTACAGCAGATCCAGAGAATCCCTGCAGGATCCGGTTGAAACGCACTACTCAGTCGGAGTAACGAGGAATTATTGTGGATTACAAATTTTATTGTTACAGGTGTGAGTGAGAAGGCCATAATAAAGCCTGTCCGCTTACCATCACATAGTGTATAAGCCAGGAAAGTCTCGAAGGGACACCTGTGAAGACGAGCAGAACTCCATTCCCTGCAGCCCTCACATCCTGGAAGCTGAGGTTCCATCGCACGGACGAAGACTGAGGATGACGGCGAAAGATGTGCTTTTGATTGTGTTTATTTACATGTGTTTTTATATTCAGGAAGGTAGAGGTACCGACACTCCTAGCTGTGAGGTATGCATTAAGACTACGAGAACAGGTAACCATATTTCCCAAACCCTAATTTGGCATTCACAGTACGAGTGTAAAGGAGAGGTATCAAAATGTAGATACCTAAATATAGACTATAGTGTGTGCCATTTAGGAGTAGGAGAACCTAAGTGCTTCAGTCCAGAGTATCAACCTCGTACAATTTGGTTGACTCTCAGGAATGGAGATCCTCAGGGGACCCTAATTAATAAGACGGTGTTAGAATCCGTATATTCTTCGGGTGTTCTGCTATTTGATGCATGTAAGGCGATATCAAGTGGTAGAAAGCCGTGGAATGTATGTGGGGATCTTAGATGGGAGAGGACGTATGGGTCTAACGATAAATACATTTGTCCCAGTAGCAAAAATAAATATGTGAGTCCTAGATGCCCAAATAAAGACTATAACTTTTGTCCATATTGGTCTTGTGTGGGGTGGGCGACTTGGGGACAGACAGTAGATAAAGACATGATAGTGACTAAGTTGCCGACTAGCCCATATTGTAAGTCTATGGAATGCAACCCAGTCCATATACTTATTAATAACCCCGACAAGTTCTTAGATAAGTATGGAAATTTATTTGGGTTTCAAATATACGGGACGGGTTTAGATCCTGGGACATTATTGTTTATAGGGATAGAGACTGATACGGTATCCTCCCAGACTCATCAAGTATACCATTCCTTTTATGAAGAGATGAGTATAGATAATAAGATCCCCCATAGCGCTAAAAACCTGTTCATAGACCTAGCTGAAAGTATTGCCGGTAGTCTTAATGTTACCAACTGCTATGTGTGTGGAGGTACTAACATGGGAGACCAATGGCCTTGGGAAGCAAAGGAGGTAATGTCTGGTTCTGAGGCAGTTGACCAACTAATATCTACACAAGCCGATTATCATATGAGTGTTAGAGGTAAATCTGAGTGGAGATTAAAGACCTCCATCATAGGTTATGTTTGCATAGCAAGGAAAGGAATAATGTATAATACTTCTGTAGGAGAATTAACTTGTCTAGGGCAAAAAGCTTATGATGATGATACTAAAAATACAACTTGGTGGTCGGCTTCAAATGTCTCAGAACCATCTAACCCGTTTGCTAGATATGCCAGTTTAAAGGATGTGTGGTTTGATTTATCCATCACATCTACCTGGAGAGCCCCAGCAAATTTGTACTGGATCTGTGGTAAGAAGGCCTATTCGGAGCTGCCACAGGACTGGGAAGGGGCATGTGTGTTGGGTATGCTCAAACCATCCTTCTTCTTGTTACCTATTGAAACAGGTGAGACTTTAGGTGTTAAAGTGTATGATGTGAATCATAGGAAGAAAAGGGGACCCCTAGAGATAGGTACCTGGGAAGATAATGAATGGCCTCCCCAGCGTATCATAGATTATTATGGGCCAGCCACGTGGGCAGAAGATGGTACCTTTGGTTATAGAACCCCTATTTATATGCTCAACCGCATTATAAGATTACAGGCGGTGGTTGAGATTATCACAAATGAGACATCACAAGCGCTCAATCTCCTAGTGAAACATAATACCAGGATGAGGACAGCAGTATACCAGAATAGATTAGCCTTGGATTACCTTTTGGCAGTAGAGGGAGGTGTATGTGGGAAGTTTAACCTAAGCAATTGCTGTCTTCAAATAGACGACGAAGGGCAAGCAATAGCTGAGCTTACTAGCCATATGGTTAAACTAGCGCATGTGCCTACTCAGGTATGGAAAGGGTACAATCCAAGTAGTTGGTTTGGTAGCTGGTATGAGTGGTTTGGAGGGCTTAAGGCAGTGGTAGGTGGAGTCCTACTGATTTTACTGTTGTGTCTACTCCTACCGTGTCTTATACCCTTAGTAGTCAGGTCTGTGCAAAGCCTGATAGGAAGTATAGCAGAGAGGAAGGCTGCTGCACAGATAATGGCGATTTATAAGTATAAGGCTCTAGATCAAGGAGAACCAATGCAGGAAGATGAGTGTTGAAGATTCACATCATAAGATAAGTCTGGTCTGGTTCAAGGTAACTTGCGGTGTATGCAAACCAAGGTTAAGTGATGCCTCAAGTAATTGTAAAATATCAAGAGGCATCAAAGGGGGGAATGTGGTGGAATCTCGGTAAAAATAAATTTAGTAGGCCGAGATTACCACGTGGCATGTGTACGTGCATATGCTGACGTATCGATCAGTTGGTTGCACGAGGCAAGATACGATCAGTAGTGTACGGAGCATGTGCAAGAATACAGGATATAGTATTCCCCTCCTCCATTGTGCTGGACAGGCCATGCGGTCAAACAGGAAGTTAATTCTTATTTGTGTTGATTGGTTAAGAGAATGTGCGGGTGGAGCTTAATATGGGAGGAGTTATAGGCCTATATAAGGAGCCTGCACTATTGTCCGGGGCTCAGAACTTGCTGTATTTTGGTGACGCTAGTCCCTCTGAGTCCCGATCGGTGATCCAATAAAGAATCTCTTCCTTCCTGAAGAAACCTGTGTCCATCTCTCTGTGCTTGGCTTCCGTCAGTTTCTCCGGTATCAAGTTCACTAAGTTTTTGCAGCACTGTGAAATCATACCACACACTGTGCTTTATAAGAACAGCAAGTGTATATGGGAGTTGTAGTACAGCTCATTTAGAGCAGGAGTTCCTAACTCAGTCCTCAAGTACCCTCTACCAGTCCAGGATTTAGGGACTGACCTGTTGTGTCTAAATAGTTTTTTTTCTTTTATTTCTTTCTAAAAATACCTTAGACACAACTGTGTAATCCCTAAATCCTGGGCTGTTAGGGGGTACTGGAGGACTGGGTTGGGAACCACTGATTTAGAGTAATAATCCTCCTTCAACTATCCTTGTAGTCACCGTTCATGGTTTTCATGAAGGAAGTTATTCAGTGCTAAGGGCTGCTATGCTTGCAGTTTATTAGACGCTGAGGTAGAATGCATACAGCCTGTACATAAATATGCATCCTGTGAGTGTACATGCCGTAAAATAATTACAGAACGCTATAGTTCCTCTTTGACACCGCAGAAAAAAATAATGGTAATACATTTCAGGGGATTTTAATAAATCCCCATACCATGGGTAAGAATCATACAGTGGTTATGGTGCTTGGAGTAGCCCTTTAACCCCTTCAGGACGGAGTCAATAGTGCACGTTCTGATCAAAACAAAACGTAAACAAAAACTGGTATTTGCGCTATATGTCTGTTCTGTTCACCCGTAGTTCCCCTCTTTCATATTATATGCACCCACACTTATTATATATCATTTTGTTCATGAGAAACAGGGCTTTCATTCCATATCAAATATTTAAATATGAAACCTAATTTATTATGAATAAAATTAAAAAAACTGTGAGAAATGTTAAATTTTTAAAAAAAATTGTAGTTCCGCCTCACATTTTAGCTGTAAATGTCATAATACTGTTAGGTTTTACCGCACAAAAATGCACATATTTGTAATCAGCGATGTCTCACGAGTACAACAGTACCCCCCATTAACAGGTTTTATGGTGTTTTGGAAAGTTACAGGGTCAAATATAGAACGTTCCATTTTTAAATTTAAATTTGCCAGATTAGTAATGTTACCTTTGAGACGGTGTGGTAGCCCAGGAATGAGAATTACCCCCATAATGGCATACCATGTGAAAAAGTAGACAACCCAAGGTATTGAACGTGGGGTATGTTTAGTCTTTGTTAGTAGCCACTTAGTCACAAACACTGGCCAAAGTTAGCGTTCATATTTGTTTTTGTGTGAAAAAAGCAAAAAACTAATATTTGGCCAGTGTTTGTGACTAAGTGGCTACTAAAAATGACTGGACATACCCCATTTGCAATACCTTGGGTTGTCTACTTTTGCAAATGGTATGCCATCATGGGGGTAATTCTTATTCCTGGGCTACCATACGGTCTCAAAGGCAACATAACTAATCTGGCAAATTTCACTGTTATTCTCGGGAGACTTCACTAAACACAAATATTAGTGTTTTAAAACAGTAAAACATATTACAACAATAATATAGTCCATAAAAGTGCCGTTTGTTTGTAAAAAATGCAAAAAACTTCACTTTTACTTAAAATATCATCGTTGTAATATAATTTACAAGTTTTAAACAGTAATATTTGAGTTCAGCGAAGTCTCCTGAGTAAAACAGTACCCCCTATGTACAGGTTTTATGATGTCTTGGAGAGTTACAGGGTCAAATATAGTGCTTGCGAATTAAATTCTCTGCACTTTCTCCCTGTGTTGTCAGGCATGTCAATCAAATTTTAATTAATCAAATGACATAATTATGTTAAAATATTACTTAAATATACACGTAGAATTTTAATATATATGCATTTATAGGTATTTAAATTCTACGTGTATACTAATGTAATCTATTATGTAATTATATGTATTTATCTCTCTATATATATTTGCGGTTATTTGTATTTTATATATAGATAGATATATATAGAATGTCATTCTAAGTGTATTTTGTTACCAATATATATTTTTTAATAACAAAATACAGTTAGAATAAAATTACATATGAATATATAATTTATTTTAAATTTTGTTTCAATATTTTATTTATTTATTTAATAATTTTATTTATTTTTTATTGTAATTATATGTATATATATATAATATATGTGTATATATCTATTATATATATAATATATATACATATTATATATTTGTAACGTCACTCTAAGTGTATTTTAATACTAATATATATACTAATATTACTATTAAAATACATTACGCATGACGTTACATATATATAATATGTATATATATTATATATATATATATAATATATATACATATATTATATATATAAAAATGCATTTATTTTAATTTTACAAATGTCTAATTATTTTTTTTAATTCTTCCCACCAGCAGGGGGACTGTCTGATATTTCAGACAGCCCCCCTGCTGGCAGATCCACAGCCAGCTATAGGGGGCCATGTGATCGCTCTTTGAGAGCGATCACATGGCCCCCGGGGGCCTGATTTGCCGTGGGGGGGCTGCCTGGGCTCTGAGGCAGCCCCCCAGAAGAGGATCGCGGCGGAGGTGAGTACCGCCGGACCTCCTGGGCTGCAAGCCGTTACGGCGTTCTATGCCGCCGCAACGGCTTTAAAGCCCTTTAAAGCCGCGACGGCATAGAACGCCGTAACGGCGTTAAGGGGTTAATAACCCCTTAAGGACCAAACTTCTGGAATAAAAAAGAATCATGACATGTCACCCATAGGAAAGCATTGATTCAATGCATTAGGTACCCCCATTGCTGTGACGTAGAAGGAGGCAGAGAACGAATCAGGTAAGTAAAAAGAGGTTTTTTTAACCCTTTATTCGCCTGGGGGAGTGGGAGTTGGGGGCATAGGGACAATATAATGTTAGGAATACAGTCTTGAATTCCTAACACTATAGCTTTGCCATGACAAGAAGTATTAGAAACATTAGTATTAGAAACATCTGTTACTCGTGATCTTATATCTATATTTCACAAAAACATGAGTCACTCAACATTAAAAGAGAAATCTTAGTAGAACAATACTAATATGTGCTAATATGGAAGCTTTGTGATGAACATAGGAGTTACTATGTTGTAGAACACCTTAGATTACACAGTGGGTTTCAGTGAATGAGTGAACAGTTGTTTTTATGAAGCAATGCAGTTAATCCTGTCAATGGAAATGCATTTTGATGACATCCCAGTCAGCTGTTCAGCTGTGAGAAACTGCCATTTGCAATTCTGAAAACACACAGCTGTAGCATGACTTAAGTACAGCGAGCATAATATCATTCTGTCCCTCTCTTTGGGAGGGAGAGGGGGGTCTCTGAGACATTTTACCAAGAAAAAGACAGTTTATTGATGAGCCTTCTATGTGGAACAGTGTCAAAAGCCTTACTGAAATCTAGGTAAGCAATGTCTACTGCACCACCCTGATCTATTATTTTAGTTACCCAATCAAAAAAATCAATAAGATTAGTTTGGCATGATCTTCCTGAAGTAAACCCATGTTGTCTCTGATCTTGAAATCCATGTGTTTTTAGATGTTCAACAATCCTATCCTTTAACATGGTTTCCATTACTTTCCCCACTACTGAAGTAAGGCTTACTGGCCTATAGTTGTTTCCTACTACCTTTCATAGAAACATAGAATGAGACGGGAGATAAGAACCATTTGGCCCATCTAGTCTGCCCAATTTTCAAAATACATTTTAGTCCCTGGCCTTATCTTAAAGGATCACTATAGGGTCAGGAACACAAACATGTATTCCTGACCCTATAGTGCTAAACCCACCATTTAGGTGCCTTTCCTCCCCCCCCCCTCTTATAAAAGTATAAAACTCACCTTATTTCCAGCGACGCACGGGCCTGCCGGTGCTGGCTCCGCCCCCTTTGTGACATCATAAAAATGACCCATTTTTAGCTAATCCAATGCTTTCCCATCCAAATGGGAAAGCATTGGATTGGCTAAAATCAGCATGGGGGTGGGGCCAAATGCCAATCAGGATCTCCTCATAGGGATGAATTGAATCAATGCATCTCTACGAGGAAAATTCAGTGTCTCCATGCAGAGAATGTGCAGCCTTGAGCCAGGAAACACTGAGGAGTGGCCACTTAAAGGTGTTCCTAGGGACAATGTAAACACTGCCTTTTCTCTGAAAAGGCAGTGTTTACATGAAAATGCCTGAAGAGAGCTATTATACTCACCAGAACAACTACATTAAGCTGTAGTTGTTCTGGTGACTATAGTGTTGTAACGAAAATATACCCCAACACGCAGGATTCGACTCAACAGAAGACAACAAAGAGGGGAGATACGTCTACCGGACCTTAGAATGGCCGGACTCAACGTATATGAGAGGAGTACAGAGTCAGGAGCGATCCGAGGTCAAGGGCACAAAGAGACAGCGTAAACTAGGACTAGCCGGGGTCTTGTACACAGTAAACAGCAAGCCGTCAAACAGAACAGATAAGGATAAAGAGATAACGTAGTCACAAACAAAGCCAAGGTCAAATACGAAGGAACACAACTGAACACAACAAGCACTAAAGGGAACTGAAACAGAAACCACGATAGGGCAAGGAACTAAGGGATAAAGGTGAGTATATATGCCTAAACATCTACTTTGATTGGCCCCTGTCACATCCACGCCCCCAAAAGGTAAGTGTATGGGGAGTGTGGCATGACAGGGACCAATGGGAGGCATTTGCCAATTTAGGCTCCCACTGTCCCTTTAAGAGCGCGCCCGAGACCCGCGGCGCGCTCTTAGAGTCAGACGGGACACGTGACCGCTTCTCGCGGTCACTGCCCGCCTTCCTATTGCAGCCGTCGGATGAGCCGCGCGCGGCTCGTGCAGCAGCAGGACCGTGCGTGGCTTGAACAGAGGACCCCGGCCGGCCCCTGGAAAGGGTAAGTACCGCTACAAGTGTCCCTTTGAGTCTAGCATAGCCTTGTGCCTATCCCACACATACATAAACTCCCTCACTGTGTTAACCTCTATCACTTCAGCTGGAAGGCTATTCCATGCGTCCAGTAATCCAAAGATAAACTGAAGGACTCGGGGGAAAGAAAAACCCTGAAGCAGGCTCATCCCTAGTTTTGGCTCCATAAATCATCTAACATAAATCTAGATATACATATATTTTTTTCTTCAATAGAATACATCAGGCTTAAGAAATTCACTTACAAAATGCAATGTGTGCATAAAAAATATACACTACTACCACTGCATTTGGCAAAAGTTGTTGATGCAATAAGACACGGGAGGTGGCTCACAATACCCCTTCGTAAGGTAATGAGTTATCTATATCTGCAATCAGTGTGCTTGGATAGGAATAATTTTAATTAAATTAAAAGGTTACTAAAATCAGACAGCATTAAACTTTCAATTTTGAAATGGACAGTTAGTTCCTTAATTGGGCACAAAAACACGGTACATTTGTGCATATAAAAATAGCTGAATGCAGTTTTTTCTATAGTGGTTCACATCAGGATTACAGCATGTATTGTGATAAATTAATCATATTATTGACAAGGGATCTGAGACCACTACTCCATACAGAATCTCTCCAGATCCTTCACATTTTAAGGCTGACACTGGTGGTCTGTAAACCATTTTTGTGTTGCTTTTGATGTATGTTTTAGATCATTTTCCTGCTGGAAGGTCCAAGCTTTCTGGTGGAGGCACTTAGGTGTTCATTTAATATCTGTTGATATTTGATAGAGTCCATGATGCCATGTATCCTAACAAAATGCCCAAGGCCTCTGGCAGAAAAACAGCCCCAAAACATTGAAGAGCCACAACCATATTTAACCTTGGACATAACATACTTTTTCATAAGGCTACCTCTCTGTGTGCATCAAACCCACCACTAGTGTCTAGTGTCCATCTCACCATAGAACCTATCCCATTTGAAGTTCCAGTAGTGTCTGGCAAACTGAAAATGCTTGAGTTTTATTTTATGAGAGTATAGGCTTTTCTTTTTGAAACCATTCCAAATAACTTGTGGTGATGTAGATGATGTCATATTGTAGTTCTGGAGAATTTCTGACCCCAAGACGCAACTAATTTCTGCATTTCTCCAGCTGTGATCCTTGGAAACTTTTTGGACACTAGAACCATCTTCTTACAGTGCGTTGAGACAATACAGAAACACATCATCTTACAGGTTGATTCATAACATTTCCAGTTGACAGTAACTTCTTAAAGGGACACTATAGTCACCAGAACAACTATAGCTTATTGAATTTATTCTGGACAGTAGAATCATTACGTTCAGGCTTTTTGCTGTAAACACTGTCTTTTCAGAGAAAATGCAGTGTTTACATTACAGCCTAGTGATAACTTCACTGGCCACTCCTCAGATGGCTGTTAGAGATCCTTCCTGGGTCATGGCTGCCTAAAATGCATCCAAACATTCAGTGTCTCCTCCCTCTGCATGCAGATACTGAACTTTCCTCATAGAGATTCATTGATTTAATGCATCTCTATGAGGAGATGCTGATTGGCCAGGGCTGTATTTGACTTGAGCTGGCTCCTTGTCAGTCGTCTCAGCCAATCCTATGGGGAAGCACTGTGATTGGATCAGGCCACCACTTCTGATGATGTCAGCAGACAGCTTGCTTTTCTGAGGCAAACAGCATGCAGAGCTACAGCTTCAGGCTTGAATACAAGTAAGATTTTGCTATATTTAGGGAGGCATGAGGGGCCCAGGGGGGGCTAGATGGTGGTTTTAACACTATAGGGTCAGGAATACATGTTTGTGTTCTTGACCCTACAGTGTTACTTTAAGTATCACCCTGGTGGTGGAAATTGCTATTTTCAAGATCCTGATAAAAGTCCAGTGTAGGACTGAAACGTCGATCCTGATTTGTGTTTGTACAGTCTGCTTCAATAAAAACTGCAGCATATTTATGAAGAAGTCATGTGAGTGCTCTCTTTCTTATATATATAAAATAATAATATATATATATATATATATATATATATATATGTACACACAATTTGTAAATGTTTTATTTTTCATTTTGCCTCAGGAATCAGTACCTGGGATATAGCACAGTAACGGGGTATTTTACAAGGACTGTCCATTAGGCTTTTCAATGTCACTTTCACAATGAGGAGAAGCCATAATATGGGACTGAACTATAGGTCATGTACTTTGTATTTTGTAAATGACTATTTTATTAACATAAATTGACAATGAAGTTTGAATAGTTTATATATTTTAATAATCGTACACGATTACAACATTATCATGATGCACACAGAAATCCCAATCTGCATAAATGCTTCACAATTTCTCACTGCATGCATACAAATGCACACATGCATGCACCCATACATTAAACAAATAGCTTGAACCAAAAGCAATTACAACCCTAAGTATATAAAGTATTAAAAACATAAAGACCAATGCATTTATTTATCTGAAAGATGTTATATTTTCATCTGCATTGGTTGCATTTTATTTATTTATTTGTGAAATCGAGGACCAAGAAAGAAGCAAGCTTGAGAACCTGGTTCTCAGATCCATAGCAAACAAAAGATGTCTTTTATGAACCTGTGTGTTTGAAATGTTCTACAGTATTACCACGCTAGGTAGGTGGCTGGTCGACACAACACACCAATCACAGACTCAGTATTCATTACATTAATCAGGATACTTATAATCTGCACACAAGTTCATTATGAGGTGTCATGTAATAGTTGACAAGTGACCTCTGGAAGCTGAAACACATTTTTGCAAAACTCTTAACGAGCACAATGCAACTAAGGTGAATGCTCAACAGGGTGTGCCAAAATAAAAGCTAAGATTTCAGCTAACAGTTTCTAGGGGTTTTTGAATTCCGCCCTAGAAGAGTCAACAATGTTAAATACGTAATACGGAAAGCTACTACTCCCCTCCCTGTGGAATATTGATTCAAATGTACGTAATGCTCATGTACATGGGTAACCGGTTACATTACCCAATGTTGTGATGGTGGGTGGCAACTTTAATGATGCATGACTTGGGATTGCCACTATCCTCAATCATAATGTGACAGTGATTCATTTAGTACAGATCTCACAGACATTAAGAACTAATCAGTAATCACATTTTTCTAAGTAATGTAATAATGTCCTAAATTAGTATTAGCCCTTGAACATTATATATCGTGTTGGTATTATATGTTAGTATTTGCTGTAGACTGAGTACTGTAGTTGGTTGTCACACAATGTGCCCCACAACCTAATTAACCTTGTATTTATATTAGAAAATATGAATTATTCTCAACACAAGTACAAAGTATTCACCTACAAATACTACAGTGTCTTGTCCATTTACTCTGACATGTTAGCAAGATTGTAGCCCTTAAGGACTTCTGACATTTAACAGGCAAGACCACAAAGTAGAGAACAATTTCTTTCTTCACCTACACAGCTTAATCTCTGTAGCTCCCCTCGGTTCACCCTCCGCATGGTCCTCCTTTTCTTCCAGGTATCTGGGCATTGTTCTCTTCTGAAAACTTTCCCCTTCAAACTCATTGTATTCATCAATAAAATCTCAGTAATCCTTCAAAAAAAATCCAGAGGAGATCTTACACTGAAGCAAACCCAGCAATCACTAAATAAGACTCTTAAAAGGGAAGTGTATTAAAGAATCACACTGAAAGGAAGACGAAAAAAAACAGCATTGCTCATATCCTCTTGTAAGCTTTCAATTTCTTGTCTGCCCATACCGCAAATGCGAAGTATATGTTTAAAAAAAAATGACTGCTTCTGTGCATGTTTTAAAGAGCAGATAAAACCCATGCTTGATTGTGGATGCATGGAATAGCCTTCCAGCTGAAGTGGTAGACATTAACACAGTGTGTGAGTTTAAGCATGCGTGGGATATGCATAAAGCTATCCTAACTATAAGATAAGGCCAGGGACTACCGAAAGTATTTTTAAAAATTGAGCAGACTAGATGGGCTAAATGGTTCTTATCTGCCGTCACATTCTATGTTTCTATTCCTGAATACAAAAATTGTGATTTTGAATTCCATATTGATTTTCAAGAAGTGTAGCTGGAAAGACAGATATGGTATAGTTCACATGGTGCTGTTAAAGTGGACCT
This sequence comes from Pelobates fuscus, assembly GCF_036172605.1. Taxonomy (NCBI): domain Eukaryota; kingdom Metazoa; phylum Chordata; class Amphibia; order Anura; family Pelobatidae; genus Pelobates; species Pelobates fuscus. Next base: position 102,401,467 of record NC_086318.1, read on the forward strand.
ATCATATTTCTCAGAAGACTAATATTTAAAGGGTCGCTCTACTCAAAATAGCAAGTTTGTATTATTGCACCAATTTTCAGCTCCAAAAGTAATTTATAACTGCAGCAAGTTGTAAAATGTTCTGCAGCTGTAGGACAACATGTCAACGCTGTTAATCTTGAGTATTGCAGGTGTTAAGGTTATGGTTATTATGGTTAGGGCCATATTTAATATTAAGTGTGTCCTGGGCAAGATTCTGCAGATAGGCCCCTTATACATCTCACGCCCCACTCCCCCCAGATCCCCCCACCCTGAAAAAAGCATAAAAGAATAAACACATGCAAGACATTTATTTAACTGTATTAAACCATGTCATAATATCATTTTATTTGAACTGAGGCATGTGCTTACTATTTTTATATGGATATTAATTTCTGTGAAGTGATATGCTTCACATAGACAATCCTCAGTTGAGATTAAATATCCATGCAGTGGTTATGGCCTATCCCTTTAACCCCTTAAGGACACATGACATGTGTGACATGTCATGATTCCCTTTTATTCCAGAAGTTTGGTCCTTAAGGGGTTAAGCATACTATTCCTTTAAACCTGACACTGATCATGGGAAAATCTAGATCCCCCATTATCAATGCAGCTGAGAAGTGGGCACTATCTGGGTGCCTGGGAAATTCACTGCTCCAAACTTGTTTATATTATCACTATATACATATATTGATATGTTGTGCTATGCTACTTGGATTGCCCCTTTGATGTACGTACATATGCAATTAGAAATAGATTGTAATGAATGGATGCTCGCATATAAAGCAAACCATTGACAGAGACTCATAAATGTTCTATGAAACATTTATACACATTTTTTAGCACTCATATCAGACACAATGGGACATTTTAGAACAAGAATTGCTCCAGGTTTGCCTTGGTCAAATAAAAGAAAAAGCAAGTTCAAATAATTAGTGGCAGTGTGATAATTCTTGTTAATTTTCAGTTGATCACACATCTAAAAATAACTCTGTATAGTCATAAAAAACAAGTCCCTAGTACATTAGCTACTACCCCATTAAAAATATTGTTTTGTTCACTGTGGCTACAATTAAGCCAATGTGAAGGACTTGGTTTCCTGTGAAGGATCTGTATACGGTTTCTTAAAAGGTCGAAGTCAACTGATCCCCTGCAACCACATCTAAAGACATATTGTAAGAAACCTTTTAGTGCATATCTTTTTTTCTGTGAATAAGCTAATGTAACCAAGATATACAAGGTTATTCACTAAAGTGAGAATTCAAAGTGAAAAAAAAAATCTGAATTCTCAATGTAGCCAAACAAACTTTCAGCTATGCTTCCATTTCAGCTACTTTGGCCTTAAAGGAACACTAAAGGTTCAGGAACACAAACATGTATTCCTGACCCAATAGTGTTAAAAACACAATTTAGCCCCCCTGAACCTCCCTAACTATCCTAAATATAGTAAAATTGTTACTTTATTTCAGTCTGCTGCTGCTGCTGGCTCTGCCCCTGATCTGCCTGCTTGGCTGACATCATCAGACGTGTTGATCAAAGCCAATCACAATGCTTTCTCATAAGCATTGGATTGACTGAGACTGTCAAGGAGGCAGATCAGGGGCAGAGCCAGCACAAGCCAAACACAGCCCTGGCCAATCAGCAGCTCCTCATAGAGATGAATTGACTGAATGCATCCCTATGAGGAAAGTTCAGAGTCTCCATGCAGAGGGTGGAGACACCGAATGGCAGTGCTGCACATTGTGTAGCACTGCCCCAGCAAGCACCTTTAGTAGCCATATGAGGAGAGGCCAGTGGAGGTATCCCTAGGCTGAAATGTAAACACTGCCTTTTCTCTGAAAAGACAGTGTTTACTGCAAATCCTGAAGGTAATGATTATACTCACCAGAACAAATCCAATAAGCTGTAATTGTTCTGGTGACTATCGTGTTTACATTTTAAATTCACTTTGAATTCTAACTTGAGTTAAAAACCCTGACCAATGGCAGAACCTCTAGTGCAAGTGTGCCCAAAAGGTAGATCCTCACGTCACATGTCATACAACTCCCACAATGCTATGCCAGCTGGGGATCTATTATTTGCCCATTTGTATAGGGTTTTATTTATGAGCACTGTGTGTGCATTTGAATTTAATCATCTTTTTGTATGGAATGTGTGTGTGTGTACATTTGGGGTGTATTTGTGTGTACTGCTACCACTGGAATACAGTGATGTACTTCTATGTAACTACAAAAAAAAAAAAAAGTCCTGCGCTCAAACTCCCATCACAACAACCATAGTACACATCAGCCCCAATACATACACCTGAGAAGTTTGCCTTGACGTGGCAGGTGGGCTAAAGTCTCTCATGGCCATTGGAGAAACTAAATAACCTCCATTTGTTTAAATATGCATAGGGATTTGGGAAGAGAGCAGGTAACTTTTTTTCTTTGGTTTTTGCGTCTATGTAACATTTGCATTTGAATACAGGGGTGTGTTTGTATGTAGTTAGCTTAAATGCAAGTGTACTTTTGTGTGTAGTGTTGGTATTTGGACGAAGGGGTGTTTGCATATAATTTTGCCATTTTCACAGGAGTGTGTTTATTTGAAATGTGTGATTGCATGGGTGTGTTTGCGTGTAGTGTTGGTGTTTGCATGCTTGGATTTATGCACATATACACATACACTGCCACATACATACTTACACAGATATATATACACATTGACGGACACACACACTGACACGCATATATAGACTCACTGACACACACTTAGATACACACACTGACACATGTACACACACACATACATGTAATATTTTTTTAAATATTTTTACCAAACCTTCTGTTAACATACATTTTATGTGCAGGAGGGTGTCACCATATCACTAGGGCTTGCAACATTTTGTTTGTGTTTATCACAAGAAAATTTATAAATCAATAAAATGTACTTGATCCATCCATTCCCCACACACAATAGAGGCCCTAACAAAGTCACACACTGCACCCCTCACCCCTATACACATTACACCCCTCACAAGCACTGCACCTCTCACAACAATGTACCACTCCACACACTGCACTCCTCACACACACATTACATCACCTGTAGACACTCTGGATCACCTACACACACTAGATCTCCTATAGAGACACAGTGCACCACTACACACACTACACTCCTGATGTACACCCTCCATCCCCCATACACAGTCTGGACTCCCTGTACGCAAAATCACATATTACATTCCCTAAACACACACTTTCTCTACAACCACTACATACACTATGTCACCTATACAGACATACACTACAGCCCCTATGCATATACTCACTGCATCCCTTATAAACACACTATGCCCTCTACCTACACATATTACCAACCTCTACCAACACATATTACACCGCAACACAACTGAAGCCAACCTATTTACACAAAATACCACACAACAATCAGCTCACTCTACAAACACAATCTGAAAAGCAGCCTCCAAACACATGCACAATACACCTTTCTGGCAACTCATTTATGGAGACACAAGAGACAAGTCACAAGCAAATGTAGTGCAACAGTGTCATTAAATCTGCATGTGCGACGCTGGACAAACACAGGGCCTTTTTCTCATGTCAGAGTTCCTCTGCGCATGGGCTGCCCTGGAAGAGCATGGATCCAACATGCTCACTTTGCAGGGTGTGGGGGGCATGCCTATCATTGGTGATGGCACAACATCACTTCCCACTCTGATTAAAATATGCCTAGTTTGAATTTTTCTAGAGCCTGACCCTGACCCTAACTATAATAACATAATGCACTACTCTAATCTAAGACTTAAAAGGATCCTGTAGTGCCAGGAAAACAAACCTGTTTTCCTGGCACTATAGGCTCCTGGAGTGCATCCCCCCCTTGGGGCCCCCCTCCCACGGGGCTGAAGGGGTTAAAACCAGGTGGAAGCCTCTTCTCTCCTAAAAGAAAATGGTAGCACAGCTTAGGTTTGCAAAGTTTCATCTGAACAAACCACAAGACTTCTGGAACAATGTCCATGGACAGACAACACCAAAGTGGAGACGTTTGGCCATAATGCACAGTGTAATACCTGCGAAAAACCAAACACAGCATATCAGCACAAACAACTCATACCACTTGTCAAGCACGTTGGTGGAGGTGTGATGATTTGGGCTTGTTTTGCAGCCACATGACCTGGAAACCTTGCAGTATTGAGTCGACCATGAACTCCTCTGTGTACCACAGTATTCTACAGGCAAATGTGGGGCCATCTGTCCAACAGTTCAAGCTTGGCTGAAACTGGGTCATGCCACATGACAATAATCCCAAGCACACCAGCAAATCTAAAACAGAATGGCTGTAAAAGAAAAGAGTCAAGGAGTTGCAATGGCTCAGTCAAAGCCCAGACCTCCACCCAACTGAAATGTCATGGCGGGACCTTATGAGAGCTGTGCATAAACAAATGCCAGAAAACCTCAATGAACTGAAGCAACGTTGTAAAGAATAGTGGATCAAAATTCCTCCACAACAATGTGAAATGGAAATATAAATTCCATTGTGATTGTTTTTGTTAAATAAATCACGAAACGGTGTAATGTGTTCTTGTTTATCTGAGGTTGTATTTACCTTGCTAAGGCACAGATAATTGTTATTATGTCCTGATATGTAAATCATAGAATTCAAAGAGGTTGTTCTCTCTTTTTCACATGACAGTAATAATCTGGCAAGCAGAATTGTGCAGAATAGTGAACAACCTCCTTGTTACATAAGTAAGATCAGCTGTATATCTTAATTCAAATGGATTAGTTATGTGACAAAGGGAATTCTCTGCTTTATAAGTCATCCATCATTTTACTCAACAGCTTGTCAGCTCCAGATGTTCAGAACACAAGCTGTACGTTTGAGTTCAGTACCAAGATCCTACCCACATCATGAAGAGGTTAGACGCCTTTTCATTCTTTTGTTACTTATGTTTGCAGTAACACAATTTTTCTTAGACCATTTTTTCATTTTAGACTCTGCGTACTCACAGACCTTGAAGTGTGCAGATAGAAATATTTCTAAGACTGAAAATTAGGGTACCATTACTTGACATTGAATATCTTTCACTAAGGAAAAAAATAATAATCTTGAATCATGAAATTAAATTACCAATAGCATTGAAGATTAGAGATTAGAAAACGGAGGTTTATAAACAATACCATAGTGGTAAAAATGCACTAATTATCTATCTATCTTTCTGTCTGTCTGTCTGTCTGTCTCTATCGCTCTCTCTCAAACACTGAAATATTGTATACAAGTGTCCTATGTCGAACACATATGCTACAGCATGTTTACAAAGTCACATGGCTTTCCATATGTGAAACAGATTTAATTACTGTAAATCATTAGAACTGTGGTCAAGGAGAGAAAATAATGATGTTACTAGAATTATACCTACCGGTATATGTAAAGCAATGACCTTTTAATGATAACTGTAGTTTAGTATTTGTGCTTTTCGTGCAATGGAAATATAAATTAAGAATAAAATACGACAAACCAACGATAATCTTAAGGTTACATCAAATAAAGAAGATGTGATGTACATTCCTACAATAAAGTTTATTAAATCATCTACAGACAGGCAGTCTTAGTAAACTATATCAGTTCAGGAATACATCTGAACAACATCACATTGCCAAACTAGGTGGTCAAAACCACAAGCTCCATGCTCGAGTGGGTTCCAACGGTTTAATATCTCTCAAACACCACCTGTATCAGAAAGATCTGGACAAAATAAGTAAATTGGTAGTTACTGTCTCACCTCCTCGCTTCATACTTGTATCTTCCTTATCTTAAAAATAAGATAGGGAAGTACAATTTGGTCTAGTTTAGAAAGTCATCTGGTCTGCTTATCATAAGTGATCCACTAGCACAAAATATAAATAACACAAAGACATTGCATATAATGTCTAACAAAATTGATGGCGTTAACCCTGGATTCATCCTTTTTATTTAGGATCATGATGAAGCAGAGGAATAAAAAAAAACATCTGTTTATCATAAACATCTGCTGTGGAATACAGTCAGTGTTCTCATAGTTTTCTCAAGGAAAACACAAAAGCTATCAACACAAACTAATATTATTATTATTATTGCCATTTATACAGCGCCAACAGATTCCGTAGTGCTTTACAATATTATGAGAGGGGGGATGTAACTATAAATAGGACAATTACAAGAAAACTTACAGGAACAATAGGTTGAAGAGGACCCTGCTCAAACAAGCTTACAGTCTATAGGAGGTGGGGTATAAGACACGTTAGGACAGGAAATAGTCAAATAAGGTGGGAGTGAAGCAGAGCTGGAGGAGAGAGTAAAGCGCTGCCCTATAGGAGAGAGCAAGAGGCAGGTATGTAAGGTAGAGGTTACTCTAGGAGGCCCTAAGCTTTCCTAGAGAGATGGGTTTTAAGGCACTTCTTAAATGATTGAAGACTAGGGGAGAGTCTGATGGCGGTAGGCAGGCTATTCCATAGGAAAGGAGCCGCCCGCGAGAAGTCCTGCATGCGCGAGTTGGCCGTACGGGTGCAAGCAGCAGTCAGGAGTTGGTCCCTGTGGAAGCTACAGAGCCTGTGAGTATATTTGTTATTGCTTATTTTTTCTAATGCTTTATAGTGAACATATCATGACAGATAGTCATACACTTTGTCATAAAGCTAAACTATTATAATTTTAAGAGCTATTAATCGGTTACTGCCCATTAAGAGCTAATAATGGGATGCTCAAAGGACTGTGGTATAACACCATTATGTACTACCACACAGGCTTCTTTGCCAGAATATCAACATGAGAACGGAATGACATCAGTCTTTCCATTCCTTAATTCCCCGGTGCTTGCTGGTGTGATGTAAAGCAGGAGAATCTCTATCAGGGTTCTCTGCTCCACCGATCACTCAAAAGTCAGAATAAACCGTGCAAAGAAATGATTGACAGGTTGGGAAGCATATATAGCATTAATTTTTAAAGCATAACATTTCATGTTGTGTCTACCATGATAGCAGGAGGGGGCATGGAGAAACTCCAGCCTGAAGTTTTCATTTAAAAGGTATCCTAACCAGTATCATTAAAGTTTCCTTTAAGCTTGTCATCAATTGCAATTTTACTGCAAAACAATCTTTTTTATTAATGTAATATTACATTCATATCTGTGGTGGAATATCAATAAAATATTCATAGGAGGTCAACCGAACTACGTCATTTAATTCCCAGCAAGCATAACTAATAATTATCTTTGTTGACTAATGCCAGTTTGGCATTGAAAAACATAATAAGCCAATCAAAACTCACACAAAAGTTCCCACAAAGACCTAAACAATCGATGAGAAGGACAGTTTGGCCTGACGTCAGGCTGTGCCTAGGCACACACCTTTCGAACACCTATGTTTTAAACATAGAAATGTATGTTGAGACAATATTACTTAAATGAACAGAATGCTGAATACAATACTGAATGTAGCTAATAATGCAATGCACACTTTGATTTTGGAATGATTTTCTACTTGTGGTAGTAGATTGTGGCGTCTCTATGATTCAGAATTGGAAATCCACATTTAATACCACAACTGTGACATTCTGGGCAAAGAATCTTCCACTGACTCATTCACTACCACAGTCAGTCTAATGCATTCTGCAACTGAGATTCCTAGGTAGATGATATCACACGTGTCTTATAAAGACTCCGAAATTGACGCCATTGTTAAGTATTGGTGGCGCTGTTCTCTTCTGCAAGCTTAGATGGATGAGCTTATCATAATCCACTAGTGAATTTTTATCTATTAAGGGTCACTAAACTAATGATATGATAATGATATGATAAGAATCATTCTGCCCATCTAGTCTGCCCAATTTTTTAAAATACTTTCATTAGTCCCTGGCCTTATCTTATAAGTAGGATAGCCTTATGCCTATCCCACGCATGCTTAAACTCCTTTACTGTGTTAACATCTACCACTTCAGCTGGAAGGCTATTCCATGCATCCACTACCCTCTCAGTAAAGTAATGCTTCCGGATATTATTTTTAAACCTTTGCCCCTCTATTTTAAGACTATGTCCTCTTGTTTTGGTAGTTTTTCTTCTTTTAAATATAGTCTCCTCCTTTACTGTGTTGATTCCCTTTATGTATTTAAATGTTTCTATCATATCCCCCTCCCCCCCCCGTCTTGTCTTTCCTCCAAGCTATACATGTTAAGTTCCTTTAACCTTTGCTTGTAAGTTTTATCCTGCAATCCATGAACCAGTTTAGTAGCCCTTCTTTGAACTCTCTCTAAAGTATCAATATCCTTCTGGAGATACGGAGATACTAGAGGCGGTTCCGCAATTCTCACTGTGAAAATCACAGTGAGAAGACGCTGGACGTCCATAGGAAAGCATTGAGTAATGCTTTCCTATGGGCTGTTTGAATGCGTGCGCGGCTCATGCCGCGCATGCGCATTCGGAGCTGAGAGGTGGATCGGGGCGGAGTGATCCCCAGCACCAAGGGAGTCCAGTGCTGGAGAAAGGTAAGTGCTGAAGGGGTTTTAAACACACACACTCTCACGAACAGACGCATACACACTAGCTAACAGACACACACATTTACTGACAGAGACACACTCAGCGACATACATACACACTCACTGACAGACAGACACACCCCTGCGACCCCAGTATGTATGCCACTGCCTCTCCCTATACAACCAAGTATTTTGCTAGCATTTCCTGCTGCTCTATTACATTGTCTGCCTACCTTTAAGTCATCAGAAATAATTACCCCTAAATCCCTTTCCTCAGATGTTAAGGTTAGGACTCTATCAAATATTCTGTACTCTGCCCTTGGGTTTTTACGTCCAAGATGCATTATCTTGCACTTATCCACATTAAATGTCAGTTGCCACAACTCTGACCATTTTTCTAGTTTACCTAAATCATTAGCCATTTGGCTTATCCCTCCTGTTACATATCTTAGTATCATAAGCAAAAATACATACCTTACCATCAAGACCTTCTGCAATATCACTAATAACAATATTAAAGAGAATGGGCCTGTCACTCAACCACTGTCTTACCCATTCAACAATATTGGAATCCAAACTTACAGGACAACCCCTACCCCTTTCTTGACTTCCCTGTCTTTTTCTATATAAAGAGTACCCTGGTATTGCTATGTCCCAGTCATTTTTCTCATTATACCATGTCTCAGTAACAGCTACTAAATCTACATTATCAGTTGCCATTATTGCCACAAGTTCATGGATCTTATTCCCTGTAGACATGACTCTACTGTAATATCACTCGACTTTGCACAGAAGTGCATTATAAGGACCTAACAGTGGATGTGCTACTGCACAAAGTAAAATGACTGTTGGTGTAGAAAGCCCCGATCTTGATTGAGGATCATTTAAATGGCACTGTTCAGGGAGGGAACACCACAAGAGTTGAGAGTGTTTCCTGGACCTGACAGATTCAATTTAACATAAATAAAAACTAATTGAATACATTAAAGGGACACTATAGTCACCATAACAACTACAGCTTATTGAATTTGTTCTGGTGAGTAGAATCATTACCTTCAGGCTTTTTGCTGGAAACACTGTTTTTTAAGAGAAAATGCAGTTTCAGCCTAGTGAAAACTTCAATGGCCACTCCTCAGATGGCTGTTAGAGATCCTTCCTGGGTCATGGCTGCCCAAAATGCATCCTAACATTCAGTGTCTCCTTCCTCTGCATGCAGATACTGAACTTTCCTCATAGAGATTCATTGATTCAATTCATCTCTATGAGGTGATGCTGATTGGCCAGGCCTGTGCTTGAATCATGCTGGCTCTGCCCATGATCTGCCTCTTTGTCAGTCTCAGCCCATTGTCAGGGTACCTGTGGTCTCTACCTCCGAAAGAGGTAGAGACTTAGCTGTTCCTCCATCCAGACGGCCTGATGGCTCCCTTCCCCACGGTCTATCCGGTCATGCAAGGCCGGCCGCGAGGGAGTGACTGCCTTTTACAGCATCTAGGCAGGAAGTTGTCATCAGGACACTCCTCCGGAACGACATGTCACTCAATTGCTGCAGGACCAATCAGGACGCCTCGGAGGCGTGGTTACTGCTCTGAACAGGGTATTTAACAGAGCTTCTTTCATTAGCTCATTGCCCTGTCGTGGTTCTAGCTTGTTCTAGTCACTCAGTGCTTGTGTATTCTATTATCCCTTTTGGTTTTGACCCGGCTTGTTTACCTTACTCTGCTTATCTGTGTTACCCTTGATTCGGCTTGTCTCTCGCTTACCTGTCTTCTGTTACCCTCGACCTCGGCTTGTCTTTGACCATTCTATACTGTACTACTTACGTTAGTCCGGCCATTCTAAGGTCCGGTATACGTATCTGGCTACTGTTTGTACTCTGCGTGTTGGATCCCTGTCCCGATCCTGACACCCATCTTATGGAGAAGCATTGTGATTGGATCAGGCCACCACTTCTGATGATGTCAGCAGACAGCTTGCTATTCTGAGGCAAACAGCATGCAGATCTACAGCTTCAGGCGTGAATACAGTAAGATGTTGCTATATTTATGGAGGCATGAGGGACCCAGGGGGGGCTAGATGGTGGTTTTAACACTATAGAGTCAGGAATACATGTTTGTGTTCCTGACCCTATAGTGATCCTTTAAGTATCACAGACATACATGATGTATTCAATGTAAATTTAGAGATATGCTCATCTTCCCTCTGATCTAACATGTCCTCAGCTTGGTGGGTGTTATTCTTCTGTAATACCCACCCCAATCCGCCCTCGTTCCTCCCGCAGTCTTCTTTTATTCGCTTGGTGGGGATGCTTCCCCAAGCAGGTCAAGCCTCCTCTGTGCTGCTTTCTTCATTGCCAGCACGCTGGCATCTGAAGTTTGCAACTATATTACCTAGTCAGTGCTAGCAGCATCGGCTAGAGAGTTAACATAGCAACCACCGTGCATGCGCTGTGGTTGAAATGTGTGGAGGGAAGCCTGTGGGAGGCTTTTTCTACTCTTCCTTGTCAGTCAATTTTTCGGCACTGTGTCTATGCTGGAGGATTTACTGACAGGGGGGAAAAAATTAATTTGTAAATAGTTTTTCTCCCAATCTTCAGATTTTCTAGCTAATTTGCTAGTACAATCAATAAATGAAATGTTATGCTCTTTCCAAAGAGCACAAGTTGTAGTTATCATGACATATACCCTTTAATTATTCGGTAATTCTAAATTTATTTGTTTTATTTAAAAAAAAAAAATAATTTGATTATATGCATATCTAACTAAAGATTATGATCAGCATCGATCCATAAAGTGTGAAATAAAGGGAACATAATGAGGTATAGTTTGTGAGCCCTTGAGCAACAATAGGCCACAAAACAATCATTGACATCAGAACCTCTATAACAATAGAGACATTTTTGTACTATGCAGCAACAGTTACTGGAGACACAGCAGTATAACTAACGCTTATTCCAGAACGTGAAGAAAATCTGCAGCCAATGCTTCAATGCATATACAACAAATCTATTATGTAGAGATGCCACTACACATGTGCTAAAACCAAAAAGAATACAAAACCTTTTAAAGTCATATAAAGCAGAATAGTAGAACACAACAATATTATAAAGAGTATAAAATGAAGGAAATGCAAAATTGGATACTTAAATATTCTGTTTACAACTCCACCATGTGCACAGATAAAACAGGTAGGTAGAAAATATATTTACATATGAGTTACTGGTGTTTCACTTTTTTTTTACTAGATAATATTTTTCATTCTTTTATTTTTTAGTTTTACGGTAATAGATATGAAAGTTATACGATGACTCATCGTCAAATAGCTGGACTGGAAACATTCTCTAGCTATGCACAGCACTGAGGTCTGCTACTCTGGCCTTAAATTTGAAATTCCTTTTAATGCCCACTTAAGTGAATAAATCTGTGAGAAAGGGCTGTGTCCCGAAACGTCTGGTTTTCTCTTAAGTTCTTCACAATAACATGGGTCGCACAGTGGGCTCAGCATTACTGATTTGTGCCTTGGAAGGTTCTTCTTTAGTTTCTAATTAAGTCTCACGTAGAGGAAGCAGTGGTGTTGTATGCTCCTTATGACAGCATTGCTAGGAATTGTATAAATATGTGTAAATCCCCCCCAGGCACTGCAGTGAGCTACACTTTCCTCTTTTTTCAATCTTCATCTTCCAAGTTCTTATTGTATGTTCCTAAAATTTGTTTTGTGTGTATGTTTAAGTACACTCATACGGTTAGCCTGCAAACTGAGAATTGTTGCTAACGTACCAGAGAATTTACAAATGTAGACCAAACTGGCCGAATTGAATACAGATATTCTTCCAGCTCATCTATTTTAGCCTAACATTTGCCATATTCTCTTCAATTCACAGTGACTCCTGGTTTAAAAAAATAACTCTGTTAGGGTTATTCTCATAAAATATGAATTGGGGGTAGTGGATTCCAAGTTAATGCCAAACTGACAATATAATTGATTTGGAGAAATATTGACTTAAAAAATAAATAATAAATAAATTCTGATCTAAAATTGGAAATTGAAACAAACATCTTAGCTTCTTTTTGTCAAAATCTGGTCAGACTGTCCACAGTTATACGTCTGAAACTGTCCCACAGTGTATTTTTAATATGTGCATCAGCCGTACGTACATACATGGTGTCATTAATTGTGAATGCACACTAGCACTTGATTATCGGCACAGTTATTATTCACAAAAGTGCTTCTGTGGCCAAGTTCCCAAGGTAGATACCGCCGTTAACCAATTTATAAGACTGAGGGCATAACTAGTCTAAATAGTATCTACAATAAATAAAGTGCATAGTCAACACAGTAGATGAACTTTAAACATTGTAATTATTGTAACAGATCATCTTGCAAAAACAAAGACATTGCTCATCAATCTATAGACGGTCCCCATTCACTAGGTCACTCATTTTGCTAGTTGCACAGTCTTGCACGATAGAACATGTCTGGATTTAGTTTGTGATCCTATAAAAGAAAAAGTCAGTTTTTACCTTGTGTTTGTTATATAACAGTAATTGGCAATTTCCGTGTCAGTGTGACAAAGAAGAGTATACAGTACAGATCCTGCAGGGGAAAAAGATTATACTAATTTCCAATGCACTTGTTCAGGGTGACATAGCCATCACGTGATGCGCCATGAATGTTAGGGCATCTACAAAAGGTATACTCAATGAGCACATGTTCACATGGATATTCCTTCTATAGTGCTAAATGAGTACATGTATTCACACATACAGCAACAGGAGCGTTAAACTAATTTGTATGTTAGCATTTATGTATGGGACAGCCAGGTGGGCAAAGTAAATTATACAATTTATAGTATTGTGAATTTAAAAAAAAGCACAACCAACAGCTTACGTTTAGCTAACTATTGGAGTATTCAAAAACCAACATGTAGCAAGTCTGTCTTAGTTACAAACCTTTAGGGATGTGCATGGGCAAAATTTGGTTCGGTTCGGCACTTCCGAAATTCGTGACTTTGGCAATTCGGCACTTCGGTTCGGCACTTCGGCAATTCCGGAACTCTGCAGTTCAGGACTTCGGCAATTCCCTAACCCTAGGGGTAGGGTTAGGGGTAGGGTTAGATTCCTGTCATCATTCCATTAATTTTCCCTCCCTCTCCTGTTTTGCCACTTTTCAGAAATCTGAAGCACTTCATCCGAATGTCCGAATTGCCTAAATTCGTCCAAATTTAAATTCGGATCGAAACGAATTGCACATGTCTACTGACCTTTCTCATCTGCGAAGACCGGGGTAGTCAAGAGAATTCAGAAATGTCACATTTCTGCTGCTGTTGTGCTGTTGCTCTCCAGGATCTCAATGAAGGTATAGCGGCAAACCTGTGATCCCCATGCTACTCAACTAATAGAGGTGTGACCATCCAGCTGATAGAGCCTTAGAGCCTGTTGGCGCCCCTCCCAACAGACACCTGGGGGGCACAGCATTCCCTCTGGATCTTTTCAGCACTATAATCCTGGTCTTACTTTATATAAATGGATGCTTGAGAAGCAACTGCCCGACGCAAAGTTAAAAAAAACCACTCCACTAACTGTAGAAATACTAATAAGAGCCCCTTAAACGTTCTATGCCTTCAATGCTATTAGTATAAACTTACAGTCCTTACTGCTTGCCTTATTGTGCCATTACTGTTTGTTTTACTGTGTACATACTCTTTTCTTTATTGCATTTTTGCTGCTTGCTTTATTGCACAGGTGGTCAAACTAGTAGCGATGTGGGGTCTCCTTTTTTGGTAGTCAGGCTATCATGTTTTTACCACCATATCAGCACTGCATTAATGGCTCATTTTCAAGATGTCGGGGTACAGGTTGGGTAAATTTTACTATTTGTAGCAGCACTTTAGTATAAATGACAAAGAAACTGCCACAGTGTACACATTCAAAGCCGTCCTTAGTGTGAATTTCATATTAAGAGAATTTATAAACAAAGTGTATATGTCTCTGCCCCACATGCCTTTAATATAAACCACTCACGTCTAATCTCCAGTCATAACCACACATTTCTATACATACATGCATACAATCACACACACACACTCTCCCATACACACTTGCCTCCCCCATCGGTTTGCAATTCGAATTGCCGAATTGCCGAAGTCCCGCATTTTGGAAGTGCCGAACCAACCCCATACGTCTCTCCACAATACCACTGTGTACCTCTACAACATTTAATCCCTAAGTATTCAAATTGTTTGCAAATATCTGACTACTTACTTGAGTCTGCCGAGTGCCAGCATCAGCCTCCAGATGAGCCAGGGCTGCTCTTTCTTGAGCTAAGCCCTGCAGTGCAAGGTTGACACATTGACAAGAAGAATAATCTGAACCTTCTCAGCCAATAACCTAAGCTTGACAACTTCACTACTTACCCTAAGTGCACTCCTGGCACCATAACCACTACAGAGCGCTATACTGATTATGATGCGTGGAGTGTTCCTTTAATAAATGTTTTGAACATGTGAGATAATTTAATTTAAAAAGCAAGTATAGAGGCACTATATATTTTTAATATTTCATATGCATTCGTAACAGACCTCAAAATGTTACTCTTTGTAAGCAATCAACTCATAAAGCAGATACGTTTTAGAACCAGTCTGCACCACAAATGCCTAAAATAAACTAATTGAATATGATATCTTCTGAAACAAGACCCCAAAACGTCTTGAGAATTAGTAAATGTCTTGTTTGAACAGCATTATTCTGCCAATTTTTTATTCTCATTTTTTTTGCTGAATATTGTGGTTTTCAACAAAAGCTTCACCGAAAAAAAATAAAACAATATCCACATCCCAGATGATCGCTTATGTCTATGATTTTTTGTCCTGTTGGTTTGTTTGTTTAATTTTTATATACCGTATATTCATTCTAGAACTGAAGTTGCATTATGAAGACATAATTTAACAGAAACATTAAGAGTGACTTCTACTCTTCTCTGCTTAGTGTTTTTCTTTTTTTTTTTTTACTAAATGTGATAATAATTATAACTGTGGGTTATACAGTTAGAGCAAAATTTAGGCAAATAGGTATACAGACATAAAATAATTAAAATATGTCAATTTCCAATAGCCAAATACTCCTGTTACTCCTAAGTAGACATTCCTAGGAAACCAACAGAATATAAACATTATTATTGTATGTAAGCATCATTGCCGCATACAATAAATACCTAGCTAAAGTAAGGGTGAATTATTACAATTAAATTGCTAATGCACCCTGTACATATACGCCTAATAGTATGGGGCTAAACGTTTTAAAGTTGGTAGATTTACTGTTCAAATTTCACTTTCCACAGATGTTTAATATAATATAATATACTCATATTTAATAAATACATTTTTGTGATGTCTGAAAAATAAAATTTATTGTACAAAATCAAACATCTATCCCCAGTCTTGGCTCCCTGTCAATATTCATTGCAGATGTTGACATGTTCTGCCATTGAGCAACATGAAAAATGAGAAAGTAAAACAAAATCTTCCTCATTATTTGCAATGTATGCTATAGCTATATGGACTAAACTGGATCATGAGATCACTTGCTATATCTTAAATATACAAGCTAAGCTCCAGGACTCCTTTTTACTCTCAATCACAGTGATTAAAGGGACACCATAGTCACCAGGACCACTACAGCTTAATTTAATGGTTATGGTGTCTATGGCATGATCCTGCAGGCTTTGCATTATAAACACTGCCTTTTTAGAGAAAGTAATCTAAACAGCAAGTTTAACACTATAGTGTTAGAAATGCATGTTTGTGTTCCTAACACTATAGTGTTCCTTTAAGAAAGGACAGTTGAATTACAGATATACTCAAATGGTTATGCACTAAAGTTAAAATTGATGGGAATGTAAGTGAGTGTAAAGACAATTTTAAATTTAAGGCCAAAATAGCCAAAGTGATAAAACTGACTGGGAAAGTTTTTCAGTTTTTGTTGAATAAAAAAATAAAAATAAAATCTAATCATGGTAAGATTTATGTATTTGTAAAGGCTCTATTCTCTGGGTATACACCTCCTTGACATGCTTACTTTGCGCTAGTAGAATTTGTAAGGTCATCCATTGGCTGTGGAATGTCCAATCCTAGACAAGCCTGTGTATTGTCCTGTCTTCTAGGGCTGTCATTGGGTAACATCAAGGGAGTCAGACCACTTTACAATGGTTGTTGCTTCCTAAATACACGTATCTATAGGTTTGTGGTATTGAACATGCTATGGCCTCTCAATGGGTACATGACTGAGTACATGGGGTAACACGGACAGAGCAACAACTTTACCAGCCCCCACTGCTAATGATTCTAATCCTAGAATCACCAGTATTGGAATTAACAGGATGTATATTTGCAGACCGTATATCAAAATGCATGACTGGCAGGACTTTAGGGACGGTATCTTTGTAACAGCATTCTAATAATGATAATCTATCAGTAGGACTTTTATTGGCAACATTTTGAGCTCCTAGAACATAGGGAAACTGAAGAAAGACAGAATGATTTGGAGGTTTATGTCCTAGAAAGAAACTGTCCATTCCAGAGACAGGAGATAACTTGGTATGATAATGACTGTGCAATAGTTTAAACTGTGACCCTGACTCTCTGCACACTATGCATTACTACAACAAATATAATGTGGCCACCCAAGAGTACAATGTCCTTGGATGCAGATTTGAAATTCTAGTACTTATGCAGCAGCTCTAAAAGCTTTCCCAGACAGAATGTTCATGTCTCTGAGAACTTGTTAATGGGCGAAAATCTGTATTTTCAAAACGGCCAAAATGAAAAAAAATAGCAGAGAAATTAAAATGAAAAATAATCTATTTGAAATCCCTGTTGTATATATTGTTTCTAAGGTAAAATATAAACATAAAATATTCCATCCAAATAATGCTTTTAATATGAAAACATTTAAAAAACCACATAACCCGCTCCTTACATTTCCAAGTGTGCAATACATTTTATATTTTAAATTGTTTCGTTTTAATTACAGGAACCTCAGAGACGGCAAAACCATACAATGAAAAAGGCATGCACAAGGATGATTGTTAAGGATCATATCTAAATAGTTTGATATTTCTTTGCAGAAAATTGTTTAGTTTCACTGTCAATATATAAAATTCATATGAGCGTCACCATTGTGATATGAGATCAGACATCTGACTAAGGGTTACTCCAACCACCATGACCACTTCTGCTTTTCTGCTTCCAACGCTGGACATTCAGAGTTGTTTAGACTTTACACTGCGGCTCCCGGGTATATGTGACTTAAGCAACATGGAACTCTGTTCTGTGTTGTTTAATGTCAATTCTGTGCAAAAAACATGTCTGTTGTCAACAGTGCTGCCTGCCAGAGTAGAAGTTGATAATGTCTGTCGCCTACACACAGAGCTCGCTGGTGACAGTCATCTATTTTTTACAAAATACAGACTTTTTTGTTAATCTCCCTACTTCTCTTATTTAACTGAGCCCTTCCTACCATTCCAGTCTCCCTATGGTGCTTTGTTTTTGTTTTCCCACACTCCATCTGTATTCACCCACTCCTGCCCTATCCTCAAAGTGCTCTGTACACTGAGCTGAGAGAACGGTACAATCAAAATCTTTGAGAAACATTTGATTGGACCATGGAGAGGGAGGCTGTGACATTGGATGGGGTTTGGCTTCCAGCAAGCGGACGTTCGACCGGTACTGGATTATAGGCAAGTTTATACTTTATTTTACAGAGATTTAAGGAGTGCAATGGCCAACAGGGAATTCTGTATTAAAAGAAAAGTATTTCATTAAAATAGTTAAAGTAACTGTTACATTTTAACAGTGTTTGTAATGCTGGGAACACTGCAAACAAAGGTATGAAATAAAAAATGTTTGTGACGTTAACATTTTCGCAAACAACATGATAACCACACTATTTTCCTTCATTGCTTACATTTGTTGCAGATCAAAAAAAGGTTGTTATGGGGGGTTGGGCCGTGCCACCATGCCGACTAGATGCATGTTGGAATAGCTCCTGTTTGCTTTAGCTACAAAAGCTGATTTTAGGCGGATAAGCACAAACCTCGGCACCTAAAAGCTGACATCTCCTCTTACCGCAGCTGCTGGTGCAGATGGAGAAATAAATTCGGCATTCTGAGGCTCTGGTGCAAAAACTCGAGCGAGGGGAGACAGCCGCTGTCTTATCTTCTTGCAGACTCCCATGCACCGGTTCCTCAATGGTATGTCTGGCTAGTTCCATTTCCCACCACTTTGGACCAGCGGGGATTATCACAATCACCACAACTGCTTTTCGGGTGAAAGAGAAATAAACCAAGTGCAGTTAATTGCATCCAGACCTTGAAATTACTGCTGGGGGGAGGAGGGGATGGAATGCAAATGTATCCTCATTTCATCTTCTTGCTGTGTACCTTATTACTAGTTTTACTCGTAGACCCCAGTGTCTTTCTAATCGTTGTGTTTTTTTTCTCTCCTAGCTTGTTACACACTTATACGTTTTACCTTAGATATAATTTTAATGCGGACTTATATGTGTTATAACTTATTTATACTAAACAATTTGCTTTTTCTGCTATGCCATGATATTGTATGTTTATGTTGCATATATCGGTTGTTTTTTGCTGTTGTGGCACTACAAGCCTCTTTGCACAAAAAATAGGGAATGTAGAAAAAAAAAATGTCTGTTACAATGCGTGTCAATTATTTTTTAAAATTTTAACTTGCTCTATACATTAGTTTTTAGTGTGGTTCTTTTAAGGATCTACATTCACATGCCTTCCAAACATACAAATTATGACAAGATTTACCCAATTTTAGTGTCCTGCTCTGCCGTCTCGGGTATGTTCCACTTTCGAACACTATTGGGCACTGTCCTCAAAAAGTATAGCACAAGAGTATAATAGACATGTTTGCGCCATGCTAAAGATACTAGGGTCATGAAGAGAGCATTGATACTTGAATTATTGGCAGGTAGCCTGACGGGAATACACACCAGGCTGACCTGCCAGTTATTCAGACGGACCCTTCCCCATTCCTGGGCAGGCCCACTTCCTGTTACTCCAACCACCGAAGCCCTGTTTACGAGACTCAGATGTTGGGGGGCCGTATGCATGATAAAGGGTTTACGTATAAAATGAAATCCAGTGCTAACATTGTATATCTGAAGCAAGCAAGCCATCGCAAGAACATTCCTACGCTTTCTGTACTGATTGCTACATTGTCAAAGATTTGCCAGAGACATAACTTCCTGTCTTTTGATTAACACCAGTGGGCAATGACAGTGATGTTTGTTATAGGTTCTAGTAAACACTGATTATTATTTTTTAAAAATCTCAAATATTTTCATTCATTGTGAACAACTACTATCCACTTTCTTCTTTTTGTGGATTTAGTCTATTTTTTTTAGTATTATGGCCACGTGAATATATGCTCACTTTACACAGGTATGTGTAATATTTTATTCATTATAATCGTTTAATGTGCAGCTGGTTTTACCACAAATGTAATTTGTGTTTGATGTGTTTGATGTTGTTGTTTGGTACAACAATATTTGGATTGTAGTTTTATGCTTTTCTAATAAAGCTTTGATTTATAAAATGTGGTCAACTAGTGAACTTGAGACCTTTTAAGTATGAAAGGTCCAAACATTAAACAGAAGCAGAAGAAAAAAACAACAACTACTTTGGCAAGAATTTATTTTTTTGTTGTATTATTTCCTTTTGACCCAATAGAAAATAGATTCAGATAAAAAAAAAAAAAAAAAACATCCCTTCAACTAGATGTCATAAACAAAGCTATGGAATTTAATGGGTATAAAATGTAGGATAATAATATAGGGTTAATTTATCTACTGTGGTTTTTTTTTGCTTCATTGTCACTTTAAAAGCCGAAGCAGGTATAGAGTAGAATATAAATGGACTGAGTTCAATCTGCATAAATTATACATATTCATCTTTTATTTCTGTTGTAAAATAAAGGAAACCCAAAATCTGTTGCTATATTTTTAGAGTAATTAGGCACACGGTTGACATACTAATGAGTATGTAGCTCGCTGTCTAGTTTTTAAGATACTCTTACGTACATTTGCTCGATAATTTCATGTGTGTCATCCAGATGCAGCAGACATTGGTGAGAGTATACAGGCTTATCGTTGGAAAGACTTCACCGGCTCTCACATTTATATTAATGAAAACAAAAAATTAAAAGGTACATACCACTTGCTCAGACAGACACATTTGCTTTTCATTTTTCAATCAATTTGCCTTTAATGACGCAACATGGGCCCCTCACACAAGAGGTATGAATGCAAATAACATCTTCTAAGGATATTCCTGTAATAATTAAAGAGACGCTATAGGCAGAGAAACCTCTTCAGCTCATTGAAGTGGTCTGGGTGCACTGTCCCTGTCCCCTTAACCTTGCAGCTGAAAACATTGCAGTTTTTTTTTTTTTTTTATTTGGGCAGTGGAAAGTACCCTTTTTTCCCCAAATATATTTGGTATAAGTTGGCTGCCGTTTATGCTTGGTTTAAATGTGCCATACAATAAAGCTGTGACCCAGCCCTACCCCACTATTATCGGGTATGTGTCTATTTATTGGGTAAATTGCTTGGCCACAATGATTTTACATAGGCATCTGTGCAGTCATGGGCATTGCCCTACATGATTCAAAAACAAAATATGTAGGGGATTCTATATATATTTTTTTCTAAGTACTGTGCATGATCATTATAATAATTAAAAGCACCTTTCATGTTTGTAATTAACAATTTCCAGAGAAGAATAATTACAAATATTCCACTGGATGTAAAATATTTTAATGCAATATTAATAAAATGTTACAAAGAGTCAATAAATGGTTTATGCAGACTATTTAAAGTTTTATTGTGCCCACAAGGCTTGTTCACCTAATGGTATACTGAATTAAAAAGATGTAAGATGTGTTGGTTTGGCATACATTAAAATCCAAACTTACCAGGTATACTTGGCATTGCCTGGAACCCTGACGTATTCACTCCTATGTCCACTGACGTCTGCCCAAGCAACTTGAAATTGAGTCCAAGTGCTCATACCTGTGAGTCATCTAAGCATATCTGCTGAATCTTGTTTTGTGCTTGTAAATTAGGGTGCTAAAACTATTCACTAATATTTTTCCCTGTAATGTAGTGATTTTGGAACTGAATTGCAAGATTTACGCCAGCATAGCTCTTTTAGAAAAATCCTCCAAATCAGCTATAACAGCTTGGTTATTTTTGCGTTAATTGTGCAAATTGTTTTTCCATTCACTGGTTTAGTGAATTAAACAATAATTATGTATTTAAGGCAGTATTACAGCGTGTCTCCTGAGATTATATTGTTTCTTATCTGAAAGTGCACATTACATAGAGATGATGATGGAAATATTGATGAAAAGCTCATTTTTAGCCTCTATAATGCATGACATACCTTGTGTTCCACTTCTGGAACTGTATCAGTGCTTTAAACATACACTGAGACATAGTCGATTAATATATCCAAGAAACCTTAACAAGAAATCATTATTACCAGCTTTAGAAGGGAGCACTTTGCTGGAGTTCATTATTTTTAATTATGCAATTAAAGCATACATAAAGGATAAAGGATTTTGAAAATACATTTTAAAAATTTTAAAAATATGCAATTGTGACCAGAATTGGGGATACTTTCCAATCAATCTATTATGATTATTAATTTAAGTGTAAAATGAGCAAAATGCAAAGTTAATTCATATTATATTTAAAATGTATGTCCAGTATAGCTGAACTGAGAACAGCTGGGTTTTTCCAATTTGATATTTAGGCCATAAATAAAAAAAATTGAGTGAACAGCCCCTGTTCCCCCTGTTGTGATCTCATCTCCCTACTACAGCCACTATCTCCCATGACAGTCCTCACTACCCAACCCCCACACTACAGTCTCTATGCTCAATTGCAACCCATTAGCCCCACCGCATCTGTTACACCCCCTGCAGTGTTACAGTGCTATTAGAGCCCCTGTTTCTCATTCGAGCACTTATCTCCCCACTATAGCCCCAGTCCCATGCACTAAAGTTCATGTCCCCCACTGAAGCCCCTTCCCCCTCCTCCCCATGACATTAAAAGTTGGTGGATGCAAAGGGGCCCCATGACCTCCTATTGCTCAGTGGCCCTATGAGCTGTTAGTCAGCACCTGCTAATAATTGAATTCACTGACATAAATGACACCCTTTAAAATGCCCAGATAATGCTCTATCCTTGGACTAATGCAACTTTATAATATTTCCATATGCTCAGGTGTCAGTGACATAAACTTACACATACACTTGCAATGTTGTTTATTAAAGGAACACTATATAGTGACCCATAATGTTTTATTGACTCAAATTGTTAGAGGGATTTTTTCGATTCCACTGATCACCTTTTTTTTTTTTTTTTTTTTTTTTTTTTTTAATTACATGAACCCCTTAATCACATGTAATCAAGCATGGAGACAATCTCTTTTTTTTTGCAGCCTGGTCTGCTTCCACTGAGTTCATTAGGATTGTCCAATGTATTGCTTCTCAAGACAGGCATTATGAACTTAATGCTCATGCATGAAAATCACCAGGATGATAAGGAAGCATTAAATGCAATGATTCTCATAGGAAAGCATTTATTGTATGTTTGACATCCTCCTGCATTGTGTGAGGATGTCAAACGTCACAAACCGAGTTAAACTCAGCTCTGGACATGGCAGTACCATCTAATGACTGTCAGGGTAACAGCTACCGGAGGTGTGTTTAGCCATATGTTAACATTGATGTATCTCTGAAATTGCAATGTTTTACATTGCGGGAGGAAAATGCCAGGGATACTGCACACAGACCACATCATTGAGATGAAGTGGTCTGGGTGCTTATAGTGGTCCTTTAAATTGAGAATTTAAGGCAAATTAAAGTGAATTTGAAATTTAAGCCCAATGTTAGTCACTCTAGAAGCATATCTGACTTGGAGAATTTATCTTGTTTGGCTATTTTGGCTTTTAAACTTGACATTCTCTTTGATTTATATTCTTGATAATTTTCACTATTGTGAATAACACCGATAGGACCCCTTCGGACTCACTTTTACATGATTAATGTCAGTGGGGTGGGTCATTCCTCTGCCACTGTACCCTGGGTGTCAGATATTAGACTGTGCAAGGGGCATATTATATTGCTTGATATATGAATTTTTAGGGTCAGGTAATGGTAATGGGTAATGGCTCATTCTTTAACATCACGTCCCACTGAATAAAGCAGCTGCTAACCACAAACTAGCTACACATTAGTTGAGGAAGGTTCAGGGTGGCATCAGTGCCTACCTCCTCAGTTACTACAAGGTCCTGGTATTGCCTAAATTCTAATTTGCATTCAGCTACAACTTGCCGAGAATGGGTGACGGAGGGGTAGCAGCGATCCCATTACTGTTAGCCCTCAAACCATGATACCAGTGTAATCTTGCTTGCTTTTATCCTAGAGCCTAGAGACCATACACATACTACACATGCAGAAACACTACACACAAATGCTTATTATTTGTGCTATTCATCCTGTGGTATACATTGTTGCTGGACTTCTTGACTAGGTCAGTCATACCTTCATCCAAGACAGATAGTATCTCTAGTAAGATGTGATAGACATGCATAGACTTACATACTAATGCAATATGGTGTAGCTCATTTATAACAAATGTGCATACTTTGAAATAAAATAAACCCAGGCAGCCACACATTACGAATTGTCCTAAGAACATAAACTAGCACAGAACTCGAATGGGAAAAATTAGTCATGTTAAATGCATTCTACCTCCTGTCATTTGGTATTGAACTACACCAAATCACCTGTGTAATTATCTAGTCTATAACATATCCAGTGTGAAATCAAACAGCACAAAATAATTAATAATCCACTGTACCTGCATTCTCACAGGACGAACGTTACATAACGGAATTGCACCCTATAAGTCTTTATTGCTATGGAACAAATCACCAGTTTGCATGACTTGATTCATAATGAAGCACACCTGATTTTCAAACCGAATTCTATAAAAATGTACCGTATGTTGTTATAGTGTGTTTAATGGAACATCAATGCCTAGCCTTGGCACTCCACTTGTTTGTGATGTACATTTCCCACGATGCTTCACAAATATGTGACGTGTCAGGGTTAGCTATACCTGCTGTTGAAAACCATTTATTTTCAATAGGACTGATGACAGACAGTATAGTATCAGCTGCTAAACACATATTTAGTTGTTCTGCTTAAAAATGTGTTGCCGTTCATTCATTCACACTTCCCTCTCTGCAGTTAACTCTATACCCGGAGATAAGAAAGATCACAAAATTCCTAAGTGGGCAAAAAAAACAACAATACGTCATGAAAAGGCATCTGGGCTGACTAGCAGCTGGAACTAAAACATCTGTAGAGGGATTATCGACAAGGAAAATGAGCACCGTCACAGTCTTGTGGGAAAACTGAAAACATGCTAAATTAGTTATATTATTTCTTTAGTTTTATATGAATGTTTTTTTTGTTCTATGGTTTTAGCAGTACTAGAAAAGCCATGAATAAGCATCATCAACCAAGCCTGTTAGCTTTCAGCAAACATTAGCATTGCTGTCCCTGATTCTTAAAAAGGCCCAGAGCTTAATATAGCAGACAGACATTGCTGTACATCACTACCAAACTTCTTGGTACAATACATAAGGGATGCATTAGCTTTCAACAGTGCCACAGGGGATGCAGACAGTAAAATAATGCAGTGGTCAATTCCAAAATAAAATTCAAAGCCCCAGCACAGATGATAAACATGGCTACTGAATAAGACAGAATATAGCATAATGGCTTAGGACATCACAAAATACAAAACAATACAACGTATGATAATATACGGCGCCAACGGCAGCTGGAAGACACTATATGTCTTTATTATAATCATATTACTTTGATGATGTCGCAAATGCAAGCGCCTTTTTTGGTGTCTGCAATCATTTATTTAAATCCCCGCGAATGTCATTATTTAGAAGCCGCAGAATATACAACTTCAACTCCTTAATAAAACATTATCCCCACTAAGCAGGACCCTCTGTGACTGGAACAGCAAGATAACAGCACACAATGCTCTTACATAAGGTACTGGCAGAATTAGTTTAAGCATAAAAGACAACAATATCACATTCTCGACAGCGACACAATAAAGCATAATATAATATAATCGGATTACTTCCGTGTACATGCTAATACTTAGAAATTACAGGGCATCCATATGAAATAATCATATCGCCTCGGCTATGGTTTGCTAATGCATACTCTACCATTATTATCAGAGTTCTTGGTCTGCTTATATCATCCACATCATCCTGTAGCACAATCTCATGTGACAAATCCTCTTGTCGTCTCGTGCAAATATGGGGACAGCTCCTCTGTACCACAGAACGAAAGGTTTGAAGCAGAACAATGCTGGCAGCACAGCCCATATCTGCATCATGAAGCCTACAAAATAACTTCTATGTTGATGCTATGTTTGTAAAACAGTGCTCGCTTGTCTCTGTACGCAGCCTACACTACAGCTGCAGCTGCACAGCTCTCTCCAATCAGTTCCTGCTACCCAGATCATCTGATCAGAACTAAATAGCTTGGATGCAGCTGAAGGAAAAGTCTTCATCTACTGTAACTGAACACTTGCAGAGACATTATGGCATAGATCTGTCTCCAAATAATTCTGGATTCAAGAGAAGCCCATTGGTTTCCTGTTTTCTTATTTCCACAGAACAAAAAGCGCTGCATTTTCATGGTACTTCTATTAAAATCATCTGTTCAAATAATGCGTCGGTTTGTTGGAGCAATAAAAACAGTCTGGAAAGTCTGAATGCAGAGAAAACTATTTTGACCAGCAAATACATTGAATTTGCACATAAAGCCACTGTAGAAAATACATGTTTTACAAAGCATGATATTTTAGGTATCTATGGTTTTTACACTTGGCCTAAAATTGTGGATACAGAGAAATGCATGACACCGAAATTGGGTTAGGCCCCAGGAAAAGATGACGTTAACAGAGTTACACAGAGAGCATACATTTATACATTTATATTCTATTTAGGATTATGACTATGGGTCTGATATTTAAAGGGACACTATAGTCACCAGAACCACTAGAGCTTATTGTATTTGTTCTGGTGAGTATATTAATTCCCTTCAGGCTTTTTGCTGTAAACACTGTCTTTTCATAGAACAGGCAGTGTTTACATTACAGCCTAGGGATACCTCCTCTGGCCACTCCTCAGATGGCTCTAGGGGTGCTTCCTGGGGCAATGCTGCACAGTGAGCAGCACTGCCATTCAGTGTCTCCATCCTCTGCATGGAGACACTGCACTTTCCTCATAGAGATCCATTGATTAAATTCATCTCTATGAAGAGATGCTGATTGGCCAGGGCTGTGTTTGACTTGAGCTGGCTCTACCCCTGACTGCCTCCTTGAAAGTCTCAGACAATCCATGAAAAAACTGCTTATTTTTTCAATCAGGTGTTAACTTACTTTAGAAGTATTTATCTCCCGCTATGTAAATTGAACATTAATCACATACAGAAGGATCCTGCATGGTCTAACAAGCTATTAACAGAGCTAAGAAAAATTGCATTAAACATAATTTGCAGTAAGGGAAGTGTAAACATTAAATCTCACGTTACAGGAAGTGTTTAGAAAGGCTGTGTAATTCACATGCAGGGAGATGTGACTAGTACTGAATTAACAAAAAGTTTTAACTTCTAAATGGCAAAGAATTGAAAATGAGCAGTAATGAGCTATATGCCAAAACGGACTATAGTGTCCCTTTAACTTCTGTTTGCGGTGTGTTCCAATAAAATACAGTGTTTCACTATACACTTTGTTCTTTTCTTCTTTTGAAGGTGCTACTATGTTGCAAAGATAATTGGACACAGTAGTACTTAATTGTGAGAGTCATCAGATACAGTGAAAAATTGCTGTGGGGAAACAGATTTAGCTCTCACTAAAAATGATTTCAAATCTTAGAGATTGTAATAGTTTTATTTAAAAACACCTCACCTGGCAAAAAATAATGGGTTTGCACCCCTCCCTGTCACATGTGCCTCATTCCTTGACTTGCAGAGAGTCCCAGTAAGGAAGTATTTCCCAAGTAAGTGGGTTAATCTCATAAGAGCAAGCATTAGGTTGCTAGAGTAGGACCTGCCAAGAATGGGGTACATTGACGTTGTGGAGAATGCATAGACAGACAGACAGACAGACAGAGCATTGGAATGTTTAAATGATATTGGACATTTAATTTGGTCCAGTATGCTGAATTGACTGTCATTTTACTGTGCAGAACTAAAGTTCTGATTATCGCTGGTAATTTATATAACATTTAACATAGTAAGTCCCCACTCTCCCCTTTATCTCAGCCTGGGAGTGCGACCTAGGCCCACTGGAGGACCCCTCAGACTGGCCCGACATTTGAAAAGCTACAAATTCGATATCCATCTGAGTCACCCACCAGGAGCAAGCATGTAAAATGCTATCCGGTGGTATCTAAGCCCCCACTGTCTGGCCACTATGCAACGCATGCTGAACAATCATTACTGGAAAATGTGCGAACAAACAGGCACCTTCCTCCATTGCTGGTGGACATTCCCCAAAATCTCCCCCTTATGGCAGAGCATAGCAACCTTGCTAACCAAAATCCTAAACAGACCATTCCCCAAGTAAGCATGGGCTCTGTTGCTCTCTGAACTCTTAGAACCTTTCACCTGCAACGAAAACAAACTTGTAGCCCGCATCGCTTTAGCCACCCGAAGGGCCATAGCGAAGGTATAGTCCACCATTAAAATTTCCTCCCAACAACAAATTGCTAATAAGGTCTCTTTTGTCCATAAGGTCTATGGACAAACTCACAGTGCAGACTCATGATACCCCTAAAACATTCCATAACATTTGGGACCCTTGGCTTGAAGGGGACACCATCTTAGCATGGTGACCCCCCTTGAACCATCTTGAACAATCCCCACTCCCTCCATGAATCATTCATTTGTGAAATCCACAACTTCACACCAATCCTCCCCCCTCCACTCATTACCCCCGTCGGCGTGCGGCCCGCCTCTGTACCTCCTGAATTTACCTCTCTGGTCACAATTCTCTATTCTTCCCCTGACTCTTAATCCCTCTCTACCACCCAATGACCTTTCTACTAACACCTCTCAAACCGACAATTATCTGGAAGCACCCAACAGGTCCACCACCATGTACCCTAACAACCGAGGGCTCAGAAATCTAAAGTTAACATAACCACGATTTTGATTTCCGATACCTCACAAACACCCACACCCCAACTACACAATTTTAATGTGGACCGAGCTCCAGTTTCACCTACCCTACACTATAGACACTGGTACATTAGACAACATCCCCTCACAGGACCGTGGCCAGGCAATTTGCTGGATGGAGCCATACCCCACCAAAGGGGTTAACAAACACCCACCAGATTCCGTCTTCACGTTTCACCTGTAACTTTGAATGTTGACAAATTACTGTTCATTGAGTTGATACTTATTACTTGTAGCTGTCATTAGGGATGGGATGCATGGGCAAAAAATTTGGTTCGGAACTTTCAAAATTCGGTACTTTGCAATTCGGCACTTTGGTTCAATTCGCCACTTCCTAAATTCGGGACTTCCTAAATTCGGGACTTCCTAAATTCGGGAATTCGGAACTTCCCTACCCTTACCCCTACCCCTTCTGAAATTCGTCAATTCAGCACTTTGGCAATTCGGTTCGGCACTTCCGATATCCAGCAATTGGGACATTAAGAAGCATCCGAATGTCCAAGTTGCCTAAATTTGTTCGAATTTAAATTCGGACCGAAACGAACTGCACATGTCTAGCTGTCATAGCTGTCACCAACAAGATTATTCTGATCCTGATGTTATTTAGGAATACTTACAGGATTATACCCTGTGTGAATTCAAGGTAAATTTAAAGTGAATTCCAAATTTAAGGTCCAAGAGCCAAACTTTCAGTTCAACTACTCTGGCCTTAAATTTGAAATTCACTTTGAATTATCATTTCAGTAAATAACCATGATAATAGATGCATAACATAATAAGATACTGCCTTTAACCTAATGAGTACATAAAGATTTAATTTTACATCCATAAAATGTTACATCCAAAGCTCTGCAGTTTGCAAAAATACAGCTATGTTTTTAAAGACCAATGCAAGTCTATGTTCGGCATAAAGTAGTATATTTAAAACTCCCCAGTTAATGTCTGCGCCAAAACATTCACAGAGTTCCATTAATTACTGCTTCCCAAAACTGTTTAATTAGAGAACTGAGAATATATATTCTTAGCACAAACACACCCAATGTGTCATAATTCACAAAGAACTAGATGAAGCTAATGCAATTTTTAATCCATGCACAGAATCTTGCTCTGGTTAACACAGTATATTACATACTTTGTGTAGTTTGAAAGTCTAAGCTTTCTCCCAGCTTTACCCACTAAGTCTGCTAGTTATTGAAAACATTTAATTAAAGGAGTGGAGGCACAGCTCCCTGATTCGTCTTGAACTGTGTCTAAGCAGTTAGTCAAAAAACAGAGCCAAAAGTATGACCCCTCTACTGCAGCTATGCTTATTCTGAAGTGAGTTTCTACGTTATCCATCCAAGTTTTCGTTTTTTACAGTTTTCGTTAAAGTATAAAAAAAATTCCTAGACCAGGCTTCCCCAAACTCTGGCCCTCCAGATGTTGTCGAACTACAACTCCCATGATTATCAGCCTATCTATTTCATTCATAGATTCATAGGGGTTGTAGTTCAGCAACATCTGGAGGGCCGGAGTTTGGGGGAAGCCTGTCCTAGATTATCAATCTAGGTGAGTTTAGACACGTATACAAAACAATCATAGAAATACGGACAAAGTGTGATAGAAACACCAGACAAATAAACAGAGAGCCACAGAGCTCCTACATCCCACACTATCTCAGCTGTCCCTAAATACTAAAATAAATAGAAAGAAAGTGTATCAGTGCATAATTAATTGAATGTGCTCTATTCATAGTTGCACATCCTTTAATAGTTCAAAATACCATATTTGTCCTCCTCAAAAGTAAGGGGAAATGTCTGTTTCGTCTTATGGAGCGAATGTGTGTGCACCGCGGTACAGGAACTTCTGTTTCCTGTACCCGGCCAGACTGAAAGGAAGTGCTCACTGAGAGAGCACTTCCTTTCAGTCCGGCCAGGTACAGGAAACTGAAGGGACAGGGGAGGAGGGGGAAAGAACACTGGGACAGGGGAGGGGAGGGAGAACACTATGGGATGGGGAGGGGGGGGAGAACACTATGGGACAGGGGAGTGGGGGGAAAGATAACTATGGGACAGGGGAGGGGGGGGACACTATGGAACAGGGGAGGGGAGTGGGTGTTAAGGAACACTTTTTTTCTTGTTTTCCTACCCTAAAAACTAGGTGCGTCTTATGGTCAGGTGCGTCTTATGGAGCGAAAAATGCGGTAAATACAGGCACAATGCCAAATGCAATGGAAGAAAGCTGACGTGCATTTTGGCGCTAAAAGACTGCGCCGTCATGTGCTCTCAGAGGGACTCTGAGGTATAAGACTACATAATGACCTGGTTTATTTATATCTATCCTTCCTTTATAATAATTGTTCTGGAATGTAGGAGCTCTTTTCTCTAAAGTAACTTAAACCTTTAATGTTAGGTAGTTGATGGTTAGCATTATCGTTTGGTCTGGTATAGAATAGCCTTGTAAATTTGAGATAAGATATATGTTCTTTAGAACCATTTTTATCTATGAAGGTGAGAGCCCAGACAACTATTTATTTATAATTGGCTTATACTCAAGGTTTTATTGTTTTTGTCCACAATAAACTTTGTTCTTTTATCTTAACAGTTGTGATGGAATCCCTATAAAGATTCATATGATTAACCACATTATGATTAACATGGGTAGTTCCTCCTTACTGTACATAACCCACTGAATGCATGCGGTTCCCTTTTTGTATGCACTTCTTTTAGTAGATATGCCCTCCACACATAAACAGCTTTATATAAAGGATATTCCCAATACAAACAGAATTTAGATGTGAGAAGGATTTTTTTTTCTACTTTTATGTCTATTTCACTTTTTTTTAACTTTTATATCTATTTCAATACGGAACTAACCGGTTATACTTAATCACTGGGTTTTGGATGATGTATTAGTATGAGGAAGCAAAAGCACTCCTGTTGAGAATGAACATATTGAGCTTATATAATCAGGGATTTTCCTGCCTGATCCCTTTAATTGGGATTATATATTTGTATGTTATAATTATTCAGGGTTAGGCCCTCTCCTTTTTGGAAAAGTTCCTGTCAAAGCGACTTTCTCCCTTTCTTTTCCTCAATCGCATACATAGATTACCCCCTTAGCTGCCGCAGGTGTAACTTCACCTCCGGCAGAGTCATTGGGTGTCACCAGCCAGCCCGGAACTTAAGTTAAAGTTTTGTTGCACAGAATGTAAGTCATTGGCGGAGGTCAGTCAGTTGACTCTCTCAACCAATGAATGTCAACTGTTGTGGCTTCCAGCTTCTGCCACTCTGCAGAATCTGGAATTGCATCCCTGGACCACCAGGGACCATTGGAGGCCAGTGGGGACCCATGTAAGGGGCCAAACCGTTTGGCAGTACTGAGCCAGGGTACTATCTGGTTTCTATATGTTTGTTTCTATTTCTTTCTCTTTAAAAAAAAAAAAAAAAAAAGTATTTGGGAGAAATGGAGCTCTTTCACTTGACTTTACTTGATTGTAGATTGTATTGCATTTCTGATCATGTTATTGTACTACCTTAAAGGACCACTCTAGGCACCCAGACCACTTCAGCTTAATGAAGTGGTCTGAGTGCCAGGTCCTTCTAGGGTTAACCCATTTTTTCAGAAACAGCAGTTTCAGAGAAACTGCTATGTTTGTGAATGGGTTAAGCCTTCCCCTATTTCCTCTAGTGGCTGTCTCATTGACAGCCGCTAGAGGCGCTTGCGTGATTCTCACTGTGAAAATCACAGTGAGAGCACGCAAGCGTCCATAGGAAAGCATTATGAATGCTTTCCTATGTGACCGGCTGAATGCGCGCGCAGCTCGTGCCGCGCGTGCGCATTCAGCCGACGGGGAGGAGAAGAGGAGGATCGGAGGAGGAGAGCTCCCCGCCCAGCGCTGGAAAAAGGTAAGTTTTAAACACTTTCCCCTTTCCAGAGCCGGGCGGGAGGGGGTCCTTGAGGGTGGGGGCACCCTCAGGGCACTCTAGTGCCAGGAAAACGAGTATGCTGTCCTGGCACTAGAGTGGTCCTTTAACATCTGTGTGCTTTGCATACATTTTGTATTATAAAATGTGTTCTTTGTACTTGTTATACTCTCTCAATAAACATATTTACAAGAAATAAGAGTAGTACAATATTATAGAGCTTTCAATATGCTTTAAGTGCCAGTATATTTTGCAGATATAAAAGTTGCCATGCAAAGTCTAGCGGACAATTATATGCAAATAAAAATGTAATCCAATGAAATGTTCCCCAAGCCTAAGTGACTTTACTGAATAGTAAAAAAGAATAATGTAGAGGCCTCCTATACGTGTATTGAAAATGTTAAGAAATTTAAATCCTGTGCAGCCAAAATAAAGATATAAAGAAAAAGAAATATAAAGTAAATATAAATATATACATATATTAAAAGAAAGGGAGGAGGGTCCCAAACCACTGCATTTGACGTCTTCTTTTTTTTTTTTTTTTTTAAAGTGTATTTGAACCATGGGAACTTTGCAGCATTTACCTATAGTGTTATTAACAGATTGTATTAATTACTCTGCTGCTCTAATCTCTTCTCTTCTGCTTGGCCATGTTGAATCACTGAAAAGGGCTCCGTCCAGTGAGCAGGTATTAAAAACTTTGCAGCACTCAACAAATGTCTCAAAATGAATCTGTTATATTTTGCCAATGATGTACTGGTGACACCAAATACACATTCCAGGTAGAATGGAAGAGTGGTGCCATAATCTTGTGGACATGCCTCTAGATGTTGCTATCAAAAGACAATCTCACCAGATTTCTCTGACACACACTTCCAGCATGTGAGCAAGTGCACTGGGCTTATTTTATGTAAAACAATGGGTGTCCAGTATCCCATAGTGAAGGAGGTTATAGTTTCATTGGGTTTTGGGCAAGTGGAACTTTTGTGAGTCAAAATAAATATGTTGTCCCACTGAGATGCGGACAAAGCATGCCCAAGAATGCCTTACCACCTTGACTAGACTAGAATGCCAGTTTATTGTCACCTTCCTACCCAAGCCACATCTGATATAGCAATGAAATTCCTCTGTCCCATTTGTCACCACTCACAAACAGCCACTTAAGTAGGATCACTTCTTAATGATAAGTAGAGAGGTAGTAGTGTCCTGTATGGGAAAGGATGTTGTTATCATGGGATTCAGTTATACGTTGCAAGTGAGTGTCATCACAGAGTTACTGGACAAGTCTCTTATCATTTGGGAATGCAATAGCGTTGGTACTCAGCCAAATTAGCTATTTATGTATCATGTTAAAAGCTGCTTGGGCAATGTATGCTGCTTCGGTCAATGGCAATGGAAGACATATACATGCAACTACCGTATTTATCGGCGTATAACACGCACTTTTTTCCCCTGAAAATAGGGGAAAAATCGTGGGTGCGTGTTATACGCCGATATCCCATAATTACTTACCTGTCCTGAAGC
Organism: Pelobates fuscus; assembly: GCF_036172605.1. NCBI lineage: Eukaryota > Metazoa > Chordata > Amphibia > Anura > Pelobatidae > Pelobates > Pelobates fuscus. Next base: position 102,435,805 of record NC_086318.1, read on the forward strand.
GTGGGCCGGCTTCACAGTGCGCACCGCGGTACAGGAACTTTAATTTCAGGTTCCGGTTTCCGGCGGGACTGAAAGGAAGTGTGCACACTTCCTTTCAGTCCCGCCGGAAACCGGAACCTTAAATTAAAGTTCCTGTACCGCGGTGCGCGCTGTGAAGCCGGCCCACGCTTCAGGACAGGTAAGTAATTATGGGAGGGGAAGAAAGTACACTATGGGAGGGGAAGAAAGTACACTATGGGAGGGGAGGGGAGGGGGAGGGGGAGGAAAGTACACTATGGGAGGGGAGGGGAGGGGGAGGAAAGTACACTATGGGAGGGGAGGGGGAGGAAAGTACACTATGGGAGGGGAGGGGGAGGAAAGTACACTATGGGAGGGGAGGGGGGGGAAGTACACTATGGGACGGGAGGGGGAGGAAGTACACTATGGGATGGGAGGGGGAGGAAAGTACACTATGGGAGGGGAGGGGAGAGGGAGGAAAGTACACTATGGGAGGGGAGGGGGAGGAAAGTACCCTATGGGAGGGGAGGGGGAGGAAAGTACACTATGGGAGGGGAGGGGGGGGAAGTACACTATGGGACGGGAGGGGGAGGAAGTACACTATGGGACGGGAGGGGGAGGAAAGTACACTATGGGAGGGGAGGGGGAGGAAAGTACACTATGGGAGGGGAGGGGGAGGAAAGTACACTATGGGAGGGGAGGGGGAGGAAAGTACACTATGGGAGGGGAGGGGGGGAAGTACACTATGGGAGGGGAGGGGAGGAAGTACACTATGGGAGGGGAGGGGGGGAAATACTATGGGAGGGGAGGGGGGAGAATACTATGGGAGGGGAGGGGGGAGAATACTATGGGAGGGGAGGGGGGAGAATACTATGGGAGGGGAGGGGGGAGAATACTATGGGAGGGGAGGGGGGAGAATACTATGGGAGGGTGGGGGGGAGAATACTATGGGAGGGGGGAATACTATGGAAAGGGGGGGACACTATGGGATGAGGGGGGAACACTATGGGATGAGGGGGGAACACTATGGGATGAGGGGGGAATACTATGGGATGAGGGGGGGAATACTATGGGAGGGGGGGTAATTTCCTGGAATTTCTTTCTAAAAATGAGGTGCGTGTTATACGCCGGTGCGTGTTATACGCCGATAAATACGGTAGTTAAAAAAAAGTTAAACTGTGAACTTGAAGTGTTTAAACTCATTAACTAACACTGAATGTTTGAGTAGTTTTTGGCAAATACCTTGCTTCCATTTTAGATATGTTTTATCTAACTTTATAACATTTTGGGCAAGTTACAAAAAGGTTAAGAGTACATATAATAGTAGTAGTTGAAGGCTGAACAACTTAATTTACCATTTTTAATAAGTTGTCGTTATTATTAAGTAAGATAAGGAGCTGGGATGGCCTTTAAATAATATCATATACCAGGTGAATTTACTTTTGTTTACAATTTGTGTAGTGGGACACTAAGGTTAAGAAGCAGCCAGCTTTTACAATAAGTATTACTCATGTGGCTGAAATGGGGATAAAAACTCCCCTCCAAATTAAAGTACTGCCTTTGTTCCTTATAAGACGATACAGCAAAAAACAAATGTGAGGAAGGCTGAACTTGATGGACGCAAGTCTCTTTTCAGCTTTGTAACTATGTAACTATGTAACTATGTAATGTAAGGGCCAACTCAGTGAGGGCAGGTAATTACATTAAAAGGGGAACACTCGCTATCTTTTCAAACCTAACCCAATGTTGGGAGGTACGCAACTGTGTTATCAAAGAAGGCAATTTTATCACCTGCATAGTTAAAGGGACACTTTAGTCACCTAAACAACTTTAGCTTAATGAAGCAGTTTTAGTGTATAGATCATGCCTCTCAGGTTTCACTGCTCAATTCACTGCCATTTAGGAGTGGTTCTGATTGACACAGCATGCATGAAAAAAACTGGTTTCACTTTCAATCAGATATAATTTAACAATTGTATCTCCTGCTTTGTAAATGTAACTTTAATCACATACAAGAGGCTCTTGCAGGGTCTAGCAAGCTATTAACATAGCAGGGGATAAGAAAATCTAAATTAAACAGAACTTGCAATAAAGGAAGGATAAATATTAGATGACTCTTTATAGGAAGTGTTTATGAAGGCTGTGCAAGTCACATGCAGAGAGGTGTGACTAGGGTTTATAAACAAAGTGATTTAACTCCTAAATGGCAGATAATTGAGCAGTGAGAGTACAGGGGCATGATCTATACACCAAAACTGTTTCATTAAGCTAAAGTTGTTTTGGTAAATATAGTGTAAATACAGTGTACATAAACCACTTCAGCTCATTGATGTGATCTGGGTGCACTGTCCTAGTCCTCTTTGCCCTGCAATGGCAATGATTGCAGTTTTTTTTTATAAACTGCAATAATTACGTTCCTGGGATATCTCTACCTCTGGTGGCTGTCTATAGTTCGTCGTTACTGGGATAGAGGTACTCTTCTTGCCTGCCAGGGCTAACGTGCTAATTTTGTGTTCACAAATGATCTATCTCACTGGATGTATCTTTTGTCTCACATAGATGGATTCACATGTATAATTTAGCATATAGATTACAAAATTATATTTGCACCTATGATAGTTGCCAATGGTGGATTTTTAACAAATTATTATTGTATCTAAGGACATTTATTTAAAAAAAAACAACAACAAAAAAAAACATTCATTGCCTTTTCCTTACAACATCAAGAAATTGACCCAAATGGTCGATATGTGATAATTATCGGACTGATGAATAACGTCCTATACACGATTGCTAACATATATACCCCAAATACCAAGCAAAAAAGATTTTTGCACACTATCTTTAAGAAGCTGTCCATGATCCATCAGGGCATTACCATCATGGGGGGGGGGACTTTAATCAGATACTGAACCCAAAGCTGGACACAACCTTGTCGAGGTGCGGCGCCAGCTACCAATCACTAAAGAGACAATGCCGAAGCCTCCAAATCCTTCTAAACACACAACA